>NC_139021.1:85345121-85952621 GCF_964662115.1 Mustela nivalis | reverse complement strand
TGAAAAATAATCACCTAATGTTTAAAAGAAAAAATTAACAGTTTTACTGAAATACAAATGGCATTCCAAATTATTTACCAATTTATGTATACGATTTAATGATTGTTAATATATTATAATTGTGCAACCATTATCACAGTTGTAGAACATTTACATCACCCCAAAAGAAATACCATAACCATTAGAAGTCATTCTCTACTGGTAACACCTAACCCTAGCCAGTTCCCTCCTTCAGTCCCAAGCAACTACTAATCTACTTTCTGACTGTGTGAATTTGCCTTTTTGGACATTTCACAATATTATATGTTATCTTGCCCTTTGTTACTAGCTTCTTTCACTTAGAATAATGTTAAGTTTCATGTGTGTTGTAGCACATGTCAGCACATTTCTCTTTATTACTAAATACTAGTTCATTGTTTGGATATCCAACATTTAAATTTATCCATTCACCAGCTGATGGACATCTATGAATAATGTTGCTGTAAACATTTACATATCTGTTTTTGTGTGGAGATGTGTTTTTCTTTCTCTTAGATATACACATATGAACAGAATTGCTCGGTCATTTGGTAACCCTATGTTTAACTGAGAACCTTCCAGATTTTTTCCAAACGTGACACAACATTTTACATTCCCCTTGGCAGTGTATAGGGTTCTATTTTCCCCACATCTTCACCAATACTTGTTGGCATAGATCTTTTTTTTTTTTTTTTACAACCATCCTAAGACATATACAGTGGTATCTCTTAGTTTTGATTTGCATTTCCCTAATGACTAATGATACTGAACATCTATTCAGGTGTTTACTGGTTATTTGTATATCTTTTTGGGAGAATGGTTATTTGTGTTTTTGTTATTGAGTTGTAAGAATTCTTTATATATGTATTCTAGATTTGAATCCATTATCATGTATATAATTTGCAAAACTTTTCTCCCATTGTATGGGTTGTCTTTCTACTTTCTTGATTTTGTATTTTAAAACAAAAAGGGTTTTAATTTTGGTGAAATCCAACTTATCTGTGTGTTTCTTTAATTGCTTATGCCTTTGGTGTCATTTCTAAGAAACTATTTCCATGTTCAAGGTTGCAAAGATTACATCTGTGTTTTCTTCTAAGAGTTTTATAAGTTTTAGCTCTCACACATAGGTCTTTGGTCCATTTTGAGTTAATTTTTGTATATGGTGTAAAATAGGCGTCCAACTGAATTCTTCTGCATGTGAATATCCAGCTGTCCAAGAATTTTACATAAAAGAAAAGAAAAAAAAAAAGAATCTTCCCCCCACAGCCATTGAATGTCTTGAAATCCTCATTGGAAATCAATTTACCATACATGGGGATTTGTTTCTAGACTCTCAATCCTATCCCAATTATCTGTATATCTATCTTTATACCAGAGCCAGAGTATCTTGAGTACAGTAACTTTGGTGTAAGTTTTGAAACTAAGAAGTGTGACTCCTCCAAAACTTTGTTCTTTTTCAAGATGCTTTTGGCTATTATGGGTCCCTTGAATTTCCATATGAAATTTAGGATCAACTTGTCATTTCTTCAAAGAAGCCAGCTGTGATATTGATAGGGAATATGTTGAAATTGTAGTTCACTGTTCTCCACTTCACTTACCAGTCTTGAAGAACATGTCTTTCTATTTATTTAGGCCTTCTTTGATTCTTTCAACAATGTGTTATGGTATTCAAAGTTTAATGCTTCTCTTTTAAAATCTATTATTAAGTATTTTATTCTTTCTGATTTTATTATAAGTAAAATTATTTTCTTAATTTATTACTACTGTATAGAAATACATTTAATTTTTGTGCTTATTTTGTAACCTGAAACCTTATTGAACTTTAGTTCTAATAGGTTTTCTAGAAGATTCCTTGGCCTTTTCTATATACACCTCTCTATATAACAAAATATCATCTGCAAATGGAGATTGTTTTACTACTTTCTTTCAACCCAGATGACTTTTACTTATCTTCTTGCCTAATTGCCTTGGCTGGAGCCTGTAGTGTAGAAGTGACAAGAGCAGAAATCATTGGTTCCTGAGCTTAGAAGGACAGTAGTCATTGTTTCACCATTAAACATGATGCTACACTAATTTTGGAATTTTGAAAGCTCGGTTTAAAAACATTTTAAACTGAAAAGCTAATTGCAACCTGGCATAGTAAACTATCCTGCACTGGTGTAATCCTAGGGAGACCAAAAAGAAATCCTCTACCTCTAAAATTTTACAAGTACTTGACATGGAAGTTGCCATGGTGCTGGTCATACTTGCTCCCCAGCTCCCTGGTAAAACCTGCTGGGTATGACTAGAATGGTCTGACACAAAGAATTTATTCAATCCAGTATGAGCTCTTTTGGTGGCTCAGACTATCCCCCAAGAAAGTCAGTAACAGCCTACCAGAGCTAAGTGGCAAGGTTTCCTTTGGAGTGTTTCAGGTTCTGGTAGTAAACATCAGGTTATTTCAAAGTTTAGTGATGCTGTAGAGGCCAAACTATAGGTTTGACTTCTAAGTCTTTCACCTTTTATACCAACATTTGTGGGCAGGCTCTGTCAGGGTCAGGTGTAGACAGCCGACTTAAATTCCACCTGCTGTCTGGGATTAAACCAAACAAACTTGGTCATAAGAATATTGCCCATCTGGTTCACATTCCCCATTTTTAATCTCAACATATGGACTCCGGTATCTGTTATAACTGTTTGCAAAAGTAGATATACTTATAGTTAATAGAATGTAGCAAAATGGAATCAGATATTAGGAAAATTACCAAATCAAATGATATTTTGATAATAAATGAAAGATGAGATATCCCCAATACAGCTACATATTAGCCCAAATGAATCCTGTAATGATGATGACATTATCAACAGTAATAACAGCTAACACTTGTCTTCATGCTTATCCTGTGTGAGGTGCTGTTCTTAGCACCTTTTCATGGATTACTTTGGATGCAGAAGCACTAAAATCGCATGAAATTTCCCCGATACATACTAAGTTATTGAACTAGGATGCAACCTCAGGTGGTCTACCTCTAGACTCACTCTTAACCACTCTGCAGGACTGCCAATTTCACTCCTATCTATGCATCATATCAGATCAGTGAAAAAACACTGTGGATCTGATGAGAACACTCTCCAGTGAACTCTTTCTTTTTTTAGCCTTTGGCATTTTTACAAGAATTTGATGCCAGCCAAAAGGATTTGCCTCTAACCTTTGCATGTAGTGTTGCATCGCCTACACCTTTCCAAAGCTGCTATCATTCAGGGAGTGAAACTTCTCATGTAAAATTGATGAAATCAATTAGATCTTTTAAGGATCTTACTTTTGTCAGGTGTTTCCATTCATCAGGAACCACATGAACACTACAAATAGTTTAAAATACAATGAGGCACAAAATATTTGGTGAGAAGCGTGGTATATAGATCTATCTCTGTACTTATACGTATATCTTTAACTATACCTCTGCCAATATTTACACCTGTATCTATATATACCTCTGTATCTCTTATGTCTATATGTAGGTATTTGCAGCATGCCCTTCACGGCAGGTCAAGTTTTGCTTTGTCACCAAGCAACCAAATTGCATGTTGTCCATGCACTTGGTGGCCAACTCATTCACTCAGTCTGTCTTGTTTTCATTCACCAAGTGATGTGCAGCATCATTCAACTGCATAAAATCTGTGGTATGATCTCTTTACACACTTTATACATGTGGCAAAATGATGGCTTTGGATCATGGACTTTAGTGATCTGGAAAGAGTCGTCATGGTGATGCATTCATCAGCTTCATCCTCAGCTCTCTTGCTTGTTCTGGGTCATATTTCCATTGAAACACCAGCACTGCATATACATGGGGCCTCTGTAAAGTCACTCTACTTCCTTCTACACACAGCAATTATTGGAATCAGATAGATTTGTCTTTAAAACAGTGTTTTAGCTTGAGCTAGTACAAAATATCACAGACTGGGTGGCTTCAACAGTAGACATTTATTTCTCTCAGTTCTAGAGGCTGGAAAAGTCAAGATCAAGGTGGTTCAGTTCCTTGTGAGAACTCTTTTCCTGGTTTGCTCATGGCTGTTTTCTCACCGTGTCTTCACATGATAGAGAAAGAGTCACTTTCTCTTCTTAAAAAGACACTAATCTCATCTGGGGGCTCCCACCCCGCCTGCATAACCTCATCCAAATCCAGTTACCTCCCAAAAGCCCCACTTCAGAATGCCATGATATTAGGGGGTTAGGGCTTCACCATATGAATTTGGGGGAGGGACACAAACATTCAGTCCATAACAACTAGCTTAGTTCCCCCTTCACAGAAAGGCAAGGCAGGCCTATTAAATTCCACTTGGGAAAAAAAAAAAAAAACATATTTTGCAGGCAGGTAATTTGACTTCCGGTTTTCCTTCTTACTGTGATTTGACAGAGTAGGCCACAATGTCTCGAACAAAGGATTCTCTGTGGTTTCTACATTTAGTTCTGTAAATGTATTTGAAGTAAGTGTCTTCATGACTGAGGAGTTAACATTTAAAACAACAAAAAGGAAAGACAGAGCCAAAGAGGAAGGATGGTTTTAGAATGGCCCATGTTAAGCAAACAAGATTCTTGGCTAACACTCTGGATATCCCTGGATTGGAGGTGAGACCAACATGGCACTCTGAATGCTCAGCGGCTGCCACTGACTTGTAAAAAGAGGTAAGAAAAAGAGAAAACACATCTAAATCACTTGTAAAAACTTTTAGAATGTTGAATGTGTTTCCAGAGATTGCACAACATTTTTCTTACACTTAGCTAAACAGACATCATGACCAGAGACTATCGTGAACATAAACCCAGGAAATGAGGTAGGAATGGTGAATGTGGTGTGCCATGGGGGCCTGTCTCATTCAGTTTTCATCTCTCTTCAGCAGCATGGGTGAGGGCTCTGAACAGCATGAGAGTGCCCAGTTTGGCTGAAGCGCTTCCTCAGTCACTTCACTGGTCTAGGATTCAAAGCACTTTTTTATTCTCATTGTTTGTTCCATGCCAGGTCAACCCCCAAACATAAACTTTCTCAGTCTTAGCAGGAAGTGCCAGTTTTTTTTTTTCTTTTTAAAGATTTTATTTATTTATTTGATAGACAGAGATCACAAGCAGGCAGAGAGCAGGCAGAGAGAGAGGGGGAAGCAGGATCCCCGTTGAGCAGAGAGCCCGAAGCAGGGCTCGATCCCAGGACCCTGGGATCACGACCCGAGCCGAAGGCAGAGGCTGAACCCACTGAGCCACCCAGGTGTCCCAGGAAGTGCCAATTTTAAAGTTCTGGTCTTATTTATTGAGTCACTGACTAGTCACCTTGCTTCCAACTTGCTGTATGCAACAGACCCACCCATACCATACTGGGAACCCTGGGCTCCTGCAAGGCCTTTAGCATTCCCACAGTTACCACAGTCCTTCACAGACTCCTTTAATTGCACTTTGTCTAAGCCTATTTCCAAAGCCTTCTTCAATCTCTCATCATCCCCTGTCTGAACCCTAACATTTCCTTGTACCCAATCTCTCTAACAGTCCCTTTCCAGGACATCCTTTCTCTGCCTCTAGTATTTTTCCTGTAAAGCATAACTAGTTATGTCTATCCGTACGGCTTTCCTTTTTTTCCTGGGTGAACCACCAGACATTATTTCCCAGCCTCCTTTGAGAATAGGTGTGGCTGTGTGCTACGGTGGTACAGAAGCATGACGTGTTTGTCACTTCCAGTCCAGCCCATAAAACCCTCCCAAACTCAGTCTCCAGGCTCCTCTTGCACCAACTGCATAGAAATGACCTCAAAAGCCATGTGTTGAAGATGGCAGGCCCCCGGTTAGTCTGAGTCCTGAGTGACTGCATAGACCAGACCCTGACTTCCTTTACAAAACAAGACTTTAAGACGATCTGCATGATAAAACAAAACAAAACAAAACAAAAACTGTTTTTATGTTTGTATCAATGAACTTTTTTGGGTGGATTCTTACACAGCTAATGTTAGCCTAATAAATGCAGCCCCCACTAACAAACTGCCTTTATCTGTATAATTAAGTCCACATTTCTTAGTGCTACTTGGATTTTCTCAATTCCACCTCAGCTGGCCTGGTCAGCTACTTTGCCTCCACTCTTTACACACCATTTACGGCAGGTGTCATGCTCATTTTTGCCTGGGAATAAATTTATTTAGTTTCTAGACATCATTTAAAAGAGGCCGTGCAATTATATTACAATATATAAATATATCAAATTAATATGCTGCATGTGTACTTCAAATTTATACAACGTTATATATCAAATATATTTTAATAATAAAAAAGGAGAGACATTAAATATCACTCTATCTCCCTGAATTCTTCTCTCCAGAGATGCCAAAACTTTTCTTACTCAGGCTATTATACTGGTTGTGGTTTTCCCCCAGAAACCGAAACACATGGAGCCAAGTTGTTTGTTGAGCCCTCAGCACTTCTGTGAAAGGCTTCTTCTGCTTTCTTGGAGTGTCACAGCTAATGGTGTAAATTTCATGCTGATTTCCATCATTTTCCCCACACATACAGATTGGAGAATTGATAGGTAATAAGCATACTGCAATGTGGGTAGATTGGAATCTTCTATCACATACTGCGAGAAAATGTGGTTGCCTCTTCTTCTCCTCCAATTAAATATCTCCCAGGGGTGAGTGTGTGTGTGTGTGTGTGTGTGTAGATATGGATATAGATATAGATATAGATGTAGATACAGATATCTCAAAAATACTTTGAGCCTTGCAAAGAAAAAAGCTACATAATCCCATAGTGTGAAGTTAGAGTTACAAACCATTGCCTTTGGAAGATTTTGTAGTCTTCTAAGGCAAATACTTAGAGTTTCATAAGACATCTTTGAAGAGAATATATTCAAGTGACATTGTTGAGGGAATCAACTCTATCCTTGCAGAGCTCTGTATGCTAAGTATTATTATCGGTAAATTTGTTACACTTAATTATTATTATCGGTAAATTTGTTGTTGATAGATTGCTGTGTATATTTAATCCTTCTAATTTCTTATAACACCATATAATTTTTATCAGTGAAGTCTATCAGAGTTCCCTTTAGTTATTTTACACTCTCTAAATAGTGACATTTTCCAGCTGAATTTATGCCAAAGTATTTTGGGAATAGGGATGTCCTATTTCTTAAACGTTAAATAATAAGATACTGGGCATCAGGGTGGCTCCATCAGTTTAGTTTCTGACTCCTGATTTCAGCTCAGGTCATGATCTCAGGGTTGTAGGATCGAGCCTGCATCAGTCTCCATGCTCAGCGGAGAGTCTTCTTGAGAGTCTTTCTCCCTTTCCTTCTGCTCCCATGTGCACATGCATGCATGCACGTGCCCTTTCTCTCTCTCTCTCTCAAATAAATAAAATTTTCAAGAAGAAGGAGGAGGAGGAGAAGAAGAAAAGAAGAAGAAGAAGGCGGTAGCACCTGTGTGGTTCAGTGAGTTAAAAGTCTGCCTTTGGCTCAGATCATAACCCCTTGAGTCCCAGGATTGAGTCCTACATCAGACTCCTTGATCAGCTGGGAGTCTGATTTTCTCTTTGCCCCTTCCCCTGCTCATGATCTCTTTCTCTCAAATAAATAAAGTCTTTAAAAAAAAAAAGTAAAATATTAAGAAAAATTATAGCCAAATGGCATTCATAAACAGTAAGCTTCCACAAAATCTTCATAAATTAAGAAGGAAATATTCATTAATGTGATTGTTACAATCAGGCCAATAATATTAAAAGTTCAAAATTTCAAAACCACTGATCCAAGATGAACAAATGAAATGATACTTGTTGAACTTTCAACAGAAAATTATTTTTTAATTAAAAAATCTATAAGGCTTTAATTTTTAAAGCAGTTTGAAGTTCACAGCAAACTTGAGAGGAAAGTACAAAGATTTTCCATATCTCCTGAGCCCCTACACATGCAGAGCCTCTCTTATTATCAACATTATCCCCCACCAGAGTGGTATAGCAATTGCAACTGCCAAATTCCCTAATTTACATTAGGGTTCATTCATGATGGTATACATTCTATAGGTTTAGACAAATGTATCCACCATTATCCTATCATATACAATAGTTTCACTGCCCTAAAAATCATCTGTAGTTTGCCTATTCATCTCTTCCTACCCATCAAATCCTGGTAACAACTGATTTTTTTTTTTACTATCTCCACAGTTTTAACTTGTCCAGAATGTTATATGACTGGAATCATACAGTATATTTAGGTTTTTTTCTGATTGGCTTCTTTCATTTAATAATATGCATTTAAGTTTTTTCCATGCCATTTCACAATTTTAGAGCTCATTTTTTAAACCACTGAGTAATATTTCATTTTCTGGATATGTCAGTTTGTTTATCTATTCACATTCTGTAAGAACTCTTGATTGCTTTCAAGTTTTGGCAATAAGCTGCTATAAACATCCATGTGCAGATTTTTGTGAGAGGTAACTGTTTTCAACCCCTCTGGGTAGATACCAAGGAATGCAATCTCCAAAGTGTATGGTAAGAGAATGTTTAGTTTTGTAAGAGACTGACAAACTGTCTTTCAAAGTGGCTGTACCATTTTGCATTCCTACCAGCAATGAAATTAGAGTTCTTTTGGCTCCACATCCTTGCCAGTACTTGGTGTTGTCAATGTTCTGGGAACTTTTATTTTTTTAACTTCTATTTTTCTAAGTTACAGTAACTTCTGGTCTTTAAGCCAACAGAGACTTAAATACATGGAAGCATATCTCTAATCAAGTTTATTGTGTTTTGTTTCATGCTCTACCAGATTGTCATCAAAATAATAGTATAGCACTATTGTTACTAGATAATACTCCAATAAATTATATTAGAAAGTAACATCATAAACTTCTGGGATAATAACTGTAGTACTACTAAAATAACTAATATCTGCTAAACATTTAGTGACCCAGGCACTGTCACAATCACTTGTTTCTCCTGATGTCATTTGATTCTCCTAAAAACACTGAGAAATATATGTTATAATCTGCATAACACAAAGAAATTGAGGCTTACATTTCATAAAGAAATATCTGGCCAAATAGATTAAGCAAAAAGAATTGGGGTCTGGCTCTGGCAGCAAATCAATGTATAAAGTTTGATCAGACTTTATGGCCTTAGTTTTTGACTCCATAATTGAGAAAAGCAGAAGCAAACAAATGGAAAGTGTTAGATATTGATGAGACAAAGTAAATAAGATGTTGTCAAGGATTGTTAAAGGAATTTTTAGGCTTTGAGACAAAAAAAAAGAAAGCTAGATTTAGCCTAATTTTCTTGTCTCCTTTTCACACATTTATTATTGAAAAGGATCTTAAGGAGAATAGGAGAATAAGATATGACTTCCTGAAAGCATAGACCATTATGTTTATTGAGGGTTAGCAACTGAAGGCGCCTCCCCGCGCGCACAGCCCTCATGACTGCCACCTCAGGCCTAACACATGTGGGAGCTGCAGCACCACTACCCCAGGCAGAAACTGCAGAAAAAGTATCATCATTAGTACAGATATTAAAGCATGTACTATATTATCCACCCTGAATGGTCACCATTCTCATGGGGAATTTTCCTCCTAAATGCTTTCTTCTTGGGGCACCTGGGAGGCTCAAATGGTTAAGCGTCTGCCTTCAGCTGAGGTCATGATCTCCAGGTTCTTGGATCAAGCCCCAAGTCAGAGGAGGTGTGTCCCAGCTCAGCAGGGAGTCTGCTTCTCCCTCTCCCTCTGCCTCTCCCCTTGCTTGTGCTCTGTCTCTTTCTCTCTCTCAAATGAATATATAAAACCTTAAAAAAAAAAAAAAGGAAGGAAAAAAAGAAAAGAAAAGAAATTCTTTCTCTTTAACTGATGGGTCTAGGGAAGAGATTTTGCAAATCATATTTCACATATATGGCGCTTAGAAAATGAGCTATATTAACCAATGAGAAACTTTCTCTAAGATTTTCGGACTTTATCTCAGAGAAACTAAGCCTTAGTCCTTCTTGGGTGGCTGAGACATACATCTGAAGCTACTGATACCATGTGCCCGCTGATGCTGACACAAGAGGTTTAAGAGATAAAGATCATGCTTTTAATTGTTCTAGACTACATTCCTGCCCTTCCCACAAGATCCTACTTTTTGCTCTTGTGCTTTGACCTGAAATTGTGTCCCTAGAAACAAGGGCCCCAGTGAATATCTAGCATGTACTTCATGTGCAAGAAATGGAACAGTACTCAGAATAAGTTTTGAAAATGAGAAAATAAGTGGAAGTTTATTAAAGTAAATCTAGACCTCCCAGGGCACCTGATTCAGAGAGGTACTGAATCAAGGGAAATGTGGGAAGCCGGCTTTGAACACCAGGGATGTGGGTGATTTCTCTCCTGTAATCATCTGTTTTCCAGAAAATGCTTCCTCCTCCCCATCCCAAATACTCTTCTCTAATCTCCTGGGATTAGTTACAGCCTTGTATATGCACAGAGTTTGCTAAAGAGAATGTAGAAAAAGAAACAAATGTCAACATAATAAAAATCGTAATTTTTTTTTTAATTGTCCAGATAAGGAGCAGTTGTGAAATAAAGAGCAAACTTTTTTTTTGCATGAGCTCTCTGGTTAATTCATTTTAATTTTACACAGACAATTTTACTTTATATTATTTATTGTTCTAGCAGGGAATATACACTGAATTAAAAAAAAACCTTTGGGGTCAAAATTTGAGTATGCACATTATCTAAATATCACTGGCTTAACTCATTATAAATATATGATATTGTAATATGCAAATAGTAAAAGAACACTTTGCATTAAACTCAAAAGACCTCAGTTTTTAAACAACTAAAAATTAAAGTCAAGACAGTAAAAATAATTCAGTGTTGGATCTGGATGAGAAGAAAATGTCTACAATTAGGTATTCACTAAGAAAAGAAACATTACTTACGCATCTTATAAATATTTTCATCATGTGTTATAGAAAATAAACTGTCTATCCAGACTCACCAAATCATTAAATTGAGTGTAAACTTCAATTCTATAATTATCTCATTTATTAAAGTTATATCGAGATACCAGTTTTTGAGCACGTATTTGTCAAGCTCCTACTCTGTCCCTGGCACCATTTTATGCTCCAGAGATGCAGTAGAGAATGGGACAAACTTCCTGTCACAAAGAGCCTGAATTCCAGAATAAGCAGAAAGACAAGTGAGAACAAGAGGACAGTTGTGAATGAAATAGGGCAGGGCAATGGGGTAGAGAATAACTCTGTATGTGTGTGTGCATGTGTGTAGGGGTGGAATGTATAATGGAAGTCATCACTGAAAATATGAAGTCCAGGCTTAGATCTGAGTGACTTACAAAGAGTCAGCTGGAGGAAGAGCTGAAGGCAGAGATTCCTAAGCAGAAGAAGAGGTAAATACGAAAGCCCTGAGCCTTGACAAGGAGCTTGGTGTGCTTGAAAGAAAATAAGAAAGTCCTGCAGTGGAGCAGAGGGAATGGGAATGAAGGGGAAAATAGGAAGGAAGGTCAGATTTGGAGCTTAACTTGTGGTGAGCAGTTCAGAGTTATTGTAGGTGCAAGGGGAAATTACCAGAGGGCTCCAACTAGAGAAGAAACACGGGTGACTTACATGTCTAAAAGGTCATTCTAGACATTCTAGATGGGTGACATGGGAACTAATTGAGGGGAGACAGAGAACAAAGAAGAAGACAAATTAAATGCAATTAAAATAATCCAGGCAGCTATAAGGCAGCTTATGTTTTAGAAAGCGAACAATCGAGATAAAGAAATATGGACAGATTCAGAAATAATTTAGGGATAAGAGCCACAGAATTTGTTGAAAATGAGGTAAGAATTACTTTCTATTTTTGGCCTGAGCAACTGCATGGAAGGTAGTTTATTTAGTGACAGAGGAACTGGAAGAAACAAGTTTGGATCAGGATAGGAAAATAAAGGGTTTCATTTGTCCATATTAAAATTAAGATACTTACTGAGCATGCATCTGGATTTCAGGGAAAAGTCCAGTTTAGAAGATATAAATTTGGGTGTCATAGCCGTTAAGATAGAGTTTAGAGCCAAAAGGACTAGCTAAGATTCTATAGGGAGTGTGTAGCTCTAGAAAAGGTAGGGATCTAATGACCATATTATGAAACAAAATAATATTTAGGGACAAGCACAGGGAAAAGCCAGTAGGGGAAAATGAGCAGTTACATCACAGACATCAAGAGAAAAGTGTTTCTTAAGAAAAAGTGTGTGGTCAACTCCATCAAATACTGGCAAGCAGTCAAATGAATTGAAGACAAGAAAGTAACCATTGAATTGGCAATTCGAGATCAGAGGTGACCATGTAAGGGCAGTTTTAGGAACGAGGATACTGTGGAGTGAACTGAGGAGAAACAAGATGAACAGAAGTGGTGACAGGCAGTAAATGGCTCTTTCAAGATGGGTTACTGTGACCATGGGCAGGAACAGAGTGATAGCACTCTAAGTGTGGCTGGAGATGCGGTCAAGGCAGTTGTAGTTAAGAACAATGCATCATTTTGTTTTATGGAATCATACAGAGAGAAGACAAACTGACAATGAAATGGAAGAGTATATTGTGACCACAGTGAACCCTTAAGAAAGTGGAAGGTGTGAAATCCATTGAACAAGTGAAGGAAATGTACATACTCAGAACACCAAGAAAGTTTCTACCTTCCAGTATTATTTTAAAAAGTAAGGGAGTGCTGTGGCTTGCAAACCAGGAGCTGAGGAAGGATGTAGAGCAGTCCCACCCTTCTCTAGCCCTGTGTGTCTGCTCCGGTGCAGCTACAGAGTAGGGGGACCGAGTTTTAAGCCGGCGAGTAGGATATGGTGACAGTGGGGTGGGGTGAAGGCTGCGGTGGTTTCAGTGGTGTGTAATGTTGCACCATCCACACTTAGAGAAGAGGGAAAAGTAATCAGGCAGGAGTGGATACTCAAAATATAGACTTCTGAGATATTGCAGCTACTGGTAACAATGAGGTCAGGCATATAAGTTGAGAATGAGGGGCATAGAAGAAAAAATCAGCCAGGGAAGGCGGGGTGGTGTGGTGGAGAGGCCAAGGGAATGAAAGGCCAGTGTATGACTCGGGTAGTCATGTGGCCGACAGTAGCATTAGGAGTGTGGTGAAGAGGAAGATAGTGAGCCGGGGCTGGAACCTCTGTGAATGTGCGGGGACAGCAACAAGGTGCAGTTAAGGGTCGTTAGGATAACATAAAATCATCTAATAGGAAAATAACATAAAATCATCTAATGGGAAAATATATATCTATTCTTAAATAACAAAAACACATGGCAGAATGATCACTATGCAGCCTGTATTTAAGACAAATGTTCTATGTTCTCTTGGCTGCACACAAATTTTAAACAGGGTACTCATGTGAACACGCTTCACCTGGGATTCCGGAGGTAACAAACAGCTGTCAGGTTCAGTGGCAAAGAGCAGAAACATTCTCTGGCTGCCAGGCCCTGAGCTTATCTTGGATGCATCCTCCCTGGGCTTCCCTCAACTGCTGTCTCATTCCTGCCTTTCATCTCCGTGGCTAATTCATCTGGGCATAGACATCCAAGATCAGAGTGAGATTAAAAGGAAACAGTGCATGAAAATAAGCTCAATGATCATAGCTCACCCCGATATAAATGTTTTGATTTATTATTATTTCTTCACCTTCTTGAGCAAACTCCTTTGGCGCATTAAAGAGTGCATTAAGGATCCTTCGCGACATACCTGCTGATTATGACGAAATTCAAATATTGAGACATAGCAAATTGCATTTTGGTCTAGTGTGACTGTCTGTATACATAAAAAATATATCCCTGGGTCACTTGCGGGGCTCAGTTGGCTAAAGTGTCTGATTCTTGTTTTGGCTCAGGGAATTGTCTCATCTCAGGGTCGTGGGATTGAGCTCCTCATTGGGCTTTGAGCTCAGCACAGAGTCTGCTTGAGATTCTTTTCTCTTTTCTCTCCCTCTGCCTCTGCACCTTTCCCTGCTTGTGCTCTCTCACCCCTAAAATAAATAAATAAAATCTTAAAAAAAAAAAAATGAATCCCCCTACTTCTTCGCTTCCGAAATGTGAGTGTTAATGTAGATAGTAACCACAGTGGCTTACTCAAGTCTCCTCATATTCAACTTGCTACTGTGTTTCACTTGGAGTAGTAAGTGTTGACTAAGCTAGAAACTACTTCCTTTCTCAACAGGTCTCAAAATCTGGAGCAGACCTAGGATATACATGAGGGGAGGGATCTTGCCCAACATTCAGCAGGCCTGGCATCTTCCCAGGCCTCCAGATTACAGGTGATGATGCTGAAGCACTGAAGATCATTTATTTATTTACTTATTTACTAATGTATCATTTGTTCCAGGAAAAACGTAAAGCAACTTATAAAAATTCATAAAATGAAATTATGCATAATAAATGTAAAGGAGCCGTAAAGGAAGGAAAAACCAAGTTGGGGGATATAAAATCAAGCAGGGAGGTGGCTGAAGAATGCAGAGCAGTAAGCCCTGTTCCCTTGCTGTGGGTATACCTGCAACATTGCTGTAAGCGTCTTAGCAGCAGTGTGTGTTGTGTGTGGGGCAACAGTCATATAGTTCATAGTATCTATGGGATCACAATAGATCCACTGCTTAGGAGAAGTGCAGCTACTCCTGGCACTTAGGTCAGCTGGATTTTTGTCTTCTAAGAATACCCTGTATGACATAATGGGTAGTGAACTCAGCCACATCCTCCCAGACCATAGTGACTTTGTGCTGCCTCTCAGTAGAGGCTGATGACATCAAACCATAGCACATGGAGTCCAAACTAGATAGAGTTTTGCCATGTGACTCAATCTAGGAATAATTTTTAGAATTTCTAAAATATCCTTCAAGTACCCATTAAGTATCATTTCTATGGGAGATTTAGACCAATGCCAGGTGGTGATGGCTTTAATGATAACACCCTCATAAGTGAAACTCTCTAATGCTGTCAGTTATATATACACCCACAGCCTGGAGAAAATCTAAGACCCTAACCACGGCTGCACACCCAGAAAGATGACCCAGCATCCTCTATTTGGATGTGAACTGGGGGGCTATTCCTAGGGAACCTTTAAAATGAACTACAATGCACAGATAAATGGGTGAATGCATTCTCACAGAGCATGACTGCTGATATTCTCCACAAAGCTGATGAAGTCAGTAACCAGTTCTAAGGTGTAAAACTAGCATAGCCTAGAATACCAGGCTTCTGAGAGAACTTCATAGGATATCACTTAGGAGTATGTTAGTAGTACCTGAAGGCACAATTTATATCACTGCTACAGAAATTTCTGAGAATGTTGGCTGCCCTTTGGGCCACTGAGCAGCTGAATTGGTATGAGTTTAGTGCCAAAAGGTGTGGTTCGATGCAATTGGAAATCACATTTTGGAGTGGTCTTTGGGCAGGATACAGTGCATTGTGGAATTGCTTGGATTTACCTCTGAGTGACTCTCCATCTGGAGTTTGAATATCCATATCTTCTGTGTCAGAGAGAGTGTCCATCTGGAGTTTGAATATCCATATCTTCTGTGTCAGAGAGAGTGATACTTTTCTCACTGCCAGTTTCATGGTGGTATCAGGAGATCCAAATGGGAGATGTTCAAGGGTCTTTAGAACTCACTTAGCACACACTCTTCATTTTCCATGAAGAAACTGACAGAAATTTGCACCAAGTTTACCAGGTTATTTATTAAATCTCTGACCCAGAATCTAATGTTCTTTCACACCCCCCTTTTTTTCTGGAATATTATCTTCCAAGTTTGGGGATGAAGACTCTGCCAAATGAGTACATGAAGGCTCTTAAAAACTTAACTTTGATAATCATGGCAAAACCACATTTTTACTTCTTGTAACTGGTCTATATTTTAAATTTTTTCCCTTCTCCAACAAATGGAATTTGTACCTTGAGAAAATTTGGAAAATATAATTGTAAAAGAACAATAATTTACTTTTCTCCACAATTTTTCCAATGGGAAAAAAGTGTTTATTTCTTGTTCTACATATTTTAACGCATTGTTTACACAATTTATGACATGCTAACTTCATGTAACATCATGGCATTGGCATTTTATAGATCTTCTAAAGTTTTTGTAAAAATCATTTTCGTGGATGGGGTCAATAAACTTCATTTTATCAAATGTTTATCTTACTGTATGCTCTGTCTTCCCCTTTTGAAAGATAGTGTTTTTTCAGTGCTTCTCCATTAGAAATAGTGCTGTGGTGAACATCCTTGGTGAGAAGTGGTTTTTGTTTTGTTTTTCCTTTTCAGGGTTTTTATTTTAAAAAAATTCTATTGCTCTCTACTATGGTAATACCAGTGTGTCCTGCCACTATTAATATAAGGGTTCCTTGTCATTTTATCCTTTGAATGGTGAATCATAGTGCTATTGAATATTTCTTAAATCTTGCCAGGTCACTGTTCCCTATGATGCTTAGTATCGAGTAGCTTATCAATGAATACACAGTATCACTACCTAATATCTTCTCCCCCTCCTCTCTTTCCCCCAAAGCTCATGGATTTATGACATCTAAGATTTTTCTAGGAAATAGACCTTACAGAAGTTGTGTGAATAAATATCCATGTAGTCTACGGCAATAATTTTCCCTTTAGATTCTCTGTTGTCCACCAGTGCACTGTTAACACCCCCAAATTACATTCAGCCCACTATTTTGCGGTTTATTTTCCTTCCTAATATATTCCTCATGAAGTCATCATCTCCCTGAGAACAGGAGACATCTTTTACACGAATCCAATGGTTAGTACAGTGTATGATATTGATCAGGAACTATTTAACAAATGTTTGTTTGTGTACAACAAATGTACACAAATGAATGAACAAATGCTTTCTTAACAGTGTTACAAGTAACTTTAAAATAATTTTTTGGTCTATTAACTTCCTAAATCCTAAATCTGACTTTATGAATTTAACCACTTAATGGAAGGGAGAAAAAAGAACATACCTAAAATATTTTCAAACTAAGGCAGAGAAGTATTCGCTAAATTTTGGAATATATGATTATTTTGAATTTTTGAGTTAAAACTATCTGGAGAACTTTAATATAACAGATAATTCGTGAAAGTTGTAAGTGACTAAAAACAGGAGTTTTTGATGAAAAGCATTTTGAAACCTGGCACTCACTCCTCCAAATGCCATAATGACATAATGAGTTGCATTTCTAGAACACAATAGAATGAGTTAACTGAACATACTCCATGATTCCTTGTGTCTAAGAGTTGCAGTTCAACCCTCACATTGTACGCATTCAGTTTTTTAAGCTTAAAAGGATATAAGGATCTGTCAACAGAAGCCCTTTATTTCTTATAACAAGAGAACGCTGTTTATAATGTGACACCAGCTGCTCAGGCAAAATGGGTTCTATTAGAACTAATTTAATTTTACATAAGTTGATCTATTTGCATTTTGAGTCCCCAGTTAGACAACTAGGTATTACTTTACAGACTGATCTTGTTTCAAGCTCCAGTGTATGGACAATGCTTAATCAGTGTGTACATCAGAAAATAAACATAATCATCAAGTACACTAATTAAGCCTAGAAAATGTTGCAACATGCATACAGTGTATGGATTAACAAGGCAATTCATTAAAAAACTTAATTACGAATACTATATTTCTCATACATTTTATTCCACAATGCTTTCGATGAGTTCAGCAGTTCTATAACCCATTGACACTATTCGCTTAAGTGAATTTCTTTTAAACCATGACACATCTGTGTATCCTCTCTACGTTGACAGCCTTTATAGAAATAATACTTCTCACCTTACCCCCAGATAACTTGACATCTTCTCTTGGAGTAGCTAAAGAAGAATAAATCAACTGCCAGTAGAAATGTTGAAAATAATTACAATGAAAAGATAGAAATGTATCAAATGCAATAATCACCAAACAATATTCCACTTTCGTACATTCATTCTTAAAATGTAATAGTTGATGTTTATGTGCTGTACAGATTTCCTTTAGAAGAAAGTTAATCAAAAAAGGTGAATGTAAAATAAGTATGTAGGTAAAACACACATATATATGTGTATGTTAAATGTATAAAACATATAAAAATATAATTATATAAGTATATATATGTGTGTGTATATATATATATATAGATATATATATCTCAACTATGTATGTCCTTTACCTGTAAATTTAGTTTTTAGAAATCAACATTTCCCAAACAAAATTTCATTAAAGTCTAGCATAAATAAAAGAAGAGTTATATAGTATATCAATGATGCAACCTTTTTTGTCTGTCAAAAAATAGATAATTTCCAGTAATATATAATGAATAAGGGGAAGGAGGTGAGGGGTTTATCCTACTAACTCCATCTTGTTGAACACCTTAACTGTAAATACAAAACATACACTAGTTGTCCGCTGTCTCAGAGCAACAGTGTTATTACATTCTAGTTGCTCCTAGTTTTGTATGTAATAAATCAGTTTTTAAAAAAAAAAACATAAAATTAACAAATAACAATCCAATTTTTAAAAATTATCCAGATCTACAGTCCTGCCTTGAAGTCTATAAGAAATAGTCCGGTTACTTTCATCGTTTAATAATTGGTGTTATTATTTTCTCTTGAATTCATGTTACTTATTCATGAAGGAATGCAATTTTGTGTATAAGTTAAAAGTTTACTTTTTTAAGTATGTGAAATACACAGATTTTTTAAAATCTTAAGTCAAACCATATAGAGAGCTTTATAACATTTTAATTCTGATTTTATTAGTAAAAGTGTTATGTTGTTTATTCCTTCAGACTGAAAACTTGCCAGAGTTGGCACACTTGGTTTCTGTATGATGTATAGTCAAAACTCCAGATACCAACTGATACAAAATTTAAATGCAAATACTTAAGAAATAATCTAATGAGACATACTTCTCATCCTTTTTTTAAACTACAAGTAAAAACTTAAAATAAGCACTGACTACTGAAACTGAAAATAAGGAAACTATATAAGTAAATAAAAGCATTTTCACCTTGTAGATAGAAAATTGCACGCTGTCTTCTACTATCTAGATTATAATGTTGTCTATTATGTCCTTTTAAAAAGTAAATTATCACTAAAATGAGATGGATGACTTTTGTTAAAGTTCATTTCAAGTTTAAATTCATTTGTTTCAGTTTATCAACTTTGAAGCAATTTCGTCTCAGTGCATTTGGTATGTCATATCATCAAGCTTTGCCAAATCCAATCCATCATTGCTGAACGTCTAAACAACAATAAGTTCTTCATTACTGAAACGCAAGTACAGTGCAAGTAGATGTTTATCTGTGGTAAATTATTATCCTCCTAACGAAAAAGTTGGAGGAATTATAGAAAATACGCTATGATTTCTAGAAACTAAGCAGACTTATCTATAGAAAGGCTGTTAAAATAAATCATTTAATATTTTTTAAGGGGAGGGTATCACAAACCATTTTGTGAAGCTGATAAAAGCCATGGACCTTATTCCTGAGCAAATCACATAGAGTGATAAACATGAGATTTTTCACAGCCCCATAGCACAGTGCTTCTCATCCTCAGATCACATAAGTGAGACAAAAGAAAAATGCTGAAAGTCTCTAAAATTTAGAAGGTCAGAGCCCACCAGCATAGCAAGAAACAAATATGAGAAACAATTTTCTAGGAATCTATGATTCCAGGAAAAAATAAACACACACACACACACCCAAGAAACCCAAAAAGAAAATGATTTTCCCAGTTCTTTTTGATAAGTTATATTTGACATTCCAGGATTCTGTATTTCTCAGCAGGAAGCAGACACCTCGTCCCAAGAAAGGAATCAGTTCCTTCCCTTGGTGCCTCTCAGAGTCTGCACCCACAGCCCTAGCACAATTAACCAGTTTAGTCACTGTACATAAAACCAATTCCATACCTTCTAATTCCACAGGAACTAAATAATCTATCTTGAGAGAGGGAAACAAATAATTATTTGTCTAAGTTATGGTCAAAGCTGTAAAATCTCTTATGTCTCAGCTGAATTTGACACTTTCCAGATCAGAGACTGTCTGAGGACAGATGAGGCTAGGGATTGTTTGGTATTGAACAATGCCCCAAAGAGTGACCTAGAACGTACTGGTGTGATACAGACCAGTAGAGCCATGCATTGCATTTGTTCCTGCTCATACTGAGCCCTATTTCTTGACAATGTCACAAGCCAGTTCAAGTCCCCTTTTGCTTCAGGTCCCTGAAATCATGCAGGTATAGTTCTTTTGTTTATCCTAAAATAAAATAATACCCAGAACAGCAGATGATAGCACTTTCTTCCTCTTTTTTATGCTGCAATGTTGAAATATCAAATCTAGAAAAGGATTTCCCATCTCATGATGTTCTTAGACTTAGAAGAAATTTATTAAATATCATTTAGTCTGTGTTTGTGGTTTGGATTATATATGTTGTGACTCGTCCCAAAGAGAATTTGAATAGTGACTATACTTTCAAAACATGCTAAACATATAAAGTAGTGTATTCAGGGGTGCCTGGGTGGCTTAGTTGGTTAAGTCTGACTCTTGATTTCAGCTCAGGTCATGATCTCAAGGTCCTGAGATTAAGACCCTCATGCTAAGCAGGGAGTCTATTGAAGATTTCTCTTCCTCTCCTTCTGCTCCTACCCTCCGCCCAGCACTCTCTCTATCCAAAATAAATCTTTTTTAAAAATAGTGTATTTATCAAAGTTAGTACTAAAAAATTGGGACTTTGAGAGTAGAAACAAAATTGGCATCAGCAATAATTAGAAAATATTAAATAACAAAAGCATTTTAGCCGATTTGGATGCCTTTAATTTCCTTTTGTTGTCTGATTGCTGAGGCTAGGACCTTTAGTACTATGTTGAATAGCAGTGGTGATAATGGACATCCCTGCCGTGTTCCTGACCTTAGCAGAAAAGCTTTCAGTTTTTCTCCATTGAGAATGATATTTACCGTGGGGTTTTCATAGATGGCTTTGATGATATTGAGGTATGTGCCCTCTATCCCTACACTTTGAAGAGTTTTGATCAGGAAGGGATGCTGTACTTTGTCAAATGCTTTTTCAGCATCTACTGAGAGTATCATATGGTTCTTCTTCTTTCTTTTATTGATGTGTTGTATCACATTGACTGATTTGCGGATGTTGAACCAACCTTGCAGCCCTGGAATAAATCCCACTTGTTCGTGGTGAATAATCCTTTTAATGTACTGTTGAATCCTATTGGCTACTATTTTGGTGAGAATTTTCGCATCTGTGTTCATCAAGGATATTGGTCTATAGCTCTCTTTTTTGATGGGATCCTTGTCTGGTTTGGGGATCAAGGTGATGCTGGGCTCATAAAATGAGTTTGGAAGTTTTCCTTCCATTTCTATTTTTTGGAACAGTTTCAGGAGAATAGGAATTAGTTCTTCTTTAAATGTTTGGTAGAATTCCCCTGGGAAGCCATCTGGCCCTGGGCTTTTGTTTGTTTGGAGATTTTTAATGACTGTTTCAATCTCCTTACTGGTTATGGGTCTGTTCAGGCTTTCTATTTCTTCCTGGTTCAGTTGTGGTAATTTATATGTTTCTAGGAATGCATCCATTTCTTCCAGATTGTCAAATTGGTTGGCGTAGAGTTGCTCATAGTATGTTCTTATAATAGTTTGTATTTCTTTGGTGTTAGTTGTGATCTCTCCTCTTTCATTCATGATTTTATTTATTTGGTCCTTTCTCTTTTCTTTTTGATAAGTCGGGCCAGGGGTTTATCAATTTTATTAATTCTTTCAAAGAACCAGCTCCTAGTTTCGTTGATTTGTTCTATTGTTTTTTTGTTTTCTATTTCATGATTTCTGCTCTGATCTTTATGATTTCTCTTCTCCTGCTGGGCTTAGGGTTTCTTTCTTGTTCTTTCTCCAGCTCCTTTAGGTGTAGGGTTAGGCTGTGTACCTGAGACCTTTCTTGTTTCTTGAGAAAGGCTTGTACCGCTATATATTTTCCCCTCAGGACTGCCTTTGTTGTGTCCCACAGATTTTGAACCATTGTATTTTCGTTATCATTTGTTTCCATGATTTTTTTCAATTATTCTTTAATTTCCTGGTTGACCCATTCATTCTTTAGAAGGATGCTGTTTAATCTCCACGTATTTGGGTTCTTTCCAAACTTCCTTTTGTGGCTGAGTTCTAGCTTTAGAGCATTGTGGTCTGAAAATATGCAGGGAATGATCCCAATCTTTTGATACCGGTTGAGTCCTGATTTAGGACCGAAGATGTGATCTATTCTGGAGAATGTTCCATGTGCACTAGAGAAGAATGTGTATTCTGTTGCTTTGGGATGAAATGTTCTGAATATATCTGTGATGTCCATCTGGTCCAGTGTGTCGTTTAAGGCCTTTATTTCCTTGCTGATCTTTTGCTTGCATGATCTGTCCATTTCAGTGAGGGGAGTGTTAACGTCCCCTACTATTATTGTATTATTGTTTATGTGTTTCTTTGATTTTGTTATTAATTGGTTTATATAGTTGGCTGCTCCCACGTTGGGGGCATAGATATTTAAAATTGTTAGATATTCTTGTTGGACAGACCCTTTGAGTATGATACAGTGTCCTTCCTCATCTCTTATTATAGTCTTTGGCTTAAAATCTAATTGATCTGATATAAGGATTGCCACTCCTGCTTTCTTCTGATGTCCATTAGCATGGTAAATTCTTTTCCACCCCCTCACTTTAAATCTGGAGGTGTCTTCGGGCTTAAAATGAGTTTCTTGGAGGCAACATATAGATGGGTTTTGTTTTTTTATCCATTTTGATACCCTGTCTTTTGACAGGGGCATTTAGCCCATTAACATTCAGGGTAACTATTGAGAGATATGAATTTAGTGCCATTGTATTGCCTGTAAGGTGACTGTTACTGTATATGGTATCTGTTCCTTTCTGATCTACCACTTATAGGCTCTCTCTTTGCTTAGAGGACCCCTTTCAATATTTCCTGTAGATCTGGTTTGGTGTTTGCAAATTCTTTCAGTTTTTGTTTGTCCTGGAAGCTTTTAATCTCTCCTTCTATTTTCAATGATAGCCTAACTGGATATAGTATTCTTGGCTGCATGTTTTTCTCGTTTAGTGCTCTGAAAATATCATGCCAACTCTTTCTGGCCTGCTAGGTCTCTGTGGATAAGTCAGCTCCCAATCTAATATTTTTACCATTGTATATTACAGACTTCTTTTCCCAGGCTGCTTTCAGGATTTTCTCTTTGTCACTAAGACTTGTGAATTTTACTATTAGGTGACGGGGTGACGGCCTATTCTTATTGATTTTGAGGGGCATTCTCTGAACCTCCTGAATTTTGATGCTCATTTCCTTTGCCATATTGGGGAAATTCTCCCCAATAATTCTCTCCAGTATACCTTCTGCTCCCTCTCTCTTTCTTCTTCTTCTGGAATCCCAATTATTCTAATGTTGTTTCATCTTATGGTATCACTTATCTCTCGAATTATCCCCTCGTGGTCCAGTAGCTGTTTGTCCCTCTTTTCCTCAGCTTCTTTATTCTCTGTCATTTGGTCTTCTATATCACTAATTCTTTCTTCTGCCTCATTTATCCTAGCAGTGAGAGCCTCCATTTTTGATTGCACCTCATTAATAGCTTTTTAAATTTCAACTTGTTTAGATTTTAGTTCTTTTATTTCTCCAGAAAGGGCTTTTATATCTCCCGAGAGGGTTTCTCTAATATCTTCCATGCCTTTTTCAAGCCTGGCTAGAACCTTGAGAATTGTTATTCTGAACTCTAGATCTGACATATTACCAATGTCTGTATTGATTAGGTCCCTAGCCTTTGGTACTGCCTCTTGTTCTTTTTTTTGTGCTAAATTTTTCCGTCTTGTCATTTTGCCCTGATAAGGGTATATGAAGGAGGAAGTCAAATACTAATAGGTTGGCAACAACCCCAGGAAAATATGCTTTAACCAAATCAGAAGATCCCAAATCGTGAGGTGGGAGAAAGGGGATAAAAAGAGGTTGCTGTTCTCCTTCTTCTTCTCTTCTTCTTCTCTTCGATCTGCCGATGGATTTGTAGGTGTTTGCAATCTTTAGATAAGCTATCTAGCTGATCTCTGGCTAGCTGATGTAGTCTCAGCCTGCTACTTCTCCGCCATCTTGACTACTCCCGTTACTGATTAATTTTAATCTTACTAAGTGAATCATGTATGAAAGTACCTATGGAAAATGAATTATTATCTGAAGAAAAAATTTTATTGGTTCAAAGTAAGGCAAGAAAGAAGAGAGAAAAGAGAGAACAAAGAAAAAAGAAGACAAAGAAAAAATACCAAGATTTCTCTTTATCATTTGTCATTATATAACAACAAAAATTTCAGTTTATCAGTAACATATAACAATTCTAGACTTGTAAGCATCTCATAACATAGTCTCAAAATATATAAAGCAGACTATGAAAACTCTAATAAAAACTGACAAATTGCTATCATTGTGTGGAGTTTAATTCCCTCAATAACCAATTAAGCAGATAAGCAGATAAAGATCAATAAGGCTATAGATGATTAATAAAATATACAAATTTGAACTAATAGACTTATATAGAACCCAGAATTCTTTAAAAACATAGAATAAGTTCTTTATATACTTTTGATACTAACCCTTTATCAGATATGTCATTTGCAAATATCTTCTTCCATTTCATAGGTTGCCTTTCAGGTTTTTGTTTGTTTGTTTGTTTCCTTTGCTACAGTAGCTTTTTACTTTGATGTGATCCTAATAGTTTACTTTTGCTTGTTTCCCTTGCCTCAGGAGACATATCTAGTAAAAAGTTGCTATGGCTGATGTCAAAGAGGTTAATGTCTGTGTTCCCCTCTAGGATTTTAACGATTTCCTATCTCACATTTAGGTCTTTAATGGATTTTGAGTTTAGTTTTGTGTGTGGTGTAAGAAAATAATCCAGTTTCATTCTTTTGCATGTTGCTGTCCATTTTCCCAAATCTATTTGTTGAAGAGACATTTTTTTCCCATTGGATATTCTTTCCTGCCCTGTTGAAGATTAATTGAGTATATAGTTTGAGTTCACTTCTGTTTTGTGTGTGTGGGTGTGTATGTGTGTTCTATTGATCTATGTGTCTATTTTTGTGTTAGTACCATATTGTTTTGATGACTACAGCTTTGTAATATACCCTAAAGTCCAGAATTGTGGTGCCTCCAGCTTTGCTTTTCTTTTTCAAGGTTGCTTTAGCTTTTCAGGGTATTTTGTGGTCCCATACAAATTTTAGGATCATTTTTTTATAGCTCTGTGAAAAATTTTGTTGGTATTTACCCAAAGCATTTTACAAAAATACTAATTTGAAGGGATATATGCACCCCAATGTTTATAGCAGCATTATGTACAATAGGCAAATTATGGAAAGAGCCCAAATGTCCATCAACTGATGAAGGGATAAAGAAGTTGTGGTTTATATATACAGTGGAATATTACTCAGGCAAAAAGAATGAAATTTTGCCATTTGCAGTGATGTCGATGGAGCTAGACAGTATAATGCTAAGTGAAATAAGTCAGAGAAAGACAAATACCATATGATTTCACTCACATGTGGAATATAAAAACAAACCAAATGAGCACAGGTGGAAGGAAGAGAGAGGGTGGTAAACCAAGAAAAGACTCTTAACTTTAGAGAACAAGCTGATGGTTCCCAGAGGGAAGGCAGGTGGGGGATGGGTGAAAGAGTTGGTGGGGATTAACGAGTGTATTTGTTCTGATAGGTATGGAGTGTTGTATAGAAGTATTGAATTACTGTATTGTACAGCTGAAACTAACGTTACACTGTATGTTAAATAACTGGAATTTAATAAAAACTTCAAAAACACATTGAATATTATGAAAATGACAATTAGACTAGAATAATCTAGTCTATTAATATTAGTCGAATATAATTAATCTAATAATATTATTACTATAACAATAATTAATATTAATTTAATTTAATAAATAAATCTAATATTAGTCTAATATAGTCTAATTAAATTAGACTAGAATATCATCTAGATTTTCAATGATCTCATAGCATTAATTAAATTGAAATGGTATGTAAAATTTTCCCCTGAACACGAACAAATGGTTCTGGAAGATTTAACAAATGAATTTTACTAGAGCATTAATGAATAAGTGTTTCCAACATATGCAAACTCATGCAGAGAATCAAAAAAGAGGGTGAAGTAGAATAACAATACCAAAATCAGGAGGAAGGAGAAAAATGATTAAGAAAGAAAATTCCAGGATAATCTTACTAGTGAACTTCGACACAAAATTCTAAACTAAATATTAATAACCTCATCTAATAATATATCAAAAAATAATCTGTCATGACAAAATTGGGTTAATTTCAGTAATTCATTTAGTAATGATTCAACATTAAAAATTCTAATTATATAACATCTTAAAATGGAAACATAAAGTGTGCACTGATGACTAGTTTGCCACTGTGGGCACTGGAGCTCAACTCCCTGGGAAGCCATGAAAGGCTGGAGAAGCCTTAGAAAAGCCCCTTGAGGGTATGAAGAAGCTGGCATGCTCCCCTCCCTTATTGGATAAGGGTCCCTTCCTGGCACTTCTGTCTTGTTTTATGTAGTCTAAGAACAATCCAAGGTGAGAGAACAGCCTTCAGGCAGAGAAAATGAACTGCGTGAGGTAAAAATCTCTCAGTCAGTACCAGAACAGTCCTCCAAAGCTGTAGGAGCTCTTGGGTGAGTCATGAATTAGGGGATCCTACAGCAACTGCTTGGAAGCGAGGAACAGCAGAGGCCTTAAAAAGCAGCATACCTAGTATGTCTGGGGGTGGATTATCTAAGACCTTGAATTGTAAGGGATTGACTTTCACTCCTAAAAAAATGGAGGGGTTTGGGAAGGAGAGTGACATATTTGATTTTTAAAATAAGCATTTGAGCTACTATACTGTGAAGAGTGTGTAAGAAGAAAAGGGTAGAAGCAGGAAGACTAGTTAAGATGTAAGTAGTAATTATAGCCTGATGAGAAGCAATCACTTTCTGAATATATTTTGAAATTAGAACTAATGATTTGTTGATGAATTAGATACGAAACAAGAAAAGAGAGAAGTCAAGGAGGGCTCCAAAGTCGTTGACTTGATGACAGGTGGATTTACCTGCTACCAACTGAGAAAGGGAAGGTGAAGAGACACGTGCTGAGGGGGAGGGAGGGAGGGAGCATGTGTAGTAAGTCTAATCGACACACTGAGGTGTTGACTAGACACTGAGATGGAGATATAGAGAAGAAAACTTGATATAGGAGTTTAGGGATCAGGAAAAGCTGGAGATGTGAGGATTGTCAATACAACGATGGTGGTCAGAGCCACAAGCCGACTGTGAGATGGCTCCAGGGGCTTACTACTCTCAACAGTGCCCAGGCCAAGGGAGTGACAAAGCAGGAGCAAAGGAAGTTGAAAAGTAGATGGCAAGACAGAAAACAAACAAACAAACAAAAAAAAACAGGAGATAGCAGTGAACTGAAAGTCTAATTTTAAAAAAGGAAAGAAAGAGAAAGAAAAGGAAAGGAAGGAGGCAGGAAGGAAGGAAAGAAGAAGGAGGAAAGGAAGAAGGGAATGGAAGAGGAAGGGAAGGAGGAAGGAAGAAAGGAGGTAAGAAGTTAGGAAGAAGGAAGGAGGGAGGGGAAAAAGAAAAAAAAGGAAAAGAAAAAAAAGAGAAAAGAAAAGGAAAAAAAGGAGAAAAGAAGAGAAAGAGAGAAAAAAGAATTTCCAGAAGTCCGTGATAATGAAGAATATGCTTCAAGGAAGGATTAACCATATACAACACTGCTGATCATTCAGGTAAGGGGAAGATGGAGATAGGACTCGCAGGTGTAGTAAAATTGATGTCACTATGGACCCCAAGAAGAGGCATTTCTCCAGAGTGGTGAGTTAAATCCTGAGTGGAAGCAAAGTCTGAGAGAAGAGATGAGGAACTGGGTGTAGGGAATACCCAGTCTTTTGAGCAGGTTTGCTGAAAAGGAAAGCAGAGAAGGAAGGCAGAAGGTGAAAGAGGAAAGGTAGTCAAAGGAGTTTCTGAAACCGTTATAAAAAGGAAGAAATGATGGGAGGTTTCTATGCTGATGGGAATGATCCAAAAAAAAGGGGAAAACAGGCATAAGAGAAAGAATAGGCGAATTGCTGGACTGCTGAGATGTTCTTGCATCAGCGAGAAGGGATAGGATCTAGGGGGAAAGCGCAGGCTGGCCTTTGATCAGACCACTGACAGTTCTAAGATCTCTCAATTCCAAGGTTCTCAAGACTTGGTTTCCATGACACAAGAAAAATGAAATTTTTTTTTAAAGATTTTATTTAATTATCAGAGAGACAGAGGGGGAGAGAACGAGCACAGGCAGACAGAATGGCAGGCAGAGGCAGAGGGAGAAGCAGGCTCCCTGCTGAGCAAGGATCCCGATGCGGGACTCGATCCCAGGATGCTGGGATCATGGTCTGAGCCGAAGGCAGCTGCTTAACCAACTGAGCCACCCAGGCATCCCAGAAAAATGAAATTTTATCCCTGTATACATCTTTACACAATATTTGATCCTGGTCCAAGCTGAAGGCTATGATCTTGGCCATTTCCTCCTTACACTCTTTTGCTCTTAGAAATAAAGGCTAGAAATACATAATGAAGATAGACATTCTTAACCCGTATAACCAACACATTTCTTCAGTTTTAGTTTTTGTTGCCGAGAGAGATGTGTCTACCTTGATGACAGAATTACCTTGTTATTTCCCTTCCTTCTCTTTCTCACTTGTGTCCATCCTCTCCTCCTAAAAGTGAGAGGTCAGATGCCAGTCTCTGACCTAGACTGCTAGGGAGCAGGGCTGAATGGCAAAAAACACATGTGTTCCAAAACCTTACATACGTGTGGCTGTCAGAAATCCACGCTTTTGATCTGTCAGAGAGGGAAGATCATGACTCTGTACACACAGAGAAGGTGTGTTTTGGGGTGAAACATGGAGTCTCCTGGGTGATTCGGGCACAACTGAATGATGGTCCTTCCACTCTCACCAGAAATACTAACAGGTCCTTCTGGGTCTCTGGGAAATATCCAATCTCTGCCACATTTCTGTTTGGTCTTCTTTGGGTCTTTTCCCTCAAGAAGCATGTCTTTTTTTATAACATAGTCATTGACAAACCAAAGTGCCACTTGTGAGGTTGATTCTCTTTCTGTTATTCCATAACAATGTAAGGAGTCATATAGGACTAAAAACACTTTATATGAAGTTGACTTTCACTCAATTTCTGAATGTCCACAATCAATTAGAAACAAAAAAATATGAGTTTTGAAAAGAAATAAAATTTCATTTGGTATCGGGCACAGTATGAAGCTGGCAGTATTTTTTTAAATTCATTTTACATGTAAGAAATAATAGCAGACAGGAGATAAAGTACCTTGCCTAAAGTCATATCATTGTGCAGAAAATAGCAGATAGCAAATCCAGGTGTTGGGCCCAAGTTCCATAATTTGTCTGTGCCTCCTTGTACATGATATTTTTTAAGCTGTAAATTCCACAAAAATATAAAGTACTTGTGTTATCATTATTATTTTTTTTTCCTTATTGCAAATTCTTTCAATTTAAGAAGCTATGAGGATTATAAAAAATTACAATAGTGGGCCGGTAGCTGGGATGTGCTAATGAACAGAGGAAGAGAGGTAGCTTCCATTCAGCACGAATTATGCATGGCCAGGCAATCCGAAATTTTCTCATATTTCAACACAGATATGTCTGACTCCAAAATGCATGCTCATTTCCCTAAACTATGCTGCCTCACAGCAATGTATTCTGGCTACAAGATAATCACCAACTCTGTGGTTCTCAAAGTTTGAGGTCGGAAACAGCATCACCTGGGCACTTAGAAATGGAAGTTCTTGTGTCCCATCCCAGAACTATTGAATCCAAAACTCTGGGAGGGAGGCCTGGAAGTCTGTGGTTTAACAAGCCCTTGAGGTGATTCTGGTTAATTATGATACACTCTCAAGTTTGAGAATCATTGGTCTAAAGAGAAGACGGGGCAAAATATTTTATCCACAATATCTCAGGCAGGAATGTGTGACTGACTTTTTTTTTTTTTTTTTTTTTTTTTAAAAGAAAACTGTTCAGGGGCACCTGGGTGGCTCAGTGGGTTAGGCCTCTGCCTTCGGCTCAGGTCGTGATCCCGGGTCCTGGGATCGAGCCCCGCATTGGGCTCTCTGCTCAGCAGGGAGCCTGCTTCCCTCTCTCTCTCTCTCTCTGCCTGCTTCTTTGCCTACTTGGGATCTCTCTGTCAAATAAATAAATAAAATCTTTAAAAAAAAAAAAAAGAAAAGAAAACTGTTCAAAAATAAAAACCTAAAACTCTAATAGGCATTTTAAAAGATTAACATCAAAATATATAAAGGTCCAGAGAAAATAGAAGGAATTCAAAATGATGAACATCCCCAAATTTCTATGTATATACAGTTGATCCAACATACCAAAAATTTTGCAAGGATTGCTGAATATTTTTTAAAATAATTATGTTATATGTTAAGACTATAGTAAGATTGTCTGAATAATGTTTTGCTCTATTAATGAGTTTCTTTTTGTCCTTGTATTTCATTGTATGAAACAAAGTGATGTCTCCGTGCTCTTTGTCTTAGAGACAAAGTGGGGGAATGAGAAAGAGTAGCTACAAACCTTTTCTAACTTTATTTTAAACAAACAAAGATACAATTTAAAAGCTTAGTTCTGTAGGGATTTTTAGACACAGATAAATGCCTCAAACTAACTCTTCATAGAATTTCTCCCAGAAGAGGCAGAGAGAAAGGGAGACAGCAAAGCAAAAAAACAGAAAAGAGAGCTGTGGGGCCTCAGAGGCTATGGATTGAGTAGACTGTGGGGCTGATAAGAAGACCACTCCTACCCCAACCCTGGGCATTCAGTCAATCTGCGGGGTCAGTAACCCAGGTGGGATTGAAGTGAAGTGAAGTTTCCCTGCCTCTCCAGCATAATGAATGCTCTGAACTAGAGACTACAAGGTCTTTTATACAATAAAGTTACAATATCTGCACTAGTGGGCAGGGACTCCTATCTAGGACACCTGAATTCACATGAATTCTGCTCAGTCTCTCTGGGTTTCAGATGAGGGATCAGAGACCAAACTGAAGGTTCTAGGACACCCTGAAACAACCTAAAGCAGCAGCACGGTCAGGCAGAAACAGAGCTACAGAACGGTCTGTGTCTATGGCTGTAGGAAGAGCTATGGTCAGCTACCATGGGCAGAGGGACACAGCATAGGGTCATGAAACGTCACTCCCAGCCATATACTAAAGCATGCTATATAAGCACTTTGAAAATCTTTCTTCCCCCAACTAACCTTTCTGAGAAAAGTCCACAGCGAACATTATGAGAAAAGTCCATGTTAAATGGTTGGTTGGCCATGCAGACCTGCACCTAATTCCATACTGTTGTAACTAGATCAAAAATCCCTTTCAGGGGACAGCCATTCCATCTTTTGGTATCACCCTGAGTAGCAGCAGAAGTCACTCACTTTTACTTTGACGTGTCAGGTAGGAACACTGAATACTTATACAGATTTAGAGAATCTACAAATAAGACTGAAGAAAGAGATGAGGAAGTTAGAGAACAAGATGAGGCCAGAATGAGAAAATATGAGGAGAAAAATTCTCTCAGAAAAATACAGATTATCATTCAGCATTGTCTGAAAAGAGTATTAGTATCAGCAGACATTTTAGAAAGATAAAGACTCTCAAAACATCAAAAAGGCCTTCAAAAAGATTGTCCAGAGTAGACTCAGGAGTACAAGATGAAATTCTGACAGAACAAAGTCAAAGGGAAGAACAGAAGTGAGAAAGTTGGAGTGGTGGGTGGCGAGGATAGATGGGCATGTGGCCATCACAGATGTAGCCTCGGGCTCCGCCTCTTCAGACACCTGCAGAGCAATGCCCTTGGTGGCAGTCCTGGAACCTTCCTATTTCCCTAGATGATCATCAGAGCTGCTGTTAGGGAGCCTCCTCTTGGCATCTAGACTACGATGAAACATAAATGAGCTTTAGCAAATGGTCCTTCCTCAGAATCTAACCTCTCTTGGGATGCTAAAAACGGGGTTTAATCTGAAACAAAACAAAACAAAACAAAACAAAAACAAAAACACCTTACATTTAAGCCTGGGCAATGCTCTCTACTACCCACTTCCTGTCCTAGCGCTTTGTGCCAATCATTCCCTCCAGGGCTTGGTTTACTGTACTGGATGTTGGTATCTGCCCAACACTGGCTTGGCCAGCAGCTGAAGCTCCACAGGAAAGTCTCCAGAGCACCAACTCTAAGTCACTGCCTTCATCTCTCTCCATCAGAATACCCTGCTGATTTCATCACAGTATTGATCATGCCTGAGACTTACCTAGAGTCTCCTTCCCACCAAAATATAAACTCCATGGCAGACATCCCATCACCCTTGTCTACTGTCCTATCCCCAGTGCTAAGCACACAGTAGGTGTTACTGAACATTTTCTGAATGAAATTCAATATTTAGTAGATGCCTCTCCTACTCCTTGCCCCCTCATATAGGTCACACATGCTCTGTCTCTGAGCCATTTGAATTACTGCTCTGTGGTCACAGCAGCTGGCGAGACCTGGCACATCACAGAAGCTCAAGTAGTTTATTGGGGTCTTGAATGTTGGTGAAGGCTTGCTGTGGTTTGCTCTGGAAAAACAAAATTCATCTACTATTTATCAAAGAAGTTTTTGATAGTTGGAAATGATGTAAAATATGAAAGCAACCTTGAGTATTTCTCTTTTTTGTAATATCACTGTGTAACAGTAAATTGATAAATACTTTACATTAATTATACTCCAGAAGAATCCATCCACTTTAGAGAGCTATAACTGTTCATTTTTGTTCAAAATATATTCACATGTCTTCATCTTTTGGTTTACAATAACTCTTGCGATAGTGTGTTTCCTTTTTCTCAGTTTTCAGTTTCATGAATACGTACATTCTCCATTCTTTTATGTAGTATTCAGATGCTGATGAAAATGTACATAAGCTTCTCTGGTATTTACTAAAAATCACTAAAATAGACATTATTAACTCTTCTTTCAGAAAAATGTTTGACTTCAAAATTTAGAAATATGCTCACTGGTATCAAGTCCAGTACTCCATGCATGAATGCTGAAAAAAAATATTTATCTTTGCACAGTGCTTAAGAAGTACCTGTTTATGTGCTTTAATAAGACAGTGTCACTTTAGTTACACACAGAAATGCCCTGATGTAAGAGGTGCTGGTGTTTGGGAGCCAGATGGTCCTACATCATACAACAGCATGAAGACAAACAGTACTGGTTACATTTTGTGCATGGGTGTGTATCAGTGGAAAAAACGTTCCACTAAATATATTCTGTGTGCATGAAATATCTGTTAGCAGATGTAATGACACTAGAAGATATTATTTCTTATAAGTTATACACCTACTGCCTTAAACAGCCTCAGGTGTGCATCTATCGAGCAGAATCTTCTCACTCTGGACTATAACATGTTATTAACATAAAATGAATAAGCCACGACATGCCATCCTATAGGGAACAGTCTTGGCTCGACATTCTCTTCAGTGATCACTGGGAATACTGAGAAAGGCATTTAAAGCCAGTGTGAGTCTATTGAGTTTAATTGTTTTTACTTTTATTCAGATTTACAATTGAGTGTTTTTAAATGATGGGGCTCATCTACAAAACCTTATTCCACAAATAAATAAACACAGAGCCTTGGTTTTGTAATACAGAGACACTAATGCTTAGAAATTAGGTTGTCAATCAACTCTGTCTCCTCCCTTCAAATAAAGGAGGAAAATCTCAGATATGGGATCTGTGTATAATGAAGTTATTCTGGCTTCTTTCCTATGAACAAATAGACACACAGAACTCAGCAAATTAAATATCATTCTATCATGGCCTCAACAATATCTCTAGAAGGTTGGAAGATTATAAGAATTATGTGTGTTCCCTCTGGACCTTGAATTCCATATGTGTAGACATTTATACATATACAGATTCCCCCACCATGTGGTTTTGCCACGTGTACAAAGTAGCAGAAGCCACAATTCTGCAAAATTATACATGAAGTGTTTCAGTTCTCCATTAACTTTCATGATCTCTTCGAGAGATACTAAAAAGGTAATACAGGATAGTGGAAGAGATACAATGTAGACGAAGATGCAGACTTAACACTGTTCTGCAGGTCCGGGCTATCAGTACTGAGAAGTACCCTGATCTGCTGTGGGACAGAGCTTGTTGTGCTCTTAATTAATGTGACCATCTCATGGAAAAGGAAAAAAGCAAGAACATTTTACACACACGACAAACACTACTGTGGAAAGTAACTTATAGAATACGTATAGAGTTAAGTATGTTCTTTCCCATCTGTGAAGTGCTAACACATCTTCCTTCTGCTCTGTGCTCAAACAAAAGTAAAGGGACTCCTAGGTGGCTCTCCCTAGCCTGCTTCTCCCTCTCCTATTTCTGTCTCTCTTTCCCAAATAAATAAATAAAATCCTAAAATAGACAAAAGTAAAAAGTGCTTTGGACCCTGTGTTTCCAAATGCTGGGTCAGTAGCCAACATAACATCTATCACAACACTTTGGGTTCTCATTTCTTGCATCCAGAATATGATTCTTGCTGCATTCTTCACATGGAATTTTTTCTCCTGTTTTTCCTATGTTTGCTTTCTTTGCTTTACCTACTTCATCCATAAAACTTGAATATGCTCATTGGAGACTCAGTTTCCTCATTGATAAGTGCATTAATGCCTTCCTCATTATTTATAAAGAATATATTGTTTTAAAACTACAATGCACTATAAAAATGTTAGTAATATTTTGAGAGGAGCTCCAAAACCATATCAATCATTTCTTGCCCTGGAATGAAATGTGAAGCCTTATCTAAAAGTGAAATAAAAAAGTCATATTCAAGTGACACGAAAAGCTGACTTGGCATTTCTAGCCTGGTTTTCCATGCATGTTTGCATATGGTGGCCAACCTCCTCACTGCACATTCCTCACACATTTATGACTGGGAATGTCCAGGTGAGTCCCAGGCATAGCTTATCTGTTTAGATTAATTTGTGTGCAGTGTGTATGGGGGCTCCAGCCCTATTACAGTTTCTTACAGAAAGGATATTTTCACATACTCTTTAAACAAATTTGCTGCAAATACAGAGGAAGTATCATTGGCCCCAAATGAAGCCAACCTGAGATCCTTCATTTTCTTCTGACCCTGAACCAGAAAGGAATTGAAAAATGGACTGGTTGAACTCTCCGAAACAAATGATGCTTGAGTGGTTTCATGCATAATAACTGCCTTTGATGTAAATGGGGCCATCCGTCAGCAGCCACCAAAGCTGCAGTGCCTCTCATCTGGGGACCAAGTCCACCAATGAGCTTGCTGTTTCGGTATACCCCAGGCACCTGAAACCAGTTAGACACGCTCACAATGGAGGACCCTCTCTTTGGAGAAGATTCCTGAAAAGACTCAAAGGAAATCGGAAGGCAAGGATCTGGCCTGCGTCCTTTCCTAGCAATTTTATTAGGGAAGTTCACATTTTAGCTGTTGTTGGCTTCTTCCCTGCTCCTGCAAGAGTAAATGAGGTGCTGTTTTCATAAAACGCTCATTGAGGGAGAGTGCCTTTCAACACCAATCCCTGAAGATAAAACCAAAAAAAGGTCCCTTCCGTCTCAGGTACTCCTGTCATTGAGACAGCAGCCAATGTGAGATTTGGCTCACCACTTGCATCTAGCACATGATTCTTGACAGGACAGAGCCCCCACGTTAAGCCAGTCTCTGGACTCATGGTTACCATGCAGAGAGACAGTATTGCCCTGAGTTATCATACACAGCTCACAGCCTCTCGCATTACTAGCAAGTTGCTGTGTACTATTGTGCTTTATTTCTTTTAAAACAAATATATGCTTATGTGCTTGCAGTTTGTATGATGAACTCAGAATGCAAATAAAAGGAGATAGATAGGAGTCATTTTCGGACAAGATTTACCTCTAAGGAGCCTGTCAAGCAGCAATTCATTTCCTCACCTCTAGCTTGACAGACCAGTGACATTAAAGTCAAAGGCATGTCCTAATCGTCACGCATGTAGCCACTTTTTTCTTTTTTTCACATTTGTATGCTAATCACGAGAAGCAAAAATAGACTTAGATTGGAAATCAAAGATTGGTTGTATACAGGTAATAGAGTGCTTGAATGCTTTATTTAAAGATAGAAGGCTCTTGAACCAGGCTTTATTATTGAACTAAGACTATCTATCCTTTTTGACACTTTTTAAATTAAGTTCTTCCTCTAATTTATGTTTTTGTCAGCTTTCTTCCCTTACCTGGTTTTAAGCTGGCTTTTTCCCCCCTCTCTCTCTAAGTAATAAACTACTCCAGCGCAGAGAAAAAAATTTTAATGACCTTAGAAATTCAGATTAACAAAATGGATCATTTGTATACAGCTACAGAATTATGAATCCCTCTGAAATATCTGTGCAGAAATTTTACCTGATGCAAAATTTCATTTTCTCTCTCTCTGGCATCTCTCTGACTTCCCCCTTTTCAAAATGGGATGGTCATGGTACTTCTTCAGTAAGGTCAAACACTGCAAAGGAAACAGGTTTGGGGGACAATTTTGAAGCTCACACAAAAAAAGCTTTTTTTCTCTCTCTCTTTTGAATTAAGGGAGACAAGTTCCAAATATGTGTTAGCAAATCAAATACGAAATAGTTTGTAGAAGCTGTACTCGAGCCACAAGTTCTGCCTGCTCCTCCCTAGATGTTCAACCTGCCTCCTTATTACTATTAAGCCTGACTGTCTCCCGGTATGTTCTGCATCCACCTGACTTTCACGGAGTTTGAGAGAGCTTAGACCAAACGGAACAGGGGAGCAGCTGCACGGCAATGAGTGGTGGCAGCCAGATAATCTACTGTGATATCTTGGAAAAAAATTGGGACAACATAATTTCTCCAACTTGACACAACCCTGCCTGGAAAATGTGAGCCAAACTTAACATGCAAATTCTCCTGCTACTTGGCATTGGTTTTTCTTTTTAACATTATGTACATAAGGGAAAAAAATAATGGAATTCTAGGGGAAATTAGAATTATAAACTGCTTAGATCTGATTTAAAAAATTAGAGATCAGAAATTATTTTTAAAATAACAATGACTTGTTGGTAACCTATCCCGCAACCCCAAGTCACTTGATTTCTCAACAGATATCTGCCATCAAATTCTGCTTGATTTCCACAAATGACATGCTTCTGCTTTTCCCATATTATGTAACCTGTTTCTTCTGCCGAGAAAGCTTTTACTTTCTCAGCCTACCTGTGTTTTACCAACTGTCCAAGTGAAGTCTCATAGTCTGTGCAGAAGCTTCAAATACCAGCCCTCTCTCACCACCCAACACTCCAGTCGTCAGAAGAGAGAATAACACAGTGAATACAGAACATGCAGGACAGCCAACCAGCCTGGGCTTAAATTCTGATTCACCCATGCCTCAATTTCCCCATCTTGAGAATGGGGCAGTAATAAATCCTGCCTTGCCAAATTGTTGGGTTCATTAGAACAAAGACTGGCAGGTAATAGGCACTACAATAATATGTGTTAAATAAACTATGTGCAATCAATATAATCTAATTTGGTTTTTTAATATTTATTTATTTAAGAGAAAAAGAGAGAGTGAGTGGTGAGAAGGGGCAGAGGGACAGAATGTACAAGCAGGCTCCTGCTTCTGTCCTTTATCATCTTAGTGTTGAATTTAGAATATATTTTTTAAATATATGGGCTTTTTATATATTACACATTTGTTACAAATGTTTCCCACTTTATTGGTAGCTTTTATAATGTATGATGTTTTTGATGCAAAACTTCTAACTTTTTAAATCTTAGGAGGCCAGGCTTATTATTATTTGTTGATGTTTATAATTCCTTCCACTGAATTTATTCTTAGAACTTTAACTATCCTAGGGGCACCTGGCTGACTCAGTTGGTTAAGCATCTGCCCTCAGCTCAGTTCATGACCTCAGGTCATAACCTGAGTCTAATCCAAAAGTCAGATTCTTAACTGACTGAGCCACCCAGGTTCCCCAATATGATCTAATTTAAAAGAGTCAAATCAAACAATGATTTATTGAATAACCATATGAAATCACAGTGTAGGTGCTACAGATACATCGCATGTCTTTAAAAAAAAAAGTTGCACTCTACTACAGGACCTAAAACAAGTGTACAAATAATAGTAATTACTATTTTTTAAAGATTTTATTTATTTATTTGAGAGAGAGAGAGAGCAGGGGAGGGGCAGAGGGAGATAGAATCTCAAGCCAAACCCCCTTGAGCACAGAGCTGGACGTGGGTCTCCATCTCAGCACCCTGAGATGATGACTTCAGCCAAAATCAAAAGTCCAATGCTTAATTGCCTGAATGACCCAGGTGCCCCTACAAATAATTATTAAATAAAAAGGATGAATATTCAAAATTTCCCAAGAGTGAATTCCAAAAAAAAGTCAATTCCAAAGAAAATGTCAATTGAAATTCAAAGAAAGATGAAGTTGCAATTAGTTGAGGCAATGCTAAAAACTTAATGTAGAATGACATTAAATGTGATTCTTGGAGAATTACTAATATTGTAATAAAGAGGTAATGTATGAGTCAGATAAATGGAATGGAACTGATACTTCATAAACTGAACTCAGGATCTGTGTACAATAAAGTTATCACCTTGACACTACAGATATCACCTTACACCTACAGGAAAATGGTGCCAGACAGCGCAGAAGCCAGGAGTGCAAGCTTGGGGGCATGCAGGCAGCTGGCCTGGACTCAGACCCAGCCTCTGTCACCATAGTCTAGATACTTAAAGCTCTAAAGGTCCTGTTATTCATCCCTAAAATGGTAGGACACTAGTAACAATATTATCTCATTGGATGGTTGCAAGGATTAAAGTAAGCAGTACATGAAAAGCAGTTAGCACTTGCTCAATAAGCACACAATATAAGAGCAGAATTACATTTTTGTTTTTTATTATTTTTAATGTTAGTGTTAAATATTAACTCCCACCTGTAAACATAACAAAATGAATTCTGGAGAAGTAAAAATTGAACGTAGACCTTAAAGCCTATCTAAGGAAAAAGAAATGTTTGTTTTAGGACAGCTTAAGGTTTTTTTTTTTTTTTTTAAGATTTTATTTATTTATTAGTGTGTGCATGAGAGAGAGAGAGAGAGAGAGAGAGAGAGCTCAAGCAGGAGCAGGGAAGAAGGAGAAGCAGATTCCCCACTGAGCAGGGAGTCTGATGAAAGGCTCGATCCCAGGACCCTGAGATCATGAACTAAGCTGAAGGTAGGTGCTTAACCAACTGAGTCACCCAGGTGTCCCTAGGATAGTTAAAGTTCTAAGAATAAATTCAGTGGAAGGAATTATAAACATCAAAAAATAATAAGTCTGACCTCCTAAGATTTTAAAAGTTAAAAGTTTTGCATCAAAAACATCATAAATTATAAAAGCTACCAATAAAGTGGAAAACACTTGTAACATATGTGTAATATATAAAAAGCCCATAGATTTAAAAAATATATTCTAAATTCAACACTAAGATGATAAAGGCTAAAAAATGATAAGTCACATAGCAGAAAAGTGGCATTAGGAGACTTTTTTTTTTTTAAGATTTTATTTATTTATTTGAGAGAGAGAGACAGTGAGAGAGAGCATGAACGAGGAGAAGGTCAGAGAGAGAAGCAGACTCCCCATGGAGCTGGGAGTCCGATGCGGGACTCGATCCTGGGACTCCAGGATCATGACCTGAGCCGAAGGCAGTCGTCCAACCAACTGAGCCACCCAGGCGTCCCAGGAGACTTTTTCTTAAAACACCTGCTATGTATGCCCTAGAAAGTGTGCGAAGACTACAAATGATGACCATGAATAAATGGTCTCAGCTGAGCTAATGAGAGCTGTCACTAGGGGTTATCTAAGGTTGGGGTTTTTCTTCTGAAATTAATTGACAACTGTATGTAAACTTTTTTGTGTGTTTTCCCAATTCTTGTGTTATATTCTATAATCTCATTTTTATGCTGTCTGGCCCCAGCTGTCTATTTCTAAGTGAGCACCAGCAGGAGGAAATTTAGACCCCGACTCCTGGCCAACCACTAGAGCATCACCAGAGCCCTCCACTGGCCCTGCCGTCAGCTAGAGGAACATCCATGAGGCATTTGAGGGCCTCCCCTGGAAATGATACACTTCAGTTCCACCTGTTATTTCACTGGCCAGAACATAGTTGCTGGCCCCAAATTAATGCCAGAAAGCCTAGGAAAAATAACCTGTCCTCCCAAGAAGAAGAAATGTGGTTGGTGAGCATTTAGCTCACCACTTTACTATACACTCAAAGGACAGCATGTTAAGTAACTCTAGAAAGTGATATTTCTGAAGAATATTCAGTGCTATGGAAAAAAAAAACACTCATTTTAGAATAGTGATTCAAAAACAATAGAACATTAATTTAATTAAGTGAAAAGTCTCAATAGATAAGACTAACAGTAATATATTGAGGGGCGCCTCGTAGCTCAGTTGATTAAGTGTCTGACTTGATTTTTGGGTTAGGTCATGATCTCAGGGTGGTGAGATTGAGCCCCAGGTCCGGCTCCATACTGGATGTGGAGCTCTTTCTCCCTCTCCCTCTGTTCCTCTCTCCCTCCCTTTCTAAAATAATAAACTAATGATTTAACATATTGAATTTTTAGAATTGACAATTTATGATAACTCACATTCATTTTTCTGCCTTTTTACCTATGTGGAATATGCATCCATTACATTTATTTTAAAAGTTTTTTTAAGTAAAAAATCTTTTTTTTAAGATGGAGAACTGGGTCTAGCATTTAACCCCTCTTACTTAATTCTGGAAAACATAAATGCATGGAGCCACAGAATAATGTGAAATTCAGTAAAATTCAATAATACAAAATTATGCCAACATATTTACCATTACCTTTATGCATACTTCTTTTTACATCGCATACTTTCCATTTGAGATATTGTTTCTATGTGCACTACATAATTAATAATGGTCTTACTTCCTAAAAATATCATTTTGCTTTTTTTTTCTCCTTCCCAGCACACTAAAAATATTTATTTCTTCCCATTTCCATTATTACTGCTAGAAATTCAGCAGTCAGTATAATTTCTATTTCCTTGTAGAAATTCTTTTCCAACTGGCCATTCTTTTTGGTGCCATGAACTTTAGAACTGGCTTTGTAACTTTGGGGTTTCTTGAATTTGGGATTCAGTGTTATTTAATAATTCAGTAAAGTTCTTAAGCATTATACTTCAGAATGTCTCCTCCTTCTCACACTATTTTCTCCCTTTCACTCTGATATATACACATATGTTTATTATATGGACACATTTATGTATATACACACATACCAATACATATATCTCTATATCAGGTACATATTATTTGTATAACATGTCAGTCATTTATCTCTTTGCCAGCCCTTCCATTTTTGTTTCTTCTATTTTTTTGTTTCTCTCTGGGTTGCATTTTGGGTAATATTTTTAGTCTAGTTTCTATTCATGATTTCAAATCTCTTTAGTTTTGTCTAATTGGCTCTTCATAATCTTAAAAAAGCTTAATCATCTTTTTTATTTACAGTTGCTTCAATCTGTTCTTTTTCAAATATTCAGTCATTTATCATGTTCCATTCTCACCTTTTCAAGCCTTTCTTTTCTATATTAAAACATATATTTAAAAAAAAGATTTTATTTATTTATTTGAAGGAAAGGAAAGAGCAGAAGGAGAGGGCCAAGCAGACTCCCCACTGAGCACAGAGTCAGTGTGGGGCTGGGTCCCATGACCCTGTGGTGATGACCTGAGATGAAACCAAGGTTCAGCTGTTAACTAACTGAGCCACCCAGTTGCCCCTCTACATAAAAACGTATTAAACCTACTTATTTTATATTCTAAGTCTGATAATTCCACTATCTGAACCATGTTCAGACAGAGGTTTGCTTTGGTTATTTCCTTTGGAGATTTAAAAATATGTGTCCAAGTGTCTTGCAGAAATTTTTTCAGACCTACCTACGTTAAATAGCATTGCTTTGAGCAGGTTTTTATTTGCTTTTCTATCAATTATGTGAAAGCATTATCAGTCTGAGACCACTTTATATTAAATTCTCACTTCCAGCTTTTCAACCACGTAGGTAGTACGAATTCAGGCTGCAAGGAGGTGTGAGAGCAACTCTGGGTTACAAATACTCACAGGAGGTGGTTTTTTCCCACAGAACCCAGTTCAAATCATGATATTTTAATTTGTATTCATCCACCCGGGGTGGGGGGGATCCCAAGCCCTAGCTCTTTGCTCTGGAGGGCCCAGGAGAGATCATTCCCTCTAGTGTTCCCTTAGGAATCATGACAGAAGCTCTGGATCACAAAAAGTTGGCAAAAACCCTCTTGGGGCCAAAGTTGCTTTGACATATTTTGATCAAACCTTTGAGGTCCCTGATTTTAAATTGTTTTCAGCCTTCTGTTGACTCCTTCTGTTTATCTAGCTCAGTGATAGATTTCAAAACAAAATTAGTCCAGCTCTTTTTTTTTTTTTTTTTAACGGTTTCCATTGGGAGGGTATGAAATTTCGTTTGTTCACCATGCTGCCAAACACAGAAGGGGTTTTCTCTATTTGTAATCTTTTACTTATTAAGCAAGGTAATAAGGATATGGTTGTTTGTTACATTGTAGACTTGAACACACATGAAAAGTAAGAGAAAAACCAAGCATTTAACTCAAAAGATAGGAAAAAGAATTAAGATTAATACAAGTAGATGGAAAGTATGCTAAATTATTAAATGTCAAATAACTTAGAGAAAAATGAATTAGATATTGATGTGATAAACAAATAAAAGTGGGTTTTGGTTTGCTGGTTTGTTTGTTTGCCCAATTCCATGAAATAGACTAGGGGTTGGAAAACTGTGGCCTGCAGGCCAAATTCTGCCCACCACCTGTTTTTATATTACACTCGAGTTCAAATGGTTTTTAGATTTTTAAATAGTTGGGGGAGAGAGGGGAAAAGAGGAATAATATTTCATGACACATGAAAATTATATAAAATTCAAATTTCAGTGTCCATAATAAAGTTGTATGGGAACCTGGCCATACTCATCATTTATGTCCTGTCTCTGGCTACTTTTAAGCTGTAAGAGCTGAGTTAAATATTTGTGACAGAGGCCGTATGGCCTGGAAAAGCCTATATTTTCACTCCCTGGCCCTTTGCTGAGAAATGTGCTGATCCCTGAAATAAACAAACCTCTGGTAGAATTGCAGAAAAAGAGATGTGAGAGCAAGAGAAAGGAGAAGAAAAGATACACAACACATATTAAAAAAGAACATGTATGCAATGCAGAAGAGATGTTAAACATTACTTTGAAAATAAATTTGAATGTATCTTTTTTCACATTTTTTATTAATTTTTTAATATTTTAATTATTTATGTTTTAATTCAAGTAGCCAACATATAGTACAACATTAGATTTAGATATGATGTTCAATGATGCATCAGTTGTGTATAACACCTAGTGCTCATCACGTTATGTGCCCTCCATAATGGCCATCACCCAGTTACCCCATTCCGCCATGCACCACCCCTTCAGTAAACCCCAGTTTGTTTCACAGAGCCAAGAGTCTCTCATAGTTTCTTGAACATATCATTTAAACAAATTATTTTCTAGGAAAATATGCATTACTAAAATGTAATCAGGAAGAAGAATATCTGAATAGCTTGCTAATATGGAAGAAATATTTAAAGTTATTATAGAGATATAGCTCCTTCCTTTCAAAATGACCATGTGTATTAATATTTTACAAGCAAGTTGCCTATAGATGAAATAATTTCTATTTTATTTAATTGTTTTGAAGCACAAATTAAAGAAGAAATCTTTTAGATGTGTTTTCCAAAATTAGTATAACTCTGATACCAACATTTGAAGAAGATAGCATAATAAATGATATAAAATTCCTGAAAAATGGTCACATTTAAAATAGCCACAAAGTTAATGATGTGATTTGCACAGTATCTTTCCTAAAACTGTGAGAATGTTTTAATATTAATATGTTTATTTGCATGTTTGAGTATAGGGAAAAAGTCAAACTATTATCTAATATTTGCCAATAATACACTTGATACAATTGAACATTTATTCTAGACAGAAACTAATCATGAAGAAAATAATTCAAGTTGACAGATGTTCTATTAAAACAAAAAAAGTCTATAATATTCAGATACCAAGGTCATGGAAGTTAAGGAAAGACTTAGGAGCTATTCCATATGGAAGGGGTCTAAAAAGACATGGCACTAAATGCAATGCTTCATCCTGGATTTGATTATTTTCTTATAAAAGACATTATTGGGACAACTGAAAGTTTTTGAATGAGTCTATGGAAAACGTGGTAGGAATGTAAGATGTTAATTTCCTGATTTGGATGATAATTTGTATATTGTAATTATGTCCTTACTTGTAAGGATTACTATAGTATTTGAGGTAATACAGCATAATATAGGTAACTTATTCTAAAATGGTTTGAGAAAAAAATGTCCTTTCTATCTTTTCTGTAAGTCTATATTATTTAAAAATAATAATTTTATTAACTGAGGGATATTTAATAAGTTTCATTAAATAAACAGGCTACATTCATATATGAAAATATCTATACATTTAAAATGAAGTTTTTATGTAAATTTTAAGCAATTACAATTAAAATAACTGAGGGATATTTAATAAGTTTCATTAAATAAACAGGCTACATTCATATTTGAAAATATCTATACATTTAAAATGAAGTTTTTATGTAAATTTTAAGCAATTACAATTAAAATGCCAGCAAGATTTTTTCATATGAAGCAAATCTGAAAAAATTTAGTGTGTGAGTATATACATGCACACACATGTGCATACCTATGCTTACGAAGAGAAAAATAACAGAAAAAACTTAAATCCAAGAATTAAAATATATCATAGATTATATTAATTTAAGCAGTTAAATGGAATTTTTCAAATTCTTTAGATTCAGAAATATTAATTCTGGAAATTCACCTGAAGGAAATGATTTTATATTGCTCAAAAAATATTATACACACACACACACACACACACACACACACACATATGTTAAGCATCTTATCAAAATGATGTTTATCATATCAAAACTTATAAGCAAGTTAAGTGAACAGTTATATATACATTATTGTATTCAGGATAAATTTTTTCTTATGCTTTGTCTTAGTCTTTTTGGGCTGTTGTAACAAAATACCATAGGGTGGCATAACAACAGAAATTTATTTCTCATGATCCCGGAGACTGGGAGGTCCAAGATCAAGGCACCTACAGATTCATTGTCTGGTGAAAGCTCACTTCCTGGGTCATAGACAGCCCTCTTCTCACATCCTCACATGATGGAAGGGGCAAGGGAGCTCTCTAGGGTCTGTTTTATAAGTGCACTAACCCCATTCATAAGGGCTTCACCCTCCTAACCTAATTACTGCTCAAAGGTCCCACCTCCCTGAAACCATCACATTCAGAGTTAAAGATTTCAACATATGAATTTGGGGGAAACACAAACATCCAGTGAATAGCGTGCTTTATTTGCATTTACTCTTTTTTTTTCAATGACTATATCATATTTAAGTAATACATTTCACCTACAATTTAAGAAGTACTTCATGTACTGAAATACTGATGGAGCATTTCTTTTATAGATAAAACTTGAACACAGGTAAGAAATTTTAGAATATGGTTCACGAATAGTTGCTGGTCCCATCTAGTTTAGGAATAAAATGTATATTAGGTAACGTCTTAAGTGATTTGGCTAAAAAAATGGTTCACACCAAGGTAAATTGATGCATTAGCTCTTGGAAAAGGTTTTTCTCACTTTGGTTTTCTGAAAAACTCAGTTTTCCTCCTAACTCAGTGGGCACGACTAACCCTCCTCCTTTGCTGGTTTCCCCCCATCAATCCTACTTCTGTCTGTGGGAATGAAAGAGAACTCAGTCCTTGGACTCCTCATGTCTTTATCGATACTCATTTCTTTATTGAAGTCATCAAGTCTCATGGTTTTAAATAGGGTCTATCTGCGAAGGATTTTCAAAGTCGTAGCTCTAGCTTGAGTCTCTCCAGTCAATGCCAGTCTTGTGTAGTAAATGGCCTGCTTGTAGTTCCTTTCAGATGTGAAATAGACATCTCAAGCGTAACACATCCAAATGGGAAATTCTCCTCTTCCCTTTTCCAGACCTGCTCTATCCATGGTCTTCCCTATCACAGTTAATGACCACCATCCTTCCAGCTGCTCAGTACACACACCTACAGCTATCCTTCACCCTTCTCTCTCATTCACCATGTCCAATCTGTCAGCACATCTTTATGGTCTTTCTTCAAAACCCGTTATCCAGGTAGGATAATTTCTCACCATCTCTATGAAACCTGCCTACCACTTTGGTATAAGTACCATGACTTCTGGCCTGAATTATTGCAGTTGTCTCCTAGCAAGATCCCTTACTTCAACCATTGCTTTTTTACTGTTTTCCCCCCCCTCAATATTATAACCAAAGTGTGTTTTTTTAATGTGTGCATCAGAAAAATCATTTCTCAGGGTGCCTGGGTGGCTCAGGTCTTCGGCTCAGGTCATGGTCTCAGGGTCCTGGGATCGAGCCCCGCATCGGGCTCTCTGCTTAGCAGGGAGCCTGCTTCACCCCCTCCACCCTCGCCTGACTCTCTGCCTACTTGTGATCTCTCTCTCTCTGTGTCAAATAAATAAAAATCTTTAAAAAAAAAATCATTGGGGTGCAGGTAGGAAATTCAAATGCATACTACCAAAAAAAAAAAAAAATTTAGAAAAGGCAACTGAAAAAGTGCCTCTGGAGATCAAGAACTGGGTCATAATGGATGAATATAGGAGTCCTAGAGAAAGAATGAGACTTTAGAAGGAACAGGAATTTTATGGAAGATAAATGTATATCAAATAGAGGCTCTTGATCTTGGAATTAACCAGCAAAACACAAATGGATAAACAAAATCTTTAGAAAATAACTAGAGCTGAGTTCATGAATTTCCTGCTATTTGCCAAATATGTGAAAGAGAGTTTTTGTACTGGAAAGACCAATATTGTAAACGTTCTTCGATTTTTCTCTTTTGTTTCTTTCATAGATTTCATATTTAGTAGATTTAAGAATACTACTTTAGATATATATAATCTTACATACATAAATTTATAATGTGGTTAGGTATATTTACAAGTCCAAAATTTATTTGAAATCTAAACTAGGGTCTGTGTGCTTCCCAGGCACAGCTTTCAAACTGGAGGTTATAGCTAGCTATACAACAGAACAATCCAGGTTGTGGGTTGCTAAGAGTTCTGACTTAAGAAAATATACTGGGGTAATCTTATATTATGAGTTATGTGAAATTGCCAGTGTCCATAAAGTGACTCCTAAAGTAAATTTCTTTAAAAATTCCAAGGTCCCAAGATGTAGAGATCCTAATAAGATCCTGAGGGGAAGGAAAACAATGAATGCTATTTGGTCTTTTTGATGATTTAAAAAGTTCTGTCATCTCCATCATACTTTGGGGTATTCTGTCAAATTCTATGTTAAAAAGTAATCCCTGCTATTATAAGCATATATAAGCATATATATATATATATGCTTATATACTTATAAGTATATAAGCAAATAGACTTATTTTGATGAGTATACTCAGTAAAATAAGTCAGTCAGAGAAAGACAATTATCATATGATCTCTCTGATATGAGGAATTTGAGAGGTGGAGGGGGGATTGTGGGGGGTAGGGAGGGAAAAAATGAAACAAGATGGGACCCGGGAGGGAGACAAACCATAAGGGACCCAATCTCAGAAAACAAACTGAGGGTTCTTGAGGGGTAGATTAGGGGAGGGATAAGGTGGCTGGGTCATGGGCACTGGGGAGATACATGCTATGGTGAGTGCTGTGAATTGTGTAAGACTGATGATTCACAGACCAGTACCCCCTGAAGCAAATAATATGTTATATGTTAATTTAGAAAAAAAAAAGAAATATTGCCATCTGCCAATATCATGGATGGATCTGGAAGGCCCTACTCTAGGTGAAATAAGCCAGACAAAGACAAATATAGTATGATGTCACTTACATATGGCATCTTCGAAAAAACAAACTCATATACAGAAAACAGATTTGTAGTTGCGATAGACAGTGGGTGCAGTGGGTGAAATGAGTGAAAGGGCTCCAAAGATACAAACTTCCGATTGTAAAATAAATAAACCCTGGGGATATAATGTATAGTATGGTGACTGTAGTTAATGGTACTTATTGTATATTTGAAAGTTGCTAAGGGAGTAGATCTTAAAAGTTTTCATCATAAGGAGCACCTGGGTGGTGCAGTCAGTTAAGTGTCCAAATCTTAGTTTCGGCTCAGGTCATGACCTCAGGATTATGAGGTTAAACTCCACGTCAGGCTCCACACTCAGCAAAGAGTCTGCTTGAGAGTTTCTCTCCCTCTCCTTCTGTCCCTCCCACTCATGCTTTCTCTCTAAAATAAATAAATACATCTTAAAAAAAATTTCTCATCACAAGGAAAAAAAAATATTTTTGTAACTATGGAAGGTGACAGATGTTAACTGAATTCTTACGGGGGATCACTTCTGAATGTATACAAATATCAAATCATTTTGCTGTATACCTGAAACTAATATATATCAATTATATCTCAACAGAAATAAGTAAAATAAAATAGAACAACATTCTTTTTGAAAAATAATCCTGAGTAACTAGGGAAGCCAGTAAATCACATGCAGATTAGATATCATAATAACAGTGGGGGACTTGACTGGTTCAGTCAGTGGGGAGTGTGGCTCTTGATCTCAGGGACATGAGCTGAAGCCCCGCTTTGGGTGTGGAGATTACTTAAAATAAAAAGAAAGATATCATAATAGTACTGGTGGATTCTCCCTCACTCATTGCATAAGTTTACTTTCCATAACTATTTTTTTCTGAATATAAAGGCAATAAATAGACATTTGTGAAATTTTTGAAAAAAGAAGAAAAAATCACCTCTGATCTTGTCAACTAAGATAACCATTGTTCAGATTTTCAAACAGTCCTTTCATTTTGTTTTCTCAGTATGAATACACACATGCATGTATGTATGTGCCATATGTGCATGAAGCACCCAGACACATAGTTTTTACATCTTTGTATATGCTTCTCTATTGTTTCACTCATTATAATTGTATAAACAGTTTCCTATTGATAAAATTGTCTTTCAAGAATCATTTAATGATTTAATGATTGCATGTATAACTTAACTGACCGTTCTCTGTTGGATATTTTGTTTTCTACCTAAAGGGTAAATCGTTTCCATGTGTAAACCAAAGTGAAGAGAAAAGGAAACAGAAACTGGAGTGGCAGGAATTTCTTCACTGAAGCAGGACCAGAAAATGTTTTTAAAGTAACCTTAGGGGGTTTCTGTTTTCTCCCTGACTGCTGCTGGTGACATAACTGGAAACAGTATTGAAGGTCATATGAGCTCTGCCAGGAAGCAGGTAAAAGGAATGAGCACATCAAACTGTCTTTTACCATTTTTAGACACATTTTTGTATATATTCACTCTAGTCTGTTCTCAATATAAACAATGACCCCAAAGCACAGCAAACCAAGGCATATGAGTCTACACAGACTATTAGTGAAGACATACTGACATCATGTTACATGTTTCTAGCCATTTCTTAAAAAACAGAATAAAGGATATTGTTTGCATTCAATAGTTTGTAGAACATTTTACTATTAATTTTATCACTTAGTTTCCAAAATAATTATTCATTTGACAATGCAGATAATTATATTATTTTACATTGGAAAATGTGGGTTTAGACAGGCTATAGAATTTAAAGTTCACGTGGTCAAAAATTAATAGGGCTGTGGTGTGAAGACAGGTTTCTTGACTCCTTCCTTGCGTCATAGCTTTATACCATTTCCAAAGGGAAATGTTGGATTTACTGGAGGTTCTAAAGAGTAAGAACTACTTCACAGAAACCTCTCCTTGAATTTCGCTCATGTCTTATACTCACTTCTGAAAGGATAACTGTGTCAAGGAGTGGGTGGCTATGGCCAGCATTTCTGAACTTGTCCCCAGCAAAGAGGAAGAGCCCTCTGGGACTAGTCAGGCTTTCCACCAGACCGTGAGGCAGTGAGTGAAGGAAGATGCCAGAGAGGTGGCCAGCAATGTCCACCATGCTCCCCACATTTCTCATCCAGTTGCCTTTGTAGGCTCAACGAGTCTGGGGTAGTTGGCTAGTCAATAACAAAGCCAAGACTTTAAACATTGTAAATCTGCCAATACTAAACATAATACACAGAGAGACAAATTTTATTTTTACACTACTTCATAATGTTACCTAAGTGCCTACTGTGCACCAGTCTCTATAGTAGACACAGAGGAAAGCCACCAGGACAAGACAAAGTTTCTCTCTTCCTTCTGATGAGCAATAAAGAATAAAGACATTAGTAGAGACCTAGCATAAGGGCTTGAGGAAGAAAAACCAAACATAGTAAAGTCATCATAAATGAAGGTTACTGAGTAGCAGTGGTTAACCTAGACAGAACAGTCAATTATGTGTCCTTTTCAAAGGTATTAGAAATACAAATAATGCTTTAAAACTATGACATTTAAGTGGGTACGAGAAGAATCAATGAAACAAGATGGGATTGGGAGGGAGACAAACCATAAGTGACTCTTAATCTCACAAAACAAACTGAGGGTTGCTGGGGGGAGGGGGTTTGGGAGAAGGGGGTGGGATTATGGACATTGGGGAGGGTATGTGCTTGGGTGAGTGCTGTGAAGTGTGTAAACCTGGTGATTCACAGACCTGTACCCCTGGGGATAAAAATATATGTTTATAAAAAATATAAATTAAAAAAAAAACGATGACATATGGATATTGCTGCTTAGTGTGAGGCTAATATTTTTTTTATTTTTAAACAGTGACTGTATCTAAATAAAAAAATTGATAAATAATAGTAAAGGGATGCATAAATATAAAATAATTAGGAAAATAGTACCCAAACAGGAGGTGTCTAGATGGGGTGGGGGAGATTTATGACATCTTTCTGCATGTATCTGTATCAGTAACCATTATGACCTAGCCAGATTCAAGGCAATATGGACTGTGTCATTAGCAGCTCAATACCGTAAACCAAACTATTTTACTTTCCCCATCTGGGACTCAGTAACAATAGCCCTTAATATAAAAACTTGGGTGTCATTCACTCTTTTCTTTTTCCTCCTCTCCCACATTCTACATTATAGTCAATGAATACTACATATGCAGTTGATAGAAAGACAGAAAGCAAGAATGATATTTTACATACACATATTCAAAGAGAATTCAGAGAGACGATTGGTCTGGGTGGTTGGTCATTCAAAATCTTACTTAGTGTTTAATTCACATATATTTTCAGTCTTACATTTGTGACATGTTCCAATGAACTGCAATGCTTAGGATATGAATTAGGGGAAGAGAATGGGACACCTCAACTTCCTTTTATACAGTTTAACAGGAGTGGTGATGGCATGGCAGTTACACATCTTGGTTGCTATAGATATCATCAGTGTTAGAAAGATAGAAAACAGACAAAGCAACTAAAAGACTCTGTGCCATGTCCATTTGCAATAATAAAACAGTGACAGTTTCACAACTAAGTTCTCCAAACACCTACACATGTGGATTATAGACATAATTGATGCCGTGTACTGGTATTCCCTTGTTCTCTTTTATTGAATATTGAGCATATTCAACAAATATGCTCAATATTTACACTATAAATCCTTGTTTCTGTGACCTTTTTCATTTTGTTTTTCATAGGAATTATATAGAAATTGTAAGCAGAAAAGATAGAGTGAGGTTGTTTGTGGTATTCTGTGCTTTGATAGAAAAAATACTGCTAAAGAAAGAAATAAATTCTGGGGCAAATAAATGGAATTTTGAAAGGTCAACTTTTTTTTTTTTTTTTTTTGCCTACTATACTCCAGTGGTCATGAAGGTCTTCATATTCTAGGGCCACTCAATGTGGGAGGCTCTCCCAACCCCCTCTTTCTCTCTTACCCTTCACACAGCCTCTAGTTTACCATAGATGGGCAGATGGACCTGGAAGCCATGACGAGGAGCTTGGATTTCGATCAAGGTGCAGGAGGGAGTAACAAGGAGCAAAAAGCAGGAGGGAGTGATGTGACCGAGTCAGTCATGAAAATTCCCCAACTGCTCTGTGGGTCATGGTCAGTGGGCTGCAGTGTAGGACAGAAGCCACACAGAAACCTACAGAAGTCCACCATGGAGTCACGAGGAAAATCACAGACTGGGATGTTAGGATGACCATAGGGACAAATTGTCAGATTTGAGAATTATTTGGAATTCGCACCAGAGACTTCTTGACAAATTAGATATGGGATGATACAAACACAGAAAATTTCTAAATGCTCTTTTGAGCAAATGGTTGAATACTAAAGACCAAAGCCGGGGCAGTAGAGAATGGGGAACCCACAGTACAATTTAAGGACAGCTTCTGTTTGAAATGCTTATTAGTCCCTAAGGGGAGCTGTCCTGTGTGGCTCAGCAGAGAGGATAGAGCAGGGGTCAGCATTTCAGGGCACCTTTGCCAGTCTCTTGTTATTTTCTCTCCCCTACACTTTACAAACCTTTACTACTTTAAGGTTGTTGTGACCTAAGCCTAACATTACCCTTGTTCATGGCATCTCCTAAAACTCCTGGCCAAGGAGTCATTCTGATTCTAGCTCTCACTTCCTGCCTATGTCAGTAGTCAAGAGACTTCTCCCCTCTATGGTTCCATTGCCTCATCAAAAACACTCACCCCATTTCTAAGGCTGTATTAAATGTATTTAATGCAATATCTAGAAATATAAAACACTACACAGTATCAGCACTGAGCAACTGGATGAAAGACAGGCTCATAGAAATAATGTGTCATATATCTGTCTGTGTGCGGGCTCATTGCTATTTAAACACAAGCATGTCTGCATGTTCCATTGCATTTACCTTTTATAGGATCCCTGTAAGACATGTTATTGGTTCCTCTCCCATGTTTATAATTCAGGAAACTAGTGGAGAGATATTTAATAACTTCCACAAATCAGATATGTAGACAATTGCTGAGATAGACTTAAATGGGCTTTCTCCCTCAATCCCATATTCTATGTTACCTCTATTGGGCTTCTCAAGTGGTCAACACACTCCCTGAGGTCAGGACCCAGAGAGGCGGATAGGGTGGCACCATAACCCTTCAGGAAAGAGCTCACCATTCTGTTGCAGGAAGGTCAGTCAGCAGTTGCCTCTAGCAGCTAATGTCTTCAAAATGCAACATTCTGTCAAAGGAACTCTCTAACTGAGCACCATTCTTGCTCTAAGCTAAGAAAGTGTACCAAAAACATTATAACCAGGGGACAGGAGAGGGTGGCAATGATTAGTGCCACTTTTTGAAGATCTCAAGGATGCAGTGTGGTGCTTATATCTTCATTCAATTCACCAGGATGAATCCTACAGAAACCAGATGGACCCTGGAGCATCTTTGCTAGAGCAGATTGATGTGGTCTCAGATACATGGTATATGGCTATCAACTTAGCAAGTGCATTCTTCTCTATCCCCATCAGAAAAGAGGATCAGAAACACTATTCACATGGAACAAACAATAATACTCATTTGCTGTTCCAGACCATATGCACAGTAACATGAAAGGTAGCCAGCTCTGAGTGGGACCTAGAATAGGACACAGTTCTGCAACAGGTCCAGACTGGTACCAGCCAACCTTGTTGTTCCAGCCATATGAGCTTAGCCCCATGATCTTAGAGGAGTCAGTGGTGGGGGTGGGGGGGAAGGATGCGCTATACAGTATATGTCAAGCCCCAAGGGAAGAAACACAAGTACTAGTTCCTGGGTTTCTGGAGCAAGAACATACTGTCTACAGCAGAGTACCTTGTGCACATGAAAAAACAGTTCCTGATGTGTTATCATTAGGTCCTGGTGGAGGGCCCACTTGTCATGGGATCCTAGGTACTTATATCCTGCACTGCCCATCAAAAACTGGGTCCTTGACACACAATGTCATCAAGCTGGATTGCCCAGCAGCAGCCCTTCCAAGGTGAGCTGGAATGTCTAGTGTTGATCCTGAACCATACATGAGGGCAGGAGTAAGCTCATGAGCAGACAGCCCAAATCCATGTTACCTGCAAGTAATATAGAGCCTGTCCCCTTAGCTTGCATTGCAGTTATATGGGGTGGGCGCAGGGAGATCTCAGCTGAAGGACGAACAAGGAAGGAAAATGTCTGGGCTTGTTTATAAATTGAGACAATATATGTGGTATTCTATCTATCTGAGCACCTCTTGTCACTCCTTGCCCAATTATACTGTGAAGGGACATGTGCAGTAGCTCTGGCCTGAAAAACATGTGGTTACCAAGAGTTCAGATACCACAGGATGCAGGTTGGGTGACACCAGGTAGGTGACTCAGATGAGCAGAGGTGACAACAAGTCTCAGAAGAACTTAGCCTGGTCTTATCTCCCCAGCTGCACTTCCTCCCACTAACCTCCTTCTTTGAAATGCCTGCCTGGGGATGCCTGTGTAGCTCAGTTGGTTAAGCATCTGCCTCAGGTAATGATGTGGGGGTCCTGCTCAGTGGGGAGACTACTTCTCTCTCTCCCTCTTCCATTCCCCCTCCTTGTGCTCTCTCTTGCTCTTAAATAAATAAATAAAATCTTAAAAAAAATAAAGTGAAGTATCTGCCCACTAAAGGAGACCACTGGATCCCAGCAGGGATGGACAGGGATGGCAGCCGCAGTGCAGCTCAGCTTTCCCTTCAGCAAAGAGCTCCCTTTCATCTTCAGGAAGTGCAGTCCAGAGTGGACAGAGCTGATAACCCCACCATGACCACCTTGAGGACCATGCTCTCATGTCAAGGACAGCCTCTCCCAGGCCATGGCAGCTAATAAAAATACAACATAACACCACAGGGTGGCTACAGGGGCTTTACCCTTGGCCCAGGGTCTTTATTTGCAGCTCCTACTGGGTTGGCAGAAGGTAGCACTGCCTGTCTGAGGCTCTTTCACCTTATCCCACCTCCTCCCCCTTTTGTCTTTCACAGGTCTTAAGCCCCAGTTAACCTCTTACACACCTAACTTTCTAAGCACCTGCTCCCAGGGGACCACCATAGCATCTGTTTCCAGGAAACGGACACTTGATGCTGAGTGTTGGTGGGTGGATACAGATACAGATGTAGAGAATATGACATCCTTTCATGTGCTCAGTTCTTGGATCTACAAGGAATTTTCTGTTCCTACTATAGGACAGATAACATTAGAGGCATTGCCTCACAATCTCCATTCCTGAATGAAGTTTTGTACCCGGTTTTCTTTAGAACTGTCAAAGGTACTGGCCTCTAACTCAGTTTAACTAATGTTGACTCCAGAGCAGATTATGAACAGATAATCCTGATTCAGGTCCCAATTCTGTTTAAATCACTTGTAATCAGGGGTGCCTGGGTTGCTCAGTTCGTGGGGCATTGGCCTTCAGCTCTGGTCATGCTCCTAGGGTCCTGGGATCCAGGCCCATGTTGGCTTCCTGATCAGTGGGGACTTTCTCCCTCTCGCTCCACCACCCCCATTTGTGCTCTGTCTCTCCCCTTCACTCTCTCTCTCAAATAGAGAATTAATCACTTGCAACCAAGCTTCTCCTTTCTCTTTTGCCCAGTACCCTTTTCCCTATGTACTGAATATGCCTGTGACTGTAGACCAGCAATCCAACTATAGCTTCTCATTTTCCAGACTGATCTATACCTCTAATCCCCTCCAGCACCACCTGGAGTCCCAAACACCCAGCATTCACCTTCCCCACTTGTCACATTCCCTCCTGCCTATTTTGAAACTATCCTTCCTCTGCTTGGGATCTCGCTCCTTGAACCAGAGCATAAGAGACCAGCCCACCAACTAACTATATTTACCTCACAGAGAAAATCCTGATCCTGGATATAGCCACCCAACCTTGGTTTTAAAACAGGTGGGGTGCAGACCTAAATGATGCAGACCTCACTTTCTGAAGAAGAGCGAAACAAAACATAGATGTCAGGACAGAGGTGTATGGATTCCTGCCTCCACTGATGATGGGGTGGAGGTGCTAATAGGGAGGGCTTCAAACCACTTTTCATAAAACTGGAATGCTGAGAGGAATTCTCCATTTTGTGAAAAGACATCTGATTTCCTCTTTCAAAAGTGACCAATGCTCTGATTCTAAGGTGCTTACCTAGAAATAAAAGAAACTGAAATGGCCAAAGTAATGTTTGATTTAATTATATCCTATTTAACCCTCATATAGAAATGAAACTAAGCATCTCTTCAATAATGGAATCAATAAGACATTGCCATACATCTGAGGTAACTTCTATTCTGATGTCATATTAAATAGAGAAGATAGGGGCACCTGGGTGGCTTAGTGAGTTAAGGGTCTGCCTTTGGCTCAGACTATGATCTCAGGTCATGGAATTGAGCCCCACTTGGGGCTCCCTGCTCAATGGAGAGCTTGCTTCCTCCTCCCCTTCTGCCTACCGCTTTGCCTACTTGTGCTCTCTGTCTGTCAAATAAATAAATAAAAATATTTAAAATAAATAAATAAAGGATATAATTTATTAAGAGATTTTATTGTACAGAAAATACATTTTAAACAGACCTACCAACCTTAGGAAATGAGGTATATACCACTAACAACCCAGATATCCACATGGTCAACTCCTTCATCTTTCCAAATCTTTGCTTGTAAGTTATTCCTTAGAGGAGACCTACCTGGACATATCTATTAAAAATTTCACCCCCACCCATCCACCTGAACCAGTTTTATTTGTTTGTTTATCTGTCTATAGTACTCATCACTTTCTAACATACATTTCAATGAACTTTCTATTATTTTATTGTCAGCTATCTTCCATAAAAAGTTTAAGTCCCAAAATCTTCTAACCTTTTACTTATTTTATCCCTGATGCCAAATACCTAGCACAGTACCCAGAACAGAGTAGTGCTATTAAATTTTGTTGAAGAAAGTATATTTTATAAATAACTGTAATTAACTATTCCTGCCAAAACAAATTTTAATTTGACTCTTTTTAGTTAAAAATCTTTCCTAGGAGGAAAGGTAGAAGATGGTGGAGGAGTAGGAGACTGAAATATCATCAGGTCCCAGGAGTTCAGCTAGATGGTTATCAAACCATTCTGAACACCTTCAAACTCAACAGGAGATCAAAGAGAAGAAGAGCAGCAATTCTAGGAACAGAAAATTGACCACTTTCCAGAAAATAGGATGTGTGAAGTGAATCTGAAGTGATGAGAAGTTAGACCAAGGAGGAAGGGGCCAGCTCCCAGCAAGTGAGAGAGCAGCAGAGCACAAAATCAGAACTTTTAGAAGGCTGCTCCACTGAGGCATGTTGCTCCAGAGGCCAAGCGGGGGGTGGAACGGGGACGCAAAAGGGCCAGGAGTATCTGAGTGTGGCAGAGCTCCCAGGTGTCAGAGTGGGGAAGCTGGCTGTAGATATGGAGCTGAGGAAGGGACTCTCAGCTTGGGGATACCTTAGACCATGATCCAAGGCACAGTTGAGCCACTGCTCTTCAAGCAGGGATCCCACAAGGGGCAGATCTGGAGAGACCCCCTCCTTCCTCCTCCCAGAGAAGTGGTGTGAGAGCATGTGGCAGGAATCTGTTGGATTTGGAGACTCAAAATAGGGCCATGCATCAGAGACAGAAACACTCAGTCCCAGGCTGGGTGAGCTTGGAGTGCAGCTGGAGACCAGGAAGACAGGAGAGATTGACCCCTTTTCTCTGAGGGTACATTGAAGAGTGGGGCCCTGGGCTCTTGGCTCCCGCAGGCCAGAGATTTGAAGGCCACTATTTTCATTCCCACTCTCCAAAGCTGTAAAGAAAGGACATTCAGGGAACAAAAGCTACTGAGAGTGAACCTGAGCAGATTACTTAGCCTGGCCCCTGGCAAGGGTGGTGCAATTCTGGCTCAGTCAAGGACATTTGAGAATCACTGCAACAACTCCCCCGCGCCAGAAGATCAGCAAGATCATCCAGCCAAGACCAAGTTTATCGGTCAATGAGAACTGCAGAATCCCAGAGCTAGGGGAAAGCAACATGTAGAATTCATGACTTTTCCCCCATGATCCTTTAGTCTTTCAAAGTTAAATTTTTTAAATTTGTTTTTTTCTTATTCCTTTTTTATTTCCTCTTTCTTATTTTAACATTTCTTAACTATTTTGTCTTATCAATACCTTTTTAAAAATGTTTTTAAATTTTCATTGTTATAGTCATAGTCTATCCTTTCATTGTATTTAACCTTATTTTTTGAATACATGTAGGGTTTCTTTTTATAAAATTTTGCAGCACAATTTCCTCTAATAGATCAAAATATATCCTCAACCTGGCACATGACTTTGTCCTAGTCTCCAGCCTGATCACATTCCTTCCACTTTTTTTTTCTTTTGTCAACCGACTTTTTATCAATTCCCTTTTTAGAATCTTATAAAATTTTCATCTTTACAGTCATATTTTGTCACTTTATCATGTTTACCCTTATTTTTGTATATATAAAAGTGGTTTTTTTTTTCTTTAAAAATTTGGGAGGTAGTTTCTTCTAACAGACCAAAATACACCCAAAGTCAAGTGTTGGGTTCTGTTTAATTCAACAGTTTAACATATATGTGTGTATATATATATATTTATTTTCTTTTCTTTTCTTTTCTTTTCTTTTCTTTTCTTTTCTTTTCTTTTCTTTTTCCCCCTTCATTCTACCCCCAGGTTTCGGGTCTCTTCTGATTTGCTTAGCATATATTTTAATGGGGTCATTCCTAAACTTTTAGTATTTTGTTCTCTTATCATCTATCTGGATAAAATGACAAAGTGGAAAAACTCACCTCAAAAAAAAAAAAAAAAAGAACAAGAGGCAGTACTGATGGTTAAGGACCTAATCAATATGGAAATTAGTAATTTGTCAGAACTAGAGTTCAGAATGATGATTATCAAGGTGCTAACTGGGCTCAAAAACAACAACATGGGCGATATTAGAGAATCCCTTTCTGGAGATATAAAATCCCTTTCTGGAGAAATAAAAGAACTAAAATCTAACCAAGACGAAATAAAAAATAAACAATATTAATGAGGTGCAATAAAAAATGGAGACTCTTACTGCTAGGATAAATGATGCAGAAGAGAGAATTAGTGATATAGAAGACCAAATGATGGAGAATAAAGAAGATGAGCAAAAGAGAGACAACTACTGGACAACAAGAGGAGAATTCGAGAGATATGTGAAACCATAAGATGAAACAATATTAGAATAATTGGGATTCCAGAAGAAGAAGAATGTAAGAGCGGGGCAGAAGGTATATTGGAGTAAATTATAGCAGAGAATTTTCCTAATATGGCAAAGGGAATAAGCATCAATCCAGGAGGCACAGAGAATCCCCCTCAAAATCAATAAAAATAACTCCACACCCCTTCATCTAATAGTAAAACGTACACATCTCAGGGGAGGAGTCAAGATAGCAGAGAAGTAGCGGGCTGAGACTACTTCAGCTACAAGGAGATCAGCTAGATAGCTTATCTAAAGATCGCAAACACCTGCAAATCCATCGGCAGATCGAAGAGAAAAAGGACAGCAATTCTGGAAACAGAAAAACAACCACTTTCTGAAAGGGAGGACTGGCGGAGACTTGAATCCAAAGCGACGGGAAGATAGACCCCGGGGGGAGGGGCCGGCTCCCGGCAAGCGGCGGAGCAACGGCGCACAAAATCAGGACTTTTAAAAGTCTGTTCCGCTGAGGGACATCGCTCCAGAGGCTAAACCGGGGTGAAGCCCACGCGGGGTCAGCGTAGACTCAGGTCCCGCAGGGTCACAGAAGGATCAGGGGTGTCTGAGTGTCACAGAGCTTGCGGGTATAGGAACGGGAAAGCCATTTACAGAGACAGAGCCGACAGTAAGCTCGCAGCTCGGTGTTACCTTGAATCGGCCGCAGGCTCGGTGAGCTCGAAGCGCGGCGGGAGGTCAGGCAGACGGGAGTAACTGGGCACTGTTCTCTGAGGGCACACTGAGAGGGGGGCACTGGGCTCTCGGCGCCTCCAGAGCGGAGACCAGGAGGCCGCCATTTGTATTCCCGTCCTCCGGAACTCTACGTAAGCGCTCAGGGAACAAAAGCTCCTGAAAGCAAACCCGAGCGGATTACTCACCCCGGCCCCTGGTAACTGCAGTGCAATTCCGCCTGGGGCAAAGACACTTGAGAATCACTACAACAGGCCCCTCCCCCAGAAGATTACAAGAAATCCAGCCGAGACCAAGTTCACCTACCAAGGAGTGCGGTTTCAATATCAAGGAGAGCAGCAGAATTCCAGAGGAGGAGAAAGCAAAGCACGGAACTCATGGCTTTCTCCCTGTGATTTTTTTTTTAGTATTGCAGTTAATTTAATTTTTTTTCTTTTCCATTTTTTGTTTCTTTTCTCGCCTTCTGGTAAAATTTTTTATTTAACTTTTACCCTTTTCTTTTTTAACGTTTTTTAATTAGTTTATCTAATATATATATTGTTTCTTTTTTATATTTTTCTTTATTCGTTTTCTTTTTTTTTAATTCTTTTCTTTTCTTCTTTTTTTCTTTCTTCCTTTTTGAACCTCTTTTTATCCCCTATCTCTCCCCTCACGATTTGGGATCTCTTCTGATTTGGTTAAAGCATATTTTCCTGGGGTTGTTGCCACCCTTTTAGAATTTTACTTGCTCCTTCAAAAACTCTTATCTGGACAAAATGATAAGGCGGAAAAATTGACCACAAAAAAAAGAACGAGAGGCAGTACCGAAGGCTAGGGACCTAATCAATACAGACATTGGTAATATGTCAGACCTATAGTTCAGAATGACAATTCTCAAGGTTCTAGCCGGGCTCGAAAAAGGCATGTAAGATATTAGAGAAACCCTCTTGGGAGATATAAAAGCCCTTTCTGGAGAAATAAAAGAACTAAAATCTAAACAAGTTGAAATCAAAAAAGCTATTAATGAGGTGCAATCAAAAATGGAGGCTCTCACTGCTAGGATAAATGAGGCAGAAGAAAAAATTAGTGATATAGAAGACCAAATGATAGAGAATAAAGAAGCTGAGCAAAAGAGGGACAAACAGCTACTGAACCACGAGGGGAGAATTCGAGAGATAAGTGACACCATAAGATGAAACAACATTAGAATCATTGGGATTCCAGAAGAAGAAGAAAGAGAGAGGGGAGCAGAAGGCATACTGGAGAGAATTATTGGGGAGAATTTCCCCAATATGGCAAAGGGAATGAGCATCAAAATTCAGGAGGTTCAGAGAACGCCCCTCAAAATCAATAAGAATAGGCCCACACCCCGTCACCTAATAGTAAAATTCACAAGTCTCAGTGACAAAGAGAAAATCCTGAAAGCAGCCTGGGAAAAGAAGTCTGTAACATACAATGGTAAAAATATTAGATTGGCAGCTGACTTATCCACAGAGACCTGGCAGGCCAGAAAGAGCTGGCATGATATTTTCAGAGCACTAAAGGAGAAAAACATGCAGCCAAGAATACTATATCCAGCTAGGCTATCATTGAAAATAGAAGGAGAGATTAAAAGCTTCCAGGACAAACAAAAACTAAAAGAATTTGCAAACACCAAACCAGCTCTACAGGAAATATTGAAAGGGGTCCTCTAAGCAAAGAGAGAGCCTACAAGTGGTAGATCAGAAAGGAACAGATACCATATACAGTAACAGTCACCTTACAGGCAATACAATGGCACTAAATTCATATCTCTCAATAGTTACCCTGAATGTTAATGGACTAAATGCCCCTGTCAAAAGACACAGGGTATCAGAATGGATAAAAAAACAAATCCATCTATATGTTGCCTCCAAGAAACTCATTTTAAGCCCGAAGACACCTCCAGATTTAAAGTGAGGGGGTGGAAAATAATTTACCATGCTATGGACATCAGAAGAAAGCAGGAGTGGCAATCCTTATATCAGATCAATTAGATTTTAAGCCAAAGACTACAATAAAGATGAGGAAAGACACTATATCATACTCAAAGGGTCTGTCCAACATGAAGATTTAACAATTTTAAATATCTATGCCCCCAACGTGGGAGCAGCCAACTATATAAACCAATTAATAACAAAATCAAAGAAACACATAAACAATAATATAATAACAGTAGGGGACTTTAACACTCCCCTCACCGAAATGGACAGATCATGCAAGCAAAAGATCAGCAAGGAAATAAAGGCCTTAAACGACACACTGGGCCAGATGGACATCACAGATATATTCAGAACATTTCATCCCAAAGCAACAGAATACACATTCTTCTCTAGTGCACATGGAACATTCTCCAGAATAGATCACATCCTCGGTCCTAAATCAGGACTCAATAGGTATCAAAAGATTGGGATCATTCCCTGCATATTTTCAGACCACAATGCTCTGAAGCTAGAACTCAGCCAAAAGGAAGTTTGGAGAGAACCCAAATACATGGAGACTAAACAGCATCCTTCTAAAGAATGAATGGGTCAACCGGGAAATTAAAGAAGAATTGAAAAAAATCATGGAAACAAATGATAATGAAAATACAACGGTTCAAAATCTGTGGGACACAACAAAGGCAGTCCTGAGAGGAAAATATATAGCGGTACAAGCCTTTCTCAAGAAACAAGAAAGGTCGGGGCGCCTGGGTGGCTCAGTGGGTTAAGCCGCTGCCTTCGGCTCAGGTCATGATCTCAGGGTCCTGGGATCGAGTCCCGCATTGGGCTCTCTGCTCAGCAGGGAGCCTGCTTCCTCCTCTCTCTCTCTGCCTGCCTCTCTGCCTACTTGTAATCTCTCTCTGTCAAATAAATAAATAAAATCTTTAAAAAAAAATTAAAAAAAAAAAAAAAGAAACAAGAAAGGTCTCAGGTACACAACCTAACCCTACACCTAAAGGAGCTGGAGAAAGAACAAGAAAGAAACCCTAAGCTCAGCAGGAGAAGAGAAATCATAAAGATCAGAGCAGAAATCAATGAAATAGAAACCAAAAAAACAATAGAACAAATCAACGAAACTAGGAGCTGGTTCTTTGAAAGAATTAATCAAATTGATAAACCCCTGGCCCAACTTATCAAAAAGAAAAGAGAAAGGACCCAAATAAATAAAATCATGAATGAAAGAGGAGAGATCACAACTAACACCAAAGAAATACAAACTATTATAAGAACATACTATGAGCAACTCTACGCCAACCAATTTGACAATCTGGAAGAAATGGATGCATTCCTAGAAACATATAAACTACCACAACTGAACCAGGAAGAAATAGAAAGCCTGAACAGACCCATAACCAGTAAGGAGATTGAAACAGTCATTAAAAATCTCCAAGCAAACAAAATCCCAGGGCCAGACGGCTTCCCGGGGGAATTCTACCAAACATTTAAAGAAGAACTAATTTCTATTCTCCTGAAACTGTTCCAAAAAATAGAAATGGAAGGAAAACTTCCAAACTCATTTTATGAGGCCAGCATCACCTTGATCCCCAAACCAGACAAGGATCCCATCAAAAAAGAGAGCTATAGACCAATATCCTTGATGAACACAGATGCGAAAATTCTCACCAAAATACTAGCCAATAGGATTCAACAGTACATTAAAAGGATTATTCACCACGACCAAGTGGGATTTATTCCAGGGCTGCAAGGTTGGTTCAACATCCGCAAATCAGTCAATGTGATACAACACATCAATAAAAGAAAGAACAAGAACCATATGATACTCTCAATAGATGCTGAAAAAGCATTTGACAAAGTACAGCATCCCTTTCCATTGTCACCATGCTTTTTACTTTCTTTGAAATGATTTGTTTACCTTTTAAAATGAAAGTTCTTAACATAAAATAGTAATTCATTGTTTTTCAATATTTGTTGTTTAACATTCATTTAAGGCTATGAATTTCCCCTCTTATATTCTAACTTGGTGATATTCTGTGGGCTTGAGTATCTAGAGATCTCACTGCTTCTAATTCTAAATGGATGTCATCACCATTTGACATTTTTCATGATAAAAGTATTTAGAAATCTAAAGTGTGCAGATTTTTTTTTTTTAAGATTTTATTTATTTGTCAGAGAGAGAGTGCAAGCACAGGCAGACAGAATGGCAGGCAGAGGCAGAGGGAGAGGCAGGCTCCCTGACGAGCAAGGAGCCCGATATGGGACTCGATCCCAGGACGCTGGGATCATGACCTGAGCCGAAGGCAGCTGCTTAACCAACTGAGCCACCCAGGCGTCCCTAAAGTGTGCAGATTTTGACCACATTTCATTTAAGATTTCTAAATTCATGTTAATTGCCAGTGAAAGTGGCCCGGGTATATATATATTTTTTCATTTTATAGAAAGTGTTTGTTAAGTGGGATGTAATTTTTATCAATTTTTTGTTAATGTGTCATGTGTGTTAGAAAAAATACACATTTGCTTTTATTTTATATAAAGAACTATTGTGTATCTATGTAAATGTTAATGAAACATGTCACTCAAATCCTCTAAATTCTTATAGGTTTTGTCTAAGTCTAGTATTATCTGAGAAATATCTGTTATCTGCTATTACGAGGATTCTTTGATTTCCTCTAATAGTTTTTCCCATTCCATTTTTGTATATTCCAGACCTAGGTTTCCAATGCATAAATATATCTAAAACATGTTTCCCTTTTTCAGTTTTTTATTATTACAAAATATCTTCCTTTATAATTTTTTTTTAAAACATTAACTGTGAGTTCTATTTTGCTCTCTAGTAATGGTCCTCGTTACTAGTGCTATGTAATAAAGTACTCCAAAGCTTAGCAATACAAAACAACAAATATTATGATGGTTCATAATTCTGTGGGCCAGCAATTCAGGAAAGGTTCACTGGGGAGTTCTCTCTCAGTTGGGGTCTTTCATGTAGTTCCAGGAAGATATTGGCTGGGGATGGCTTCATCTGAAGATTCCCCAGGTAGTCTCACATGATGGGCAACCTTCAGGGGCCTGTCACCCCACATCTGCATATAGCTTTTCCAGAAATGGTTGTTTCAGGATAGGCAGACTTCTTTCATAACAATTGGTTTCCCCATAGAGCAAGGATTTCAAGAGGACCAGGGGAAGCTGCCAGGCCTTTTCGACTGATCATTAAAAGTCATGTTGCATTGGGGCACCTGGGTGGCTCAGTGGGTTAAACCTCTGCCTTCAGCTCAGGTCATGCTCTCAGGTTCCTGGGATCGAGCCCTGCATTGGGCTCTCTGCTCAGCAGGGAGCCTGCTCTCCCCCTCCCCACCACCTGCCTCTCTACTTGTGATCTCTCTCTCTGTCAAAAAAATAAATAAAATCTTAAAAAAAAAAAAAGTCATGTTGCATCATTTCAGCTATATATGATTGGTTAATCACCAGGTCTCCCAAATTCAAGGAGAAGGGACACAGAACCCCTACCTCTCAATGAAAGGAATGTCAAGAAAATTTGGGGTCCAAATTTTTTCACTTCAAAATACATTAAGTGAAAAAAAAGTATAAAACTATTTATATAGTTTTTTATAATGTGGGTAAAAAATAAGAATTGCATACATGCTGTATCTGTATGTATGTATGTATACTTGCATGCAAAGAATATGTTAGAAAGGATACTCAAGAGACTGATCCTATAGGTAGCCCCTTGGGGGAAAAACTGTAGGGTTGGAGAACAGGGATGGGTAGCAGACTGTCTAATCTTTTTTCTCTTGAGTTTCTGACCACATGTTAATAAATTTAATTAAAAATTTTTTAAAAATCTGTATGCTGGGAAAAGATACATGCAAAACATATATATCACAATTCTTTTTCAGAACTTATACTCACACAAATTAATAAACACAGAAATACACACAAAATTCAATTTTTAAAAAAGATTTTATTTATTTATTTGACAGACAGAGATCACAAGTAGGCAGAGAGGCAGGCAGAGAGAGAGAAAGCAGGAAGTAGGCTCCCTGAGCAGTGAGCCCAGTGTGGGGCTCGATCCCTGGACCCTGAGATCATGACCTGAGCTGAAGCAGAGGTTTAACCCACTGAGCCACTTAGGCGCCCCTATAAAACCCAATTTTTAAAAGAATAAACCAATAATATTAACAGTTCACTCAGGAAGATACCTCAAAAATGCTCAATTTCACTAATAATCAGGAAAGTGCTAACTGTAACCACAATAAGAGATCATCTGATTGGCAAACATTAAAAAGGATCACAATACTAAATATTGGTGAGGATTCAGAACAAGGAAGCTCAAATACTGTTGTCAGTTACTACAACTTTGAAAACAATTTGGTAATACTTGGTGAAAGAGACATATACCCAATGGTTATCCATTCCATACCTGGAGATCTAGCCTCCAGAAATTGTAGACTGTACACAAGAAGAGATCCACAAGGACGCTCATACTGTATTGTTTGTGTTATAGAAATAAATAAGTGGGGGCGCCTGGGTGGCTCAGTGGGTTAAAGCCTCTGCCTTCAGCTCAGGTCGTGATCCCAGGGTCCTGGGATCGAGCCCCGCATCGGGCTCTCTGCTCAGCCGGAAGCCTGCTTCCTCCTCTCTCTCTGCCTGCCTCTCTGCCTACTTGTGATCTCTCTGTCTGTCAAATAAATAAATAAATAATCTTAAAAAAAAAAAAAAGAAAGAAATAAGTGCTCATCAACAGGGACATACCATGGAATACAGCTCAGCAGTAAAATAATTGTCTAACTTAACCTTTGATATCATGTTTTAACACATATCAATTTAGGAAACATAATATAGAGTGAAAAAAAATTCAAGTTGGCAAAGGGATTCCTTTACCAATGATGCAAACATCCAAAATTACACAAAAACAGTGCCATATATTGTTTGTGTCTATATACATGCAGGGGAAAATATAAAAACCTGGATAGGAAGAGACACTTTCATTGCAAGATGAGGATCACTTCTGGGAGGGAGACAAAGTGGTTGGGATCAGGGAGGAACCAGAGGAGGCTGGAACTGTGTGTGAACACTTAATTCCTTAAGGAAAAGAAATCTAAAGGCATTTGACAAACTTAATATTTTTTTTAAATCTGTGTAGTGTATATTAAATGTTAGTTCTACTTACTTCCACTTTTCTGTCAATGCAAAAAATTCTGATGATGAAAACTAGAAAGAAATGTCAAAAGATCTACAAAATCAATCACTATTTAAATAATCTAAACAACCAGCATGGTTGGTTGGTGTTGCTTTGGGCTGACTTGATGGGATTTAGCTGCAAACAATTGTGAAAGAATTGTCTCCAGACAAGCAGTGAGCTTATTTTCATGTGTTTCTAGAATCAAGGTCACTGGGGCGCCTGTGTGGCTCAGTTGGCGTCAGCTCAGGTCATGATTTCAAGGTCCTGGGATGGAGCCCCTCCTTGGGTTCTCTGCTTATCCTGAAGTCTGCTTGTCCCTCTGCCCCTTGCCCCACTCATTCTCACTCTCTCTCTCTCAAATAAATAAATAAAATCTTAAAAAAAAAAAAAGAATCGAGGTTACTGACTACGTCACTTATGAGTTTCACAATTCCTATCAGAAACAGTGGCAAAAATTTTTTTTAATAAGTCAAAATACATCCTACATATTTTTTTAATTCCTTACAGAGATTTGTACAGTGAGAGTTCTTCCAATGATATCATGACCCTCAAAATATGTCATCAGAATTACAATTAAATAGAAAAATGTTCTTTGTTTTGAAATCTTCACCCACTAAAGAGAACTTCTCTATTAACTCCTAAATAATTCCATTAAAACATGTCTTTAAAAGTTATTAAACTAGACATGTTGCTTTGCTCCCAGCATTCTGTTTTCTGCTCTGCCCACATGGGTACTGTGGGAGCAACCATTTTGTGCAATGTGATGTTGCTTTTTTGGCATAGGTTATGGGGTCAGAAGGAAGCAACAAAGTTGGGCCAATTAAAATTTTTCTCTGAAATCTTGGAAAAAGGTATTCTGTACTGAGAGAGATGTGTGAAGCCGGTATAGAGTGGGAGGAGGGAGAGAAAGTCTTGGCAACACATGAGTGAACTCCTTTCTCTGGTTTTTCCATGACCCTTGTCCTCTCTGCAGCTTGATTGTCTTCAGAGCTATTCAAAGATTCTTCTAGTAGTTCTCTGTCTCCTTCTCACTTACTTAAATTCATTCAGATTGGATTTATGCAACCTGTGACAAATAGCCTTAATGGATATTCTTTAAAAAAAAAAATCTGTTTGTTTGAGAAAGAGAGAGAGCAGGGGGAGGAACAGAAGGAGAAAATCTTCAAGCAGAGTGTGGAGCCTTATATGGGGCTTGATCTCATGATCCATGAAATCATGACCTAAGATGAAACCAAGAGTCAGACGTGTAACTGAGACACCCAGGTGCCCCATCATAATGAATATTCTGACTTTCACGTATCATATGTACAATAAACAAAAATAAAATTATAAAAATTATGACTGATATCTGATGAATTCCTTTGCATTAAAGCAACTTAATGTAAAGTTCTATTACTACTTCAATTATGTAGTAAAGAATAAATTAACATAGAGATAACAGAATGTTATTTCTTGACACCTTTCATAAAATGTCATCCAGCCCAGTATTTCCTCTTAAGAATTAATTATTAGTTCTGCTCCTTCAGAGACAGACTTCAGAGTGATTACAAAACTGTGCGTTGCTTCTTCACCTGAAGGTACTTCTTCCTAGCAGAGTAAATCAGATAAAGCACTAGTTGCTTTAACAACCAAAGAGTGCAGAATCACCTGTGTAATCTAATTCATTTTTGTTAAAAGCCAACCAATAAGTATAGTTAAGTCATATCCTCAGGCAAAGAAAATGTCCACACTCAAGAATTACTTTGCAACAATATTGATAACTATAGTCTATGACCTGCTGTGTTACTGGAATATCCTGAAAATCTTGTATCATCTGTTGCCACGAGAGGAATCTGTAGCTATCCCTAATCAACTGATTGACAGGTATTTCTTAAGCAGAGATTAGGCACCGGGCACTGCACTGGGGTCTGCAGTGACAGTCATAGTCTTCCTGATAGGCAGCTCGCCAAAGAAGCCCCAGGACAAGAATCAAATTCTACAAAATGATTATGATGCAGTAACTCTATAAATGAGAGGGATAGAGCTGGGTTCTAGACACCAGAGCAACATGTCCAGAATGCAATTAGAAAAAAAAAAATCATGAAAACAAGAGAGGCCAAGAAACTAGAGGTCTTGACTCCCATCCTTACTTCAATCACAGATGCTTCATTTGACCTGGTCAAAGTCCAACTTTGTCATGTCAGTTTTGTTACTTAGAACAAGCTATAGTCTCTCTCTTTTTAAATGATATTAACTAGGGTTAATATAGCTTATATTAAGTAATAAAACAGAGAAGTGACAAATCTGGACTTAAAACCTAGACATAAATGATTCAAAAAGTAATTTAGACTGTTTCTGTGAAACCACTGGAAAATAAGTTTGGAAAATTAAGGTGGGCATATATATTTTTTTAAGTTTTGAATTCCAGCCTAAAGACACAGGACTTAATTTTTAAGCAACAGAGGACCATCAGAAATTTTGAGAGTGGTGACATGATCAAATGTTACTTTATGAGATTAACCAGCCTGCATTGTTCAGAACAAATTGTCAGTCAAAGAAGCAGAGAAATAATCAGGAGATGATCAGAACAGCAGAGGTCTGATGTGGGGTGTTTAAGTAGGGTAGATAGAAAAAAAAAAGAAAAATATGATAAAAGACAGTAAAAGGAAATCATTGTAATGCTTAGTGACTAACGTGAAGTAGTTCCAACCTTAAATAACTGAGAAAATGATGATACCACTGTTATATACAGGAAAGTCCTAAGAAGACCAGTTAAAAGAGAGTTGGTTCAGCATTTCCGACTGAGGAACCTATAAGCACTTGATCCCATAAGGCTTAAAACAGATCAGAAGGTAATGTTTTTGCATCTGACTAATAGGAAAGTGGTCAATTTCTGGTATTACTACAGTTGACCCTTGAGCAAGACAAGGGCTTGGGGTACCCCACACACAATTAAAAATCCACGTATAACTTCTGTTCCCCCAAAACAACTACTCTAGTCTACTACTGACCAGAAGTATAACTGTAAACATAAATAGTTGATGAACACGTATTTTGTTTGTTATATGTATTACATGTTGTATTCTTATAGTAAGCTAGAAAAAAGAATGTTGTGAAGAAAACCTTAAGAAAGAGAAAGTACATTTACAGTACTGTACTATATTGAAAAAAATCCACCTGTAAGTAGATCCATGCAGTTCAAACTCATGTTGTTCAAGGGTCAACTGTATTTCTAAGAATGACATTTCCCTATAAGTACTATAGTTATACATCCTCAAAGCTTAATTAGAAAAAGATGTCTGTACATTATTATAATTATTACATCACACTAATAAATTAATATCAATGCAATTTTCAAAAAGGAAACAGTAAAACGAGAACAGAGAATAATGCCCTTGTATTTTTAAGCTTAGAATGGCTTTTCTGGTCTTTGCATCTTTATCTTAAAGTTCAAATAAAAAGTTCTATATTTCTTTAACTTTCCTATTCCCAGATACATTAGCTAGGAATCTTGGCCCAGACTTTTTCTAGATGGGATTCAGTGCTACTATTCCCTTTTCCGTTCCAACCCATACTTGTTTAGGAATAACTGAGGGTCTCCCCCAAAAAGTCTACACAGGCCACTCAATTTCCCAAACAGATTAAATACTCACACCTGGCAGCTGGCCACATAATACTTGTTTGTTAGAAGTCTCAATAAACCTTACGTGTCTCTCAAGTGTTCTTTTTCCATATATCAGGATAGCAGCTTGAACTGCTTCTGAGAAAGCTGTAAAGAAAGCCTGGTCATTTTTCATAAAACCCTAGGTTGAATCTTAACCTGACTTCAGACCCTCATCTGTAGTTACCTGGGGCCATATGTATAAAAATACAAAGAACAGACAAAATTTCAGAAAACTCTGTATCTCTCAAAATACAACATGCATACTTCCAACTGTTAGTTTCTATTGGTGCAGTAAAAATTACAAAAACAGGGCTAAAATTTGATTGGCAAGTCTCAATCTTACCAACTAGTTCCATTTCCAAAGTGGTGACAACTGGATTCAGCATATAGCAGTAGGGAGAGGATAGAGGGTTTATTAAGAACTGTGAATGAGAGAATTTATTATAGACAGAGGCACAGCACGCTAAAAGCAAGACTTTTCTGGCAACTCTAGGTGCCACCATGTAGAAAACATTCATTGGTGTGACCTTTGCTTTAGCGTACATAGGTTTATACGATTGGATAGAACCACAGGATTCACATTTGCGATAATGAAAGATGCATAGTTCTGAAACTCATTCTGTATTAAAATGACCATTAGCTAACTATACATTTAGCCAGGTGAAACAACAGACATATTACAAATTCAATAACATAAGGCAAAGTCAATGGTGCCTCCTTTGTCCCAATAACAATGCATAAAGATGTATATTTTCAAGCTGTGAAGTGATAATCATGGAAAATTTATGGAAGGGATATCTGAAAAGCAGCTTAAAGGCCCAGAAGCCATAGGGAGCTGCACAATTTCATAAATACTGAAAAAGAATTATTGCAAATCCCCTACCAAGCCCATTATATGTGTCAGAACTCGGGAAATTTGAGGAAAGTGATTTAACGCCTGAGATGGTGACTGCCAAGAATGAATATGTCACAATTTCTCACAGGAGTGAGGAAACCGTCACAGGGGCTGGTAGCAGTCAATCAACAGCCCACGAAGAGTCCACTGATCCAGGCCAAATCCAAGTAGGGCTCCTGGGGAAGCCAGAGAAGCAGTGTTCAAGGGAAACTGCATACTTCGCCAAGGGTTGCTACTGAGGAAGGAACCCCACAGTCTGAATTTGGGCTTGGTGTTAGAGTTGCGTGGTCCACAGTTGACTGCCACCTCCAGAGGCCATACCACTCACAAGCAATAAAGGGCACGAGGCAAAAATAGCAACTATACTATGCTTTCATGCAAATATCAGAGCAACCATCTACTGGTCAAGTCTATACAACATTTACTCATAAGCACCCCAAGAATGTTTTCCTAATGCAGTCATTTCTGGGAATCTGCTTTCTCCCATGCCAATAAAGTGCCTCACTTGGGTGGAGGTGAAGTTTGATGCAGCTAAGGTACTTTCTGTCACTTCTTCCTATTTCTTGGGTTGATGCATATGGCAAGACTGGCCAGCCCTGCTCCTTCTTGAATTCTGTCCAGCCATCTCCACTCACCAAGACAGATGGTGTGTGTAGAGTCACTGGGCCTTGTTCTATCTTTCTGTCTGCCTAAAGAAGGAGAAGAAAATATACCACCGAGATTTTTTTTTTTAAAGTGCCATCTTCCTGTGGTCTGGAGTAGCATCTTAAATTTCAAAAATCTCGTTACTGTGATATGCCCAGCAACTTGCTCATTCCCTTGTAGAGCACCACTGTTTCATGTTTTCCAGGCAGCATTTTTTTCCATATTGTTTTAGACACAGTGCCATTATAATCACTTGCAATTGACCAGTAATTGTTGCAGAAGCCGGCCTCCCTCTGCCAGTGCCACCCAGTTGCTGGACTACACCCAGCTGAGTGCAATAAGTTCCAGAATCCAATCAAAGCTAAGCCCCATCAGTATCCAGGTTTCTCATTATGAAGTTGAGCCAACACTTGCTTCAATGCAATACCTCCCTCTTACAGAGCACACACAAAGCATTCCATTTTAGCTATGATTTAGGTCCCTGAAATACTTCTGTAGGAAAACTGAATAGGCGACTCCATTGTGATCATTAATTCATGTTTGAAGATCTTCTCTTTGTGACTGGCTTTATAACCGAAATGGATATGTGTACCCACATCCCATCTGGAAAATGGGAATAGTAACATTTTCTTTCAGGAATGTGGGAATAATCTTAACTCAAGAAAACAAAGCTGAAGTGCATCCCCTAGCCTTAGCAATTGGAGAGAACAGCCCCAAAATGGATCACTCTCTCTGAGTATCTATCCTACTCTTGGTTTATGATTAAATTTGAATCATACATGGGAAGCACAGACATACAACCTTGCACTAATTAATCCAGAATAATTTTCCTATCTTCCAAGCTATTCAGTAATGAGCAACCTGGAGTAAGGAAACAGAATGAGAACTTATAAATAGGGTGATTTTGGCCAAACTACATAACCTGTTATTTGTAAAATGACATTAATAGGACAAAGCATCCTCATCACCTGGTTATGAGGCTTAGACAAAGTAGGTGCTAGATACAGGCTTGCTCCCTGAGATAACGTCCCACTTCACCTATTCATAGTAATGCCGATAATAACAATACCTGGCATTTATTGACTGCTATTGAGAGATACAGCGTACCACGGCTCACATCCGCAATTCAGCACACGGTATTCACCCCTCCAGAATTTCCCAAACGCTGAGGATTTTTACATTACAACACAAGCTGTCTGTCACCCAGCTCTGGTGAAGCAATGCCTTGTAGACCACACTCACGAGCACGCGGACCTCCTGCCCACTGCGTACAACGTTATCCTGGGCACATACGTGATTTTATCTAGCCCTAAGAATGACAACAATGAACAAAACCATCACGAAAATGCAAGCCTTTTGAAAACAACGTACATTTCCGTTTTTCCAATAAAAAAATGCCAGCATGTTTCAGCAAGTGGACTGAGCGCGGATGCGGGTGTGCCAGACCGACTGCTGATCAACAGGAGAAGTTTCAGTCTGCTGGGTGAAGGATGTGTCACATCTATCTGGTGGTTTTGGCTTCCCCCCAAGCACTCCAGCCATTCACATTGAAACTTATAATGTGCCTGTTTCATGAAACAGAACTTTCTCTTCCCACATTTCTTTGCTTCTTCAACATAGCCTCTTTGCCCTAATTATTCGTTGATTTCAGTTCATTTTTTCCTCTCTGGTATTAATTTAGCTATCTTCCTCTCAGGGAACATATTCCAATGACCAAAAAACAGGCAAATCTTTTTAGAGGGATGATATGGGTGTATATATGTGTGTTTTTGTGTGTGTATTTCTGTGTGTGTGTATGTGTGTTTGTTGGACATTGTAAAAAACAGCTGACCCTGGCCTTACAGAGTTACAGGTGTTAATCGGGAGTACTCACTCTTTGTGGGTGGAGGCCCCACAGAGACCCTTTACGGCCTTTTGCATATCTAAATCCATGCATCCATGGCAAAAGGTTTTCTCCAGGAGTCTTCCCTGTTTGTGAAGTAAGGAAACCAAGAAGGGTTGACTCAAACCCCATTTCTATTAATGCTTCCCCAGAGGCTTAAAGTGGTTGCAAAATATCACTACCTCTGCTGTTCTATATCTGAAAGGATGAACGGCCTGCGTTCCTAGCTAATAGTGGGTTGTTTCACTGGTGAATATTTGTGTAGCGCTATGAAGTGCAACCGTCTGCTACGAAGGCTCTTTGTCTTGTGTGTTTACATGTTTTGTCAATGACTGAGTGTAATCGAGCTCTGCTCCTCTCAAGACTCTTATAGAATTGTGAATGGCAAACATTAAAAATGATCTTAAAATATGCATTTGCCCTAGGATCCAGAAGGAATTTTATATCATTTTCTTTATGTGTCCAGTAGATTAATATTTCCTCTATGTTAATATGCAAGTTTATTATTCTTGTTATCTTCATTTAATGTCCTAAGGAACCAGGTGAGACGATTTTGTGAGTGTAATGATCACTGGCATAAAGTACACATGAGGGTCACTCAGGACATGCCATCCTTTTCAAGGCATTTTGCCAAAAGTGCCTGGAGTTAATTAATTAATACTGGGAAATCCCCTGCCAGTCTCAGCTTTGAGAGACAAAAAAAATAATAGGAGTCTTCTAGGCTGTAGGCCAACACACCTCTTCTATAAAAATTAAAAGCCTAATCAGAACTCTGGTATCAAATATTCTCTTCAAAGAGTAGCTAATACAGAATTCATTATATGGAATAAAGGATAACTAAATGGTGTGCCCACTTTCTGGTATAATTTATATGGCCTCTGTATCATTCTCTATCATAAATCAAGTTCCCTTTACAACTGTGTTGGAGTTTCTATTGATATAATATAGCTTCCGTGGACCATGATGCCACATGCAGGGCGAGCCCTGTGCTCACCCGACAGGTAAAGCTTGGGCAGGAAGGTAAACAGTGAGCTGAGGCAAAGGGCAGAGAACTAGAGAGAGCAGACTGCTTGATGGTCACTCTTCTGTTTATAAAAATCACCCGTGTATGCCAAGTCTTAGCGCACAGGGAAGAAGAAAAGCAGAGAGGCAGGCACCAAGAGAAAGTGAATAAGTAGCAGAGAGAGAAAGAAAAGAGCCCCAGAGACATAAAAAAGACTTTCTCAAAGAAAGAGACCTCAGGGAGAGGGCAGAAAGAACAAGAACTGGGGGTGGGGAGGGAGGGGGCACTTCCTGGTTAACTCATCCCCTGGTTTGATTGGCTGCTACTTGAGGACTGTTTCCCTGGCTGCAGCTGCTGTGCAACCCCTTCCTGCAATTAGCTGACTTTATTTACTTTGTCTGTTCCTCCCCCTCCTTTAACCTCTTGTTTGCCAAGCCATCTGAGGAGCCCACAACCTTGGCTGGAGGAGGTACATTTATATTAGCACACTGTATATTGTATCGACCTGCATCCAGTTAAAGCTCTGAAGTACATATAAATTAGTATATGTATTTGTATCCTATAATTTTCATGTAAATTTATATATTCATTCATTTTTACATAATATCTTTATTACACTCATGTTGTATAACACACATTTATGCTATATATATATATGCTTATGCTATGTAACACATATATGTTATATAACACACACACAAATATCTCCTAAATCACTTCAGGGTCTATGTGTGACTACAATATGTGTGTACTAAGTAGTCATTTCCTGACCATGGTATATACCTGCACACACACATGCACACACCTTCACGTACACAAGTAACCAAATGCTGACACATCCGACCTCTCTCAGCAATGAGAAATGAAGAGAGAGAAAGCACAGATGTCTTCAGATATAAAACTTAGCAAAATGGTGGCAAAAGTGAAGCTACATAGTAAATTTAGTGAGTGACTGAATGTTGTATTTACTTACAATGTAATGTTGAATTTATTCTGACCAAACAGTTTAACATTTCCTTCATGGGAGACAAGTATGTGTCTTACAGTGTAAAGCCACTGAAACATAATTTTAGAGTCATGGTTTTATACAGTGAGCCTGTAGTCAGTTTAATTTATCATTCCATTAGTCTATGACACCTACCATAGTCAAATCTGTATGCAGCTAGTACTCAATATACATTTTAGGGGGTGGGGAGAGGATTCCTAATCTCACATTCCAAAGCCACCAAAAAATTCTTTTAATAGATATTGCAATAGTAAAAAATATGTGTGTGTATGTGTGCCCATATACCCATAACAACTACATATGACAAGTAGAACAAAATGTGTTTTCTGCACTATAAAGTACAGCCACTCATGGTTATATATCTTAAACATACATTAAATGCTATTCTAAGCAATCTAAGCAGTAATCAAAATAGATTTAATATTTCGGAAAAATATATCTCATAGGGCAAAAATAGTTAATTGATTACATGACTTAATTTTTGAGCATAGTCTGAATTTGTACTGTCTTGATGTATCTCTTTCATTTTTCACTTGTAAGAGCTATGATTACAAAATTTTCTCTAAGAAACATCTTGAAATCCTTACACTTTACTCAGTGTTTTTTTTCCACATTCAATTTAAGAGAAGATAATTTTCTAATGATAAAACCATATTCACTTGCACTTATAACTCATTCATTCTTATTGTGACTAGAAGGTCTGATAAAGATGCCACTTCCCCCAAAGAGCACACAGTAGAGCTTATTTGTTTAACCAAAACTCAGACCTGTGTAGACCCTGCGGATGTGCTAGGAACACAGTATTATCACTTGATGATCCTACAGGACCTTATTACTATCTCCATTTTGCAGATGAGAAAATTGGTTCTCAGCTAGTTTGGATACGTTGCCCCAAACATAAAGCGTGCGAACAAAAGAAAAGGACTCAGACTCAGATCTGACTCCAGAACCCAAATTCTTACCCACTGAACGAATTTGCACCTGCTCAGGCAGGAGAAGAGACTCAACTTTACATGGAGAAGTGATGCACGGTAAAGTAAGGTATGTATTTGCAGTATAAAAGAGGATATTCTTCTAACTGCAGTATCCTAAATGTTTCTCCAGGGAAAGTTTTCTGCAGTCTCTTGTGTAACTAATCATTCTACCAGAATAAGACTTGCATAACGTTTCCTATTAAAAAGGAAGGTTAAATAGGAAAGACAAGTGGCTGAGAGAACACCACTGAGAATCCTTTAAAGAAAGCGACCAGCTCAGCAGGAGTGCCTCTATTTAGCCAATTAGTCAGACACATTTCTTACCTAGGAAGCCACTGGGCTTGAATGAACAGGTTGTAGTTTCAGTTGAAAGGAGACAGGAGAAGATGATTTGAAAGAAGAGAAAGGAAAGAAAGCTGAGAACAATAGGATTCTTGAAAAGAGCCAATGACAGGAAAAGATAATGTCAAAGTCAAGTCAAAGAAAGAAAATTGTAGGGAGAAGATAAAAGGAAAGCTGAAGACAAGAAAAACAACCTCCAGAAAAAAAAAAGAGGAACATATTCCTCCAGTTCTTTACAGTCTCAGGAACTTTGCAACTGGGCTCCCTCACACTAAAAACTATTGTGCACAATAGAGAAACCCTTCAGTCCCTGGAAAGTAGGATTCTTTTTGCTACTGAAACTTGGACACACTGAAAATAATCTTGTTTCTAGGTTGACTGCTTGTTAGTAACTGCATCAGCTGTAATTTTTTTTTTAAGATTTTATTTATTTATTTGACAGAGAGATCACAAGTAGGCTGAGAGGTAGGCAGACAGAGAGAGGGGGAAGCAGGCTCCCTGCTGAGCAGAGAGCCTGATTCAGGGCTTGATCCCAGGACCCTGAGACCACAACCTGAGCCTAAGGCAGAGGCTTAACCCACTGAGCCACCCTTAACCCACTGAGCTGTAATTTTTGTCAGAGAGAATAGACAAATTTCTGCAAAGCCTCAGAGAAAGTCAATGGCCTCCATGTCTGAAAAAGAGACTTATTTTTGGAGACTGGATCACTCCACTCCAAGAGAAATCCTTGTCAGCTACATGGCAACTCTCGGATATCAGCAGAGAGGCCATTTTCTCTCTCATGTAGGGCAATAAAAATGTATTTAGATGTCCCAAAAGACAAACACCCATTCTATCTTTAAATTTTTATTTTATATTCTCTGTAAGATATTTGATGTCACAAAATACCTAGTTTAGTATAATTTGAGTCCTTCTTCTACACTTTAACTATATTAAGCTTATCTCTACCTGTTTCATTTTCTGATTTAATGAATGCATAAAGTAAATGCATTTTCATTTAAAAAACTATCATGTTTGACAAACTCCATTTACTGATTTTCCTTTGTTTCAATTGATTATATGATTTTAAATGTGAAGAAACAATATTACTTCCCCTGACTTACAAGTTCTTAAAACTACGTTTTTTACTGGAAAGAGAAGTACCCAACCATATAATTCACTCTTTAGGATTTTCTTAGAAAGACTATTCTCCCTCATAGAAATCTGAATCATGTGATTATACTATTAGATAACTTAAATTTAGTAAATGACATACAGACAAATACTGAATTTGGATTCTGTTTCCTTTTTTCTAGTTTACAAGACATTCTTCTAGGAAATCATCATGCCTGTTTGAAGAATCTGTTAAAATATGTCCCCAAACATTGAGTCTATGAAGACTATGGGACTTTTCCAAAGAGAGTTGTTGGGGAGAAAAAGGTGTTTTCCCAAAGCTACCTCTGACTCTGTATTTTCCCACTGTTTGTTATCACGGTTCCAAGGTTTGGATCAAACCCACTCACCTGCTCCACATTACTCATTTCCCTCAGCAATGTCTGGTAACTCAAATGAACCCTTCATCGACCAAAGTTCCCATTTCCATTTCCTAACCCACAGAGCTATTTCTTTTTTTTTTTTTTTTAAAGATTTTATTTATTTATTTGACAGATCACAAGTAGACAGAGAGGCAGGCAGAGAGAGAGGAGGAAGCAGGCTCCCCGCTGAGCAGAGAGCCCGATGCGGGGCTTGATCCCAGGACACTGGGATCATGACCTGAGCTGAAGGCAGAGGCTTTAACCCACTGAGCCACCAGACCTATTTCTAAGCCAGCTTCAGTCACCCTCTCTCACCACCTGATGGTCTTTCTCTCAGAGGTCACAGAAACTAAAATGTCACCACAGTTTGTTAGATAAAGGACAAAATTACAGTATTTGGAAAGAGTATCTTGATAGCTGAATTGGAGATCTCTAATTTCTAAGTTTTGGGCCTAAATGTTATGGAATTTTATTTCTAAAGTTCTATCTTATTAAAAAAATTTTTTTCCACTTGGGAAAAATAGCTGATAGACATCAGCTATCTTATGCCTCCTGAACATCAGTTGGTTATCTAATATGAACCCTAAATTTACTACATCCAAAATGGAATGTGAGATCTTTATCCAAAACAAAGCAAAAACATTTTTAAAGTCAGGGTGCCTGGGTGGCTCAGATGGTTAAGCATCTGCCTTTGGCTCATATCATGATCCCACGGTGCTGGGATAAAGCCCCACGCTGGTCTCTCTATTCAGCGGGGAGCCTGCTCTTTCCTCTTCCTCTGCCTGCCACTTCAGCTGCTTGTGCTCTTTCTTGCTTTATCAAATAAATAAATTCTTAAAAAAATTTTTTTAAGTCCTTTTCCAAGTTTCTGGGTTTCAGGAAATCACATAACCATTCCAAAACCCCACAATCTTCTATGATATCTCCCTTCTTGTCATGTACCCTAGTCAATTTGTCGTTAGTCTTGTTGACACTGATTACTAAATAGTACTAAAACCAGGCATTTCTCCTAAGTCCAAGAGAATACCACCTCCTGCTGTGGCTTGTGGAAAATCCTCCTGTCTGATTATTCTAGGCTTCCACTCTTTCCTTTCAGGTCCTTTTGTCCCCAGACTTAAGCCCTTCAGGGCCCTCCTATTGCTGTGTGAATAAAGACAATAATCTTTAAGGCTAAAGATTAAATCTTTAATCATTTTCCACTGTGTTCTCCTTTTCTCCAGCCCCAACTGCCCATCCTTTCTGGAGAATACTCTTTCATGCCCTCTTCATCTAGCTACCTCCTACCTCAAGAGTCACTAATAAAAAAAAAAAAAATGTAGTGAATGGAAGTCTTCATCAATATTATCCTTGTTTGGGGGATTTTTTAGGTGAGCAGACAACCAACCATATCGGGAGCCAAATCTGAACTTTCTGCCTTTTACAGTCAGGAAGAAAGGTAAGATCCAGATATCTGGATCACAGCAATGAGTGCTAGCTAGAGAAGAAAAATTTAGGAAAAACCCTCTAATACTTCTTCTCTATTCTCTGGATGAAGTGCAGTGGGATGGGGTAAGGAGAGCAAGTAGATATACTGAAATCTTGCTTTTTAGCTTATTGATGATCCATGTAAATTTCTCATGGCAAAACAAAAAGATATTTGCAAATGATATATCCAATAATGGATTAACATCCAAAATATATAAAGAACTTACACAATTCAACACCAAAATAACAGTCTGATTAAAAAATGGGCAGGGGATCTGAATAAACATTTTTCCAAAGAAGACACACAGATGGCCAACAGGCAGATCAGAAGATGCTCAACATCACTAACTATTAGAGAAATGCAAATCAAAACCACAATGAGATATCACCTCACACCAGTCAGAACTGTTAAAGTAAGAAAGTCAAGAAATACCAAGTGTTGGTGAGGATGTGAAGAAAAGGAAACCCCTGTGCACTATTGGTGGGAATGTGAACTGGGGCAACCACTATGGAAGTCACTGCTAGATATTCACCCAAAGAAAACAAGAGCACTAATTTGAAATGTTTATTGTAGTATTATTTACAATAACCAAGATACGGAAACAACCTAACTGTCCATCAATAGATAAATGGATCACTACGTTTGTATCTTTAGGGTAAATACCCAATAGTGCAATTGCTGGGTCATAGGGCAGTTCTATTTTCAACATTTTGAGGAACCTCCATGCTGTTTTCCAGAGTGGCTGCACCAGCTTGCATTCCCACCAACAGTGTAGGAGGGTTCCCCTTTCTCCGCATCCTCGCCATGTGGTATATATACACAATGGAATACTATGCAGCCATCAAAAGAAATGAAATCTTGCCATTTGCGACAACATGGATGGAACTAGAGCGTATCATGCTTAGCGAAATAAGTCAAGCAGAGAAAGACAACTATCATATGATCTCCCTGATATGAGGAAGTGGTGATGCAACATGGGGGCTTAAGTGGGTAAGAGAAGAATAAATGAAACTAGATGGGATTGGGAGGGAGACAAACCATAAGTGACTCTTAATCTCACAAAACAAACTGAGGGTTGCTGGGGGGAGGGGGTTTGGGAGAAGGGGGTGGGATTATGGACATTGGGGAGGGTATGTGCTTTGGTGAGTGCTGTGAAGTGTGTAAACCTGGTGATTCACAGACCTGTACCCCTGGGGATAAAAATATATGTTTATAAAAAATAAAAAATTAATAAAAAAATAGATAAATGGATAAAAAAGATATAGTGCACGCGCGCGCGCACACACACACACACACACACACAGGGGAACATTACTCAGCCATAAGAAAGAATGGAATCTTGCCATTTGTAACAACATGGATGGACCTGGAGAGTAGCATGCTGAGTGAAATAAGTCAGACAAAGATAAAAAGCATACTATTTCATTTACATGTGGAATCTGAAAAACAAACAAATGAACAAACAAAAAGCCAGACTCCTAAATACAGATAACAAACTGGTAGTTGCCAGAAAGGAAGTAGGCAGGTGGGGGAAGCTGGGTGAAACAGAGAAAGGGGACTAAGAGGTACAAACTTCCAGTTATAAGATATATAAATCATGGGCATGAAAAGTACAGCATAGGGAATATAGTCAATACTATTGTAATAACATTATACGGTGACAGATGGTGACTACACTTATCATGATGAGCATTACATAATGTATAAAATTGTCAAATTATCATGTTACACACCTGAAACTAATATAATATTACATGTTAATTGTACTTGAATAATTTTTTAAAAATTGGAATGAAATTGTCATGAAAGAAAGTATGTAAGTAGTTGGATGCTTTCTGCCATTCCAGGGTGAGGTACCTGGAGTTCCCTGGCGTTCTGAGTCCTGAGCAGCAGAATGATGTCTGCTCTGCCCCTCACAAAGTCTCTGTCACAATCCTCAGCCATGCATAACATTTTTTTCCTGCTTTTAAAATACCTTCATTTTCTAGGATTTTGACACAAAGGCAATGCGACCGGTTTTAACAAGTGAAGCCATGCTTTCAGAATAACATATACTTTTACATGCTCACTCCACTGAAATATGGGGAAGTCATTTTCTGGAATTTATTTATTCCAAATCTTTCAGAACCAAGTGAAGATGTTTGTTTTTCAAAAGGTTGCTTAATGATCATTCTTTTTGACATTACATGATGGGAAGTCAACAATGTGACATTTGCCATAAGAAAAACAGAAAGATGGGGCTGAGAAGTACAATAACACTAGCTGCCACCGCAGCAGCCAGTAAGTCTGGGATGATTTTTCGGTGCAATTTGTTTCTTTGAGTCTGGCAAAGGTTTTGGCTTCAGTTTCATGTTCTTTGATTATTATTATGCCTGTCTACTAGTAGAAACTGCAAGTACTCTTTCTGTCTTTCTACCCTGGAAGAGTGGAACGAAGAAATGAGCCAAATCTGCTCTTAACACGGGTTTAGAAGAAAACGATCCCACAACTGAGGAGAAGGATCCAGAAGGGCTATTTATCTCTACAACTCCATTCACTGAGAGTCGCTCCATTACCGAGTCTCTGCACACATACCCAGGGCAAAAGCTTCAACGAGCAGTGCGTGGGGTATGGGGCTAAACTGGACCTAATTTCTTCAGGATAAGCCATAAGCTTTAGTTCTGACAGCATTTCATGAGATGCCAAAGCTTTCTCCATTTACAAAAAAGCCCTCACTAACCTGCATGCCAGGCACCATGGTCTCAGGTACACGAGGTGTACAAAACCCTGCTTCGCCCTGGAGTGATCTTTGAGCAACAGCCGTGTGATTAAGCATAACGAGCTGACCCCTAAGCACTTTTCCTTCTGCCACCCACATTTTCAGGTCAAAGTAACATACAGTTCCTCTGTATATGATGACTATATCTATATTGCAAGAATGTCAGGATGGATTGCATAGCATCTTTCAAAAGAAAATGTCCTTCTCACGTGAACTTTTTAAAAATGTAGATAATATAGCTATACCGATTTCAAGGAATTTTCTCCTTTAATCGGCATATCTCCTGGTTGTTCCTACTGCACAATAAAAATATGTGTAATTTGTATTTAAAATATTTTATGATTTAGTCATAACCAAGAAACACTCAGGAAAGAAAAGAAGTTTCATGAATTCCATTAATGAAACACTACTTTATAAAATTAACATGGAGAGTGTATCATTTTTTCATGGCTGCATGACAAACTAGTACAAGCTTAGTGGCTTCGAACAATGCATTTGTACTAGCTCACACTTCTTTAGATCGGAAGTCCACACAGAGTGCCTAGGTTCTCCACTCAGGGTCTCACAAGATTGAAACCAAGGTGCTGGCAGGATGTGGGGACATCTGGGCCTTGGGGGCCTCCGCCAGGCTCATCCAGGCTGTGGCAGGATTCTGTCTGCTGGTCTGTGATCCCTGAGATCCCTGTTCTTTTGCTGGAGGTCAGCTGAGGACACTTGAAACTCCTAGAGACCATTCTTAGTCCCTACCACGTGGCTCCCTCCATCTTCAGAGTCAACAATGGAAAGTCTCTCTCACATGGGATCCTTCTCAGCTTCCAGTCTCTGACTTCCTCTCCCTCTGACCTCTCGACCAGATTTAAAGGGCTCAGGGACCAGGTCAGGCCCACTGTGGACTAACTTTCTTCCTAAAATCCAGTGGGCTGCACAATAATGCTTAATCATGGGGGAAATGCCATCCTAGTCACAGCCTCAGATATTATGCACGGCATGGACAGCAGAAGGAGCAAACGCTGGAGGCTCCTTTAGAACCCTGTTTCCAACAGACGTTTGGACATTCCTCAGGGGCTCTCAGTTTGGCAGACTGACCTCCTGGCTTTTCCCCTTGAGGTGTTGGACTTGAGCAGAGCTCCATGGAGGGCACTGGGCTGAGGGTCTGTGGTCCAATGGTAGGGGCAGCTTAGTCTACTCCCCCAGCAGAATTGTTCCCCACTTTGCACAGCTTAGGGACACACTGGGGTCTTGCTCATGGCCACACGAAGGCTACTGCTGTCATCTTTCCCTTCCTCTGCCACCTCTTTTCAAGTTCTATTTTAGCTGCTTGGATGTTACTGATTTTTGTGGATCTTTTGACACCTTTAATTGCTCTTCTCTTCCTACGCCTATTAAGTTTTCTCACCCTTTGATATTGGCATTAGGAACATTTTAAATAATTTGCCAAATAATGTTTTACTACTGCTGTTCTCTGTAAGTTACATTGCTTTGCCTTTAACCCTGTATTAATTTTGCTGTAACGTGTTAAGCTACATGGAGTGAGGTTAGTTTACAGATAAGATAAGAGGGCTTTTTAGACACCAAGTCTTATTTCTTATGGCTACTAACTCAAAAGGAGAGGCTATTTAATATTGCAAATTTGCTTTCAAACCCAAAAACTGATTTTAAAAATTACTTCATCTTTTGGCACACAGCTAGGTTGTGCCTATCCAGCTAGACTTTGAGCACCAACTCTAAGAAGGAGTTGGAATATTTTTCCATCATTACAATTCTTTCGAACTCTCCATACAACTAAAGCATAGAAATATCATCAACACCAGAACCATGATTCTTTAAACCTGGCACATTTTATTAGTGTGCTTTTAAGGTTCTCTAAAGCCTGGATTGTTTCTGATTCATATGAACGAATAGAGAAATCTCACTTTTTTTTCTGGTCCTCACCCACTTGGTTCCCATACTGGAAAAGCAGAGACGAGTGACTCTATGACCACATCAACAAAATGGACAAGAGCCACATTTTTACGTTTAATAAAGCCTACTTACATCTTTTCCATCACATGTCTGACCTTTGGGATCACACGGACAGAACTGCATTTCTTCTTATGGATAGCAGAAATGTGCTATTCCTCAAACAACACCCACTGCTCTAGCACTTAGCTTTTCTTCCCTTTGTCATCAGTCCTCTTCCTGCCCATCCCACTCAATTTCTGCAAAATGTGGTCCATGTTTCTTATGACACAATCTGGTGGTCTCCACACTAGGAGAAAGGATGCTGTTTGTTCTCCACTTTGTTTCAAAGCACAACCTAATAACGTGTTTCCAACTGTCATTGAATTAATCTTAACTGTAAGGTGAGAAGAGACAAAGAATTCAGTGTCCTAGAGGGAACCTTGAAAACAACTAGAAGGGAAGTTCTGAGAAACATCTCAAAGACAGATTATTTCATCTCCCTTTTTAAAATTTAAAATAGGCATGTAAGATTTCCTGGGGTCCTGTGACCAAAAGTATAAAAATATAAGACAGAGTTAGACTGCCAGTTGGCCTTGATCATGTTGAATAAAATGGAAGTCTATTCTCTCCCAACCACTCCAAACTAACTTCACCCTGCAGCACCCATGGCAAAGGTGCAGTTGAGCTCAGACGGACATCTTAGATTAACACACAAAATGAATTACAATTTGTTTCTGACAACAGTGTATTTATTTTGTTGTTGTTTACTGTGGGGATACCAATATCAAACATACAGAAAGAGAGGAACCAAAGCTCTTTCACCTGGCAAATCACCAGAACACAATGGTTGTCCATGAGTCAAAAGGAATGCAAATTATAAGGTTCAACTTTTTAAGGAAATGAAGGAAATAACCTAAAAATATCTTAAAAATTGCTAAAACTTTGAGATCTTTTCTTCTCAAATCTATTTTAGGTAGAACACTGACCTCCTAAAGTTGTCCACGCCCCAGTCCCTGGAACCTGGGAATATGTTGTCTCACATGGCCAAGGGGAATTAAGGGGAAGGTAGGCTGGCATATGTAGTAAAGGTTACTCATCCACTAATCTTGAGATGGGTAAGTATCCTAGACTGTCCAAATGGGCCCAACGTACTCACAGGGTCTCCTAAAAGTGCACAAGGGGGCCATAAGAGGCGGTCAAAGTGATGTGATATTTAAAAAAAAAAAAACCTCTGTCTCACCTTGTTAGCTTTGAAGATGAAGAAAGTAGCCATGAACCAAGGAATATAAGTGGCCTCTAGAAGCTGAAAAGGTAAGGAAACAGAGCCTACAGAAAGAACTATAGCCTTGCCAAAATTTTCATTTTAACCTGGGATCATTGTCAGAGGTAGGGGCATGGACTGGAAGTGAATGCCCTGCATGCAGAACTGTACAAAATAAATTTGTGTTGTTTTAAGCCACTACATTTGTGGTGATTTGTTATGGCAACAATAGAAAACGAATATGATGGTGTTGTTGGTTAAGCATCTGACTCTTGGCTTCTTCAGCTCAGTCATGAAATAGAGTCCCATGTCAGGCTCTGCACTCAGCAGGGAGTCTGCTTGAGACTCTTTTTCTCTCTCTCCCTCTCCCTCTGCTGTTTCCCAAGCTCTCTCTCTTGCTCTCAAATAAGTAAATAAATCTTAAAAAAAAAAAAAAAAGGAAACTAATACAGCATCAGACATCAGACACATCTTTACTCACCAATTTGTGAGAAGTGACAATGTCTGAACTGACACATCTTAATCAAGATGTAAGACAAACTGAGAGTTTGTCCTTTCATTATGAACCAAGTGGTTTATTATATTAACTATTAGACTAACACAGTAGTAAACTACTGATGGCAACTACTGATTGCAAAAAAATATAAACATCTTAACTCTGCATTATATTCCATAACTTGAATTCTCCAGGGATCCTGAAAAACAGTAATACCACTTGTTAAAAGTGTCACTGCCTTTGCAGTTCCATTTTCCAGAACTCTTTACAGCAAAGGAAAAGTATGTTTTCTACCTAAGGTAAATTCCAAGAACAAAATGCAGTCTAGACAGATACAATCTCCCATTAATTCATAGAACCAATATTAGAATTTTCATAATATTTAGACATGGTTCAGATTTTTTGGTTATTCCCAAAAAGTCTGTGGTCAGAATTTTGCTATAAATGAAAACATAGACTTGACTCATGCTCCCTAAGATGCATTAATGAGATTTTTATGGCCCCTCCTACCCATGCTGCAGTCTACACATAAGAACTAAGGCTCTGTGTGGCTCCCTTGGTTCCAGCTCAGCTTCAGGTCTGTACTGCTGGGCAGGGGCAGCCCCTGCCTCAAGGAATCCCAGCTCTGTTATGGTCAAGCTTACCGGAGGGCCCCACCATGAGGCAGGATCCCCTACTAAGCTGCAAATGAATATATATCCTCCTTTTATTTAAAGAAATGGCTCTCCAAGGAGCATGCATCTTGAAAATATGTTGTCCTCAGAGGCAAACAAGAAAGAGAAAAGAAACTGTATTCAAGGGAGGAACCAGAACAAAAATGAAGGAGAAAGATACACACACACACACACAGGGAGAGAGAGAGACTGATATCTCGGGATCTTATATGGGATTTCATGTAACTCTTACTCCCAAAATAGTACAAAACAGTCTAGGAGACCAACAGCATTGTTAAAGAACAAGTTAGGTCTTTTCTTTGTTCATTCAACAAACATTTTGGAGTGCTTATGATGTTCCAGACCACTATGAGGATGGGAACATGAGTACTGTTATATTATGTTGTAAATCTCTTATTGAAAGTTTCCAGAACCGCCTTCCATGAGTCTGTTGGCCTGGACAGTGCATCTAAAACTTCAGCATACACACAAGCCTACTGAAGCCCCATTACAAAGTGGATTTGGAAGCATCTGAGATCCTGTGTTTGTAATGTACTCTGAAATTTGAAGCTGCTATTCCAGGGACCACACTTTGAATAGTAAAGAGCTAGAACCTGGGACTTGGCCTGCTTTATCCACCTCATTTTACTACTGTTCTCCAGAGAACATTTTATAAAATTCCTGAGATGAGATATTTTTCCCTGTCACTACTGTACAGCTATATAACACAAGGCAGTAATATTTTTGATGCTGACCTTTGTAAGTGTCATAAAAAAGTGACTGGTAAAATTACAGAACAAGGTATATTTTCATTTTTGTGTGGGGGAGAGACATATGGATGAAGTAACAATCTGGAAATACATTACCTATATTCATCAAAATAGAATGACTCAAAATGTCAACAGCTCCAAAGCTCTTCCACTGACTAAGCAAGCAGGTGCTTTTTTTTGTCAGCAGGATATGGAAACATACTTATGATAAACAAGTGATGGTAGGATTCAAAATCAGTTTTCAGTGAAGGAAAGCTCTTTCGCCAGGGCAGAGGTAGGGGCATGGACTGGAAGTGAATGCCCTGCATGCAGAAATAAACCAGGCCATTACTAACCCGCCAGACAATAAAGCTTCAGGAGAGTCGGGTTTTACTACCATATTTTACAAAGCACCGTGCCTTGAACTGCTCCCAGATGTACTGTTCAGGTTCACGCTCCTCGTCTCCCCTTCCTACTTTATATGAGGTGATCATATCTTTTACTCACAGAGCTGGGAAAGATGTCCTTGAATGTACCAACCATAGACATTTCTATCATTAAAGCTTGGTTATAAAATCTCCCCAAAGAACAAACGGTGGGGACCGTGCTGGCTTTATAAAAGTTCCATTAGTCCTAGGAGCAAAGTCTCCATGGCGGAAACCCAAATCCCTCACACACAGTGGAACCATCGCTGACCGTAAAGGACGGAGCAGCTATGACCTTTCACATAGAGAGTCATCTGTAAGTGAATTAAAGTTATCGCCAAAGGATTAAAATCATGGCTATGAATCAACGATTTCCAAAAGATGAATACTGCTTCACAAGCTAACAAGTTAAGTAAAAGAATGGAGATTACCTTATTTAATTGCAGGTTTGCAAAATGTTTCTTTTAAAAACCAGACTCCACAGGCTTCAAATACTTTTAAATGTATTTTAAGTAGCCATTTACATTTTCACTTGAAAGTGTTAATATTTCCTGCTATATTAAAGGAAACACATTCTATTGAGAAGATATTCTCTTCTTAGCTAATATAAACACACAGTATGGATATGCTAATAAAGTATTTTCAAGGAGTAAAAAAAATTACCATTTTATGCAGATGATAATGTAATGCTTAACCAGTAAAATAATTCCCTCATTTATTACAATAGCTGTAATTATAATAGCTGTATCATCATTAATAGCTATATAATAGCTGTACAGCCATTAATACTAAGGCACAAAATCAATTTAAATTTAGTCAGAACTTTTGTTATTATCAAGAAGTTATTAAGACTCCTTTTATGTATAATTATAATTGCCCCCAAAGCATTCTAAATATTTAAGCCATTTAATAAAGAACCAGATATCATAAAAGAAACCTTATTCTCTTCCCTAAAGCTAACACAGAGTTTGGGTAACAAAGTACTAGAGCCTTAACTTTTTTTTTAAGAAGTAGAGAAATGTTAAAATAATTTAATTTTACACAAGACCCTTGGAGGCTGTTTTACCTCCTTGGTGAAATATATTAAACCTGATTAAATTCCCATATAATAACTGCCACTTCTAATGAAAGATGGTTTTAATCAATCAGAACATCGTTTCAAAGTATTACTTTGTATGTTACATATATATTTAACTTTAGAAGTTAAAAGGTATTAACAAATAATAAAGCTAATGTTTATGGAAGGTTTTCCATGTGTCAAGAAGCCACATTTATTGCTTTACATTTATTCTATCATTTGATTCTAAGTTATGTATTTATTTATTGTTGCTATTATTATTATTCTCATTTACAAAAAAGACAACTGAAATGCTAAAATATGGCAGTTACAAAATCTGAAAGTAAGTCACTCAGACTCTACAGTTTATGTACTTAGCTAATATACTATGCTGCCTCAGTATATAAAGAATTATAACATAATCTTTAATTATTGAACAGGAGAAAACATTTGGACTTTTGATTCTGGAAGACAAATTAGTCAGCAAGATTTGCTTCTTATCTTTCCTAATAGCCCAATGAGATGAAAATTGAAACTGATAAAAGTAATGAACCTAACAGCAAACATAACTGGAGTGAGGTCTGTCAATGAGTGATGATTTGAACACATTTCTGATGGTAGAAAGTGGAGGGGAGAGGACTGACACACAAAATGTATGGAGAATACTATGTCCTAGAATCTATGAGGAAGGGGCTGCAGAAGAGGGGTGGGCAAGTCTCTCTGACAAATTCCAAGGGGTCTTAGACAGGTATAACAGGTATGACGGGTATGGTGTGAGTAGGAATGAGACATAAAGTTGAGATCGAATGTTTAATTTAGGTCAGCTGTACGAACATCACCACCCAAACTCCTCCAACTATGTCCACAGAATGTAAGAATCTGAAATTTCCACTCAGGTCAAAAGTGTAACAGCTCTTGTTTAAGGAATCTGAATAAACTGGGAAGACCCAAGTATTCTAATGTATGTGTCTCTACCTCCAGGAAAAAATAAAAGCCCTTCTTATTCTGGCATTTGACCTCAACTTGACCATTTCTTGTCTACTAACTAAAAAGTAAAGATTCCTAATCTTTAAGCTCTTCCTTTCTCTACCCTACACTGAATCTCTTCTCAAAAGAAAGGAAAAAACTTTTTTAATCCTAAATATGCAATAGCAAAGAAAAAGTACACTGTTTACCCAATGAAACACAAACAGACCATTAGCTATACAAGAAAAATGATCATCATGTTAGAGAGAGACCAAACATATAAATTAAAAAACTGACCCCAGAGGAAATAGAGTAAATTCAGAGAACACAATAGAAATTAAGAAGTGGATATGCTAAATTAGAAAGCTAAAGAGATTAAGTGAGTTATTACCTCCATACAACAGGACAAAGGTTATATGTTTTAAGACCTTCTGCTTATTTTCTTATATGTAAATTTTTTACATAAGAAAATAAGCAGAAGGTCTTAAAAACTATATATGGAATTGCAAAAATAAAAATTTGAAGAGAAAGCCTACAAAATAAAGAAGAAAAGAAATTAAAATAAAGAATAAAAGAAATTCACTGTTATAATGAAAAATATGAATGAGACCAGTCCAGTAGGTCCAATATTCAATTAAGAGCACTAGAAAAACAAATGAAGAAAATATAAGGAAGAAGACAGAAAAGAATTTCTCCTAGTGACAGAGGAGTTGAATTTCCAGACTACAAAGGCCTATAGCTCAATAAATAAAAAATACCTAGACCGAGACTCATGATCACTAAATTTCAGAGCACTAAAATCTTCAGGAGGAAAAGAGAATGAAGTTAGCTGCCAAATAATGGTAAATGCAACTGAATCAGACTTCTTGTTAGCCACACTGGTGCTAGGCTAATAGAATAATACTTTAAAAATTTTGAGGAAAAATAATTTGTTCCTTGGAATTTTACCTCCAACCAAACTTTATTCCAGAGTGAAAACTAGATGAAGACATTGTCCAATAGGTAAGGAATCAGGGGATGAGAGGTGGATATGGCTAAAAACAGTGAATGGTGTTATTTTAGAAAAAAAGCAGTGAAAGGAAGAGTGATCTCTGTGGGAAGAAAGGGAGTAAATAGAATAAAGGGAATGCTTGGAGGGGGGCAGAGGGAGGGCACAGAAATCCTGAAAAAGCCAGAAACACAGAAAAAAAAGACATAGTCCCACTAAAAAACTGAGGTTAAATTGTGGCTTCATTTTTTTTTTTTTTTTAGGAAAAAAAAGGGGGGGTTGTATGTAAGAAAAGACTTGATTTGATCTTGATACTGGAAGCAATCTCTTTAGAGTGACACAGGAACCAGGGTAATGTGCCTACACAGGGAGATATGTAGTGCCTGCACAGTGCCACTTGGGCTAAAATAAAACATTATTTGTAAGGTTATACTGACATAAATAGTGTCACTTTTTTTACCTTTTATTACATTTTACCTATTTTTAGGTAGCTTTTACCTATTTTTACCTATATTAGATAACTTTTACCTATTTTATTTACCTATTATTACCTTTTATTGTCAGTCCATCAACGAGGTTAGAAAGACTCGCTGAATCGAGATAACAGGTACCCCTGTACAGCCTGAGCCATCTAAGAGTATATGCTGATGGGGAAAGGAGCATGAAAGACAGGAAAGTAGAGGAGAAGTACTCATATTATAAAGAAGGCAGTCAGCAGAAAAATGGTAAAAGGTGACAGAACAAAAAAAGCAGCTCAGACGCATTATGTGAAATGTCAAAGGCAACCAAAAGAAGAACAAAAAGTATCATAAGCTAATATTGGGATGAAAAGAGGGAAGAAGAGAAGGATAGGGTAAAGGTGATCACTGCTCAACTTTCTTGTTGGGGAGTTGATATATATTTTCTAAAATTAATTTAATAAAAATATACACAGCAACATCCTTAACCATTAGTGACTGCTCACTGTGTTTCAGGCCCTATTCCAAGCACTTTTATATATTTATGCATTTAATTCTCACAATAATTGTAAAAGAATAATGAAGAAATTTGGACAGAGATGTTAAAGAACCTACCCAGAAAAATCTGTCTGGAGAAACGGAGAAGGCTGGACTCTAATCCACCTAGCTTGGCTTCAGAGGCTGTGCGTTTCATCACTGCATAGGCTGCCCCTCTTAAAATAGCACTGCCAATGGGTCAGACTTTAATAGTCTAAATTTGTTTTATGAATTGACTTACATCTTTGAAATATTGATATATATAAAGTGGGCAGTAATTCACTCCTTATTATACAGATGACAAAATTAAGGACTGATATCATTAGCAACACATCCGAGGTCAATCATATCATCTAAAACTATGAAAGTGGTGATGGGAGGAAAGAAAGAATTTTTAAAAGTTGCCTCTGAGAAGTAAGACAAAAGTGAATTTAGAGATGGCGGCATTTCATTAGTAGTTCTTCTGTATTATTTGACATGTATGTGTGTATGTGTTTGTAAATGTTCTCCTCTTCCAGGGCACCGAATCTAACTCTTCTGAGAGGGATCTTGCAGCTAGGCCCTTTACATATGGAGGGACAGTTCTTGCGAATGAAATATGATCTGTGTCAGCACTTCAGGGTAAGTATGCCTTCTCAACCGCATCTCTCTCCCCCCTTGCAGCAGCTGCTCAGAGAGGATGCCCATGACTCAGAGGGAGGATCCAGGGTCCAAGAGTGACTACACAGGGCCCTCCTCACACATGTTCTCCATGAGTGCATGGAGTTGGACTGTGAAGTGACAGAAAACTGATAAAATTTTGGAGCCACCTGTTAGAGCGCTGATCTTATGCTGACTCATAGGCCACAAATGCAGAGATTGCTATGTATTCCCAGTCTCCCCTTTTTCAATACCAGAGGATGGAAAATTGAACTCCATGAGCCAAATCTGGACTAAAGCCTGTTTTTCAGTGGTCCATGAGATAAGAATAGCTTTTATAGGAGTTGGAAAAAGAAAGGAAAGGAGGAGGAGGTGGTGGATAAGAAAAAAGGAAGAGAGGAAAGGGAAGAAAAAAGGAGAAAAAAAAGGAGGAGAAGGAACAGATACTGTATGTGGTCCATAGAGCCTAAAATAGTTTCTATCTGGCTCTTTATAGAAATCATTCAGTAACCCCATTTCTATAGTAGGAGCTGGGCAAGTAGCTGCCCCAGATGAAGACTATATTTCTCGGTCTTTATTGGCAACTGCAACCATAAGACTTTGCACTGGATAAGGCTAAAGCAAAAGTATCATAGGCAACTTCTGAGCATCTTTGTTAAAAGTAGCTGGCATGCAGGGCCCCGGGGTGTCTCAGCTGGTTAAGCATCCAATGCTTGATTTTAGCTTAGGTCTTGATCTCAGGGTCCTGGGTCTTGAGTCTGCTTGAGATTCTCTCTCTCCCTCTCCCTCTATCCTTCCTCCCACTCATTCTCTCCCCCACCCCATTCTCTCTCCCTAAAATAAATAAATAAATAAATAAATAAATAAATAAATAAATAAATAAAATCTTTAAAAAAAAAAAAAACAGGTGGCCTGCATCATGACTATACCTTCTTGTTAGCCTTTTATTCTTCCTCCTGGCTGGAGAAATGATGTAGAGTTTGTGTCCCCATGGGCATTGTAGAATAAAGCTGTCATATTTATCCTGGACTGCCCGTATTCTGTTTTATGTAAGTGAGGAATGCATTTCTATGTTGGTAAATCCTTGTTATGTTGAGTCTTTGCTTCTCCCAGCTAAACTGACTGCTAACCAATAAAACATGTGAATGTATTACTCCATTTTTTAAAAATTGTAGCTTACTCAAAAGTGTGTTTCATAGAGTTTGAGCCCATCCCAAAAAAACAGACTAAAAATTGGTCATGATCTCATATTATAAGATAATACTTTTTTAATTGAAATGAAATTTTCATTTAACACTGTTTCCTGGGGCAAATATAAAGGAAGAGTATTAAGTAGAAACTGACTTGCAGAGGCCAAAATAAAATAAAGCTCTGATTTCCAGCACAAATAAGTAGTTCAACTCATATGAATCTAGTTTTTCTCTGTATCAGTCAGGGCCCTGTTGGGAAACAGATGGTACATTCAAACTGGGTAATTTGAAGAGTGTTAAGAGACTGCAACTGTGTGAGCAGGATAGGGGAAACAGTAAGGCATGAATAAAGTAGAGCATGAAAGAGTGGGGGGAGAGGGCAGCTACCTGGGGAGGCCCTCTAAATGGAGCGGTGGCTTCTGAGAGAGGCATACTTCCCACAGCAGTCCTTCTCAGAGGTATGCCAGGGTCCAAGACACCAACTTCACACCCTTCCCATTCTACAGGCTCTCATCCATAGAACCTGATCTGAGCTTTGAAGAAGAAACAGGACAGGCAGGGTAGGGAGCAAAGGGAGCAGTAATATCCATCCAATTAATCCATCCTCTCTAAAGAGAGAAGACCAGAAGTTTGTCTTCTAAAATATCCAGTGATGTTCGGACTTACTGAATTAGTAAACTCAGGAAAAATAACTGATTCTGTTAGAAGCCCTTATTCAATGTCCCAATCGTTATAGCCCATTAGGGAAAAAGGCACACAGTGGACTGCTGCACCAGAAAGAGTTTTCTAAAAACCCATGGAAAATGAACTTTTGCAATGTGTGTGGTCTTGAGACAAACTACTGTGGTGAGGTCCTGGGTTAAATATGCAAGGTCACATTCACAGAGTGGAGACACACAGATCTAGGGAATTAGACATCATGGAAATACCAGAGGGCACTTGTTACCATCACTATTTTAGCATGAAATGAAGGACAATAATTCTTTGTTTGGAAAACATGACAACAACAAATCAAATGTACTCATTTTCTAAGTGTTGCAAACTCATTCCAAACTGTTGAGATAGACTACAACCAGACCTCCATGTGCCTAGAGTGGGACGGGAGGAAGCAAAGACAGAGGCCTTTGGACACTCCTCTATCTAACTTTCACCATAGCACTTACCCTATCATTACTGGATATTTGCTTATCTATTTGCTTTTTGACTGTTGGTCCCGAGAAATATATGCGTCTTCATAGCCACAACAGAAAATATGTCTATCTTCGTACCTCCAGGTAGATGTTCAGTAAGTGTTTGTTAAATGAGTATCAAAATGCATTCATTTCTGAGGTACTATTTGGTATAGGGCTAACATAGCACAAAGTCAATAATTTCAGAATAACTAAGTATCACGCTGAAAGATATTAACACCTGATGAAATGAGACAACCATAAACTCTCTTTTCAAGTGATTCCTCCTCCAAGATGCCTCTCACAATAAATAAAATTGCTACCTCTCTGTGTCCTTGGTGGCCCAATCAGTTGAGCCTCTGACTCTTGGTTTCGGCTCAGGTCATGATCCCAAAGTCCTGGGGTCAAGTGCCCCATTGGGCTCCACCCTCAGTGGGGAATCTGCTTCACCTCTCTCTCCCCTCTCCCCCTGCTGGCTCACTCTCACTCTAAAACAAATAAGGAAGTCTTTTTTAAAAAATTGCTACCTCTGCTAAATCTCTAAAGTCCTTTGACTTACCTTTTAAATACTTCAGTCATTTTTTCCTACACAACAATTATTTCTTGCTACTACATCATCGTGAACAGATTCTTTGAAGAAAAAGGACAAATTGCACGTGTTTTTTATCCTTAGTGGAGGACAATAAATACATATTGAATCAGTGAGAATGAGATATACTAGCACCCTTGTAACATAAAGACATCTCTTCTATCATCTTTGACATCATTTTTCACATACCTTCTATATAATTCTGAAAGCAAACATGAGCCTGGATTGCCTTGTCAAGTGGAACTAAAGCTACTTACACCACCTCAAGTGGGAGAGAAAAAAGGCTTTTAAAAAATCAAATGTGCTCTTCACATATTTGTAATATTATTTGTATGTATGAAGATTTGAGGGCCAACTTATTTTGAGTTCAAATTTGAACTCCATTAATCTAGGTAGATTAATTTCAAGGCAAAATGGCTTGACTTTTGGGGTGCTTCCCAATAAAGAATAAGCTATTAGAAATCTAGAATCTAATATTATGTAGAAAACAAATAATTTTTACATACATAGTCACAGAGTTTGAGGAGAATAATTCAATCACTGGTCTCAATAGATGTTAAATACTGGAATCAATTTTATAGCAATAAAAAAAAATGTATTCAAGTAACAGTGATGGAAATTCAGAAAAACAATGTACCTGTGGCTTTGATGAAAACCTAAAGCTGTGCAGCTCTTAGAGCTGGAAACTGGATGGATGAAAGAGCCAGAAATGCAAAGTGTAGCTTATTTGGCAGGTACCAATGCCAAACAGAGCACCTGCCCCCCACTTCTTCATACACTCATATGCTTTGGCATGGTTTACCATGTCTGCAAAAAGTGACTCTTGAGAAGAGGAATGTGATGGAAAGACAATAGAGACGAAGTCAGCCTGTACTGCATTTGGCTCATGCAAGGCCATGAGGCTCTGCCTTCTGCAAGCACCAGATTCAGTCACATGTTGCATCATGCAAGATTTTCTCCAGACCCAAGCAACGGGGTGAGTACAGACACATCAGCATCTTCCAGTGGTTATATTTTTCATCAAACAAGGGGGAAAAAAGTCATGAATCCCAGAGAGTATTCAGGGATTCCATAATGTCCACTTTTCCCAGAATCTATGTGTGCATCCTCTTTCTATATATTTATGATTTTAGTTTAAATGAAAGTAACAGTGGCAGCTGAAAAACCCCCTCAGACAAGCCTAGAACAATATTCCAGGAGAAGATAGACATAAGATGCTTAAGGCATTGGACCAGTAAGAATTTAGGGAGCATCTATCATCTGCCAAGCATTGGGAATAAGTATACTGAATATAATGGCTTGACTTTTGGGGTGCCCATGTCCCAGTGGGATGAAGGTGGTGTGTGTTCAGTCTGCATTAGTGAGAACCTAGTAAGTGAAACCTCTAGACAGGGGAAGAAATCCCTAATAACTATAGTTGAGGAAGAACTAACAGTTGACTAACCAGCTATGTCATAGGCACTAGGCTAACCTAAACTACCTCACTTCCCACTCACAAGTGTTCTGAGGGTTAGATGAACTTTATACCATTTTACAAATGGCAAACTGAAGTTCAGTGTGGACTGAAATAACCAAGCTATGCTCTCACAACTATTATGGTTGATTCAGGTTTCATCCAGCCCAGTCTAATTCTCAACTCATGTGTTATACTATGCAAAATAAGTCAGTCAGGGAAAGACAAATACCATATGAGTTCACTCATATGTGGAATCTAAGGGGGGAAAAAAACCCAGATAAATATAGAGGGGGAAAAAAGAGAGGCAAACCAGAAAACAGACTCTTAACCATGGAGAACAAACTGAAGGTTATTGGAGAGGAGGTAGGTTGGGCATGGGTTAAATGGGTGAAGGGTTAAGAAGGCACTTATGATGAACAGTGGATGTTGTACATAAATGATATACCACTAGATTATACACCTGAAACTAATGGTACATTGTATGTTAACTAACTGGAATTTGGGGCATGTGGGTGGCTTCATTGGTTAACTGTCTGCCTTCAGCTCAGATCATGATTCCCGTGTCCTGGGATTGAGCCCTGCATAGGTCTCCCTGCTCAGTGTGGAGCCTGCTTATCCCCCTTCCTCTCTCTCCCTCTGCCTCTCCTCCTGCTTATGCTGTCTCTCTCTCAAATATATAAATAAAATCCTAAAAAAAAAAAAAAAACTAGCTGGAATTTAAACTAAAACTTGAAAAAAAATTTTTTAAATAAAATAAACTTATGTGCTTTCCACTATCCCACATTGTGTTTTCCCTTAACACAGGCAGCAACCTCTTTGACCTCACCCACAGCAACATCTTCCTAGGAACATCGCCAAAGGCAAGGGAAGCAAGGGCAAAAATGAACTATTGGGATTTCATCAAGATCAAAAGCTTTTGCACAGCAAAGGAAACAGTTAACAAAATCAAAAGACAACTGACAGAATGGAAGAAGATATTTGCAAACGACATATCAGATAAAGGACTAGTGTCCAGAATCTATAAAGTACTTAGCAAACTCAACACCCAAAGAACAAATAATCCAATCAAAAAATGGGCAGAGGACATGAACAGACATTTCTGCAAAGAAGACATCCAGATGGCCAACAGACACATGAAAAAGTGCTCCATATTGGGCGCCTGGGTGGCTCAGTGGGTTAGGCCGCTGCCTTCGGCTCAGGTCATGATCTCAGGGTCCTGGGATCGAGTCCCGCATCGGGCTCTCTGCTCAGCAGGGAGCCTGCTTCCTCCTCTCTCTCTCTCTCTCTGCCTGCCTCTCTGCCTACTTGTGATCTCTCTCTCTGTCAAATAAATAAATAAAATATTTAAAAAAAAAAAAGTGCTCCATATCACTCGGCATCAGGGAAATACAAATCAAAACCACAATGCGATATCACCTCACACCAGTCAGAATGGCTAAAATCAACAAGTCAGGAAATGACAGATGCTGGCGAGGATGCGGAGAAAGGGGAACCCTCCTACATTGTTGGTGGGAATGCAAGCTGGTGCAACCTCTCTGGAAAACAGCATGGAGGTTCCTCAAAATGTTGAAAATAGAACTGCCCTATGACCCAGCAATTGCACTATTGAGTATTTACCCTAAAAATACAAATGTAGTGATCCAAAGGGGCACATGCACCCGAATGTTTATAGCAGCAATGTCCACAATAGCCAAACTATGGAAAGAACCTAGATGTCCATCAACAGATGAATGGATCAAGAAGAAGTGGTATATATACACAATGGAATACTATGCAGGCATCAAAAGAAATAAAATCTTGCCATTTGCGACAACATGGATGGAACTAGAGCGTATCATGCTTAGTGAAATAAGTCAAGCGGAGAAAGACAACTATCATATGATCTCCCTGATATGAGGAAGTGGTGATGCAACATGGGGGCTTAAGTGGGTAGGAGAAGAATAAATGAAACAAGATGGGATTGGGAGGGAGACAAACCATAAGTGACTCTTAATCTCACAAAACAAACTGAGGGTTGCTGGGGGAAGGGGGTTTGGGAGAAGGGGGTGGGATTATGGACACTGGGGAGGGTATGTGCTTTGGTGAGTGCTGTGAAGTGTGTAAACCTGGTGATTCACAGACCTGTACCCCTGGGGATAAAAATATATGTTTATAAAAAATAAAAAATAAAAAATAAAAAAAAAAACCACTTACAAGACAAGTGGCCTAGCCTCAAGAGGTCTGCCATGTATTACATGGATGTAATACACAAGAATAGCATATCATAAGATGGAAATGTGTGCTATGAAACAAATAGAATGTGCCAATGTGGGAGAGTTCTTAGATAATTATAATAATAGTAATATTTATTGAGTATTTAATAATATACCTAACATTATTCTAAGCACTTTACATGTTTTTGTCTAAATTTGAAAAGTATAAAATAAACTTAATCTTTCTTAGACGCCTTATTGTAAATAAATCGTTTTAAAGCCCCCATATATAACATGTTGTAAATAATATTTTTAAACAACAAATAATATCTGTAGGATATTGAGAAAAACAAAAAAATGGTTGAGAGGAGATAAAACAGAAAGTTTGGTACCAGAAAGTTTCCAGTCTAGAAACATACTCTCAGAAACATACACAAAAAAATGTATGAGCAACTAGGAATTAACATGAAAAAATGAACTATTTACATAAATATTAATGCGATTCAAAGTAAATGTATTCTGATTGAAATAAGAGTTTTGCTCGGGTGTTTTAAAGCATTTCCCAGAGAAGAATGGAAAGATAATTATAGGTACGGGAAATGGACTAAAACTAAACAAATAAAAGAAGAAATGATTGAATATAATAAGATAATTAGTCTAACTTACCTAGCATAGTGCCCCACGAAAAGAGAACACTCAGTGAATGCCAATTTCTATCTCTTCCTTCAACCCTGCTTTAGCTAAGAGTCTTAGTTCCAGGAGATAGAAAATACAACTCCATCTGCTTTAAACCAAGCAGTGTTATTTAATGGCCTGTGATGGAGCTGCAGAGTCTAGAAGACACCTCTGCGTTTCCCAGCCCTTTTCCCCGGCTCTTCCCTCCAGGGAAACCAACTCCACCTGGTAAATGCCTTCTTTCAAGTCCAGGCTTTCACCCTCCCGACCCAAATCCAGCACCAAAGAAAGAACTTATCTTTTCAAAGTTTGAATAATTGTCCTATACTTGTTATTCACTAGCCAGAACTGAATGATATGCTCACCCATTGGCCACTGAAAGGGCCTTTGCTTTTATTTTAAATGAAATGGGGAATTATTGGATGCTACGAAACCAGGAGTGACATGATCTAACTTAGCTTTTAGAATCACTCTAGCTGTAGGAGTGAGGGTAGGACTTGAATGTCCAGTCAGAAGTCTCTAACAGCAATCTTAAGAGTTGTAATGGTAACCTGGACCTGGGTAGTGCCAGGAGGTTGTGAGAAATGGTCAGATCCAAAATACAATAACTTCAGGGCAGGACCAAGACAATTTCTTGAATGACTGGATGTGATATAAGAGAGAAAAAGAAGAGTCAAGAATAATTTTTTAAGCCTGAGTAACCAGAAAGATGGACTATTCTTAATTGAAATTGAACAGGTGTCTTATTTATTAGACAAAATCAAGATATTTATCAAATATCCAAGTGAAAACCTTGAGGAAGCAAATGGATACTCTGTATTTGAGTTCAGAAGTGAAGTCTGATCTGGGCATCTAATAATATAAATACAGATAGAAAAGAGACAAGGAAAAAGGGTTGAGCTCTGGAGTCCTCCACTGTTGGTGAGAAGGAGGGATATAAAAGGGAAAGTGAGAAAAGTTAACCAGTGAGATAGGAAGAAACTCAAGAGTGGTGTCTAATGCCTTATGAAGATGGAGAGCAAGTTAGAGAGAGAAATAGTGTCAGACTTAAAGAGGGCCAAGACAGACATCTCTACACAGCCCACTTACAACACTGGTAGTTGTGGCAGTTGGGGCAAGACCACAAACAGAAGCTCCTCATGTGTCTAAATATTTGAAAGTTATAAATCAAATCCAAAGACTGCTACTTAAAAATGTATCCCATTCTCCTGAATTAAGAACCATATTTTTCTACATGCCTAGAAGGCCCTATTCAAATTGAGAATTTTTAGACTCCTCAGGACTCTACAGGGAACTCAACAACACAGAACTACTGAACCCATCCCTTCCCCTCCCACAGGGTTAGGTGTCTTGCATAGACAGGTACGAACATCCCAGCCTACTCTTAAATTTAGGAAAGATAAAATTTCTTCTCTGTGTGTACACACCCATGTCCACAGAACCAAAATGATGTTCGCCACTTGGAGCCAGTATCCTTCCCTCTAGACCATGCTCTGGTAACTAGGATTATGGACTTGCCTGAACCTGACTCCTGGGCCTCTGTGAACTCCTCCCCAGGATTGTCAAAGAGCAGCAATTTGCAGGAATACAAACAAAATGAAGACATTTGTGTGAGGATATCCACATTTGTGAATGATGACCGTAAATATCACTAAAAAAGAAGATATAAAGCTAGACAGAAAATTGCAGTCTAGGGAACTCCAGAACTCCATCCCTCCACAAAGACCATCAAAAAGCTGGGTAAAAATGAAAAACAAAACAAAAAACCTTTCAGAATCAGCTTTTACAGTAGAATCCAGCCTGAAACACACAACATATCAGAGGGAGGCTTGGTGATTAAAGAAGCTGCTACTTTGCAGTAAGAAAGCTCAGTGACATTTAAATTTTTCTATGAAGTCTAGTTCTGTGAAAAATACAATCGATATTCGGTATGAAAAGTACTGGATAGTATGAACATTTTCACAATATTAATGTGAACATGGTATGTCTTTCTATGGTATGGAATGAAATTTCCATGGTATGGAAACATAGTATGTTTGTGTCATCTTCAGTTTCATTCATTGATGTTCCATAGTTTTCAGAGTATAGGTCTTTCACTTCCTTGGGTAAGTTTATTCCTAAGTAATTTATAGTCTTTGGTGCAATTCTAAGTTGAACTGTTCCCTTTTTTAAAAGATTTTATTTATTTGACAGAGAGAGAGCACAAGTAGGGGGTGCAGCAGAGGGAGAGGGAGAAGCAAACTCTCCACTGATCAGGGAGCCCAACATGGGGCTTGATCCCAGGACCCTGGAATCATGACCTGAGCTGAGGCAGTTGTTTAACTGACTGAGCCACCTAGATGACCCAGTTTGTTAAATTTCCCTATTTGTTATTCTTGTATAGATATGCAACAGAGTTCTATATATTAATTTTGCATCCTGAAACTTCACTGAATTCATCTATTGCTTCTAATAGGTTGTTGGGTTTTTGTTTGTTTGTTTGTTTGTTTTGTGGAGTCTTTAAGATTTTCTATGTATAATATCATGTTATCACAAATAGTGACATTTTAACTTCTTCTTATCAGTTTGGATGCTTTTTATTTATTTTTCTTATGGTTGTTGTAGTTAAGACCTGCAGTACTATGTTGAACAGAAGTTGTGAGAGTGGACATCATTGTCTTTTTTCTGATCTTAAGGAAAAAGCTCTCAATTTTTCACCACTTAGCATATTAGCTGTGGGTTTGTAATATACAGCCTTTATTTATGTTGAGGTATGTTCCCTCTAAACCCACTTTGTTGAGTTTTGTCAAATGCTTTTTCCACATCTATTCAGACGATCATATGATTTTTGTCCTTTGATAGGTTAATATGGCCTATTACATTAATTCATGCATGTTAAACCATCCTTGCATCTAAGGGAATAAATTGAATTTGATTACAGTGTATGAGTTTTTATTGTGCTGGTAAATTTCATTTGTTAGTATTTTGTTAAGGATTACTTGCATCTAGATATTCTACTTGCATCATGGATATTAGCCTGTAATCTTCTTTCTTTTTAGTGTCTTTTCTGGATTTGGTATCAACATAATGCTGGGCTCAAAATTAATTTGGAAATGTTTCCTTTTATTTAATTTTTTTGAAGAGTTTAAGGAGTATTGGTGTTAATTCTTCTGTAAATGTTTGGTAGTATTTACCAGTGAAAACATCTGGTCCTGAGCTTTTTATTATTGGGACAAGGGTTTTAAAAGTTAAATATGCTCAAAGGGCCAAAGGAAACCATAAACAAAGAACTAACTAAAAATAAATAAATAAAAATAAAAAATAAAAAAATAACAAGTATCACCAAATAGAGAATATCAATAAAGAGACAGAAATCATCAAAGTAAACCAAGCAGAAATTCTGGAGCTGAAAAATACAATAACTGAAATTCAAAATTTATTAGAAGGGCTCAACAGCACATTTAATCAGAAGGAAGAAAGAATCAGTGAATGTGAATATAGAACAATTGAGATAACTCAATCTGAGGATCAGGAAGAGAAAAGGATGACAGAAAATGAACGGAGTCTAAGAGATACATGGGAAACTATTAAGTAGACTAACATGTGCATAACGTATGCAGAATAGTTGAAGAAAAAATGGCCAAATCCTCCAAAAAATGATGAAAGACAAGAATCTATCCTTCCAAAAGCAAAACAAACTCCAAGCAAAATAAATTCTAAAAGATCAACACTGAGACAGCTTATAGTCAAATTAATAAAAGACAACGACAAAGTGAGAATTTTGAAAGCATCAAGAGAAGTGACTTGGGGTGCCTGGGTGGCTCTGTCAGTTAATCATCTGACTCTTGATTTCAGCTCAGACTATGATCTCAGGGTCAGAAGATTCAAGCCCCATATAGGGACTCCATACTGGGTGTGGAGCATGCTTACGATTATTTCTCTCTCCCCCTCTCTCTGCCCCTGTAGCCCCTTCTAAAATAAATAAGTAAATAAATAAATAAATAGGTAAAATCTTTAAAAAGAGGAGATAAGTGACTTGTAACACACAGGGGACATACATAATATTAACAGCCAATTTTCCTTCAAAAACCATGGAGACCAGAAGATAGTGGGATGACATATTTAAAGTGCTCAAAGCAGAAACTGTCAAGTAAGAATTCTGTGTCCAGCAAAAATGGAGACATTAATCAATAAAAATGAAAGGAGATGAACACAAACTAAATGAGTTCATTGCTAGTAGAGTTGTCCTTCAAGAAGTCCTAACAAGTGGGGTACTTGTGTGGCTTAGTTAACTCAGAGTTAAGTATCCAACTCTTTAATTTTGGCTCAGGTGATGATCTTGGGATCATGAGATCGAACTCCACATTGGGCTCCCTGAGAAGCAGAGAATCTGCTTGAGATTTTTTTTCCCTCTCTCCCTCCCTATGCCCCTCCCCCTGCTCATGTTCTCTCTTTTTCCCTCAAAAAAAAAAATAAATAAAATCTTCTAAAAATTAAAAAAAACTATCCAACTATATACTGCTTATAAGAGACTCTATTTATTTTGTTAAAAGATTTTATTTATTTATTTGACAGAAAGATCACAAATAGGCAGAGAGACAGGCAGAGAGAGAGGAGGAAGCAGGCTCCCTGCTGAGCAGAGAGCCCGATGTGGGGCTCTATCCCAGGATCCTGGGATCATGAGCTGAGCCAAAGGCAGAGGCTTAACATACTGAGCCACCCAGGTGCCCCAAGAGACTCACTTTAGAGCCAAAGACACAACCAGGTTGAAAGTGAAAGAATGGCAAAAGGAATTGCAAGGAAATAGTAACCCAAAGTGAGCTGTGGTATTTATACTAATATGAGAAAACAACCCTTTAAACAAAAACAATAGAGACAAAACCAAACCAAACCAAAAAGTGGGTTTTTTGAAAAGATCAACAAAACTGGTAAATTTTTATCTAACCTTACCCTCCAAAATGAGAAAAAAAACTCAGAGTACAAAAATCACAAATAAAAGTGGGAAGATTGTAACTAACTTTATTACAAAAAAACCAGAAAGAATCATAAGAGAATGTTTTGAATAATTGCACACCAATAAATTAAATGAACTAGATGAAATGGACACGGTCCCAGAAACATACAAACTACTAAAACTGACTTAATAAGATATAGAAAATCTGAATAGATCTCTAGCAAACAATTGATTGAATCAATAATCAAAAAGACCTCTCAATAAAGAAAAGGCCAAGATCAGATGGCTTCATTGGTGAATTCCATCAAACATTTAAAAAATTTTTGCCAAACCTTCCTCAAACTCTTCCAAGAAAATAGAAAAGGCGGGTATACTCCCAAACTCATTCTATGAGGTCAGCATTACCCTCATATCGAAACCAGATAAAGACATTACTGCAAAACAAACAAACAAACAAACAAAAAAACTGTAGATCAATATCCTTTATGAATATAATATACAAAATTCTTCAATAAAGTGCCAGCAAACCAAATCTGGTAGTATATTAAGATTATACTCTATGACTCAGTAGAATTTATCCCAGAAATCCAAGAGTCAACCTATGGAAATCAATCAGTGTAATACATTGCATTAATTAAAGAAAAACCCACATGTGAATTGCAATTGTTAAACAGAACAAGTATTTGAAAAAATCCAACATCTTTTTATGACAAAAACACTCAGCGAACTAGAAACAAAGACAATTTCCTCCAAATAATAAAGGACATTTAAGCAACTAGATAGTATTGATGGTGGCACTACACTGAATATACTAAATGTTACTGAATCGCACACTTCCAGATGGATTGTTAGGTGATTTTTACTTCAATTAAAGAAAAGAAGGAGAATGAGGAAGAAGAAAAAGAGAAGGCAAAGTAGTCATAATGGACAAGACTGATGAGTGTCCTGCTTTTACAAGATTTCCATTCTAACGTGAACATATAAGAAGCAAAGAAGTATCTAATACTTGCTGAAAATTTACTCTGTGCCAGGCACTATTCTAAGTACTTTGAATGCAAAATTATGAACTCATTAGAATTATCTAATGAAGTAGATTATCTTCTTTTTTAAACATAAAGAAATTAGGATCAGAGAGATAAAACACCTTATCCAAAGTCAAATATCCCTAAAGTGGAGCAATTTAAGCCAAAAAGTCTATCTTTAGAGATTATGTCCATAACCCTATATAATGCTGTGCTGGGGCTTGGGGGTGTGAAATAAGCAGGGTATAGAGATGGAACTGCTGAAATCTCTACATAGCCTACTAACACACACTTTGATTACTATAATTAAATTTGACTGATACACAGTAAGATTGATAAAAGTACACAGTAAATAGTCTGAAAGTTTTTGAGAGAACATGGAACGTTCAGCATGGCTTGCATTCACTTGAGATAAGAATAGATACAGCAACAAACAGAAAACCAAATCCAATTAAAATTTGCATTGTTAACCATAAAATCAAGTCATTTTCAAACTTCTTGTTGAATCACCAAGTCACATAAAATTAGTGTAAGAGGTTAATTTAAATATTATCAAATCCAACTTCATCCTTCATTAGCTAACGAGAAGGTTGCAGAGAAGTTAGATAGCTTGCTACTTTGTGCCACATTTTACACCTCGATCCCCTAAATCTTAAGGCATCAATCTTTGTAGTATATTTTACCTATAACTCTATAAATCTAGCTATCAAAGTTCAGAGAGTTGGTATGCAAAATAATTTTAAATAAAAAATTACATGAAATACTTAGGCTGAACTTTTTTTATAAGCATATATGTATATGTGTGTTTTTATATGTTTAAAATATTTATATGTATGCTTAATTCAGTCTACATAATTAAATATAAATAGATTATGGTACATCTTTTCACATTTCAGCTTTTGCATCTTAACACAATATTGCAATATTTGGGTTTCAAATGGTGCAAAAAATTATTATACCTAAACAAACATTTCCTCAAAATACGAAAGAAGATGTGATGAGAAAATAGAAGTAAGAGCTAGGAAATCCTACAGCATCTTATAAAAAATCAAGTGAACTGGGGAAAATTTGAGGTATTACTGAGTTTTGCTAAGCCCTAGATAAGTGTTGGTAAGTATTTTTATATTTATTATGCCTCTGTGTTACAAGAAAAATGTCATGCATATGTATTAAATTCACTTTTACTTAAGTTGTGGATAATATAATTGTTGAGGAGCTACTTAACGTCCAGTAAGTTTTTTGAGTTTTACAAAGCCTTCCTTCTCCCTCTGAACAAGCAAGTGGTGTTTTGCCAGCACAGAACAGAGCTTGAACAGGGGGCAGATTGAGTTTGGTTCTAAACTTAGAGCACACAAATTTGAGTGACTGCCAAGCCTGCTGAAATGTGTTTTCTCCAATCTTCTTAAAGTGCATGAGGATTTCAAAGGAAAAATTGTAAAGCCTTCCATTGTGAATTTTCTCTTAGTATTGAATATTTCCTGAATTGCAAACCACATAATAAATACAAAATTGGGATGTTTTTATCAAGTCCTGGTCACAGTATATTTCAGTTTAGTATATTTTCCCCAAAATGCTATCTTATAACATTTTAAGCTTATGAATTAGTTTCCTTTATTTAAATATAAAAACAATTAATCTTGCCAATTACGGTTTTTAAATGAATCTACCCCCAATAATCAAAGAAGCAAGAAGTGGATCAGAGAGATATATAAAAAAAGACAATGTTTAATCAATAAGGTTCTCAATTTATGATCATACCAAAGAGTCTAAGATGATTCACTAGAGTCTTAAAGGGGGATGGGAAAGTGTTTGTGAAATCAACAGATTGATCCCAACATATGGAAGCATCGAAGGCGACTGGAAGTGGGAGAAGGGAGAGAAAGGACATGCAAAACAAGGTGCCTTGTCCATCAGTTCACTCCCTGCCAATAAAATGAAAAACATGTCATGGAGAATTTTCCATTTAAATGGGATGACATTTAAATAATTCCTTTTGTTCATTTTTTTTTAAGACTGATCGCTTAATTCATAAAGCAGTAATTTTGCATCTTTCTATCCCTTTTTAAAACTTTCTTCACCTAATTTCAAATCTCAATCTTTTGTGTTGCTGCTAAACGATGCTAAGGAAGATGCAGGCGTCTCAAAGAGGACGAAAGAGTTAACACCAGCAAGAATACAGTCTTTAATTATGAAAAGAAGCTGGTATTTGGGATCATGCTGAGAGGTGGGATTTTATTTCTAGATTTCATTTATTAGTGATCATTTTAACTGATTAAGGATCAGTTCTGTATTTCCATCTCTGCAATTCCAAGCATTTGTTGTTTTCACACTTTGATTTTTTTTTTCCTTTCAGGATGAAACCCAATATGTCTGAAGATGATTTTTCTATAGGTTTTGCTTTCGTATTAGATTAATTATGAATATATCTATATTCTTGGCACTTTGAATTAATATTCTGGTTCAGAATTTTGAAAACATTTCCTTGTTTTTAAGAGAAAGATTATAAAATCAGCTTTATTTCATTTTATTTGATGGGGTGGTGAACATGAACTTGGAAGTCAAGGTGGGTTTTCTTTGTCAATTCAAGTTAGCTAACAGCTTCAGTGATGGTCACATTTGCAAATAAGGTAATGGCATTTCCCAGACATTTAAGGTTTATACCCCTGTATTGGCATAAATGTATGTTGCATAAATATAATGTTTTTAAAGGTAGATAAAAGCAGTGTCACTAAACTATTTTGCCAGAAATCAAGTCAAACCAAGAAATATCTAATTGGCACCTAGCAGTCCTGGGCAGCATACCCACTGTTTGTTAGGCTGCCTCAGTTCAAATGTTATTTCCACCAATCTGTGACATCAGGCAAATTTATCTTCCATTTGTCTAGGTTTCCTCATCTATAAAATTAGGCCATCATAACAAAACTTCATGTAACATAGGACTAGTGTAAGAATTAAATGAGTTAATACTTAGAACAATGCCTGGCACACATAATAAGAGTTCAATTCTTATTAGATATTATTATGTAACACATAAATTTTCCTTGCAGAATTCAGCAAATACCATTTTTCAATGCCCTTCCTGAAACTTTAGTGAGAAAACAGGCAATCTATGACACATGGGTACTTAAATTTTAGCTATTCAAATATAAAGTATCTGGTAGATTTCAGATTGTTCCTTCTAGCACTTTGAGCAAGCAGCACAAAGATTACCTTGCAGGCTCATTCCTACATATGATTTCTTTGGTACCCAAGATCCACATACTCTAAACCCCAGCAGCAGACATCCATCCTTCCCTTGTGAAACCGATCTTCAAGTACAAACCCTAAATTTACGAGAGAGGTGTGTTTAATCTCCTTCAGTGACTGAAGATTTGTCTATTTCGGCTTTATATCCCGCCATCTTTTGCTTCATATATCCCGCCATCTTTTGAGGCCATGTTATTATGAGTGTAGACATTTCCATTTTTCCATTTTTCTGGTGAATTAGCCCATCTTTGGATTATTTAGGGATGTCTTCCAAGTTGCTTCCTTTTAATCTTTATGTATTTTTGTCTCATGCTCAGCACATTAGTTAATAACAAAACTATTATGGAAGATCGGTTGCTATCATGGGCTCTGCTTGAATTCCACACATCATGGAAAGCTCTATGCTCCATATTTTTAAGTATGCCATTATACTCCTGGATGGCTAAACTGGCAAAGTCTGTGTTTTTATGATAATATCAAAATTGGCTTATAACATTTCAACCAGCAATGCCTTTTTATTCAGGCATTCAACATTTATTTCACATATTCCATGTGCTAGGCCTCAGCTGGATGAAAAACACAAATAAGGAACACTCCTGGCTCTCAGTTTGGTTATAACTTAGCAATGTAGAAAAATTAAAGTGTTTTTTTGTAGGATAACATCATTGTTCATTCTGAATATTATCATGGTGGATATCAATTGTGTGTGTGTGTGTGTGTGTGTGTGTGTGTGTGTAGTTTTTCTATAATTTCAGAACTTTTAGGACAACTATAATCCAGTTTTATAAAAGTGACGCTGGTCCTAATTCTTAGTGCTTTCTCTGGAGAGGTTGCTTTGTGGAGTAAGGAAATATGGGAATTGCTGGCAAAAGTCATGTGACCCATTCAAAACATGGGAGAGACTGACATTGCTCTTCTAAATCTTCCAACCTGGGGTGCTTGTTAGCCTGCGTGGCTAACCTGCGTGGTTAAGCCTCTGCCTTCAGCTCAGGTCATGATCTCAGGGTCCTGGGATCGAGCCCCACATCGGGCTCTCTGTTCAGCAGGGATCCCACTTCCCCCTTCCCCTCTGCCTCCCCCTCGGTCTCCCCCTTTGCCTGCCTCCCCTTCCATCTGCCTCTCTGCCTACTTGTGATCTCTCTCTCTGTTAAATAAATAAATAAAATCTTAAAAAAAAGCAAAAGTTTAAATCTTCCAACCTGATAAGATGTGGCACAAAGAACACACTCTTTTTTGTAAAGGTGTCATTCCTCACCCCACTGTTGGAGCTTTGTGGACACTTTCCTGACATTACCAATTGATTATTCAGAAACCTGAATAATCTTTAAGCTGTTGTTTCAGGCAATTTACACTCCTTACTTGTAAAACAAGGGCTGAAGCAAGATTTCATTGATAATTAGATTATGACCTCTTATTATTGCATGGGTCTCTCAATACCTCCATTTCTCAATTCAGTTGCCAGCCTTCTTTTTTTTCTTTCCATCCTCTAGTACACTGGCCCATACTGTAAAAGACAATGAAATGAGAAAATCAAAGAAAATTTCACAAGACCAACTCTGAAAGGAAAAGGACTCTGGTTACTGGTGAGTTAGAACCAAGCCCAGGGAGGAGCATGTCTTTTGTGCTGCATTTCATGACCTTTGAAATCTCTTCTCCCCAGGACAGCTTGCCTCTGAGTGGGTATGCATGATCAATACGTGCTTGTGGAATGAGAAAACCTGGAAATGCTAATTTTGGGCATAAGCACTTCAAATACTATTTGAAAGGAATAACAGATTGAATTATGCAGAGGAAATGAAGACATTTCAAATGTTCTCTTATCATTAAGACCCAAACTACTGACACCAACATCTATTTTTCAACCTGAGAGGCATTCACCAGACACATGCTGGTTAAATGAGTGTATGATCTTTTCCTGCCCAAGACTAGGGCAATGACAGTGGTGGTGAGGGTGACCACAGAAAGTAGGGGGAAGAATGGGCGTCACCCTCCACCCATAGGAATTGCAGCATTACGTTTGCATCACTTATTCCCACGGAAAATTCCCTCAGACATTTTTTCACATACAGGCACAGAAATATGATGATAGGAAAGCAAACACAAACTAATAAAACTCAACATTTATATAATGTTTTGTATAATGTGCCTATCTCCTAATTCCTCCTACTTGAATACTGTAATATATTTTGCAGATGCAAAATCTGAATTTCAACAAAGCTAAGTGACTTACTTAGTCTGGAACAAGAGCCCAGATTCCACAGCCTGATTCTGTCTATTTAATCACCGCAAATCAGCCCCAAACTGAAGGATACGTTTATCTCCTTAGAATAAAAATCAGGGACTGAGTTAGGATTATAAATATAAATATAAGTATAAACACAAATATAAATATAACCAACAATTAAGTTAGAAATCTGTTCTAAAGAGAAGCAAAGGAAATGGATATGCTCCTGGCAAAAATATTTCCAAAAAAATTATATGACTAAAGTGTTCTAAACATAGCATGTATCTTCTTATAGCAAATCATCCTTTCATAGGCAGAAACTGTTTTTTTAAAAAATCTTAGATTCTTTATTTTTGTGACTATACTGTAACAGATTAATAAAGATAATAATTTGCAGATATTTGTACTTAGAAGAACCCAACGCAGTTTTAAGTGTGTAAAACACAGTTTCAAATAAATTTCATGAATTATCTCACCAGACAACATAATAACCTTTGAAGGAATTACCATTGTTGCTACTTTTCAGCTAAGGCAAATGAGACTCAGAGAGGGTATAGCATTTGTCCAGAATCCGTCTGTTCCTAGGAAGTCAAGGTAGGATTTGAACTCTGGGACTCTGCCTCTGGGACCTCAATCACAACAGGTTCTACACTGGGAATGCTAACCAATAGTCCATCTGTCCCACAGCCCCCACAGATGCCTTACCACCTTTGCAGCCCATACCTGCCCAACCCACTCCCTTCTCTGGCCTGAACAACTGTATACTCTCCTCACTGGCTTCCAGTTTCAATGTGGCCATGTACACATATGTTCCTTTCTACCTCAAACAATGTGATCTTCATAAACTATCAATTCTATCATGTTTTTCCCCTCTCCTCAAAACTCCTCAGTGGCTTCTCAACCACTAACAACAATGCCTACAGTCCTTACCTTGGCCCATAATGCCCCACAAGACCTGACTTCTTCTCTCTTCCCAATCTGATTTCCTTCCCCAATCATGCTGGACTTCCTGCTACTCTTAAATAAGCCTTGTTCCTTTTCTTTTAGGACTTTTGTACTTGCTGTTCCCCCTGCTTGGTATATTTACCCAATGATATGCAACAGGGCTTGTCTTCTTACTTCATTTCACTGCTCACACCACTTCCTGAAAGGAGCCTTTGACATCCCTTAGTAAACTAAAGCGTACCTCCCCCTCTACTTTATCACTGGCTATTTCCTTACCCTCCTCTTCTTTTCTTTTTTTTTTTTTTTAAGATTTATTTATTTATTTGACAGACAGAGATCACAAGTAGGCAGAGAGGCAGACAGAGAGAGAGGAGGAAGCAGGCTCCCTGCTGAGCAGAGAGCCCGATGTGGGGCTCAATCCCAGGACCCTGGGATCATGACCTGAGCCGAAAGCAGAGGCTTTAACCCACTGAGTCACCCAGGCGCCCCGCTCCTCTTGTTTTCATCACTGAATTTAATACTACCTGATATTATCTTACTCTTTGTATTTAGTTATTGATTTCTTTACTATTTTACCATTAAAAAGTAAACCACATGATGACAGAGACTTTGTATCATTCATTATATTACATTCCCAAGACCTAAAAAAGTGCCTGGAAAATAGTAATCTTCAATAAATATGGGTGGAATAGACTAATTAAAGAGTTAAATATCCTTAGGAGAGATATTAAGAAATTGTAATCACTACTAAATCATAGAGGATAACATATAAAGGTCATTGATAAATACTGCAATTTTCTTTCCAGGAAATTTGTGTGCTGAACATTATGTCACATTTTAATTGTCAAAACATTAAAGAATCCAACAAAGTAGAGTATCTTGAAAGAGGGGCAGTGGCTTAAGGTTATATAGCCTAGAGATCAATTAGTATTTGGACTCCTCTCCTGGACCTTTTTTTTCCAGTGTCACTAATGGCTGAAATTAGCAACAAACTTAAAAAGTCTGGTATCTTTTGGAATAGGGGAAAAACCATTAAAATATAGTGCTTGAACTGTTAGCCAATGATTCCTTCCATTTTCCCATAGTCTGTGATTTTAACTTCCACCCAGAATTCAGATCTGAACATGGAAAACAAGTGAGTGCAATGTTCTCTTATCTTTGAAAATATTTTGATTGACTTTATATAAATTGTAATCTAGTAAAAGTTTATTGACAATATATCTGAGTTAATGTTATTACAGAATTATAACATCATTTTCACCTGTAAGTTTAATGTTAAGGTAAGGTCTTGGATGTTTCTTTATAAGACCCCAAATCATGTATTTCCCCGTGAATTTAAATATTGTCTCCTAGATTCATGCTATTTGTTCTCTAAGAATAAGTTCCAATGCCAATCTCTTGTGGGAAATATTATAGCAAGAGTTATATGGAATTCTTGCCTGTCAGTGCACACTTTTGATTTTTTTTTCATTAAGCATCCCAACATGCAAAAATAGAGGAAAAAAACTATTTATCATCAGAAAAACCAGTGTCAGAAAAACTGCTGTTCAGTTTCTAAAAGATGGAAAATAGTCTTAAATGTTTTGACAGAGAACAAAATTCACAAACAAATGGAGAATTTGTGAATAACAACAAAATTTGGAGAAATGTTACAACCCAAAAATGTTCACCAGCTGCTTAGAAAAATCAAAATTCTGGTGTTTCTTGTGGATCATTTAGTTCCACAGCACAACGATTACGACAGTCAATAGCAAATGGGAGCCCAAAAAGAAATAACGCATAGTTAGGGTAAGCTAAAGTGATACTAACTAAAGGATTCCCAGTATATCCTGCCAATAACAGACACTTAGATTCTATTCATGTAATGTCCAAGGAAGAGATCTCGCTCTATGGGCAGCTCACCGCCACATGGTGGTTCAAGGATCCAGGCTTCTTCCATATTGTGGCCCCACCATCCCCTCCTCATCTGCTTCTGAAACCTCCACCTGGGTGGAGGACAATTCTCTTCCTCACATATCTCATTCCTTGTTGAGAATTAGTCACTAGGTCCTTTGCTGCATGACCGCATCCTAGCAACCACTGTTTACCAAGAAAGAGGAAACAAATCCTAGTGGTCAAAAACCATTTCTGTCAGAGAGTAGAAGATATACACTATTTAATATTAATGCCCCCCAGCATCTAAATAAAAGAACTTACATTTCTATGATGTGTCAGACTGCTGATAGTCCCTCAAGTCAATTCTCCTCTTTTTCTATTGTATTAGTACCCCTGAATTTAACCAAGTACATGGTCTTCCACACTAAAGACCCCTTTTGTAACCTCCCTTATATTTAGCTGTGCTCCTGTCATGAAGTTCTGGCCACAGTGGGGAGCCTGGAAGTGGAGTGTACGATTTCTAAGTCAGGCCCTCGAAGGGAAGAAGGATAGTCTCTTCTTCCCATCTATTTCCCTTACTGCTAACTGAGATGTGATAAGCCAAATGACCTGGTAAGCCATCTGGGATTCTCATGAGAGCACAACCCTTGGTAACACAGAGCAGAAAGATTCAAGGTGCCCAGATTTTGATGACATACCAGCTTACTTACGCCCAGACAGTTAAATGAGAGAGAAATACACTTCTAGCTTGTTTAAGTCACTGTTTTTTATAAATCTCCATTACAGATGCCAAACCTATAACTAATACATATGGCAAACAATATGGAATTCTGTTCATCCCCGATTCAACATTTAAAATGTCATAAAAAGGGAACGAAAGAAATGAACTCAGCCAAAGATGAAAAATATAAGGGAGTTGATTCCAGCTATACAAGATATTAGTGGTCTTTCTCATTAAATGTGTGGCTACTGAAGGTGAAATAATAATAAAAATAATCTCCATTCTTGCTCAAAGGTTAAATCCATCCTTATAATGTTTATGAGAACCATTCCTCAGTTTAGTTAGACAATTGCCTAAAAATTTTCTGGAGGGTTTCTCTGAATTTCCCTGGAATATAATAGGCAATACTTACCAACAGAAGGATATTTGTTTCATCAGACCAACTCAGACTTCAGGTCCCTTCACAATGTGTAACTACTCACTCTTCACAGACAGACACACAGATGCATACATAATCTTGGTTATTTATTTGACCTAATGCTCAAGGTGAACTAAATCTTTGATTTTGAGTTTGGAATTGTTGTAAGAGATGGCTAGGACTGTTGCTATTCAGGCTTGGGGTGTGGGAGTACTACCAAGAGATAAAGGGATTTCTAGTGACAGCCAAGAGAACGGTAAAATGAAGAACCAACACTGGCTAAGCTCAGAGATAGGAGGAAAATCTTCACCAGAAAACTCTCTCTGACCTTTAATCAGAAAGTCTATCAGAGGTGTGTGCTAGCGCGTGTGTGTGTCTGTGCACGCGCATATATTGCTTTCTTTCAGCACCAAAGAGAGTTGCTTAGAAAGAAACTATAATACAACCCATGACTTAACTGGGGTTGAGCTTTGCATAGTCTTAAAAGAGCCACATACTGATACACATTTAATCTTTTCTGGAGCTTTCTTAGATTATAAATAAAGGTTATAGATTATGTAGATATAGATATATATACATATATGGATAAGTAGATATAAAATAGAGGTTTACATATTATGAAGTTAAAGTACTGCCACATTGTATTCTAGGGAAATACAGAGAAATAGTATTGAAACAATAATTTCCTGGTAGTGAGTGAAGACCCACATCTGGGGAGAGGAGATTGCCTCCAGTATCTCTCCAGGGGGGCTGAGTCCCTGAGAATGGTGATTCCTTTGTTAGCAGCCTTCTTCCCTTAGGAACTCCTACTCACTAGCATATGCCCTTTCCCTCTGGAGGATGGAGAGGTCCTTGGTGACAACATACCCCCTATAGATCAACCACCAATTATTGTGGGGTTTTGATGATAAGCTAAGCAAACTGATCCAGTCACATTTAAAAGGAGAAATAAATTTCTCTGCCTTAATTTTTGAAATATAGTGTATTTTTATACAAGGGTCATTCTTGGACTCTGGAGTCAGACAGAGTGGGTGAAAATCCTAACACAACAATCCTAAAATAACGTAAGCCAACATGTACTTCACAGCTATTATATGTATAGATAGATAGATACACACACATACATGTATGTATGTATGTATGTATGTATACATGTATGTATGTGTGTATGTATGTATCTATATATATATTCTCCAAACAATCTTATGCGGTAGGTTCTATTGTTGGTCCATTGTTCAGGCAGGACTTGAAACTGCATGATTTTCTGTCAAGAACCATGCTTCCTACCATGATGCTACACTGCTTCCCAACTCTTTGACCCATGAGTTATGAGGCTTTGAACTCAGTTTACTGGGTAAAATGAAGACAAGATAGCATCAATCCCATAATACTATCAGGAGAATTTAATGAGCTAATCCTTACAAAAGTTCTGAGAATGACGCTTAGCATATAGAAAGCAGTCAATAAATATCAGCTAAAAAACACTAGCTTATGCAAACCAATCCATCTGATTGTTACTAGACATCAAGTTATCACTGAATATTCACTGAAGTCATATAGCTTCCATGTACGTCAAGAATGCTTTCAAAGCTGTGTCAAATCCTGCCCGTGGGGTATAATTGAAAAGAGGCCACGACAGTAGATGTTGTCAAGGAATCATTGCTGACATTAGGTGTGATAATGGCACCATAATTATCTAAGAAATTGTCCCTCTTTTAGGATGCATACTGAGATGTATCAAATACAATGACAATTCTCCAGCATTAAGGCAAAAGAAAGGCAGTAGGTGAACTAAATATAGCAAAATATTTATGGTTATAAATCTGGGTGATGAGTACGTATTTATTGTACAATGTATATTTGACTTTTCTCGAAATAAATAAATAAATAAATAAATAAGATCATCATGTAAAGTTTCGCATAGCTGACTCTTCAACTTCCCTGAGCAGTGCGCCATGAATTTTGGTCATGGGGTTCTGCAGAGGAGCCTCAGGACCGGAGGCCAGAGCAGGACTCTTTGCCACCTGCAACAAGAATTGCTCCATGTTCACCTCTTCTCTTTAATGGAAAGCAATGTAAGATTTTGTTCATGTGGGAAGAAGGCTAAGCAATTATTCAACTGACCTGGCCTCCTTGTTCTTCCTTTCTACAAGTCTCAGACCATGAGAGCCTTCCCATTTCCCAAAAGCCCAAAGTTTTAAATCTCCTGGTATCAGTTATATTTCACACCACCTCTGATTGCAGTTTTCTATGAACTCCAATAATTTCCCCTCATTTCCAGAAGATTCTATCCCCTGGTTTACTGTCACTATGACCATCACTGTCATATCTGGGAACTTTAATACATGTATAAATGATGCTTCCCACCCTCTGGACTCTCAATTTCTTGAATCCTCCCCTCCAACAGTTGTGTTACTCACTTTGCCTCAGATGTCAAAGCCGACAAACCCTGCCCCCCAATTAGCCAATTTCATGACTAATGCTTTCCAAACACAACCTGCCAGTCCCTCCAATACCCTTCCAACACCCCTGTGAGTCTTGCCTTTTTCATTAAGCTTGGAGATTTTAATACCTACACTCTCCTAATTCTCTAATTTAAGCCTCAGGGTCAGTTACTCTAATATAGCCTTTAGATGTGGATCCAACTCACTTGCTTTCCCCACACCATGTTGTAACTGTTTGGCAAACCACCCATTAAAGTCAACCCTGTGCTTACTTGATTCCTGCATCTATGTAGCTGAACATGGTTGAAGAAGTACTCACAATCATGTTGACTCAGGTCCCACTGAATTCAAGAATACAAATCTCAAGTGGGGCCTCCAGCAGCATGTGTACTGTATTCTCCTGGCACATGCACTGTTCATCCTCTTAGACTGTCAGGAGCCTTCATTTTACTCCTCAATATTTGAAAACCCCCCTGACCACCTAACTTTCAGCTAATGACCTTGTTTTCCAGTTCACTGAGAAAATCTGAGCAACCCAAAGAGAACCCAAAGAGAACCAAAGGTCATGACTATGACCTTGTTTGGAAATAGGATCTTTGTGTACTCAAGATGAGATCACATTACCTTCAGATGCCTTTTAAATCTAATAGGACCAGTGTCCTTATAAGAAGACAAGAGATGCAGAAACACCGAAGTGACAGACAGAGAGATTGCCATGTGACAATGGAGACAAAGAATCAAGTGGTGCATTTATAAGCCAACAAAGGCCAAGAATTTCTAGCAACCAACGAAAGCTAGGGAATAAGCTTGAAACAGACTACCCCTCCCCCGCCCCCCACCCAGAGCCCTCCAGAAAGAACTAATCCTGCTGACACCTTGATTTCAGCTTCTGGCCTCTGGAGCTATGAGAGAACAAAACTGCATTGTTTTGTGTCCCAGTTTGTAGTACTTCATTACAGTGTAAACTTACACAGCCTCCACTCATCCACAGCATTTTATTCAAAAATGTTTCCTTCCCTCTTATTAATATAAATAAACTCCCCAGACCCTCTAAAAGCCAATCTCTCTCTTGATCCTATATCCTCTCACATACTCCTCTCTCTTTCTCTCAACTTCCATATTTGTTTTTAACCTCTGCAGGTTCATTTCCAATGGTATATAAATCTGGTCTTCTGTCATCTTAAAACCAAAATAACAAAACAAAAGAATATCTTCACTTGACCCCATCTTCCCTACAAGCCACCATCACTTTTATTTGCTCTTTAACAAAACTCCAAATTGCTTTTTATATCCACCCTGTTTCACCTCCTTATCTCCCATTCTCTCTCAAATCTACTCCCCTGAGGTTTTTGCTGCTTATGAAACTTATCTTGCCAAGACCACCAATAACATCAATCTGCTTTATTCAGTGATCTATTCTCAGTCCTCATCTTGCTGGATGATAAGCAGTATCTGACACAGCTATTACTCTCTCCTGGTTGACAACACTCTCTTCATTTAGCTTCCAGAACAACACATTCTCTTGATTTCCTTCTTTGTTACTGGTGGTTTCTTCTCTGTTTCCCTTACTGATTCCTCCTGCTTCCCATATCCTTTACTGCAGAATGCCTCAGAAAACGTCCCTTGGTCCTCTTAATCTCTTTATCCTCAATCCCATGGTGATGGTACAGATTTAAATACTCTCTATATACCAAAAGCTTCCAAATCCACCTCTCCAGACAAGACTTCACTCTTGCAATCCTAACTCATGACCTATCTATTTGATATCTCCATTAGGATGTCTAACACACACATATTATTAAGTCAACATGTTCAAACTGAGCTCTACCCACAGCCTTTCTCATGTTAAGAGATAGCAATTCTGCCCTCTAATTGCTCAAGTCTAAAGTTAAGAACAAGCTTTAGATCTACTTCTTCTCACATCCCACCTTCAATATTCAAGAAATCCTACTGGTTCTACCCTCAGAGGACACCCAGTTTCTGACCATCTCTATCAGCTTTGTCACTACCACTTAAGCTTCCAATACCACATCTCTCCTCCGGAGAGGTAACAACCTATTGTGGATTTCCTTGCATCTGCCCTTGTCCCATCCCTTAAAACCAACTGTCTGTACCAAAGTCAGAATGCATCTGTCCAAAATGGTTGCCCATTTTACTCAGATTGTAAACCAAACCTCTTACAGTGACCTCTAAGGCTCTATGTGATCTGTCTCTTGCTATCTTTCTGACCTTCTGTCCTCCTGTTCAACCTACACACACAGCTCAACACGATAGATTCCTTACTTCAACACACTGGACTCACTCCTCCATGTGGCTTTTGCTCACTCTCTTTCTTTCACCTATGACCCCTTCTCCAAGGAAGCCACTTGGCTAATCCTCTAGCTTCTTTCAAGTCTTTGTTCAGATCTTCCCTCCCCTACAGAACATACACCAATTTCCATACCTACACAGCAAACGGCTTTCATTCAGCCCCTGTGTCTTAACTTCCTTTACCTGCTCCACTCTTTCTACTTTATCTACAGTTCTCATCATCTTCTAAAATACTGTGTGATTTACTTATTATTTTTATTAAGTATAGTGTTTCCCTGCACTAGATGTAAAGCTCCTTGAGGTAACAGTCTTGGTTTTGCACATTGAGAATCCCAGTCACCTGACAAGAGCCTGGTTCATCATACTGATGAGGTCTGTGTGGCAGCTCCATCACTGATCTGGCTACAGCTGTGGCTACATGATCTAAATCTAAGGTAATGGATGGATCGCCTAACCTTCCATAATACCTTCATAAATATAATCTTGGTCAACTTGAGTTTTGATGGGTTTAGTATTTTGGGTCCTTATTAAGTACTTGAAATGCAGCTCAAGGTAGAACCATACACCTTAACCAATAGTTCATCTGGAATAAGCTCTGATAGCCTCTTATGACCATAGATACATCTAACAGGAATGCCATTGACACTTGAAGACAGACCAAGGAAGCACCCATGCCAGAAACACATTTCAAATCTTTATTAACACATAGAAAAAGTGAGTGATGAAGATCACACAAAGTGTTACTGCATACAACATGGTTAAAATGTCTTAACTTAGAAAAATTACCTAAACTAAATGCTGGTCAGAGCAGTTCAAATAAGAATCAATAAAAAATACCCACAGGACACCTAGCTTTGAACAATTTTTTTTTTCAGTGTCGTTTGTAATACCTCTACTTGTAATTTATTTATTGCAATACAACTTCATGATTCTAGATACATGTAGTAATTGATAAATCAGGATATTTTGTTACTATCCTATGAACTGAAATAGGTCAAATGGTGGGGGAGGGAAAACTAGATGAATTAGAGAGAGGACAAAATTTCCTGTTGTGATTCATTAGGGAAATTCAACCTTAGAAAGTGCCACGAACTGTTTATGCTATAAAGGGCATCAGTTACTGACAAAGTATGTCAGTGTTAAACCCAAAAGCAAAGTGTATGCATGTTGAGAATAAAAATTTTTTTAAAGATTTTATTTATTTGAGAGAGAGAGCAAGAGAGCAAGAAAGAGTGCATAAGCCAGGGGGAGAGGCAGAGGGAGGAGCCGACTCCCTGCCAAGCAGGGAGCCCAAAACAGGACTCAATCCCAGGACCCTGGGATAGTGACCTGAGCCAAAGGCAGACACTTAACCAATTGAGCCCCCCAGGCACATTGAGAATAACAAAATTTTTATATTCTCTACATGTTGCATTATGTCCCTGGTTTAGCCAGGAAAGCAGGCATCCATTAAAAAAAAAAAAAAAAGAAAGAGAAAAAAAGGAGCAGAAATTCAGGTATTTAAACCCCATCTTAAGTATCTTATTACTTTTGAACAACCTGTGTAATAAGTATAGTGGGCGTCCCTTAGCTTTGTTTTAAAACTACTAATAAGGGGTTCCTGGGTGGCTCAGTCAATTGAGCATCGAACTCTTGGTATCAGCTTAGGTCATGATTTCAGGGTGGTGAGATTGAGCCCCGCATTGGGCTCTATGCTGGGCATGGAGCCTGCTTAAGATTCCCTCTCCCTCTGCCCCTACCCTCACTTACATACTCTCTCCCTAGTCTCTAAAAATAAAAAATAAACTAATAATAAAAGCTGACAGTGGCGAACTTGAAGATGTAACTACTCAAGTATTTTTCCCATTAAAAGATCTAGAGAACACATCAAGGATTTAAATACATATATTTAAAATATATGTATTTTATATATTATGCATAAATTATATACATTTATTTATACAAATATTCATATTTATCCAGTTACATGAATATATATATTTATTTATCGGAGGTTTATTTATTTACATAAATATTCATATTTATTTATATAAATATATTCATGAATATATAGATATGCATTTATAGGAGGCTTCTATGCTATTTTATATATCACATATATAATTACAAAATATTTATCATATATATATATGCATACACACTATCTGAGCAAAGTATTCCAAACATCGTGGAGGGAGAGCCGCTTTTTGTGCCACTATTGATATGGTTAACTACTTAATCTGAACATTTTTAGACTATAAAATAGACTCAGAAGTTGGATTAAAATGCTATTCTCCCAATAATCTTCAATGCAAAAGCATCACTCAAATATTGAATGCACCAGACATTCCTACTTCACTGTTAATGAAGGTAGTATCAAACGTACTGACAAGCAAAGCCAGGGTATGTTACATGCCCAAGGGCAATGGAATAATTATGAACTGCTGAAATCCTGTGTTGTTGTTGTTTTTGTCATGCTTCTGATTGTGTCACAGATCTTGTATTGCACATATTTATTTTCATGAGAAATTTCACTTTACATCAAATATTGTCACAGAAAGTAATGCCATCGATCCACTGTTCTTTAAAGGAAAAATGACATCTATTTCTATGACTGATGTGAGTTTGCACTAACAGATACATACAGGTGTTCCATATGCAGCAACAAAGTAGTATGTTGCCTTGAACCACAGAAAACAATGCCTCTGAGTCCTTTTTCTGTCTCTGCTTATGTATTCTTTTTTCCTATCTTTATCTAAAACATTAGAAGTGAATCACAATCTCAGGGTTAGAAATATTTTTCCATATGATATATCATCCAAAGTCAGCCAGAAGAACCTGACAAGTATGGACATGCCAACGCCTAAACTCATTCATTAAAAAATAAATAATAATAATAATAAAATAAAAATAATAATTTTTATTATAAAATAATAAATTTTTATTATAATAATAATCTCTACTGGGTGGCTCAGTAGGTTAGGCAATGGCCTTCAGCTCAGGTCATGATCTTAGGATCCTGGGATCAAGATCCACATTGGGCTCCCCACTCAGCAGGGAGTCTGCTTCACCCTTTCTTTCTGTCACTCCCTTGCATTCATTATCTTTCTCAAATAAATAAATAAAATCTTAAAAATAAATAAATAAGTAAATTGATCCCCTGCTACAGGCCTGACAGTATGTTAGGAATAGGGAAAAAGTGGGATATAAGGTAAGTATGGTTCTCAGGATCTACAATTCAATAGAAAATAAATATTCAAACAATATGTATTGACTGGGTGAATGAATTGATGCATTTAAGTGCACGAAGAGTGTCATGAAGAGAAAATGCAGGCTGTGACCCAGGCCTGTGGTGGATGTCACAGTCAGGGCCACTCCTCATACCCCATCTCTCCTTTTGTATTTTCTCCCAATCACACATAGAACAAGTGTTAATAGAAGAAGCAGGTTGTAAGCAAGGTCAATACTGGAGATGAGTTTACAAAGTCACATAGAACTCACTGCTCCCCAATTTTCCCATTATTTGAAGTCTAACTGTCTTTACCTAGCAACATAGGAGTGTTCGGGAGGGCAGAAAAGTAGTGAAGTAGTGCAGGCTGCCCACAGATTAGGAACCAGTATGGAAGCCTGCGTGTAGCCCCCTCCAGTGATGGGAGTCATCCCCCCTCTCTATACTCTTTCCTCAGATGGCTCCAGACCTCTTGTCCGCAACATGGACAGTTGGTACTCTGCCCATAGAACTTATTTCTGTATCTTCGTATGTTTCTTACTGTATTGTTCTGTGTAGATTTGCCTCCCAAACTAGACAGAAGCCCCTCAAAGGGAGGGATCTTGATTTTTCACCACCTGTCTTTCAGGGTTTCTCTAAGACTTCATGACTGCTAAAAAGTTTACAATGCATTGATTTCTATCGAAACAGCCTCTCACGCAATCTACTTTAGTACATCCCATACGTATTCTAATCTGGTCGTAATGTCTTGTGCCATCCCCCCAAAGCAGAGATTCTTGGATTCCTCTCATAACTACAACATAATAATTCATTCCGTTAATAATTATCATACTCTGCTGGGCAGATTGTACCAGATCCTGGAACGTAATCAATTAATATTGAGCACTGAGTGTTATTAGTACGTGTTCTTGTTAATCAGGACTAGCGTTCTCCCATCTGAGGCCAACCTGTAAGCATTTTCTTAAATCTCTCTCTAACTGTCTTCCAAACTGGGAATACTATATGCGAAGCACATTACAAACAATGCAGACTGTTTCCGTCCAAAACTGCTCATTAATCCGGACTTCTTCACGAAAAAAATATTCATGAAATTTAAAAGAATATAATAACATGAGCATGCCAAGTAAGATCTGAGGGCTATAAGCTGCATTTTTTTTTAAATACAAAAAAAGTTATGGATTTGTAACAGGCATCTCTGGTAAAACTTTGGATGTTTTCTAGGGCATTGTGATTAATAGTAGTTAGAGATTCTGATTCTGGGTTCGTTTGTTGTTTCTTTTTTTCGAAGCCCAAAACCTTCTGGCACCCAAAACTGGCAGAGCCACCCATTCATTTAAAGCCTTCTATCAGATTACCGGGACCGTGTGATGTCGTCCACAAAGCTGGATACCATTTACAGCAGTTTGTATCCAGTACAAAGCTTCTCATAAATAAATAGGGCTAGAGGCATGTTTGGATGGCAGAGGGCAGCCTCCTGCCCCATTCTCACTGAAAGGTGGCCCTGGTTTAGTACAGATATGGTTTACTGGCAAAAAAGAAAAAAAAAAAAAGAAAAAGAAAAAAAGAAACCAAAAACCAAAAACAAGAAGCAAAAATAAAATAAAAAAACACTCTGTTATCATCTAGTTAAGTGGTGGGATGTTCAGACATGAAGCTCAAGGAAACATTTTAGCTTAATCTTGAAGGCGACTGATTTACTTTGTAGTGTTTCAAGGCATTTTATTTTTTTATTTTTATTTTTTTGTACGGCAGAACAGCTTGTGTGCTTGGAATCACTGAGACACAAAACATCTTGTCCAAAAGACACCAAGAGAAAAAACAGAGATGAAAGGAAAGAAAACCAGAAGGGAAGATTTTCACATGAAGCGAGAGCAATCCTCTAGGATGAGTCTAGTCACTCCGAAGGGCGAGAAGCAGAAAGAGATCCTCCTCCAAGGAAATTTATTTAGATTATTTGGGGACCTGAGGGTAGACATCTAGAAAAGGAATGTGCTGCATGAAAGAGAAATTATACTTTCTCAGACCCTGACACACAGTGTACAGAGACCTCTGGGGACGGGGCCGCAGGGGACACACCCCAGGGAAGGACACATTCTGGGAGTGAGCAGCCAGCTTCTGCTGAAGAGGCACAGACAGCTTGTCTGGAAACATGAAGTACATGCTTTCCAGTAAACCCTTCCCTTGTAAAGCCTGTGTTCTCTTTTTCTACCACTCAACCAGAAGCAGGCGCTTGACCTTTTATATTTTGAAACTGGAAGGGAAGAGTAAGCTCAAAGGGAGACTTCTATTTCAGGGTTCAGCCTTCAAATTAACTTGACCATATTAGAAAGATAAACAGGCCGGTGTGGGTCTAAATGTGCCTTCCTGTTAGTCATTTAAAGAAAAAACATTATCATTCCCACCTCTTTGCCTTGCTTTCTCTGGGAAGAATAGACAGAAAGAAATATTTTAAAAGTTAACCCTTGCATTCTGTTAAATATGTATTCAACAAATAAAAAGATCTGAAAAAAAAAAACATATTGCCAGTCTTCACCTTGATGATTTTTGAAACTTTTAGACATTATTTAGAACTGAAATGTTCCTTTATACCATTCTCAGAATATTTTTAACACATTCCACTTTTAGGATGTGCCAAATCTATAAATCAGGGTTGAAATTTTTATTTTTTTTTTAAGCAGGTTCCCCGCTGAGCAGAGAGCCTGATGTGGGGCTTGATCCCAGGACCCTGGGATCATGACCTGAGCCAAAGGCAGAGGCTTTAACCCACTGAGCCACCCAGGCACCCCAGGCTTAACATTTTCAAAACACAAATAGATAGTATGTTGAAAACTACACATGTCAGCCTAATTGTTACTTATTTATATTTCCTAGAAATATAAATTCCTCTCAGGGTTATTTTTTTGTAGCAATCAAACCAAGTTTTGATTTTAGCAGCAGAATCCCTAAGTGCCTCCTGGATGCTATGACTATTATTCATAGTATTTTAATGGAAAACTTAAAATTTGTAGGAACAAGGCTATCAAGGAATCATCAGGCTCTAGACTACCTTCCTAACTTCATATCCTTCCGTTTCCCTCACTTCTGTCCTTTTTCCCCACTTCACCCATCCTCCCAACACACACACACACACACACACACACACACACGCACGCACACACATATACACACAAGCCTACTTGATATCCCCGGACCAGGCCAAGCACTCTCTTTGAATTAACACCGTAATTCAAGTAATCTTTTCAATGTCCAATGACACCCCTTCCCTCTGTCCTTCCAACAGTCTGTCCCAAAGCCAACACATTCTTCAGTAACTAATTTAAAAGTCTTTCTTCAATGGAGGCTTCTCAGAGCTGCCTCTCCCCAAAAGGAATTTGAATCACTTTTGTTTCACTTTTGCACTTTCATGCCCCTCTTGCAAAACTTCTCAGTTGCTACCATGCACCTTGGTTTTGTGTGTTAGAGTGTGTGTGTGTGTGTGTGTGTGTGTGTGTGTATCACTACCACTAGACCCCTTAAAAATGGAAATCATGGGGCACCTGGGTGGCTCAGTGGGTTAAAGCGTCTGCCTTCAGTTCAGGTCAGATCTCAGGGTCCTGGGATCAAGCCCCACATCGGGCTCTCTGCTCAGTGGGGAGCCTGCTTCTCCCTCTCTCTCTCTCTGCCTGCCTCTCTTACTACTTGTGATCTCTGTCTGTCAAATAAATAAATAAAATCTTTTAAAAAAATGGAAATCATGTCACAGGCCACTCTGGATATCTTCAGTGCCATGAATATCAGTACATACACCTGGAATTAATTCTTGGAAAGCATGAAAGAAACTGCACCTATGGTTAGTTAATTCATATGGAAAGAAACATTAGGTTACTAGTACTTATCCCTTACCTTGACTAGTACTTTCATATAAATTGTTTCATTTATTTTTTTCTAAAGATTTACTTGTATGGGAGTGAGAGAGAGCAGGGGGAGGGGTAAAGAGAGAGGGAGAGGGAGAGTCTCAAGCATACTCCACACTAAGCACAGAGTCCAGATATCCCAACTACAAGATCGCGACCTGAGCTGAAACCAAGAGTCGGAAGCTTAACTGACTGTTCACCAGGTGCCCCATGAATTGTTTCATTTAATCCCTCCAATAAGCGTCTTCCTGTTTCATGACAGAAATGTGAGAATCAGAGAGTTTAACTGGAGAATAATTGACATCTAGGACATTGACTGGCCAGATTAAACTGGAAAGACAGTTTATAAAGTACACAGAAGCAGGCAGGGATACAACGATTTCCTCATAAACTCCTGTCACGGCTAAGATATGTGTAACTTACTGCTACTGCTCTGCATTTGTGATATCCAGCACAAACACAGGCATAGCTACCTAAGAAGGGACAGTAAACCATACTGCAATTACAAATGAAAGATCCCACCTAGTGCAATAGTAAACAAATGGAGAAAAGTAGAGTGTTTTAGCTCATGTGTTGGAAGTATACCTCCCAAAGCTAATGCAATGAAGCAAATGTCTAATCACTCATTTCAGGGAGGAACGGAAGAGTTCCAAGAGCTGAATGCATTTTGGGAGAGACTGAGGGGCCCCTGACCAGTGTGCCATAGTAGAGGGCTCCCCACTTAAATCTGGAAAATCTTTCTATTTCTGCTGTGTCCTTAGGAAAGGGCCTTCACAAATGTCAGCACCTCTTCTGTGCCTCATAAGCCTCATTCGACACACCGTCTGACCTAGTTAACTCCACACCTGGAGTTAATAGAAATGTCCACCCAACAGTAGGGAGTTGGTTAAACAGAATAAGACAAAACATCACACAGTCATTGAAAATTATTTTGATACGCATCCTCAATGCCTGCTAGAATACATATTATACAGTGTTAGTTGAAAAAAATTAGAAAATAAGAACAGAGTTATGCACATTTAACTGCCCTACCATATCGACTGGAGTCTGGAGAACAGCACAATGTCCCCAGACGCCAGCACGTACTCTCACCATTCCACATCCTTTCTGTTCCTCAAACCCACAAAAAGTTATGAAAGATAGATGTTTTTGTCTTTCAACTAGTATAGTTAAAATAACTTTTTCTAAATGGAAGCACCTTGAAAATATACTCAATAAAAAATTAATTTACGTGCACCCCATAATTCCACGAGAAGTCACGTTAGGTTTATGGGTGTTCCCCCCCACCCCCGCTCCTTCCTTCCTTCCTTCCTTCCTTCCTTCCTTCCTTCCTTCCTTCCTTCCTTCCCTCCTCTCTCTTTCTTCCTTTTTTTTCTTTTTGCCTTCTATTTCTAAACTGAGCAAGCCCAGAGATTTTGAAAACTCCACTAATGGTAGATACAATGGAGAAGTATCATCTTCCAGATCTGTCAGCCAGTTATCTTCAGCACCTTCCCTCTTTTCTTCTGTGTCTTTGAGAGTTAAAGTGACTTTGTTTATATGAAATGATCTCAATGACCTGCTTGTCACCAGTACCAACATGTCCCTTCCACTAGAGCATTCCCTTAGGTTTGAGGTTAAACAAAATTCAAAATCATTATCTTTGATGCCCTGGGCAATGTGACGCCATCTTTCTCCTACGGGGTTTTTCTTTTTCTATTTTGTTTTGAATTCCTTTCCCTAAAAGACTGTTCTATTTTTACAGGTCATACCCATTTTGTGGAGAAGTTTGCTTCTCCAAAAACAAAAATTTTGTTTCATTATTTTCATGATCCCACCACTTTTTAAGGACACACAAAATGCTGATTTTTCTCAGGGCTCCTGTTGTAATAGGGATAAAAGTATATGTTCCTAGCAGTTACCATGCATGATACAAGCAGAGAAATGATTATACATATTTTCTTGCCAGAGACGCTTACATAGATATTTCGACAGCCGAGAATATTTTACATCATGTTTAAAAAGGAAAACCTGGGTTGGTGAACATAGGTCACTTCTATAGTTGTCAGGAAAAAATGTCCCTATCAGTGACTAAAAATAACTCACTGTTTTTAATCAGCTTAATCAGCACTGACATTCACATTGTCACCTAATTTACAATCACTGGCCCCTGCATGATGCCAGGCACTATTGTACAATATATAATGGTGACAAAGTTAGCACAGGATCTGCTCCAAGGAGAGAACAGTCTCTAGGGGGAGGGAGAGGAACTAACTCAAATCAATAAAATCACTAGAGGTACAATCTTTTTGCTCTAACACTTGTTTTGAAAGTGTGAGCTTGTTCCCATGGGATTGATATATAGGGAGCTATTGGAGCATAAGGACCAAAAGGACCGTAACACAAGGTTTGTTTTGCTTATGGGCAACATTTTGTGCAAAGAACACTGAGTGAACACACTGAACACAGAAAAGCCACCCACGGCTGAGCCAAGTCAACCAGGAAAAAAATGCACACATGCAAACCTTGAGTTATCTACCTGCTCCCTTGGCCACTCCCTAGTTAGGAGCTGCCTCCCACAACTAACATTATACTTCCCTTCCTTAACAAACTACCTCCTTCCACCATTTGGCAACAATACACAAGCTGCACACAGACCTCCAAAGGTCCACAAGGTCCACTTCCACAAGCTGACCTCCAAGTGGCAAGGCAAAGCACCATTACACTTCTGGCATTTACTCATGTCACTTACTCATTTAACAAATATAAAGTAGGCTAGCATTTTTATTTGGATTCTATCTTCCTTTTAATGTGTCACTGACAGTTTTGAGTATTGTGCTCTGATCCCTTCTCCCATAAGCCCTATGGTGTTAATGGTGATTTTGTGTACTGCTTTTGGCACAATGAAGGCTAGTAATTGGTGTTTGGGAGGAAAGACGCTAAGGATGTAAGACAGAGAAGAATAGGGTAGTCTTCTTTATTTTTTAAATTTTTTAAAAGATTTTATTTATTTATTTGACAGACAGAGATCACAAGGAAGCAGAGAAGCAGGCAGAGAGTGAGGGGGAAGCAGGCTCCCTGCTGAGCAGAGAGCCCGATGTGGGGCTCAATCCCAGGACTCTGGGATCATGACCCGAGCTGAAGACTTTAGCCCGCTGAGCCACCCAGGTGCTCCTAGGGAAGTTTTCTTGTATGGTCAGGTCAGGGGAAGGTCTTTCTGAAAAGATGACCTTGAATGGAAACCTGACGGACACAGAGTCACCAAAACTGTGTACTGGGTGTCTAGAGAAGATGGAGGAACAGGCAGAAATCAAAGGCCCTGGAAAAACTGTGAGGCTGGAAGCCCTGGGTAGCCCAGAGAGCCAGATAGTAAAGAGGAAGCCAGGAGACTGGAGGTGGGGTGGAGTTGGGTCCTGGCCTGGTTGTGAAGGCCTTAGTAAGCCTACGGAGATGAGTAAGAACCCACTGAGATGAGTAAGAAGCCCTCAGAGCTCTAACAGGGGAGTAGCCAGATCATGCTATCTTGTTAGGAGTCTCTAGTGGCACATGGTAAAGCCAGCAAAAGGAAGCGAGTGGCATCAGGAAGCCCAGTGAACTAACAAACAGAAATTGCTTTTTTCTTGGACACATGGATGTATTCCAGAAATGGACTGGGGAAAGTTTTCTGAGTGATAGAATGTTATGAGGCTATAAAGGGAGAAATCAAAGATGCAGGGATAAGCTACCTGATCATCTTTGGTGGCACCAACACATATCCTACCAAACACCACTGACATCAGTCCTCCCTAAAGTCTTTGAGCACTTGCTATGTGCTATACATACATGAACTCCTTCCATTTTAGGCACAGAGAGGAGATGTTGCTTTGTATCATGTGTCTAGAAAATAACAACATGGGAATGAAAATCTGTTCGTCCCTGGAGAGCCCAGTCTTCTTCCCCCTCATGTATATGTGCACACAGTATGAGGAGGCCACTCAGCACAGTTGTCAAAGCTGGCTCTGGGTCCACTTTCCTATGGTGTGGTAATATATAAATAGACATATTTTACCCCTTTCTCTCTTATCCAAATAGAATGTTCTCTTCTGGTTGACTAGAGACAGGTATCAAATGACAGTGTGTCATTCTAAGAAAAAAGAACTGATGGTTATAAAAATGGGTCCCTCTCCCCCTGAAAGCATGATGCTTTGCAAAGAAGTTAGGAAAAAGGAGGGAGTGTTTGGACATGACATCTGGTCTATTTCTTTAGGCGAGCATAGCTTCAAGGTGAGACACCTGCCATCATTACTATCTCCATGTCCATTAAGCAAACATTTACATTGGGCTGGTCTAAAATATAACTTACCAATCTGTTAGGAAGAAAACCAAAGAAGCCAACAGGTGAATCTCCCCACAAAAGTCCAAAATGCACCATTTAAACACACAGCATTCTATCTTTCAAGACAGAAGGGAAGGTTCCCCTCCCATACGTCTGTGTCCCAGGTGCATTTAGACCTCCATTAAAGGGAAGAACAAAAAATAATCAGGAAATCTCTTAAAATAATAGCCATAAAGAGATTGAAAACATAGTGGAAATGTGTCCAATTCTGACATTTGAGGTGAATGTACACACCGCCATTGATTTGTCTGCCATTGAGCTCTATATTTCAAGAGACAATGACCTGGCAAGAAAGAGAAATGATGGGCAATAAGTGGACCCAAGCAGGGAATGCTAGACTCTGAGGACAGCAGCTGAACAATGGATGCAGACATGGGCCTTTCCCAACACACATGCCCACTGGGCCCATGCCACAGTCGACAGTGGCATGGAGTGCTACAGAAGGAAAGCTACCCACTAAACGGTGCAAACGCGGCCTGGCCCATCTGTCATAAACACTAGGTCCAAAGGCCACAGGTGCAGATGGTACTAAAAAGTAAAAATTACACTCGGGCCGAGGCCACTTGATAGAACAGGAAGAAGCAAAATCTAGGATTGGTTTCCAATCAATAAATGGGCTAACAACAGTCTATTCATCTTTAGCACCTGTTGTTTCTTGCTATCTCTGGTTCACTATGAATAAAACAGTTTTATTTATAAAAGATGTTGTGTGTACCCAGGACCAGCCTTTTGCCTATTGTGAACTATGCAAAGTTTGTCTTTGGTGTCCTCCCTGGCCAGCTGGCCAATGCTACTTCCTTTCTTTCCCAGCAGGTGTCAGGGTGGCCAAAACATCCACTAAGAGCCTTCTCTCATTCTCCTGATTTCAAAAATGTTTCTTTAACACCTAGAATGCAAATCACCACACTAAACACGAGGCAAGAGATTGAAAGAACTGTAAACACAGACATCGCCCATCGCTGACATGCTAGGAAGAGATGCAAAAACAAGACACTAGTAAGCAAAGTACACTCATTTTTAGTGGTCCAATAGAAGTGCAATAAAATGGCCATGAAAACAGGGAGGAAAGAAAGTCAATTCCGAACAGTGAAATTTGAAAAACCCTAGGGAAGAAGTAAAACATGAACTGTGGCTTGAAGAATGGGCAGGACTGGGAAGTTTCATGATTGGCAGAAAAGATGAGGAAAGGCACTCCAGTGAACAGAAGGGTAGAAACAAGGGCATAATATTTGGAGGGCTTAGGTAGTGACTGAGAGGCATAGGATCACAATTGTTCTGGATTTTGGATTCACCAGAAACTAGCTGTTTTAACAAAGAAAATTAACTTCTCTGAGCCTTGATTTCCTCATCTGCAAAATTAAAATGCGCTCAACACACATTTACTAAGGATCTTACATGGCCCAAGCTCTGTACTGGGTGTTGAGGGTAGAACTGAATTAAGAATATCTACTTCGAGGGTTTGTGTTAGGATTTAAGAAGATGCATGTGAAGAACGTAGCAGGGTACCTAGCAAAGAGTAATTGGATAAATAGCTACTGATGCCTATGGCAGTTGTGGTGGTGGTGACGGCAATGGAGTTGGTGAGGATGGCGCAATGACAGTGGAGGAAGTAAAGTGGGTGGTGGTGGAGATGGTGAGGTGAGTGGAGGTACAGTGGGGGGCAGTGGTGGAGGTGATGAGGACGGTAAAGGAAATGAAGTGGGTGATGATGGTAGGAGAGGAGGTAGTAAAGTGGCTGGTAGTGGTGATGGAGGTGATGGAGTGAGTGGTAGAGATAATGGTGGAGCAGGTGAAGTAGGTGATGGTGGTGCTGGTCCAGGTGGTGAAACGGGCAATGGGTGGTAGAGGGTTCTAATAAAGTAGAGCATGGGGCAGGAGGTTAGCGAGAGTTTTAGATCTGGCGTTGTTTCAATACAGACAGAGAGAAAACAATTCTACTGCAGAATTAATGGCCTTAATATCCCAGATACAAATCTGATGTGGAATTGACTTTGAGTGGTCTACATTCTGGGCAGGCAGTAGGTCCTCCCAAACCACTTTCTGTCTACTCCCAAGGCCAGTTCTCTGTGCAACTTAGCCATCTATTAAGATTGATTTAATCAACTTAAGACAGTCAGATGTTATGAATATTGTACCCTTCTCTGCTGTTTTTGGAAAACATGGCCAGTTCTGCCTAGGGCTATGACAGAAACCTTTCAGAGTCTGTGACAGGGGAGGAAAATGCAGACAGGAGGTGAGTCATGTGGGGCAGCACTGCAGTCCTGAACAAGTTGCCTCAAAATGCATTTCAATTTCTAAATCCCATTTTCTATTCACTTACCATGTGAAACTAGAGGTCTTTTTCCTCTAGGGAAAAAACAAACAAACAAACAAACAAACTTATTACAGAACAAAACAAAATCACACCCAGGAGGGCACTAATTTTACATATTTAAGGGAAATGAAAAAAAAAATCACAAAACTATTAATAATACTTCTCATCTAATGCACACCTCTACACACTCATACTGTGTAGCACTCTCTCTACTCAGAAACAGAGGTCATAGTCTATTGCCTAAGCAGTCCAAATATTATCCCCATCATATGACTCTCCTGCACCAAATCTTCACAGCACCAGTTAATGCCTGATATTCTCATCATAATGTCCCAAAGTCACACCTTCCCTCCCCTTACCTCAGTGAAGGGCATCAAAGCCTAGCTATAAGCATGGGCGTCCTCATCTCTTAGCGGTGACCATTCCTTGTTAACGTCTGTCAAGTTTACCTATCAAATCCTCTTTCTGTAGGTGGTTGAGCTTTGAGTATTTATTTAAAAACTGGCCTTTCCTCCTTCAATCTCCTTAATATAAAAAAGAAATGTCTTTAGAAAAACTTCACAATGTAGACTGAGAAGGTGAAGCTAGGGAGTAATCCTCAAAACCCACACAAAAATATCTTCAAAATATTTGGGGGTCAAGTCTCGCCTGTTGTGTGAAGAATTCCAGACTCCCCATCCAGTCTTTTTCCACCCCAGCCTGAGCTGCTGTTTTCAGAGTCTAGCTCGCTCTTCAACTTTCTCTTTCCTTTACTTCTCTTCTCAAAGGTGTTTTGATTTTTATGTTTTTGAATTCTTATGCCCGCTCAGCTCTGCAATACAAAAGAAGTCCCTACAAAGCTCAAGCTTCTCAAACACTGGGGGAAGGGAATTCAGAACACTGAATTTACATTAATTAATTTTATTCCCGAAACAGTATGGTGGTTCCTCAAAAAATTAAAAATAAAAATGCCACATGACCCAGTAATTCCACTATAGGTATTTACCCAAAGAAAACAAAAACAGTAAATGAAAAAGATATCTGCAGCCTCCATGTTTATTGCAGGATTATTTACAACAGGCAAGATAGAAAACAACACAAATGCCCATTGCTAGGTGAATGGATAAAGAAGCTGTGGTATATATACATACAATGGAATGATCACTCAGTCATAAAAAAAGAATGAAATCCTGCCATTTGCAACAACGCGAATGGACCTTGAGGATATTGTGCTAAGAGAAATAAGTCTGACAGAGAAAGACAAAGAGTATATGATTTCACTAACATGCTGAATCTAAAGAACAAAACAAATGAACAAATAAAAGGCAGAATTAGATCTATAAATACAGAGAGCAAACTGGTGGTGGCCAGAGGAGAGGGTGTAAGGGATGGGCAAAATGAGTGAAAAGGAGTGGGAGGTACAGGCTTCCAGTTATGGAATGAATTAAGTCACAGCCATAAGGCTACAGCACAGGCAGTATAGTCAGTGACATTGTAATAGGGTTGTGTGGAGACAGATGGTACTTAAACCTGTGTCCTGAGTTTACAGAAGATATAAAGTTGCTGAATCACTATGTCGTACACCTAAACTAAGGTAACACTGTGTATCAACTATACTTTAATTAAAAAAATAATTTTTAAACTTACCAAAAAAAAAAAAAAAAGAAACAAACAAACAAAAAAAGTTAGGCTTAAAAAGATAAATGAACAAGTTCACCCACACACACAATCATTCTTGTCCCAAAACTAACATGGGGCAACCTGGCATTTAATGCACTGTCAGAAACCGTAAGAGACTCTTAATGTTGATGAGGGAGCAGGAGGCTGGCTGAGAACAGAGCAGGGGCTGGCGCCTTGCACCCCCTCTCCACCCACTCCCCTTGGTAATATGTGTGACATTTCACAGGCACCCCTGACTGCCCTAAAAGAAGAGCAAATGGTTATCTTGCAGAGATCACAGTCCTGCAAGGCAGGAGTCTCTCTTGGTTTACAAATGTCCTTGAGATTTACAACAAAGAAGTTGTCTTATCAATAGCCCAATTTCCAAAGACACATAACTCAGTTCCTCAAGCCCTAACGTCACCCTCCCCTCCATAAAAAAACGAAGGAAACGGAGGTAGAAGGAAAAGTAAATAAAGTTAAATTTCTTTAAAGACCTAAATCTCACTAACAAGGACGTTTGATAGCAGGAATGTAACATTCCACCAGGAGACTCCCAATTGTCTTTATGTTAGTGCCTCATTAGAGGGAAAGTGGCCTTGGCTTGATAGTAACCAGGCCTTCAATATCCTGACAGTCTTCTTTACCCCAATAGCCCTTCTGAACACCCCTTTGTCCTCACCTACCCAACTCCTGTGTATATAACCAGCCACTCCTAACAACCCGGGGCAGCAGCATCTCCGTCTGCCCACGGGTCCTGTCCCCGTGCTTTAATAAACCACCATTTTGCACCAAAGATGTCTTAAGAATTCTTTCTTTAGTCGTCAGCTCCGAACCTCACCCCACCAAACCTGACTTAGGTTCTGGGACTTCATCATTTTTGGCGAGCCAGCCAGGAGATTCATGAGTCTTTACATTTGGACTCTGAGCTTCGGTGCAAAATTGGTGAGAACTTTCTCTCCTTTTCCTTTACGCTCATTCCAGGGCATTTCAAGGAGTATGGGCTTATTGGAACACTTGCATGTCAATTGCTCAGGCTGTAATCCTCTAGCCCGTGGCTACTCTACGGGGAGGAGAACGCCTGCCTTTTGGCTGTAAGCTAGTACCCTGGCCGGAATGGCAATAAGACCCAGAAACTTGATGGCCTCTCTTTATTCCTGTTCTTATAGAAAGTTGTCTCTCTTGGGCACGGGACAGCCACCTAAGTCACCAGGACGGCTGCCTATCTTAAGACTCCCGTGTGAGGTTTCCTCCTGATTGATCTAATGCGATCCCCTCCACATGCCCGGTCTAGCCACTTCTGGCCGCGAGACCTCCACTGGGAGCCGGCCGAAACCAGTACCCGATTGAATTAAAACGCAACCGGGGACCGTTTCCTAGGGAAGTTGGCTGTAAGGACCACATGTGTTGGAATGTCGCATAGACCATGATGGATTTCAGTCTCTACTGTTTCTCGTCAGTGTCGTCTGCAAACCGCTTAAAGCTATGAAATTGGGTAATTTCCCCTTGCCAAACTTCTCTAGCGTTTTTGTGGGTTAATATGGCAAAACAGTATGCAGTCTTCAGGATAGACAATGGCTTGGCATGGCACAATTTCCTCGTCCATTCACCAGGCACCCATTGGCAGCCTAGGATGTGATGGGGAAGTGGAGGGACGCCGGCACCCCTCCAGGGCCTTTTAAGGCATGACGGTGATCAATAGCGATATCTTGAGGGACGCCTCTGGTCGCTTTTGACACACAGGAACCTCTGACATATCCTGCGTGGGATGCTACCCAGGAGTCAGGGGAGATTTGGTAATGGACCTTCATTACTTTTCTGGAAGCATGGCCTCAGTAGGCTTCTTCAGTTCCCAAGGACTCTACCTTGGGGTGCCTTTTAACCCACTGGAAATAATTTGGATTGCAAAACTTAGGAAAGGACTGAGCTCCTGTAACACTGCATGGCCTCAGTGGGATCTATCAGTTAGATCTCTGCAGGAAAGAGGGCAAATGGACCTAGGACACCTTCACTGCTCATACCTAGGCCTTTATTGCTCTACACCAGGACCCCAGACTAAGGGGCTTTTGCAAAATGTGTTTGCCCAAATGAGTCAGCTAGTAAACTTTCTCCTGACATATTGGATGGTAATTACGTAAATAAGCCTTCTTCTAGTAAACCCAGGTTGCTGGGCCATCCCTAGCAAAGGGGACTCTGGCTTTATTTCTTTCTGTTTCTCCTAATAGATGTGGGGGCTTCTCCCTCACTCACTTCCCGTGTTAATGGCTATAACTGGAGCCAACTGGGTGTTGGTCTAACTCGAGACAGAGACCATAAGGAATATTCCCAAGCAGCTGCCGAAACTCTCTTTGTTTCGGGGAAGTTTCCCTGTGTTCTCTGGCCTGACTTGGACTGCCTAACCCCTCCCCCCTTGCTGGTGGGAAAGCATGGCGTCTGCTCCTCTGTTGGGGCTTATGAGCTCCGAAACCGGGAATCTTTTCTCTGCCTCCTGGCAGCACTTTGTTTCTTCTGTTTCCCCCTTACGTGTTTCTGTACCAACGTGTGTGCAGCCTGCATGACTAGCCTCTAGATCATGCACCACGGCTCCTTCTCTCTTCACTGTCAAGGAGCAAGAAGAACACCCCCACTCCAGATCTTCCCACGCATGTCTCAGGTAAACATTCAAAGTGGAGTGGGCCCAGGTGGAACATAAATCACTATTGGAACTAAGTTAAGTTTGTTGGTTTAATTAAGACCTGTCTTTTAAGTTTACAGCAGTAAATGTGAAGCTTTTATTCTATCAAAGTTTACTGAAGGTCAAATAAGCTTGTGTTATTTGTTAAAATTTGTTAGCAAAGAAATGACTAAACTGATGGTTAATTGTCTATCTCAAAGTTCTAATGGGTAATTGCTGAAGTAGCTTTCAAAGTCTTTGGTAACCTGAAAGTTTTAAAGTTTTGCTTGGATGACAAATGGAATTAAATTGTGGACATCTAGGTCTTAACCAAACAGGATAAAATGCTAAGTCGTTAATTTCTGGATGTAGGTTTGTGCTTTTGACTTCTTACTGCAAAGAAACTAAGAGTATTTAAATCTGTTGGTAAACTTGTTTGCCACTTAACTGATTCATAAATTTGCCACCTGAAGAATTCTGTTGTGTAACAGTTTACAATTGGTTAATAACTAAAGGTGTTTCTAAGAATACAAAGTTCTGCTTAGTGTAACTAAGACTGATGGAAATAAAGGGAAACTCTGTATGTAGGAAAGTAGGAGATATGTAAGAAAGATTTAAGGAATGGGAATACATTTTGTTGAAGGTAAAGGAAGGTAATTTTGTCCTAAATGAGATGGTTGTTTGGAAGGAAATGGCTTGGGACAAAACCTGAATGCAAAAAAAAGTTGTAGAAGGTTTGTGAAGGGAAATCTTCAGAAAAGAAATTTTAGCTATGGTCAAGAATGGATTAAGATTGAAATGAATGGGTTTTAAAGGTACATTGGTACAAGACTGAAATTCTCTGTTCAAAAGGACAATGATTTCTTAGATCAATTGATCTGCTGTTAAGAAAATGTAAATGGTTTTCTCTTTGCCTGCCCAGAAAAACCAGTTTCTATGTTCAGTTTTATCAGGTGTTTAACATCCCTAATTATATTTAGGCATGTGCTTTAAAACTTTCTAAGATTTTAGCAAATGTTGACAAGATTTAAATCGTAAATCTCTTTAACTCAGGCTTTTCCTTGGTATGTGAAGTTGCTCATGAAGTACTACTGAACCAATGATAAACCTTGGGTTACATTTGGGAAAATGCTATAACTATTCTAGAGATTCTATGCACTTCCTAAAGTTTTAATGTTTTGAGAGATCATCGCTTGATACTGTAATTATGGAAATGCTATGTATCACAGAAATAACCTGATTTCCTTGCAGCTAAATTGTAAACTCCCATGTCTCTTTAGCTCTAACCATATCCATTCTGAGTTTTTGTCATTTATAATTGTTTTAATTCTCTGGTAAAATGAGTTTTATCTTCAAGGAGATTCCTATAAAGGACTTTCAGGACAAATACAGATATTTGATATGCTTGAAAATCCTAAAACTGAAATGGGTAAGAATTTCCAGAACTGACTAAAGCCGCACTCACCAGAATTAGTAACATGGAACTAAATGAACTAAAAGATTATAGTGTTGTGTCTCTTAATGTTTTGTCTTACTTTAAACATTGCTGGTTCTCTCTAATGTTTGCTCTTCCAGACTAGGGATACTTTTTCCTTAAGTTATCTGTAACTTATAGAGATGTATAAGTGCTCATTTGTAAAAGTGCTCAAAGCATTCAAGCTTTTCTCTCTATATGAACCCTCTGAAACCAAAAGGTCTCAGTAAGCATTCTTCTATGGCAATCAGTCATTTGCATAAGTTCAATAAGAATCTGTTCTCCTTGTAACAGGACACCATTGGAAACTGGTTATTTTACCAAGGCTTTGACTGGGATGTCATATTTGAAAAGACTCAGATATGACCAGACAGTTTAAAGGAACTAAGGTTGACTTTATGAAACCTGGAGCCATAAAGCCCCTTGGGACTGTTGGCCTGATACCTTGCTTACAGAGTTCGAGCAGCCTCACCAGGTGAGTAAAGAATGTCACTCCTTGGTAGGTGCGGAAACTCAGAAGAGGAACTCGCCCAAATCAACAGGTATTGCAGGCATGCCTGATGGCAAGTACAGAGCTTGGCTTCTGACCCGGAGAGGCTACTAAAAGTTCAACCTAGAGATTCCTTATACAAAGTTCCAGCAAAGCAGATTCTAAAAGATCTATTGATCACACTCACTGTTCTTGCTGAGCTTATGTAAATAATTAGGCCAAGTTTGTTAAAACTGGACTTGTTTCACAAGTGAATTAGTCCTGATTTGGCTATCTCTGGAAATGAGGGTTATTTTAGAGAGAAAAATTGTTTTAGTAACACACCATTATGGATGTTAAATTCTAGATTTGATTGTCTTTAAATGTTTACCTATGCTAAACAATTTGAGGTAAACTTCAGAGAAGTTGCACAATAGCTTCTTTAGTCGATCTTACTGTTTTATGGGGATATTAGCAGACCCCACGGCACAAGATGAAACAACTGGAATAATGAAATTGCCTAAAAGCCAACCTATCGCACTCCATAGGATTAACTATGGACTTGTGGAGATAATGGATGACCCCACTTTCTTTATGATTGGATTGAATGATCCATGGGGGACTCCCCTTATCTCTTGACAAGTTTTCTCACTTGCCAGTGATCCTCTGTAATCAGGATATTGTTAAGGTTGGACCACTCAGAGGTCGTCTTATTGGTTTCATCCCTTAGTCATATTTATCCTAGAGGCCACCTCTGTTGAGGTGCGATTGCAAACAGATGCTTTAGCTAAGCATAGAACAGCCCTCATAAAAGGAGCCTCAAAGCTCACTATGGGACAGTCCCTGACTGTAATGACTTCACTTCAGGTCCAGATTTGTCTTAGTAGCCTAAGAATTAACATTTATACTGACTCCAAATATGCCTTCCTGGTACTACATGCCCAGGGAGCTATTTGGAAGGAAAGGGGATGCTATCAAGCCATAACTCCCCAATCAAATATGGACCTAAGTTACAAAACCCTCCTTATCGCTATACTAAGGATGGCCTTAGATGTCCTGACAGCAGCACAGGGTGGCACATGTGCAATTATCAAGACAGAATGTTGTGTGTACATTCCAGACTATCACAAAAAATGTCACAGGACTAATAAAAGACATGAATACCCAGATTAAGGCCCTACAAGATCCTTCTCTCTCTCTCAGTGAATGGTTAAGTTCCTGGTTTGAAGGAGGACTATGACCAACAATTAGAAATCTCCTTTTCGGGCTTCTCATTCTTATCGCCTTATTAACTTTAATATGTTGCTTTATTCCATGTTTCTCTACTTGGCGCTGAGACTCCATTGCTGCAATGACTTCACCACGACAGATGATCCTTACCGCACGCAAAGACACTCCTTCACTGTCAGCGCTGGATTCGGCTGCCTCTGCCTTTCGTAACTCCCCTATACATTCCTCCACTGATCAATATTGACCCCAGTAGGTAGGGACAGCTCTACGCCCCTATTCAGCAGGAAGAAGTTACAGAAGATGAGACCTTCTACCTTCAACCACCTTAAAGATTTAAGGGTCAAAATTGTTCAGGGGGGAATGATGAGGGAGCAGGAGGCTGGCTGAGAACAGAGCAGGGGCTGGCGCCTTGCACCCCCTCTCCACCCACTCCCCTTGGTAATATGTGTGACATTTCACAGGCACCCCTGACTGCCCTAAAAGAAGAGCAAATGGTTATCTTGCAGAGATCACAGTCCTGCAAGGCAGGAGTCTCTCTTGGTTTACAAATGTCCTTGAGATTTACAACAAAGAAGTTGTCTTATCAATAGCCCAATTTCCAAAGACACATAACTCAGTTCCTCAAGCCCTAACGTCACCCTCCCCTCCATAAAAAAACGAAGGAAACGGAGGTAGAAGGAAAAGTAAATAAAGTTAAATTTCTTTAAAGACCTAAATCTCACTAACAAGGACGTTTGATAGCAGGAATGTAACATTCCACCAGGAGACTCCCAATTGTCTTTATGTTAGTGCCTCATTAGAGGGAAAGTGGCCTTGGCTTGATAGTAACCAGGCCTTCAATATCCTGACAGTCTTCTTTACCCCAATAGCCCTTCTGAACACCCCTTTGTCCTCACCTACCCAACTCCTGTGTATATAACCAGCCACTCCTAACAACCCGGGGCAGCAGCATCTCCGTCTGCCCACGGGTCCTGTCCCCGTGCTTTAATAAACCACCATTTTGCACCAAAGATGTCTTAAGAATTCTTTCTTTAGTCGTCAGCTCCGAACCTCACCCCACCGAACCTGACTTAGGTTCTGGGACTTCATCAATGTCACCAAACAAACTGAGGGTGGTGGGGGTATGGGGGGGTAGGGAGAGGGGGGTGCGGTTATGGACATTGGGGAGGGTGTGGGCTATGGTGAGTGCTGTGAAGTGTGTAAACCTGGCTATTCAGAGACCTGTACCCCTGGGGCTAGTAATACATTATATGTTTATAGTCTAAAACAAATAATGCACTGTCAGTGCCCTTGACCGCATGGCTCACCCACGTTTGTTTTTCCTCCAAGTAGGAGAAAAACTGTGTAAGTGAAGAGCCTAGAGAATACTGTTAAGTCAGTGAAAATTGCACCTTTCCCCAAACCAGTCCTCTGTCCTTGGTGTAAACTGTTGGTTTTTAAAAATGAATATGCTGGTCAACCGCAGGGAAAACAATCTAAAGAAATACAACAGTGGCAATGACTCAGGACACAGAATGGATTAGCACAGAGAGGAGACTGTTTGTCGTTTGACAATGCAGTCAGATCAAGTTTCTAACTATGGATGTCACAGGGTGTCCTGGCTGGGTGGGAGTGGGACTTCAAAGTCTGCCAGCCAGTGGGGATCACCACCAGCATGTACCCTGTACTTTCAATCAACAGTGATTCACTTAGCACCTACTGTGTGCTCAGGACTGTGCTAAGGGCTGGGCCAGAGCAATGAACAGAGACATAAACTTATTAAGCAAATAAATAACAAGGATGAACAAAACATCTATATTAAATTAAAGAAGGAGAAGAGCTTTGGAGAGCAGGGAAGGGAAACAGCCAGTGGGGTGGACTGGTAGAATGGGGGTAGAGGGGTCTGGTTTCATCAGGTGTCTGAGAGGGCAACATTTCATTCAGGAAGTGAGGGAGCAACAGAGCCATAGAGATATCTAGGGATAAACCTAGCACATCATAAGAAGGCCTGGACTGTGGCTCAGGCATGCCTAAACCACATGTGATGAACATGAAGTTCAATGGTAGAGAGAAGTGCAATTCTGTGGTCCATAAGAAGAAGCCATCCTGAGGGAGGGAAGATACTGACATGCAGCCTGGAATTAAAACAGGAGAACAGCATGAACCATGACAACCATTTCAGATCCTGCTTGGCGACTAGCCAGACCTACCCTGGAGGAAGAGTGTGTCTGGATTGACAATATTCTATTATTCTGGAATTTGGGGACTCAAGCAAACTTGATGAAACAGGCCAAGAAACTAAACCAATGAAGCTAAATTTATGAAGACCTTTTACCAAATTACTGAAAATGGTGAAATGCTTTTAAAAATTATGCAAATACACAGAATATGAATACCTATAATATGCACCCATACTAAAAATGGGCACAAATGAAAATAAAATGGTAAACAGAATTTCTAACTCTTAGTATGGTTTTAAACTTCAAACAGGAAATGATTTATTACTTGGCAAATTACAAACACAAAAAGGACAGAGATTCTGGGGAGCAGAGCAGAATTTTCCCTCCTAACAGATACCAGACATAGTCACTGAAAGAAACAGCTTCCAGCCTAACATTTGATTTAGTTCATCTAATGGTTATTGTACATCTTTTGATTGCATAATTGATAAGCAGTTTGACTTTCAGATAAACCCTATTGATCTATCAGTTTTGAACAGTATCTACTATTACCTTGTTACAAACAATGAATACTCCCCCTTATCTTTCCTCTGATCTTCTCCGGTCCTCTGAACTCTTCATGTTTATTAATAATTGTATTATATTGATCTAAGTTTAAAGCTTCTCTAGTTCTGCAACCTCCATTTTCACAGGGGGTTCACCTTCACTCTCTTTGAAGGGATGGATGTCACCTATATCCCTTCACTCCCAGCTGAACAGCTGACGTTTATAACCAGATATTTTCTTCAAGAACAGCTTAAAGGAACTAATTTCCCTAGTTCATGAAACTTAAAGTGTTTATTTGTTATACATATTATGTGAATAACAACATGGCTAGGTATTTAAATTCTTGAGTTCTACTTTCCTTAAAACTTTATTGCCTTTTCCCTGAATCATACTACAAAGAAGTCCAAGGACAGTCTAATTTTATATTTATTTTAGTTCTTTCTTTGTTGCAGAAAACTTTCCCCCTATTACATATTTTTTGTTGTTGGACAACATTATTCCAATTTTGTGTCAGCAAAATTGCCTGTCCTCCATTTTAATTTTATTTGGCTAATTGCTTCTGTCTCTCCCCCTTTTTTTTCTTCATTCAAAGAAATTGTGTCAAATATCTCCTCTGTCACCCATCTGGTTTTCAAATAAATTACTCCTCTGTTTCTTGATTATTCTAATGTATTTATCAGTTCTTTGGTGGTATTTTTAGGTCTTTGATTTGTTTTTAATACCAGAATCTGTTTCCATTAAATTAATTATGTATTTATTTGTTAATCAATTATGTTTCATTGCATAATGATCTATTTAACTTTTTTATTTTACTCAAAAATTTAAAAACTATCTTTATATGTACCAAAATATACATTTACACACATTTACATAGTCTGGATAATGTCAGAAAGGGTTTCTTTTTCTTTTTTTTTTTTAAATAAAAGTGGCTTGTGTCCATCTTCCCCCTCTTCAAATGCTGTCACTTTCCCTTCTAGTTAGTCCTTTGTTTTTGTAACCTACATGTTTTTAAGTCATGTGCTTGAATCGATTTTAGTTTCATCCATTAACTATGAAAATTTCACTTTGGATTTAAGAGTTAGCTTTCCTTTCTCCTCTTATGCTCAGTGCATGTAAGATCCTACTCCCACCCTCTGAGATAATTTTACTCTAATTTTTCCCATAATTCTCCTTTCATAATTATGAATGGTCATACTAATGTCACCATTCAGGGATGAGAATGCAGCAATTATGATTGGTTTCCCTGTTTACTCAACTTTGTGTTTTCCTGGAGAAGCAGAATAGAATACTGGCTAAGTGCGTATATTCAGTATTAAATGTCAACTACACCACTCATTGGCTTTGAAATGCTGTTTCAGCTATTTAACGTACTTGTGCTTCTGTTTCCTCGTATGTAAAATTTGAACAACAGCAGCTACCACAGAACAAATTCACAGAGATGAAATGCTCAGAGGAGTCCCTTGCATGTGCTAGTTGAGATCATGCATTACTATAAGGGATGAACTTCCTGAACGCTTGGAAGCTTTAAGCTTCAAGCCTCCTCACTTTTAAAGGCTAGAGAAGGCCCTGAGAAAGATCCTGGTGATGTGTTCCCATGGTTATGTTTTCGAAAAATTTGAAAAAATAAGATAGTGTAACCATAATTGATTAAAACCATCATCTCTGACACTCCGACTTCTCTCCCATCTCACTCCCCTCCCCCCACAGGAAAGTTTTTATTTTGCTATTACGTTTTTTTATTTTCCAGGGTTCTCTTGTTCTCTGGATGTCTTGCTTCATAATTGTATCTCACTATTCTTTTTTTAAGTTTTCTTTCTCTTTGTTACTTCCTTCTCCAAGCTGCTTGCTCTGTTTGCAAGTTTTGTTTAGGGGCTTTCTTCATTTCTCTGGTCCCCCTCTTAGCCATTAATATTTAAAACTGAGGGACTGAAGAGCTGAGTGGGGCTTGTTAAACTGTGAGCTGCAGGGCAGCTGGTCCTCCATTGTCAGGATCCACAGGATCTTTCTTCTCTAGATCTTCAGCTGTCCCATATCTTTCTAGATCTGAAAGACCCGGTTACGTATTGTAGGAGCTAAGTGAGGGAAGATAGTGTCTCAGCTTCCAGAATGCAAATATTCACTTGATCTACTTGACTTCAAGGTATACAAAGTCAGGTGCAACTCAGGTCCTTTATGAGAGAGATCCTCTTGCATTTACAAACTTCAAAATATACACCCTATGAAGGTTTAGTCTCCAGGCTGTTCAGCTTGAAAGAGGGAATACTGGAGGCCCCACTCTATTTATATGGACTTGCAACTGGGGCCCCTTATTTAAGCTGTCCTCTTTCATTCTCCTCTTCTAAAATCACCAAGCACTCCCAATTTCTGAGCCTTTGAAGGATTTTGTTTTAGGTGAACTCCAACTTTTCACCCACTGGTTTAGAATTTAGATTTGAGAGGAGTTTACCATATTATTCACCTCTGATTCATCTATGTCCTAGATTCTAAAACTTTAAAAATTTCTCATTATTTCAGTGGGGTCTCGAGGAAAGCAAAAGTCGATGTATGTATACAAGTCATCACCTTTGCCCAGAAGCCCTCCAGAATGGATTTCAGAAATACCTCCTTTCCATATGTTGTATTCCATGTTAGCCCACTTCTGTTTCTTTCCCATCCTATCCCCTTCTCTCTTTTTGTGATGTTTTGCTTGGTCATCACAGCATTTCCTTTCATTGTATATCATTGTATACTTATTGAACTATACAGTTTTCTCAAGATCTTTTTTGTTTTTCAGGTAGTTTGAGTAAATTCTCCTCTACTCACCATGCACCCTGCTGTCTCTGACACCTGTCTACCTGCTCCTCAAATCTTAGGTCCCATAGTTGATTATTTCTTATTCTAGTGCTTTTGCTTGACTCAACAGTATTAGGGAGGGGCTGGAAAGATTTGTCCCCTAGGTTTGGGCATGCATGGCTGGTGGACTAGGATTCTATATTTAAAAATCCCGAATCAATGTTTGGTCTGCATCCTGAGAGGCACACTGCATCGTTCTCCTAGTTCAGTGTAGCGATTAAGATACACAGTCCAGGGCGCCTGGGTGACTCAGTGGGTTGAGCCGCTGCCTTCGGCTCAGGTCATGATCTCAAGGTCCTGGGATCGAGTCCTGCATCGGGCTCTGTGCTCAGCAGGGAGCCTGCTTCCTCCTCTCTCTCTCTCTGCCTGCCTCTCCGTCTACTTGTGATTTCTCTCTGTCAAATAAATAAATAAAATCTTTAAAAAAAAAAAAAGATACACAGTTCACTCTGGCCTTTACTTACCTCTTTTCAAGCTTTTGCCCCCATGGACCTTCCTCATCAGTGGGAGATTAAGACAGGAAAATGCATGGGTTGAGGAGCTGGGTTATTAGTGTATGTCAAGTGCCTTTCACATGGGGATCCTCTGTCCTTCATCCCTTGGGTTCCTGCTACCTAAAGAATTGTGTCTCCTTTTTACTTTTGTCTTCCATTTTGTTCAGTCTCTATTATTTGCTAAGATAAAGATTAGCTTTGGATGATTCTAATCTTTCTGCCTTTTCTGCCTTCTGCCTTCCCTTCCAATTTTTCTTTTCAGCATAGAAAAAGCACTGAAGTTCAGTTCTCAGGAGTCATCCACATCTTCCCTTTTGCAGTAATACACCCATTAAGACTTCTTTCCAAGTTGAGCAATGGTAAATATTTTTCAGATTTTCATTCACTACCTCTCTTTGCTCAAATGCTGGAGTGAGATGAAGTCTTGTTTCTTTCCTTGCTTTCTAGTTTCCTTTTTTTTTTTTTTTTAAGATTTTATTTATTTATTTGAGAGAGAAAGCAAGAGGAATCATGGGCAGGGGGAGGGGCAGAGAGAGAGGGAGAAGCAGACTCCTCACTAAGCAGGGAACCCTAAGCGGGCTCACTCCCAGGATCCCAGGATCATGACTTGAGCCATGGCAGATGTTTAACCAACTGAGCTACCCATATGCCCCTCCAGCTTTCTAGTTTCAAAGTTTAAAAGTCATCCATAAGGTGGTGTATAATTTTTTCTTTTTTTTAAACTTGTTTTTTGTGTTCTTTATGCTTCATTCTATTATCTTACTGTGAATAGCCCCAACAATATTTTAAGGATTAATTTTTAAAATCTCTTCCTGAAAATATTACCAAGTGGTTTTTTGCTACTCAGTTTCCTCATCTACAAAATGTGGACATAATAACATGTACATAATGTTGTGAGGATCTAATGAAATAAGTACTGTAAGACATTGTATGGGATCCTAAACTAACAGTAAAACTACACACTACACTGGAGTCTAGAAGCAGCAGATACTGTGTCTGTCTAGAATAATAGTAAACCACCCAGTAAAGGAGATAAAAAAAAAAGTACAACCATTTGCCAACCACCACAATAATAACTGATATAGGCAAGAATCACCAGTACATGAAAACTAGTGAAATAAAAATCAAATAAGAAATGGAATCATGGTCTCCTGAGCTATTAATACTTAAAAAGGGAAAAATAGTAACTCTGCTGTGAAGAACTTTGACAGATAGCACTTTAGCCAACTGAACAAACCAGTAATGTGGCCAATTAATATTCATGCCTCCTGACATGATACACTGAGAAGAACACAATATCACTTCCATGGTGTTCCTGCCAAAATGGGTGACTTGAATCAATCATGAGGAAACATCGGACAAACCCAAACTGAGGTACATTTTACAACATAATTGACCTCTACTTTTCCAACACATCAGAGCTATGACCCATAAAAACTGAGGAAAAGTTCTTGATTAAAAGACTAAAGACACATGACAATTAAATAAAATACATAATCTTGATTGGATTCTTGATAACATTTCTTAAGATTTTATTTATTTCTTTGACAGAGAGAGCACAAGAGAGTGACAGAGGGAGAGGAAGGGGGAGAAGCAGGATCCCCACTGAGCAGGGAGCCCTACATGGGACTTGATCCCAGGACCCCAGGATCATGACCTGACCCAAGGCAGATGCTTAACTGACTGAGTGACCCAGGTGCCCCAGAATTGTGGATTTTTTTTTTTTTTGCCATCATGGACATTTTGGGATAACTGTCAAATTTGAAAGAAGTGTATAGATTCTATCACTGTTGATGTCAAGATTTCAATATCATATGGTATGAAGTTAAGATAATGTGCACATGTATAAGAATATACGCTATGGTACTTAGCAGAAAAGGGGGATTGTGTCTAGATATTATCACAAACATTTCATGAAAAAAATAATATGTAATATATATGTGTATCTGTTTGTGTGTATATATATATACACATAAATATAGAAATAGAGAAAGCAAACTCAGTAAAATGTTAACAATTGGAAGATCTTGGTGAAGGGTATTCTGGAATGCTTTTACATTTACAACCTTAGTACTTATAACTTTTTCTGAGTTTAAAATCATTTCAGTATAAAATGTTTTGAAGCATCAGTACTGAAACATAACCTCCTTAGAGACAAGTCTGTTTTTCAAGCAGCAGTGGGCAAAGCTATGATTTGGGATTTAAATTCCAACTCCAACACTTACTAGTTTTAGGATTTTGAAAATTTTCCTTTACTTCTCTGAAAAGCTCAGTTTCATCACCTGTACAATGGACATAATAATAATAACCCCAAAGGGCTCTTGAGAGAATTCAGTGAAAGAACACATTTAGATGAGACCAATGCCTGATATATTAGAGGACTCAGACACTTGTCAGAAAGAAATGAATGATCATTCACTGCAGAGATGAAAGGAATTCAGACATTTGCAAGCCCATAGAGCAAATATTCCAATCATTCCTCTTCTGGTTTCATAGCATCCTAACATTTAAGAGAAGTAGAGCAGGTGATGTGAAGGACACAGAAGGAAGGAAAGGAAGATGAAACAAGGTATAATCCCTAAAAGTCGTCATTCTGTTTTCGTCAACCCCCGTGGGTTGTGAAAGACACCAGGCAGAGCAGTGGGAAGAGGTGGCCAGCCAATTCCATTTTCCCCTCATTGTTCCTTTTAGAATTTTGAGAACTTTAACTTGTCCTTTGATATTTCTCTCTATTTTTCCATTGACATAATAAAATTCAACTTATGTTTAATTTTTAACCAAAGTTAAAAAGAAAAGCTTAAGAAATACTATTGATATGCTTAAATGCCTAGACTCTTTTCTATAAGATACAAAGTATAAATTTATACATACTTTAAAAAAAATTTCTTTCAGGATCTTCCAAGTACTCAAAACAACTTTTAACCTATAATTTTATCTTACCTGTTTCAGACCCAGTTATATTTTACCAGTTGATACATTACTGCTTCAGAACCACAACACTGTTTATGCCTTTTGAATAAGCTGATAAAAAGAAACATTTACTTAAGGTTCCCATCAATGAATGCAGAGCTTAGACTAGTCTTTAGTTTATACAAACGTTCTGCTTATTAATTCAGAATATTCATTCAGTTATTGAAATATGACAAAACTGTACAGTGAAAGACCAATTCTCTATTATACATATTAGCTTTGCACAGAAATCCTTTGGCTCAGGAACAATTGCACCCCCCCACCCCATCTAAGGATTTATAGACCTCTTTGAATTTTTTAAAATGTGATTTAGGTATGAAAACTGTATCATCAATGCTTATCAATGTACAGATAGCTTATAAATTATCCAAATAAGTTCCTTTTGATTAAAAGCTCTCTAGCTAGATTTCAGCTTCAGAAATTCTAAAACTACCTATGTTCAGTCCAATCCATGCCAACAGCCACAGCATCCTTTTTAATTAAAAGCCAGTGATATGACTCAATGCCACCTGTTTCATTGATCCTGTTATATTCCTATTTTGGTCAGAGTTCTCTTTTCTGGATTTAAACTTTTATGAAAACAAATAGCAAATATTTATTCAAATTGATTACTATTATTTCACACCCTGAAAACTACATTTCCTACTATAAAATTACATTTATCTACATTAATTTTAACAAATCAAGGATTATTCCAAGTGATAATCACAGTGGTAACCGTAGCTGGTAGAAGGGCTGGTAGCTAAAGCAACTTCACATATTTGCATATCCATACACATATAGACACACACATACATACATAGTTTCATATGCATATATATATACACACACACATACTTTCATATATATGATCTTTACTAAAATTACTTACAAACCCCAAACAATAAATTTTTAAAAATCTGCTTACTTGGACACATTCAATGTGATGTTCATGTCCCAGTGAGTGTATGGAACAGAACAAAATTACAATACTGGAAGAAAGAAATGGTGGGGGTGGGGAAAAGGGTGTTTGGCTCTGCTCTTATGCCTGAATCTGGATGACAGATGATTAATTGTTGAGGCTCTCTAGACTTTGAGTTCAATGTACAGCCAACAGGGAGACCTCTGCAGAAGCCCAGTACTCAGAGAACAATCTTCTCTGATTTAAATAGTCCCACCAGTGGGATCTGCAGACTATATATTGTATTACCTTAGTTGTCAATTGATCCAGTCACTAGTCAATCAGTTGTGAAAACGAGAGCCAAGGTAAAGGAAAAAAAAAATGATGTTCTAACTGTTCTGTCTGCCTGTCACCCTGAAAAGCTTTAGAGGAGGTGAAATGTTCTATTTTAAATAAAACACAGAATGTAATCAACGTTAAATGGAATCACTGATTCCAATTTCTCCCTCTCCCTCTGCTCTCTGGAACAATTCAGGTGGTAATTATAAAACCCTCCCTCTAAGCATAGTGAGACAAGACCCTCTACTCATGGCTTCCGGCTGGGTTAAAGTGAAACTAGATCTAAAACAGAGACCCTCTAAGGTCAGTGTGCATGGGTCACCTGGGATCTCTGGGACCAATGATAGATTCAGAGGTGGTAGCTCCCTGGCAGACCAGTAATCTGTACTTGAAGAAGTTGTTGGGGTGACTTAGGGTAAGAGTTTGGGGCTCTATCTTCAGGTGTCTGCTAGGAATTATGAGGAGTGAAGTAGAACCCAGAACACAGGGTGTTGATGTGATCTTCTGCCCAAAATTAATATGAAAGCTTGACAAAGCCAAACTTCAGGTAGCCAACTCTTAATATCCAAGCAGATATTTTTGTGAAATCCACTCATCTCTTCACCAAACCATTCATATTAGCCTATTAATGAAGTCTTTGGTGTTCTTCCTTTTGCTATACACATTACTCATACCAGGAAATGAAATGAGCTCAGAGTTCAAGGGCACTTTTGACTGGAACCAGATGAATTGTTGCAGTTGCCTGGGAAACCTTTGAAGACAACAATACTTGATATGTCAAATATCTGAAGTCAATTTGAGCCAAAGTCATTTAGAAGGTAAATCCAAGAAAGCTAATAGCATAAGAGGGACACTTGGCTTGTAAAAGAAGTTCCAATTTGTTATATGCTCATGAACTTTTGAAAAGAGAAAAGTGTTTTATAATCTTAATTAGCCTGTAAGAATGATAATCTTAAATGTTAACTTTTAAATTACAGGATTCAGTATACAGACATTTAGATTTCCTAAATATTTATGCATAGACCATTAAACTAGGGTCTTTATACCAGTCTTGTAACAAAATATAACATGTTTTCATAAAATTGTCCGTTCAAGTTCTTTGGACTCTGTTCCAGTCCAATATGCCCCCCCTCAAGGTTTCCAGCATAAAACACAAGTCAAATATTGAGTAGAACTTTTTCTTTTAAATAAAATGTTAAATGTTTGTTGTAGTAAATTTAAGGAAAAAAATTAGCAAGCAGAACAATGTGGTATTGAGGTTTTTTTGCTTGTTTCTTTAAAGGCTACTGACACGGCATGTTTATTTTTTACACAGTGTGCTATTATTTTGCAGTGAGGAAATGTGGATTGAATAGGAATCTTTCTAAATTTCATTTTGCTTTGAATGCTGAGTTTGGTAAGGGTTGTTGCATAAAGCTAAATTTATAAGTTTTCAAATATTTTTCAATAGAAAATAACCTGAAAAGTTTTATAATGAAAATTTGTACACATGGCTGTACTTACATTCACATAGTCTTTTGTGATAGAATAAATCAAAAGGAAAATCAAAGTGCAAACGCCTCAGAAGTCCACAAGGAAATAAAAATTTTTCCTTACACCCCAACACTTTTATGATGAGAAACTTACTTAGGGATTAACATGTTTGAGGCTTTTTAAAAATTATTTTAGAGATCTATAATTTTACTGGGAGACTCTGTCCGAAAAGTACTACTGGTACGCAGATTGTTTTCACTTCAGATTTTTAGACATTTGAAAATGCCTCTGAGTTCGTTGCTCTGCGCTGCCCTCTGCTGGTGATTTCCTATAAATAATTTCAGGAAACATTCCAGCCCTGCTGTAGCTCCCACCAGCCCACATCGCTACCCAGTTTCAAAAATTCATTATTCAAAGAGCTCTATTTCTTACTCATAGTGATGGACATAGTTGTATTTTAATTAAAATGTTTAAATAAATAATCAAGGTAAAACTTTTTTTAAGTTCAGAACCTGAATTTAATTTTTATTTCATGCTGGCAATGAAGCTTTTCCCAGAGAATAACTCATGAAATCACAAATTAATGACACTATTTCACATACAAAGTTTAGTAATTAAGTCAGTGAGGAAAACAATATGTTACTTTGAATTTATTTAATCTGGGATGACTTTAGAATAAATGCTAATGTTAATGTGAAAAATCAACTGCCTGAACATGGTTATATTATAGGTAAAGAACTTCTTCTTTTGCGTTACTCATTCAAAGTTGATCTAAAAGGAACCATCCTAGTTAACCTGACAGCAGTCTATCTGAAAGTGAGAAAGATCAAGGATCCAAGCTGTATGGAAGCAAATGCATGCCACCAACTGTTAGAAAATCAGAAACTCTTCCTCCATTGCAATGCTCACTCCAACATTAACTTCTCCTCAGTTGTAACTGCTTCATTTTATACACAATCATGCACATAAAACTGCCACAGTCCTGAGAACTAGCAGCTTGATTTCTGTGCCTGCTGGAAAGACAGTCTTGTTACAGCACTAATGGTATGTGTCTAGAACCTACCAACAAATAAATTAGCTATGCTTTGCTTCAAAACCTTGTCCAGAATCCCGAATAAGACCTAGTGACCAATGCAATCTTTGTCCCACTGAACCTGATTGAAAGTACCCATTCGAGAGTTCTAAATAATGTTCATTTTTAGTGACCTAAAGTAGCTGGAGATTTCAAACAATCTTAATGCTCAAGGGAAGAACCACAAAGTTTGCGTCCTCACGCCTGTCTTCCAGTAAAGAGACATACAGCATACATATGTTTCAGGTCTCTTATAGCGACAAACAAACGGCTCCAGCATTCAACATGTCGTCGTATTTGATGCTTATTATATGTAAGCAACAGATGTACTTTTCATCTGAGCACCATAAAAGTGATTTTTTAAGAATCCTAAATAGAAAATGAGTCAGTCCCAGTGCAAATATAAACCTAAAAGAAATTCCATACTGTACAAGTAACATTTGCTCTATGAAACACATTGACGTTTTAGCAGAAGAGCCTGTTGAAAGCATTATCTGTCACCCCCCTACCCCCGCATGTTCCCCACAGCTCTTCAGCTGACATAAGAAATAACCCCTGGTGACCACCCATTGTCACAGTGGAACCAGGGCTACCATGCCCATGTCTGGAAGAGGGAGGGGCAGAAGGTGGGACCTCCTCATCCATCCTGCATCAGTGGTTCGCGTTTTTCTCCCGAAGTTCAACCCAGTGTGACATAATGAAATAACCTGAATGTACTTTTTTTTTCTTATTTTTTTATAAACATATAATGTATTTTTATCCCCAGGGGTACAGGTCTGTGAATCGCCAGGTTTACACTCTTCACAGCACTCACCATAGCACACACCCTCCCCAAAGTCCATAACCCCACCCCTCTCACGCGACCCCCCTCCCCCCAGCAACCCTCAGTTTGTTTTGTGAGATTAAGAGTCACTTATGGTTTGTCTCCCTCCGGATCCCATCTTGTTTCATTTATTCCCTGAATCTACTTTTTTTACAACATATTTTTTTCTTACCTTAACCAGGCGAATCTCTACAGATGTGTAGAAAGTTATCTTTTCCGGGATATATTCCAAAATGCTCTTATGCTATTTCTCTTAGGATTTCTCCACACTGCCCCGTCCAGAAATGTTGTTTTCTAAAGGAGAAAAAGAAAATGTGCACATGAAAATTATCATAAGAAAAATCATTGATTTCTAATCAAACCTAAACAAATGCCAAACCAATGTGAATAACACCTTCCAAAGCTCTAGGAGGCATTGGTTTTTGTGTAGCATGTAGAAATCTTCTCTCTCCATGTAGGTTTATTAGATGCTATGTTTTCCAAGATATAAAATAATCACAGCTATCTCAATAATTTTTCTTCTTACCTCTAGTATTCCAGTGAGGTCACATTCTGTTGAAAACATCCTGCCCTTCTCCCTACAAAAAGGTTCCATAGAATCAGAATGTAGAAGCGCTGCAACTTGCTAACTTTGCTCTGTGTTATTTACCAACCGCACAAAGAAAATGCTGTCTATTCAGAACTCATTTCAAAACTCTTTTCACTGAGAGTGAGCGAACAAGCGGGCTCATGTCCCGAGCTTCAGTCACATCTCCAGCGGCCGGTGCTGGCTGCGGGGCCGGCGCCGCGTGGCACGGCCCCCGCCGCTTCCCTACAAGGGTCTGTTGTGCACCGTGGGCACTGGCCACACAGTGGGGTGGGAGTCAAGAAAGTAAGGGGGGTGGGGGAGTGTCCTTTCTCACTCCAAGTTTCTTTGCTGTTTGCCCCAAATTTCTGTCGAGGGACTGCCCTCTCTCCCAAGGCTTCCTGATCCTGACATTGAGGGTACAAATATAGAATCGGGTCTGCTGACCTGAGTTTGAGGCTTGACCTCATTACTGAGTTGCTTTGACAACTCATTTAGGCAAGTTACTTAAAACACTTGCAATTCAGGTTTGTTTTGTGTTGTTTTCTCCTCGTGCCGATTGTGCCTATCTCATCAGGTGCAAGGATTAAGTGAAATAATTCGGGGAAAGTGCTATTACACTATCTGGAATCTACAGGATTTTCCTACAAAAGTCTTTCTTAGTCCAACTGAGGCACCAAGACTCAGATCTCAGCGTGAAACTTACCCCTAATCCCAAGGCCAGGCAGAGGTACAGAAGTGCAGAGGAAGTAGCCCAGCAACTTGTTCTGTGGCTCTGGACCCCTCTGTGGATCAAGAATATTAAAGAAGAGTAGAGGGCAGAAAGAGGAGGCTAGAGAGAGACCTTGGCACTCTACTGGCATCCCTGTCACCATTCACGTGGCTGCAGGTCGGGGATATTACCTTCTGACCGCACAGTCCAAGTAGAGAGAATAGTTCCAGGGGAAGACAGGTTGAGATGCAGCTAGGTCAAGGTCAATGATTGACTACCGCAGAACCAGACAATTTAAGGACTGAAATGAGACTGTTTCCGTAACTTAAACTGACCAAGAGATCTTTTGTATCATCTGAAAATGAACAGGGAGGCTGGGGTGGGGGGAGGGATGGAGGAGAGTGCTGCCAGAGTTTTTATGCAGGAGTCAAGGACATTGGCCCCACTGAAGAAAGTTTATAAGAACAATAGGGGAAATGTAGTTGTATTTTGGTTCTGTCGAGAGTAGTACTTTTTCAACATATCAGTTACTTAAGCTACACATGATAAACTCCTTTGCTAGACTAGAAGCTCCAGAAGAGAGGCTCCTTGTATTTTATGTTCCTTGAGGTTTACCCAGAGTCTAATGCAGAGCCTGGGCCATGGCAGCCAACTAGCTATGCTACCCATTTTCAGTTTGTTGTTTTACTTTAAGCCATTCCTGTTCCTAGTGTTCTTTCCAGAAGAATCTAGATGAATATATTTTCTCATAATGGTTTTGATCACCCCTAAGACAGTCTTACTACTAAATTATTTTTCTTCATTCCATATTTTCTCCACATATTACTTCTCCTTTGCCCCATGTCTTCCAGAGAACCTTATATAACTCTAACCTTACAGTACATACAAGAGACACAAGTTGAGTTTTACCAAGTGTTGATCATTGGTGATCAAAAGAAGACTGATCAAAGCACACCTTAGTAAACATACCTGAGAAGCTCAAAGTACATCAGAAAATCCAACAGCTTTTTCTCTTGTGAGCTTCTTTTACAGATCAATATCAATTCTTTCTTCCAGAAAAAAGAGAAGACACCCAATCTGTTTGTGACCTTCCTGTTCCTTCTACCCTCACCGCCACTCTGCATGTCAATGAATTGCTAAGAAGAGGCTTCACTAGCTACTTCTCTTTTCTGAGTTGCAGTGAAGTTCAAGTTATTTTGAGTGGCACAGAAGCAATTCCTCTTTGGCCAAAAGAGAAACTCAGGGGAAGAAAAAAAAAAAAAAATCAAAGGCAAGCGTACTTGTGAGCTTCCCAAATTGAGCAAGTTTGGGTACAGCATATGCAGTCTCAGTTTTGGAAACCACAATCTGCCATTCATCCCTAACTAGATGACGGGACAGAAATGTTGTTGCTGAACCAACCAAGGGAAATATGCTTGCTGCTTACCCAAAACAAACTTGCAAAATCCAACTTCTATTGCTTCAAATTTTCAGACAGGAAGATTTTCCCAAATATAAATTTGACCTACTTTTTTTCAATTAAGGCGAAGACAGGTATTCTAGGGACACATTTGGGAAGATGGGGTTCTTACCTTACAAAATACAGATCCAGAACAGAAACAGTTGCTGCTTAAGAAAATTCAAAAATAGCTAAGGCAAAGTCCCTTCCAAGATGAGAATGGGTATGTATTTCAGAGACAGAGTGAATGGTGTCAAAGATACTGACATTAAACACACATCTTTGGGGTCAATGAAGCACTAATAATTCATTTCCTCTGCTGTACTGAGAGCCTTTCATCCATTCATTAAGGAATCCCCCTGACACCATTTACATTTCTGGGTCTGAAATGGAGAGTTTTTCTTGCAGGAGGTACCTTTGAGGCCCAAGCCTAGATAAATTTGACAAAGAAAGCAGAGAAATTTCATTTGCATTTCAGACCCAGGCATAGCCTTTGGGAAAACCCCCCCATGGGGGCCTTCTACTTGAAGACAACTCCCTAAGTCTGCTTGTTTTTAACACTTCCCTGTCTCCCTCTTCACGGAGAAAAAGTCCAAAATAAGGAGACCTGTCAGCCCAAATACAATCCCAGGCGTCTGTCCATCAACTCTCTCTCCACTTCCAGAGCATGGCAATAAAGCATTATATCTGCAAGTGCCTATTGTTTAGGGCTGTATGCTTTGGGGAACTTGAATTTGCAAAAATCCATCTTTAAACAATAAAGACTCAGCCGTCAGTCAGTGAAAAGCTCTGAGCAACACAGGAGCATTCCAGCAAGATGGCAGAGTATACACATCATTCCACAAAATGTGCTGTGAGAATTTGAATTCCTGGCTGCTTCAGAGTGTTTATTAATGAATAAAACTGCCATTTTACCAAGTACTATTTTTTTTTTTTTAACTATCCTTAAAACAGTGATATAGTTGTGCTCTATTCAGAAATAACTGCTGTTTATAGTTTTGGGGTTGTTTCTTTTCTTCTTTTTTTTTTTTTTTTTCTGGAATACTAGATTTATTTGAATCAGCGAATTGAGCAACAAAGAGTGGCCTTACATCTCTCCTCAAATTGGGGCTCCTGGACGAGTAATATGACAAGGTGATAACCTAATCATTATTGGCGAGGACATCATTTTCTCTAAAGGACTGCACCCAAGCAAAATAGGTAATGATTACTCATGCTCAGATTCCATGGCTTTAATTATCAGCTTTCTGAAGATGCCTTTTGGAGTCTGCAGGCAGCACTGGCAAAGATGAAAGGAAAAAGAAAACGTTTTCCTGGCAACTTGCGAAGTACAACTAGCACCCCGATATCCACCGTGCAGCAAAATGCACAGCCCAGGTCGGTCAAGCTGGATCACAGCTTCGGGAACGGGTGCGAGAAGCCAGCTAGGCCACACGGTAGCCACGTGTGCCCCACACCGTCTGAACCTAGGATGGAGGAGCCCACGTGTTCCTGATTCTTTTTCCTTGAACCGTCTGCCAAATTTTTTTATTATTATTATTATTCTTTGAGAAACCAGTGGGTGGGCACAGATGGGAAGTGGGAAGCTGCAAAATGGAAGAAGACGTATTGGAGTGGAACGCAGAGCCAGCACCTCTCCAGGCGCGTCCTCAACGACCCAGATGGCGCGCGCTGCGCTCCGCTCTGCCTGGCACGGCCGCCTCCGCCGCGCCCCCTGTCGGCTGCCAGCGCAGAGCGACCGGGCCTGAGGCCCGGCGACCCCCGCCCCCCACCTACTTGCGACCAACCTGGAGGCCGCCGTTGAACCTGTGACCCAGGGGGTGTTCCGTGCACACAACAAACATTTTTAAAAGCACAAGAAGTTAAAAACAGTCATTGGAGCTGCTCTACAATGTTAGGCAAGTATTGATGTGTTAACATAGTTTTATACGTGCAGTTTGATGCCATTAGTAGTAAAAAGGGCCTCCTTACTTTCTACCTTCATATAAAACCCAAATTCTGCTTAGGGAAGGGGGGGGGGGGGCGGGTATCTCAGCACATCCAGAAAACAAAATGCAGTTGATAGCTAATGAATTCGCAGCCAATGCCATCAATTGCAGAAAGTTAGGGAAGCCTAGAATTTAGTGCGTGTCCCCATCCAAGTCAGGGGTAAGGCATTCTAACATCGGTGAACGAGGCTTTGCAGCTGGATGTTCTCAGAGTGGACAGAGGGCAGCACGCATTGACGTGCTCATCCCCTTCAAGGTTAGCTACAGCAAAGAGAAATGTTTCCAGGGGCCCTTGATGCCATCTCTGCTTTTTGCTTCTCGGAAGGAGGCATGTTGAGGAGAGGAGGGTTAGAAGGGAAGCGGCAGGACTTTGACCCATGACCTGCGCCTGGAACCTTTTCTCAGGCTCTTCCGTCCTTAGCCTCGCTGTTAGGCCGCTCTCCTCCCATACCGTAAGGGGGAAGACAAACCGCGGGCAGGAGGCTGCTGGGAGACCTGAGGAGTGCCCCAGACTAAAGGCGGAGGCCGGCGCCCAGCCCAGGGAGATGGTCCCCAAGGCTTACTTCCGTCTTGACCCTTCCTCAAGCCCGGCCGCCTTCGTGCTGTGGCTCCGAACGTCCACACAGACCAACACGAAGACTGCAGGCTAACTCAGGCCTCGGTGTCCAGATCACGGAAATAAAAACCCAGTGCCCTGAAAGCTGCTCGAGGAGACTCTGGGTATGAAGGTCTGCTGTAGCGTGGCAGTTTTGAAGGTTCAGGGCAGCAGATCCTTTCCTCAAATCTGAACTGTGACCCCCTCCCTCCCACCACCTGAAAACATACAAAAGCCATTCAAAAGTCGCCATGCTGAGAGAGAGAGGCTTTGGAGCTTTGAAGCTGGCTTTGCATTTACTATTTTTGTGATCTTGAGCAAGGCACCGGCCTGTCTTGTGCCTCAGTTTCCCCAAGTGATAAAAATCCTACTTTTCACTTAATGTTGTCATGGGGATTGAATTAATTTGCATAAAGTGTGTTGAATAGTGCCTGTGACACAGTAAATGCTATCTACACATTTGTAGTGTTATTAAGACAACAGTAAAGGAGGTCAAAACATCCAACACATGCAACCTCATCCTTACCCTGCAGTTTCCCTCAATCACACCCAAAGCACCCTTAAGCTCTAGAACTCAGCTTGCAAACTTCTGCTGTATATATTCAAAAACCATGCTTATTCTGGGTCCTCCTAGAACTGCTCAGAATCAAATACAAATTTCAGGTTTAGCATTAAAAACGGAGATAAGCTGAAATAAAAGCCCTCCTAGGGCTACTCAAAAATGGTGCTGAGTTAGAGGCAGCCTAGGTAGCTATCAATGATTGCATTGGGAGGGGGGCATCAATCAATCAATATCTTACACAGTGTGTACTGTGTGCCAGGCAATGTGTCGGGTCACACTGGTGAAAATACAAATTCCCCCACTCATGGAAGTTGCAGCCTAGTGGCCAAGACAGATATAGAATACTATGTTGCGGAGAGTTTTGGGGAAAGGGGAAACAGGAAATGCTATGGAGCAAATAGCAAAGGGACTCTACCATGATTCCGCATGAGCTAGGAAAGGCTTCCCTGGAGAAATGACCTTTAATCTAAGATGACAAAAAGCAGTTCAAGTCAGCTAGGAAATGAATTTCTTTCCTGACCACGGAATGGCATGTAAAAAGGGCCAAGAAAGGAGCCCAGGAAGGGAGGTGAAAGTTGGGAGAGAGGGGTGAACAGCTGTGGAGGTGGTGAGGCAAGGAGCAGCTCCTAAGCCTGAGGGCCTCCACCTGGGCTACACAGCAGCTTCGTGGCAGCTCTGTGGCCTCCTGATCTCTGGGTCTGGGTTACCTCACCTCTGCCTGTAGTCCACGGTCCTGTAAATATTTCCTTAAGTGTAGAAAAATTGGCCTCATGAAATATTTCCAGAGAGAATGAAAAACCATGTGATTCATGAGTAACACAAGATCACAAACTTGAACCTGGAGACATACGCTAATAAACCTGGGCTGTGCTTCCTTCCACCTTTTTTAGAAAAGTGAATTTCTGCATTTTGCTTCCAAGCACAAGCCTCCAGTCAGTCCACTGTATCAGTTTCATTTAAAAAAAAAATCATTAAAATTTTCTAAAATTGCTGAGATTTTTTTTCTTCCTTTTTATAACATTCTTTGTAAATGAAAAAAAAAATTAAGACTAATTCAGGCATTCTGGGTGAGGAAGTAAGATTTCCATTCAAGATATTTAAAACATGAACTAAAGAAGTAGCATTGATAGAAAAAATTTTATACCTCTCTTCTTTCTTATTTTACTTATTTGTTGCAAGCTCAAATAATCGGCTTTGCCTTGAAAAGTAGTTAATAGGTCAGACCTTGGTTAGACGCCCAACACCTGCCAGGATTGTAATGGGAAGAACTTCACTACCAGCTCAGAGGGACAGTTCTGGGCCCTTTGCCACCGACTAGCCAGGTGACTAGAGTCAGTTGAGTGATACGGATGACTTTGACAGACCCACTCTCGGTTAAACTAGAAAATTACACACACACACAGAAAAACAAAAAACAAAACAATAGCAACAACAACAGCAACAAAATAAAACAACAAGCAAACCCTAACAATTAGCCTTGATTCGATACAAAAACCCTTCACCACTGCAGGCCGTGTGCTGACCACCATCCTGCCCGCCTGTGGACACAGCTCTCTACCTACCCTCGCCCTCTACACCAGAACAGGACCCTCCCCACCTCTCTACAGTCTCTGAGCTTTAGGAAAAGAAGGAAAATGCTCACATTGCCTACCCTCCCTCATTCGACTCCCCACCAACATGCCAAATCTGTAAAGAAAATGAACTTATCTATTAAAAACAATCAGCTCATGAGTCTTGCTCCTTCTAAACCAGGCTGTTGATATTTGGGTGGTATTTACTCCTGTGCCTTTTTACCACATCATTACTGCGGAGGGAAAATAGGAGAGGAGGAAATAAGAGGGAGGCCTCTGTGGAGCTACTAGTGCTGAAACACACTCTGGAACCACAGGGGTGCTCAGCCACAGGATGCTGGGGACAGGCATCACCAATGACAAGTCTCAGTGAATCCTCCGCTAGTAGAAAACATAGCTTCCCACCACTGTTCCTCCATGTCCCAGGGCTACCTCCAACAAAAAGAAATCCAGTGGTAAAGAACAGAACACAACCACAACCCTCTTGCCACATTTTTAGAGGAAGGACATTAGGAACTAGTGAAATTATTTTTACTCACCATAAAAAGCATGATACATTTTTTAAGGAAATGTTTTAATGATAGGTTTACCATTTTTATCTGGATCACAAACACACATGCACCTGCACACTTCAATACATTCATAAAAACCCAAGAGCAATACAAAGCCTTGAATAAAAGCAGCAGCTGGCATACATTTTTTAAACTATTCTTCTCTCAAAAACATAGTCTCGATTATTTATAAATAATAATGCGTGTTATTCACCTTCCTACCAGAAAAATAAGAGAATTAACTAAAATACACGATTTGTAAAGCCTTTCCTGAATAGAAAATAAGAGAAGCATTCACATTTATGGAAAATAGAAGCTTTAAAAATAGAATAAGGTATAGCTCTTTCTCATTTGAAAGAACATGTTAAAACCTCATAATATCAACATAATATTGTAGTCTTAGAAGAGAAGTTTCACTTCTGATTTATCTGTGTAAACCCATAGAACCTAGCCAGATCACCTAGGGGGGTGTTAGTTACATAAATGGATAAGTTTACCCTTTAAAAAAAAAGCCTCACCGGCAAGTATTTAAGGCCTTAAATACTGGAATCAGGAACTAATGAAAGCAGTTAGATCAATTTTACAAACGAATTCTAGTAATCCTCCAATACTCATAGGTATAAAAGTCCCTGAAGTTCTCCTGTTTAAAATGCAGACTCTTCCTTGCAGTAGCTTTTGGTTCAACAAGTCTGGTCCTGAACCCAGGAATCTGCATTTTACCGAATGCCCCAGACGATTTGGAACCTACGGAGGAGTGCCCGTGGTGGCTGTTCAACACATCCTGTTGTGGTCTGATGGCTAAAATTTGTGCCTGGGCCCAGAAGGCCTGAGTGCAGTTCCCAGGGCTGCCACTGCCTAGTTTCATACCAACAGGGCACCTTGCTTCACCTCCGTGTACCTCGGTTTCAAGATCTGTAAATGAGGTGTAGTTATAGTACCTGATTTTTAAATTAGTTAGTGCAAAGTCCTTAATAAAAAGTACAGGCTTAGGTATTAAGCTGTCCTACAGCCAATATGGGGAAGCCCCAGCAGTTTGTTTATTCATCATGTTTAAGACCTAGATATTTCAGAGCCAGGTCTTTTAAAAGACCACCAACCAATCTCAATCTCTCTCTCTCCCTCTTCCTCTCTCCCCACCCCCCATATATGCACTCATCCTATTGGCTCTGTTTCTCTATAGAACCTCAATACAGCTTCGAAATCTTTCCAAGAGTCGCTACACTCCAAAAAGTTTCTAAAGGGTGGAGGGAGAGTAGGAGCGGGTTGGATCCCCAGGCTAGGGGAAGACATGGGTGAGCACAAAATGGTCTTCTCACTTGGGAGCGTACCCATCCACCTCCCAATTCCTGCTCTGGCACAGAATTTTCATGCACGGGGCAGTCCTCAGCCCTCTGCCTCTGTTTACTTGTAGAAACCTCTGAAGGTGCTGGAACTGCCTCTTCTTCAAGAATAGGCCGTGTATCCCTCAATCAGTGCCACATAGGCCTGCGAAGGAGCAAACTCGAGACCGCCCTCCCCTCTCACCCACAGAGCCTGGGCCCATGGGTTACCTATAGCAGGTGCCCGGCCCAGGAGTTTCCAAAAGGGAATCTCAAGACCTGAAGCCCCATCCTTCCCTACCACTCACTCCCACCCCACAGACCCACCCCAGCCACAAAGGCCAGTGGTCACAAACTTGGAGAATTGTCACTTCTACCTGAGAAACCCTCTTCTTTCATTTTTTAAGCAGCGGACCTAATTTATGAGCAACTTGTTTGATTTAGAAGCAACCTGGCCCAACATATCTGCTCTTGGTTGGTTCGGGGAAGTCTTTCCAGCTTATGGAAGCTTTTCCCTGGACAGATGTCCCTTTGCTTCTCAACTTGCCTAACTTGAACTAAGGAGCATGCCCCCATACGAATAATAAAAGCTATGGACAAAAATATTTGAATGCTAAAAGAGTATATAAAAAATTTCAGTGCTCTTGGAGACAATGATTTTGGTGTGGTAATACATTGAGAGCAATAACTGTGACTTGTTCATCTAAAGATCTTCAGCACCTAGCTTGAAATGAGTGGGTACTCTGGAGATGTGTGAAGGATGAAGGAATAACTGAATGAATGGAATTTGCCTGGTAATTATCATATACCATAATAAGCCATGAGTAAATTGTGGGTTTTTTCCATCCTTCAGAGTCTGGGGAGCTTCAAGACTTCCCTATTTCCACTGTGCATTACTGTGTAAATTGTCTGTATCCTTTTATTTATTAAAACAATGTATATTAGGAGCTCTGTTCTTCATAAAAACTTTTCTAAAGTGATCATAATCATATAGCATGAACATTTACCTCAAAACCATAGTAAAAATAAACATCTCCAAATCTCTTGCTACAGCAATCAAGTAAACACCAAGTGTCAGTGAGTTAACTTTATGTTTTCATAATATGCTTTTTTTCTGGATTGAAGAACATATTTCTTTCAGAAGATCCAAATTTTACTGCATATATTAAAAAAAAAAAAGAGTAATTTGTATCACTAGAGGGAGACACAGTTTGCCAAAAAACTGCTGTCAGGCAGAAAGGAACATTTTCCAGCTCTTAAGAATAAAACAAGAGATAAACTGCTACATATTGTTGCATATTCATATCATTTTGTGAATGTAATAGGTTCATAGTTAGAATCACGGAATGGATGGCTTAATTTCTTCTATCTCAGTTAACATTGAAATGCTGAGTAAAAAGGTAGAAAAAGAATTGCTAAATTATAGTACGATACTAAAATTCCAATGTCATGATGTTGAAATAGAATTTTTCAAGATCCTAGGAGCATTCACCCTAACAGTAAAAAACAGTATTCAGGGGCGCCTGGGTGGCTCAGTGGGTTAAAGCCTCTGCCTTCGGCTCAGGTCAAGATCTCAGGGTCCTGGGATCGAGCCCCACATCAGGCTCTCTGCTCAGCAGGGAGCCTGCTTCCCCCTCTTTCTCTCTGCCTGTCTCTCTGCCTACTTGCGATATCTGTCTGTCAAAAAAATAAATAAAATCTTAAAAAAAACAAACAACATCCAAAGTTTCTATCTGTGTGCCTAAGCATCTGGCTGTATGAACAGCTGCTTTTCCAATGTCAAATTGACTTAATTAATCTAAATCTTTCTCCCAGTAAAGGAAGTCAAGGCTGCATTCTGTGTTCACATCACCATGTAAAATGTAAGGCCTGACAGTGACATGTTGTTGTAGGAGTAAATTGTCAGATTTCCCAATCTTAATCAGAAGAGCAACTAACAGTATACTTTTTCCCTTTCTTGTGATGTTTACATATATGTATGGGTTTATGTTTAAGTCACAGCTCAGTAAAAATAAAGAAAATATGCGTATGCTTCAGGCAGCTGGATTTATTTTGTTTTGTTTTTTACATGCGAGCAACTTAATTCATTCACATTTCCTACTTGGCCTCTGAAGACTTGGATTTTTAATGCCTATTATAGAAGTTTATGGTCTGGAGCATGTCAGCATCTGTAAGCAATGGTAACTTAGAAAAGGCAAAAAGTGTTAGTCAAGAAGTGATAACAATCTAAAACTCACAACTGAGGCACACAATTAATGCTCAACTTAAATAAGAAAAAAAAAAAATCCACCTAATACTCACTTGAATAGCCTCCCTCCCTGCCCTTCTTCCTCTGTGACTCTGCTCCTGTCTTTCTCTTCACTTCTTGTGCATTTTCCTTTCCTTAAACCAATTCTCTCCCCTTTCTCCAAATCCCTATTTTCACTGTCTTATCTATATTTAATGAAATACAATATTTTTATCTTAGTACTTGTTCTACTTATTGAATATGTCATATTCTTCATTTTTCATTTAAAAATAATATTGATTTAATATGTCTCACTTAACTGCCCGGCTAGCTCAGTCGGTAGAGCATGAGACTCTTAATATGTCTCACTTAAAAACTAAGTTTATGGGGCAACTGGGTGGCTCAGTGGGTTAAGCCACTGCCTTCCGCTCGGGTCATGATCTCAGGGTCCTGGGATTGAGTCCCGCATCGGGCTCTCTGCTCAGCGGGAAACCTGCCTCTCTCTCTCTCTCTGCCTGCCTCTCTGCCTACTTGTGATCTTTCTCTGTCAAATAAATAAAATATTTTTAAAAAAATCTAAGTTTATTTCCTTTTACACCTGTCACATCATTTGATTTTTTTTTTCCTTTGTAATTCAATGATTGATCTTCAGTAAAAACAGTTCTACCCCTCTCCGCCTTCCCTTTAAACCTGGCTAATTATATGTGACAGTTAACTTTTCTGGCTAGTAGTTGTACTCACTTTTTTTCAGACCACTGTATTTCCCAAGAAATTCTAGAGAGAAGTACAAGGGCATGAGGAGAGACGGTGGCAAAATTACCCTCTGTCACAGCCACTCACTGGAGAGAATGTCATTGGGTACCTGGGGATACAACAGAAAAGAACTGATGGGGGAAAGTGCCACTGCCTACAAGCCGGCCCCAAAGAAATGCCATCTTATAACTGGGGAACTTGAAAAGGAAGCCTGCATACCCAGCGATAAGGGTACACTGTTGGTGCCATAAAACAAATCCTACACAGGGAACAGCTCCTGGGATAAGAAGGTGTGGGCTGTGTATCTACGCCGTGGAGAGTACCTGCACCTCCACGCTTCCCAACACTGAAGCAGAGACCTCAGGGTAATCAGCATCACAGGCAGACAGCTCATCTTCCCAAGAGTGGTCTTGAGAAAGTCAGATTTGCCAGAGTGGCATGTGTGCGAGAATAATGATATTACTTTTTTTTTTTTTAATTTAAATTCAATAAGCCAACATATAGTACATCATTTGCAGCCTAGCTTAGCTTGTAATTACATAGCAAAGGAGGGAACAAGAAACAGGAAAGTGCACTTGGCACTGATCAGAGCACAGCGTGAGTTCTAACTCTTGCCTCCTTGGGAGCCCTCTTTCACTGCTGGCCTCACTGCCTGCTCCTAGAGCCGTCACCCACTAAGCTATGAGGGGGGGTAGACCCCCCTCTCCTGTTATTTGTTTGAAATTTACTGCTGGGACTGGAAAATCAATCTCAGCCAGCACTATTCCCTCCATGCTAGAAACAGTACTTTAAAAGTTGGAGCTAAACAGAAAACACAACCTGTCAATAACATTTGTAAGTGTGTTTTTGAAAATACTGAGAAGAAAACTTCGGTGGAGTATAACAATCCAATTCATTTATAAAATAATAGTAGCACTATAATAAAGCTTACACTTTTTCTATAGTTTCACAGTTGTGGTATACAGTTGACCCTTGAACAATGGGGGGTCAAGGTGCAGACTCCCAACAACTGCAGGGTATTTGAAAATCCATGGACAACTTTTGATCTTCCCCCCAAATCTAAATACTAATAGCCTACTGTTGATCCGAAGCTTTACGGACAACATAAACAGCTGATCAATACATTTTTTGTACATTATATGTATCATACACTATATTCTTACCATAAAGTAAGTTAGAGAAAAGAAAGTGCTATTTAGAATGTCATGGGGGTGGGGAGCCCGGGTGGCTCAGTGGGTTAAAGCCTCTGCTTTCAGCTCAGGTCATGATCCCAGGATGCTGGGATGGAGCCCCGCATCGGGCTCTCTGCTCGGCAGGGAGCCTGCTTCCTCCTCTCTCTCTCTCTCTCTGCCTGCTTCTTGGCCTACTTGTGATTTCTGTCTGTCAAATGAATAAATAAAATCTTTAAAAAAAAAAAAAAAAGAATGTCATAGGGAAGAGAAAATACATTCACAGTATTGTACATAGTATTTACTGAAAAAAAAAATTTCATGTGTAAGTTGACCGGTGCATTTCAAACCTATGTTGCTCAAGGGTCATTGATACTTTAGACAGGGCAAGAGAAGAGGGGACATTGGAATTTATAACACATCGTTTTAGGGTGACTTCCCATCTTCCCTGGGAAATATTCCAAATTAGATATCAAAGCCAGCTGTTTTCCTCCAGATGTTTTTGGAGATCGCCAATGTACATTTAGTCTGAGATTTAAGCTGCACACAGGGATTTAAAAAACATAAAATAGCTCTTTTATGATGCATTTAAATTAATTTCTTTTAGCATTTAGAATAAAAGGAAGAACAGATGGTGAAGACTTAGTTTAAAGTGTCAGCCATTAAAATAATCTTAACTGGAAAGTGAGTTTTCCATAACAGGAATTCATGCACCATGGAGTTGAGGCAAAGTTTTAAAATGACCCACATAGTAACAGTATCTATATCATTGCCATTATATTCCATACACTATACAGATGTAAAAGAAATAATTCAGGATTTCCATAGTATGTTGGAATTCTAAAAATGGTGGGCTATCAACCAGAAAGTAACTGAAAAAATATTGATATAATTGCAGATTATTTTCTTCCAAATTTTACTTAGATTTTACAACTGTTCAAAGTTTTAGATCTCTAGCAGTTAGTCATCATTTATATGTAGTCCATATATGTCTTCCATTCATAGGCAGAACAGTGTTTTATATATATATATATATTTTAATATGACAATGTTATTTATGACTTCTATGTTTTGAGTTACATAGTTCTTTTTTTTACACAGCATTTTTAAACAGAATAATGCAACGAAATTGCACCTCCAAATATATTTTAATAAATAAAGTGATTTCTGTCTCCAAATATATTTTAACAATTTCTTAGAAATTTCCTCAAATTATCTTTTTGAGTATGTACATAATTTAATACACATACATTTGGTGTATATTTACTACGTATATTACTGCAATCTCACGTACCCCACACACATACCACACACACACCCGTAACCCCTCCCCCTTCTACACACACACTCACACACACAGTGTCTTGCTAAATGTTATAACCCTGCAGCTGTTGAACTCCAAATGCTGAGTCAGTAATTTTTGGCTAACAGATTCTGACAATACCTATAATCTTATTGATAACTCCCAGTGAGAAAATGATTGTTAGTGATGGTAATGGAGCCAGAGTTTGATGAAAGGGGCTGGGGTTGGCCCAGTAATAATAGCTGAGGCATAAAGTTTAAACCTCTTTATTGCGTAGCTGACCCCAATTACATCTCAAGACAAATAACACCCTTTACTCAAACACCTGGTACCAAATGTGGCCACTTCAAATTTCTCCCTCGTGGGAGCCTGTAATCATTTTGGGACTGTTGGAACAATGAGCATTAATTGCCAGTCTTGTGTTTGATATGCTGGACCTCAATGAAGTTGAGCAAATTATTTTTTTTAATGCTTTAGTTTACTGAGCATAATTTTTAAAAGCACTTCCCTTAACTAATGCTTTGTTAAAAAAAAAATTAAATGATGCCACAAGCCAAGGTGGATATTATGCACATAATGAATAGTTCATGCAAAATGCTGTGTACTCCCCAATGACATGTGAAAATACTGGTTACATCAAGTGATGACTGTATTTATTTCAAAAATGATAAAAATCACCCAAAATATGAGGAATTGCCACTTGGCACTAATACAGAACATTTGAACACTACAAGATGACTTTGCACTAAAGTGTAGAAAAACATTTTTATTTATTTTTAAAAGACTTATTTATTCTTTTTTTTTTTTTTGAGAGAGAGAGAGAGAGAGAGATGTATGAGGGGGATGGGCAAAGGGAAAGGGAGGAGAGAATCTCAAGCACACTCCCTATTGAGCACTGAGACTAACCCTGACGTGGGCTCCATCCCACCACCCTGAGATCATGACTTGAGTCAAATACCAAGACTCATGTTTAACTGACTGAGCCACCCAGACACCCCCAGAAAAACATTTTTAATTCAAGATTTCTGGAAGGAAAGACCCCACGTCTCAAGTTATATTTCATGTAAATAGCAAAGGTCTGGGATTGAGCTCTGGAATAAGACTGGCAGAGGTTAGACTCATCTTGGTTATTTTAGGCATGTTACTTAGCCTTCCCACATTTCAGTTTTCTCATCTATAAAACAGGGTAATAATAACACCTGTTTCAAATAAATTAATAAGTGTAAGGAAACTGGCACTACATCTGGTCTACAGGAACATTCCATTTTTAGAGGTTTTTTTGTTTGCTTGTTTTTTGGGTGTTTTTGCTTTGTTTTGTTTTTTAGAGAGATGAGGAGCAGAGAGAGAGGGACAAGCAGACTCTCAGCTGAGCATGGAGCCCCATGCAGGGCTTGATGTCCCAATGCTGAGATCATGTCCTGAGCCGAAATCGAGTCAGACATTCAAATGACTAAGCCATCCAGGTGCCCCTCAATGTGTAGTTTTCTTATTAAGATTATGGAAGAAGAAAAGGCTCCAGTAAGGACTATGGAACTCTTTAACTGAATGAAACAAATTATTTGCCTTTAGTGAAGTGCTGGGACAAACATTGACAGATCTACCCTATTTCTGTTTTGCGCTTGTTTATTATTTCATTTGTTTATCAATCAAAACCCCCCTTTATGTCAGACCCTGGACTAAGAATATATTTCTGTCCTCAACATGGTTATAATCTCAATCCATTTTTAGGATGAGAAACTCAGGGCTATGAATTGAATGTTTGTGTCCCCCCCAAAATTCATATGTTGAATGCTTAATCCCTGATGTGACTACATTTGGAATTGGAAGCTTTTGAAAAGTGGCTAGTATTAGATGAAGTCATGAGAGTGGGTCTGCAGATGGGACGGAGGCCCTTATAAGAAGAGAAGATGAGAGGCCCTCTCCTTTTGCCTATGAGGATGAAGCAGGAAGGTGGTCGGGATGGAAAGCCTGCCCCTCCAAGCTGTGGTTGTGACCCTGCCACTCCAGTGGTTCTAGAAGGCAATCCCTTAAGGTCTCGTGGGATTTGCCTTGCTAAATTTTCAACTTGCTTGGGATCTAGAAATCTTTTCTTCCTTCTGATATCTCACTTGTAGAATCAGAATGTCTATCCTACACCTGTCCCACCAATGCATTTTAGAAACAAATAATTTATCTAGTTTCACTAGTTCACAGCTGGAGAGGGATTTTTGCCTCAGGATGAATCGTACTCAGAGTCTCTCCCATATCCGATTTTGATGCTATTTCCCATATCTGATTTACATGCTATTTAGATAAGACTTTGGAATTCAGAGTTGATGCTAGAACAAGTTAAGACTCTTGGCATCATTGGGATGGAATGAATGTATTTAGCAAGTGAGAAGGACATGAATCCCCAGGGACAGGGACAGAATGCTCGGAACTGAATTTTTGCGTTCCTCCCAAAATTCATAGGTTGAAGCCTTAATCTTCTATGTGATGGTATTTGGAGATTGGCCCTTTGGGAAATAATTAGAATTATGTTATGTCATAATGGGATTAATACCCTTGTAAAAAAAGGAAAAGACTGGAGATATTGCTCACTCTCTGTCTCTCTCTCTCTCTCCCTCTCTTCCTCTCTCTCTCCCCCTTCTCTCTTCTTATCCCCTTTTCTCCTCCCTTCTTTCTCCCTTCATGAACCAAGGGAAGACCATGTAAGGACATAATGAGAACGTGACTGCCTGCAAATCAGGAAAAGGGACCCCACCAGACATTGAATCAGCCAGCACCTTGATCATAGACTTTCTAGCCTCCAGAGTTGTGAGAAATAAATGTTCATTGCTTAAGCCACCCAGAATGTGTTTTGTTATAGCAACCTCAGCTGACTAAGGCACTCTGATCACACCACTGTGAATTCCTGCTCAGAATCATGGCAGGTGGAGGTATTATGGTCCTGGGAGTACAGGGGAAGAGTGTAGAGCCTCGGGAGAGAAGGATAAGAGAACACCTAATGGACGTCAAATATCATGAAAGCGCAGCAAGTTGTGCAGTGGCCTGAGCAAGAATACATTGTCCTTCAGCATCACACTTACTAGTTATGCTACATAGTTTGTTCATTCATTATTTCATAGATCAAGGTCGGGCTTACTAAACTGGTGGTCCATCTTGCTCCCCAGATCTTTTCTTGCCATTCAATACCCATTCAGTCTTTCTCTTGCTTATAATTATGTTCCTTGCTTTCCTTCTGGTTTATTTAAGTCTGCCACTAGCTGGTGTGAAAGGATTTATATTTCAACCCAAGATTTGAACTAGGTAACAGTACAAATAGAATGAGGTAACCAAAGAAATCGATAATGATTTATTGGTACTTCCTGAAAGCAATACCAAAAGACAGGATGAATTCTCCTCATTACATAACAACAGTGTTAAAATTTGAAGAAACCAAAGGTACTGAAATTAAGAGTGAAGCAATATTAGGATATGACAAAGAGAACAAAAATAGTCAAAATAGGAATGCTGGAAGATATCCAGTGTATATGTGTAAGTGCTAGGATAACCAGCTTGTGCTAGTTTGCCCATGACTTTTCTAGTTTTAGCCTAAGAGTCCCCAGTAGGGAGTCCCTTACCCCTGGACAAAGTGGGAAGTTTTGTCTCTAAAAATACATACAAGTTTAGTTGTCTGTTTTCTCTTCAGTTATTTTTCCTTACAATAGCATATTACTTTGTTTATTCAGTTAGTATTTATTAAGAGTTACGGCAGCAAGGCCTCATTCTAGGTGCAGACACGGTGGTCTGTCACAGAGAGACTAGGCCACTGTTTTCATATAGCTTATTTTTCAGTAAGGAAGGCAGAGATAACCAAGAAAATGAGATAGAGTGTGACGTCAGGGAGTAGGAGCACTCAGAAGGCACTTGGAGGCAACACTTGGACTGATCCCTGGATACCAAGAAGGAGCCAGTCATGGGAATATCTGGGGAAGCACATTGCAGGAAAGGGGAGAGCCAGGGAAAAGCAGGTGGCAGAGAGGCACTGGTGTTCTTGTCAATGGTGGGAAGGCAAGCAGGGTCTGAGAATATTGGCCAAGGGCAGAGTGGAATGAGACATGCTCAGGACAGAACCAGATCATAGAAGACACTGGGGAGTTTGAGGCAGGGAAGTATGATGGATATTGAGGTTCTTATGACCCAATTTACTTTTTTAAAAGATAACTGAAAACTATGTGGAGAATTGACTACAGGGCGATAAAAGCAGGAGGAGGACCAAATAGAATTCTGTTGAGCATGGTGGGCTACCTAGGCCAGTGGAAGGTTCTGTTACTAATTCCCATGTAACGGAGAGGGGAGATTTCCCATACCAACAAACAACTCACCAAAACCAATTGGCTGTTCTACTGGGTATCCACTCAATTCTGACACTACCTAGAGATAGTGTGAGATCTTACCAGTTAAGGGCTCAGTCCTACAAGACTGCCCTCCCCTGCCACCCACTTCAGATCTGAACTGTAAGTCCAATTTTGGACTTCTGACCAACAGGCCATAGATCAGAGGTTCTTGGGTTTGATAAATTTGGGTAAATTGCCAGAGCAGCTCACAGAACTTAGGGAAACAGTTTACTTACTAGATCAACAGTTCGTTTATAAAAGAATATAACTCAGGGACAGCCATATGGAAGAGACACAGGGCAAGGTATGGGAAAGGGACACAGAGCTTCCATGACTTCTCCAAGGGTGCAACCTGCCCAGGACCTCCATGTGTTCATCACCCTAGAAGCTCTCCAAACTCTGCCCTTTTGGGGTTTTAAGGAGGCTTCATTCCATGGGCATGATTGACTAAGTCACTGACCATTGGTGATCTCTTATTATAGATCACCACATCACACCCAGTGACCCTCAATTATGGCTCCCAAAGCAGCAGCTTCAGCACTGCCTGGAACGTGTTGGTAGAGATGCAACCTTCTTGGCTCTACCCCCAACCTCCTGGGTCTGAAATCCTTTGTTGTATAGCTCAGGAATCTGTGGCTTACCAAGACTTCCAGGTGAATCTCATGCAGGTTAAGTGTGAGGGCCTCTGGTCAATGGCCAAGACTGGGTGCACATTAGAATCACCAAGGTAGGTTTTTAAAACAACCAGTGCTGGTGCTGAGCTTCAGACAGATTAAGTCAAGATGGCAAAAAAAAAAAAAAAAAAAAAAAAAAGGAAAGAAAAGACAAAAAGAAAGATTTTGAAGAACATTGCTGATAGATTAGAACTATGGAGAAAGGGAAGGAAAGGAAACATAAAATACTTAGAAAAATGAAAGGTTCTGGTAGAAAAGCTAAAAGACCCTAAGATCACGGTGTGCTTAAACGTTTCATAATACCATGTAAGAACATAATGCATTGGGCTAACATGCCACAGATACAGTCATCTCCCCAAACCTCAGCTCTATCCAGGACCTTCCCATGCTTATCCTCCTCCTGCCAGCAACTCAAACCTCAGCTCCCTCAGTACGACATTTAGGATTACCCATAAATGGGCCCCTACTTGCCAAGTCAGTCTTGTTTTTTTAAGATTCTTGGTCTTGACCTTGGAGCACAGCCTATTAACTTGTGTATTATTCACTGAATACAAAAGGAGCAATCCCTGTTTCTTTGTCTGTAATATAAAATTTTGTATCTAGCAAGAATTTATTTTGATACAAAAAGCAAGACAGATATCAAGATTTCTTTTTCTCCAAGTGTCTTGATAGTCATTGAATAAATAATCTCTTCTTCAAGAATCCTCCAATGCTCTTTTAAATATATAATGGATTCTCCCGTCGAATCTGTGTCTATTTTTGGGTGTTCTGTTTTGTTCTATGTATCGGTCATCTCTTCTGGCCTTAGCTATAAAACATTTCAGTTGCTGTAGCTGCCCAGTCCCATGTTCCTGTGATAATATTCTTTACTGGGGATCTTCAGGACCTTTAATCAGAAATGTTCTCTATATCAAGATTAACTAGAAAACCACTTGTTATCTCATTTGTTTCCATTACAGTAAGGGCTGTTTTGGGAATCCTTACTTTTCTCATCCCCAGATAGTAAACTGTAGGCAAAAATTATATTTTGTTATTTCTTATATTCCCCAGAGTATCTCTATTCTGTGAGGATGCTCAGTGTCCAACTGCCACAGAAAGCTCAAAAAGCAATTCAGGGAGGTGCTAAATTAAAAGGCATGAAGACAGTTCTCTTAACACAAAGTTAGATAACAGGCTGCCTGGGATGAAGGTCAACCTTGGCAGGAAATAAAGGAAGCAAGCTCACATAGCAAAGTGATCTGCCGAGTGGTGCAGATTGGGGCCTCCCAGCTTGGGGGGGGGGTGCTTTTATCCTCTTATGTTGGAGTACTGACTGATCTGTAGCTGCTCCCACGTGCTCTCTCAGAAGCCTGGGTTAGAAATACAATCTTTCACTTTTGTGTTATGCACGAGTTACACACACCCACACCCTGACATTGAGCCAGGCTCAATGACTTGGACATCCTCAACACAAAGATAAACTTGGAATCTAGCAATATACACCACTCCATTTCCCTTCCAGGTTAAACTAGATAACTACGCCTCACTTTAGTTCTGAGCTGTCTGTGAAGGTGCTTCTGCACATGTTATAGGAGGAGTCTATGTTACCACTTGAACCAGGGCAACTTCCCTCTGATGGCCAGAACAGTCCCTGGGTGGGATGTTGGGTACAACAAAACACATACTAGGGTCTCTGTTATTTCCCATAGAACCTTTCTGGGAAGTCTGAAAACACAAGAGAATTTCCAGCTCTCACTAATTCCAGGGTATCAGTGGATACAAGAGCGCCGACTGACCGTTGGTATCAGCACAGCTCAATATGGTGGGCCCAGCGCTTGTGTCCACTGAGCACTTGCAATGTGACTCCATCCAATTCAGATGTGCTTTAAATGTTTAAATATACACTGGATTTCAAAGACGAGGTATGAATTTTTTTTAAAAGGCCAAACAAGTCATTAATCATTTTTATATTGAGGCTCCTGGGTAGCACAGTTGCTTAAGCATCCAACTCTTGGTTTTGGCTCAGGTCGTGATCTCAGGGTCATAAGATCAAACGCACGATTGGGCTTTGTGCTCAGCCTAGAGTCTGCTTGAGACACTGTCTCCCTCAGCCTCTGCCCCTCTGCCCCCCCAAATAAATAAATAAATCTTTAGAAAATAATTTTTGTATTGATTGCATGTTGAAATGTTAATCTTTTGGACATATTAAGCTCAATAACGTGTATATTTTTTTCTTTTACTCATTCCTTTTTTTTAGTGTGATCATTATAAAATGTTAAATTCCATATGTAGCTTGTAGCTGTGGTTCAGATTGTGTTTTTATTGGACAACACTCATCTATATGGTTGTCTAAGTACATAAGCAGAGACCGGTTCGGTACGGTTGTCTAATAGGATGGAGAATTGTCGAGTCCTCCCTCCGCCTAAGTCTGCATAGTGTGTCTGATGGAATTCGCTGTCCATTTTCTTTTTAATTCAAAAAAATAAATATGAATTTCTTTATTTCGAGCAGTGAATCAACTTGGTCCAAAGAGTGAAGCTCATGATACACAGCTGGAGAAGATGCACAGCTCTGCTCCCTCAGAGGACAGAATTGCTTTTTTCCATGAGAAAAAAAAACCAAAAATGAACAAAAACGGGTCTCACCAGAGTTACCCAAGATTATCTGTCTTCATATTTGCATAAAATTTGTCCTCAGAGACTATAGACGTGATGAATAGATGCATTTTTGATTGCTGCTTCATTTGGGCTCTCAAAGCAGGGGGTTTAGGTGCAAACAGCAGCTCTAACATTTGTCATTTGTGTGACCTTGGATGAGGCACTCACCTTTTCTAATCCTCACTCTTGACATCTGCAAAATAAGAGTAGTAATACCCATCCATAGTGTTGTTATAATGATTAAGTTAATCCTGCTAAGCACCCTAGAACTATTATTTCAAAAACTCAACAACTCTTATTTCTTAATGGTGTCATTATTACCTTGCCTGTGTCTATGCATCTTACAGCAATGATGATTATTGATTTTAAAACATCAGAAAATTGTATCTCAGTTTTAAACAAAGCTCAGATTCATGGACATAGAACGTGGGGAACAATTATTAGAATTCCTGTTATCTTACTTTGTGCCCAAGTACACATCCTGGGCAGAAATTCCAAAATAGACTTCAAAGTAGAGTACTGAAAGAAATAAAAGTAATTTAATATGTTCTCTCTCCACTTTTTTTCCTTCTATTTCCATTTAAATAGTAAGATAAAATTATATAACAGGCACTTTAATTTGTTACTTTAAATATATAATTCTTTATTTGTCTCCTAGTTCTGCTGCAACTACTTATTATAAGGTTAGTGGTTTCAGACAACAGTTTTATTCTCTTACAGTTGGGGAGGTTAGAATTCCAAAATTAGTTTCACTGGGGGGCACCTGGGTGGCTCAGTGAGTTGAGCCTCTGCCTTCGGCTCAGGTCATGATCTCAGGGTCCTGGGATCGAGTCACATATTGGGCTCTCTGCTTGGCAGGGAGCCTGCTTCCCCCTTCTCTCTCTCTGCCTGCCTCTCTGCCTACTTGTGATCTCTGTCAAATAAATAAAATCTTTAAAAAAAAAATTAGTTTTACTGGGCTAAAATCAAGATGTTGGCAGAGCTGCCTCCCTTCTAAGGGCTGAGGTGAGAATTGGTTTCCTTGCCTTTCTCAGCTTTGAGTGGCCACCTATAATCCTTGCATGTGGTCCCTTCATAACTCTTCAAAGGGCATCACTCATGCTTTCCTCTTATAAGGACCTATGTGAATACATCTGACCCACCCAGATAATCCAGACTGATCTCTCATCTTAAGATCCTTAACTTACTCACACCTGCAAAGTCCCCTCTGCTAATATGTTAACACGGTTCTGGAGATTTGGGTGTGGACATATTTTGGAGGCCATTATTTGGTCTGCTGCAAATTCCAAAACGGAATTTCTTTAGAATATACACATTCTTGGGGCACCTGGGTGGCTCAGTCAGTTAAGTATCTGACTCTTGATTTCCACTCAGAGAGTCATCTCAGGGTCATGGGATTGAGCCCTATGTCAGGCTCTGAGCTCAGCAGAGAGTCTGCTTCTCTCCCTCTCCCTTTGCCCCTCCGCCTACTCTCTCTCTCTCCCTGTCTCTCAAATAAATAAATAAATCTTTTTTAAAAAGAGTATATATGTTCTTGTTATGATTTTTGATGGAAAGCACTAGATTTAACCTGAGTACCTCCCTTAACCATAAAATGTTATAATACAAAATAAAGAGACTCACCAAGCTCAGCTCCAGTCAAGTTTCTCCCCACTCCCTGCCTGTCCTCACCTGTCTTGGCCTCTCCCTGCCTCCCCACCACCAGCCCCTTCCACATACACCTACTTTCTACAACAGTAGTCCCCATTCATTTAGGTATCCATGCTTGTGCTATCTTTATCCCTACCAGCCCACTTCTTTCATCCTCTAAATCCCCATAAAATGTCATTCAATGACATTCATCATATTCTGCCTCTAGTTTATTTGTGCCCATTTATTAGAGGAATATATACAATTTTTGATTCTTCCTTAATTCTTCAGAGTATGTGAACACTAGTACGTGAAATGGTGCTCAGCATTACTAATCTTCAGGGAAATGCAAATCAAAACCACAATGATAACACCTCACACCTGTCAGAATGGTTATTATTCAAAAATAAAAAGATAACAACTGTTGGCATGGATGTGAAGAAAAGGGAACCCTGGTGAACTGTTGGTAGGAATGCAAATTGATATAGCCACTATGGAAAACATTATGGAGGTTCCTCAAAAAAATTACAAATGGAACTACTGTATGATCCAGTAATTCCACCTCTTGTTACTTATTCAAAGGAAATGAAAGCACTATCTCAAAGAGATATCTGCACTTCATGTTTATTGCGGCTTTATTCACAGTAGTCAAGATCTAGAAACAACTTAAGTGTCCATCAACAGATGAATGGATACAGAAAATGTGATCTACCTATTTATATTTATAGATATGTGATAGATAGATAGATAGATAGATAAAGAACAATAGGGATGAAAATGGGAGATATATGCTGAGTGAAATAAGCCAGATACAGAAAGACAAATGCTGTGTGATCTTACTTTATACAGAATCTAAAAAAGTTGAACCCATTGTAATAGAGAGTAGAATGATGGTTACTAGAGGATAAGGGGTGGGGGGAAATGGGGAGTTGTTGATCAAAAGGCACATTAAGTTATATATATAGATATGTAGTTATAAGATGAATAAGTTTTGGAGACCTATGGTTCAGCATGATGATGATGGTTAATAATATACTGCATACTTGGAAGTTGCTAAGAGACTAAATCTCAAGTATTCTTACCACAGAGGAGGAAAAAAAGGCAACTATGTGAGGTGTTAGCTATGTTAATTAGCTTAATTGTGGTAATCATTATGGAAATTAATTATAGGAAACCTCACTAAAATGGAGTCAAGAAGTTTTAGCAGGGGGAGCTCTCACACCTTACCACTCTAAGTCAATTGTAAGCCCAATAGAAAGAGACAGGGACTTAACCTTATATAGACTTGACCTTGCACATGAATACAACTCTACTACTCCAGCTGGAGGGGACATTCCACACAATAGCCAATGAGAAGCCACCATACTTCAAATTCACAGTTTACTCCAATGAACTTTAGCTCATAATAGCCTTTCAAACTTACCCCTTTTCTCTTAAAAAAAAAAAGCACACCTCCTAAGTTGTTGGACTTGCCTATGCTTTTGCCACAGATGCTTGTTCCAGATTGCAATTCTCTTTTACTCCTGAATAAACCCATCTTTTGGTGGTAAAATAACCGGAAGTTTTACCTTTAGATTAACATAATTCCACAATATATATGTCTGTTAAAATATCACATTGTACACCTTACCTATACATAATCATACTTCAGTAAAGCTAGAAAAAATTTAGCAGACATAAAACAAGGCACTACGATCCATAATTTAGAGATAAAGAAGAACAGACGCAGAAATATCAGAGATGATGAGATTAACAAATAAGAATATTAAAATAACTATTATAAATATGCTTCTTGTATTCAAGAATCTAGAGGGAAATACAAATATAATTGAATAATAAAAAGGAGACATGAAAAAGATTGAGATACAACTTGTGCAGATAAAAAATATATCTGAAATAAGAAATACACTGGATGGACATAAAGGATATTATTATGATAATTTTTCAGTGTATCAATCTAATCATTAAATATAAGTCATTGGATCATCTTTACTCATAAAAACAAAAGCTTTTCAGTGGCTCAACAAAGAAAAAACAGCACATTGTTGGTGATATTTCTAAGCTGGAAAGTCCTAGCCATCACCGTGCCATGAAACCTAGATGCACTCCAATTTCATGAACATTGATGCTATGGATTATTGAGGCACACTTGACTATGCATGTCAGAATCCACGATTTTAATTAAAGTTATGATGTGAACAAAGAGTGTCCATTAGACAAGAAGAATTTGGTCTTGGCAAGTGATATTTGCATCAATTTGCTTAATTAGATCAGTACTTTTAAAACAATTTGTAAAGCATAGGATTAAAGGCCTGAATTTCAAAGGATTTAGCAGAAGCCACAATCATGGTTTCAAACAAATCATCTGCAAGAAATTGTAGGCTGAAAATAGCAATTAGCAGCCCACAGAAAAAATTTTAATGGAGACCATTTCTATCCATTGAATAACCATGTATAATATGGCTTGGCTTGAATCACTGATAACTTAACCTTCACCAAATTTTTCAGAGTGGAAGCAAACTGCCCCTCTTGTTTATTTCAGACTAGATTTCAAACAAAAATTAATCCCAGGTGCAAAAATATTCTGTGTCGCTTTGGCTTTGGGGGGAAAGCAACAAAGGAGGCAGGGTTGGCAAATCTCACTCTTAGCCTTACCTCTTAGATTCACACAGTCCTAACCTTACCTCGCCAACTTCCTATTTTAAAAACGTGAATGTGATGTAATCAGTCAGTAGCCAGTAGTAGTCAGTAGTAAATCAGTTAGTAGTAAATCAGTTAAAGTTATAATTTGAATATTGAAAATATTCAATACATTGAAAATGTATTTTATTTATTCCTAAACAAACCGCTTCATCAGTAAACTTGCTCATTCCTCTTCCAGAAAGAGAAAATGTTTGGGGGGAAATAATTACGTGAAGAAGGTAACCAATTATTGTATTGTATGATCTTACCTATATGTGGAATCTAAAAACAAACTCAAAGAAAAAAATATCAGATTTGTGGTTATGGGCATAGGAAACAGGGAGGATTTGGAGGAAGGTGGTCAAAAGGCACAAGTTCCAAACATAAGGCAAGTACCAGGGATGTAATGTAGAAAAGGATGACTACAGTCAACACTGCTGTATGGTATATTTGAAAGTTGCTAAGAGAGTAGGTCCTAAAAGATCTCACCACAAGAAAAAAGTTGGGGGGTAACTATATGTGGTGATGGATATTGGCTAAACTCACTGAGGCGATCATTTTGCACTCTATGTAGGTCGAATCATTATGCTGAACACCTTAACCTTATATAGGCTGCATGTCAATTATATCTTAATAAAACCAAGAAAGAGAGAGAGAGAGAGAGAGAAAAGATAGAGCTAAGAGATCAGTGGCTGTAGGGAAGTAAGGGGGTGGGGGTAATAGGAGAAAGAAATCTGAGAACAAAGCAGGGCAACTCATACAGGACCTTGTGCCTTCTCAGGAGCTGGGCATTTATTCCACGTGTGATGAGGCATCACTGAAAGGCTTGAGCAAAGAAATGTGGGTGTCTGGCTGCCAGTTTACCAGGGTTACCCCTGCTCCTGTTGGAGAACCTAGCTGAGGACAAAGGCAGAGCAGGGGGAATCTCTAAGAGGCTACAGTCATAAGCCAGGCAGAGGTCCAAGTTGCCTGAGCCAGCTGGGGAGAGTTGGGGTTGCAAGGATAGCTCTGACACTGGGACAGGAGAGGGGCATGTAGTGAGGAATGACATCCACTGGCCAGACCTGAGAAACTTGAGCAATGATAAAGGAAGACCGAACAAGTGAAGGTTTTGGAGGGAAATGTCAGTTTTGGATATATTAGTGTATCTCTTGTCATTGTCATCTTCAGATATAAAGAGCAACTCAGACGCTGGATAAATGAATCTAGAGTTTGGGGAAAGATCCAGGTGGTAAATACAAATTTAGGAGTTAAGGATACATAGATGATATTTCAAGCCATGAGATAAGATGAAATCCCCAAAAGAGTTAAGGTCAATACAAAAGAGTGATCATCAGTATTAAGTTTCTCGGATTAGAAAGATGAAGGACAGAGAATTGACCATTGCAATTATGCAAGTGGAGGTGATCAGTGAGGCGCGATGTAGCTGTCAGGAGACAGAAATCAAGTGCTAGTGTCAGGGTTGATTCAGCCTACCCTGTAACCACCTACAAGAAATGTTGTGAGTGATGAGGCTGGAAGGCAAGCAGGGTCTGCACTCAGACACTGTGATTTACGGCCACAGATGTGTTGTATCTGCGAAGAGTTGAAGCAGTGCAATGACATGCCCAGGGGTTCATCTTAGAACAAGGTCCTACTGACAACATGGAACAAGAGGTGGCAAATTGCCATATGGATGACAAACGTGTGAGTGCAAATAATAGGACGTCCTTAACATGTGTAAATACATCTAGGTTAAAGTGGAGACACTCAGTTCAACAGTCCTGGTTTTATATCACTTCCTCCCACACAGATTCTTTCCAGGTAGCGTTTCATTTCAGGCGGTAAGTTGTCCCAGTGATTTTAGTGGTGCTGTAATTTTATTATTTCTTAAAGGCACCTGAGTCCTTACTGTCCCTGCCATACCTACATGTCAACTATTCTACTGGCAATGAGCATCACATGAATGAAGACAAAGGACTTTTGAATGAATAGAACTTTACTTTCCAAAATTTGACTTCCATCAAACTATTCAGAGATAAATACTTACATACAGTAGAACCTACCTATAAAAAATTGTCTTCCTTTCTTTTCCTTTAACAGGAAAACAGCATACTTTACAAAGCAAAGATAAATTTTGTCCTTAAAATCAAATCAAAATCTCATTTTTTAATCCCAGACCACTTTGTCCCTGTACATATGACAAGCTCTTGAGTAATGTTTCACTGTGACTGTTTCATGTGACTCACCATGGTCTAAAGAATTGCTGATAATTAAAATATATTGAAACAATTCATAATTATTTATTTTAGGGTTATAAAACTGAAAAAACTCTATGCTTGGAAGAGTTATGATTCATGATTGAAATAATTTAGCTTTACTAAAGCTTTAATAAAACTAAATAATGTCCTCACTCAGCTCACAGAACAGTCTTTAACTTAAACCTGTGTTTAAAAAGCAATTTAATAGTTAGTATTTCATTTTATCCTCAGAATAACTTTTTGAAGAAGATAGCATCACTAGTATTACTTTCTCGGTGGCAACGGGAGGAAGGGGAAGCACTTAATTATATTTCCCAAAGATTAATTCTCTGAAAGAATTCAAGACAAATTGTACTTCATGAATCTCAAGATGTAAAAAATTAAGAACCACAAGAACTTAGCCACGTGCTAGGGCAAAGTCATGGGGGGGAAGGAGAGTTGTTGAAATACTTCAGGATCAACCTATACCAATATCTTCTCCCACCCCCCAAAAATAAACAAATAAACAAATAAATAATAAAATCCTTTATTCTCATTAAAGGGTTTCAGTATCTTGATAATTTTCTCCACTACAGCTTTGCCTTCCCTTATTGACATACCTCCAGTTGATCTTAAAAAATGGAAGGGAGACAAACCATAAGTGACTCTTAATCTCACAAAACAAACTGAGGGTTGCTGGGGGGAGGGGGGTTGGGAGAAGGGGGTGGGATTATGGACATTGGGGAGGGTATGTGCTTTGGTGAGTGCTGTGAAGTGTGTAAACCTGGTGATTCACAGACCTGTACCCCTGGGGATAAAAATATATGTTTATAAAAAATAAAAAATTAAAAAAAAATGGAAATTGCTCTTCCTTAAAGGGAAGAGAGAATCTGGCTTGATGAGCTTTCTGTTGATTAAAAAAGAGAGTGAATAAGTCAAAGAGCAGAAACTTGCAGATACAACTGGATTCATGTTGGAGAGGAAAAAGTCAAATTATGAAATTGCGAAAAAATACCCACTTGTACCATTGTCCATGTAGTTTCATTCAACTGAGGAGATAAAAAAATTGGAAGGTGCTCATGATCAAACAAGACAGCTTCATGTGCATGTAGTACAAAGATCATTTGTTTCTAAGAAAATATATTCCCAAAGCATTTGATAATTTTGATCAGCTTCAGTAAATATTATCCATGCTTCTAAAAGAGGATTCTTTTCTTTTTTTTATCTCCTCCTGCAGCTTCTCATTTATCCCAAATAATTTGCCATATTTAGTAAATATTAATACAGGACACCCAGTGAAATTTCAATTGCAGGTAATCAATACATTAATTATTTAGCATAAGTTTATCCCAAATATTTCATAGAACACACTTAAACTAAAAAATTATTCTTTGTGTATATATACCACATCTTCTTGATCCATTCATCTGTTGATGGACATCTAGGTTCTTTCCATAGTTTGGCTATTGTGGACATTGCTGCTATAAACATTCGGGTGCATGTGCCCCTTTGGATCACTACATTTGTATCTTTAGGGTAAATACCCAATAGTGCAATTGCTGGGTCATAGGGCAGTTCTATTTTCAACATTCTGAGGAACCTCAAAAAATAAAAAATTTAAAGGTTGAAAAAAAAAATTATTCTTTGTTTATCTGAAATTCATATTTAATCAGACACTTTAGTAGCCATCCCAAAGTAACAAAAAAATGAATCTTATGCAGGGATTTTAATTCCTCTACTCATTGAATGCACTATGAGAAAGCTCACCAGTCTGGCATTCTAGTTATCTGAAAAGCCTATCTGAGAAATATTTTAACAAATGAGAATACATATACAGATCTCTAGGCATCCAAGGAGCTTTTTATTCCTCTTGTTATCTCTTATAGATCTTTCATTTTACTTCAACCTGTTGTCCCAAAAGAAAACACAGTTACTCTTTCAACAAGTTTCAAGACTTCAGAGGCAGTAACTCCTCATTGACTGGAAGCTGTTCTTTCTGCTGCACATCAAGAAGCCGCAATATCAAAGGAGATGTTACATTTTCCAAGTAGACTCAAAGGTATTTCCTTAGGAAACAATTACCATTTCCATAACTATGAGAAGGTTAAATTTCCTTTTATCTCCAGTAGAGAGACCAAAAAAATAGATATCACACCACATCATTATTTCTGAAATCCCACTGTCTAACCACAACTTCATGCTTGTTAACTTAGTCTGATTTTCATTCTTCTAGAGGTCACTATTTTAACTTTCAATAATATATGTTTATGCTACATTTCTTGATTTTCTAGTATGAGATTTTCTCTTGACTCCCAGCCATGAAAGACCAATTAACTTGCATATTACAGTTCTCCCACCTTATCTCCTATCCCTCCTTTCCTAATTTTTATGAAATTAACCATTATTTTATATTCTTACTGATTTTAAATGGTAGTATGCTTCCATATCTATTGATTGATTTATGAGTTTAAAAATATTGTCTTTTGTGCCCTGGTCATACAGTGTAAGGAAACACTTTGCTTTCTGTTCCCTATCCATCCCAACTCACTGCCTGTTCTTCATAGGTTCTATTATTACTTCTACATTGTGGAAATGTATGATATTTACATTCAATCCTATTTCCAGAGTTCCTGTGGATATTTAGCCTTAATTCCATTTTAACATTTTTTTTTCTTTTACCTCTCATTTGGCTCATTTCAACAAGTAATTTCCTTTTTCTTTTTTTAAATTTTTTATTTATTCATTTGAGAGAGACAGAGCAAGTGAGGGAGGGATGGGTAGAGATAGAAGGAGAAGGAGGCTCCCTGACTGAGCAGGAAGCCCAAGGTGGGGGCTTGATCTGGTACCTCAGGATCACGACTTGAGCCAAAGGCAGACTGAGGCACTCAGGTGCCCCAGATATTTTCCTCAAGGAAAACACATATTTCTTCTGGGTTTTTGAAGAGCTGGAAACATCTGTCTGCCTGTTGCCTTCATACTTGAATTAAACACAAAAAATTCTTTCTTTCCAAAGGCAGCTTTAGTTTTGCTCCACTATCTCTTCACACTAAAAATTACTATGAAGTCTAAACTCAATATGGTTTGTCCCCTCTGTGTTTCATTTTGTTTGTTTGTTTTGATCCATAGAGTTCTGGTCTACCTTTATTTTTGCAGGCTAGTAACATTACCAGTGTATTTTAGAGACTGTTTTGTTCTTTTCATCTAGGACACGTGGCGCCATTTTAACCCACAGACTCAGGCATTCCTTTAATGAAGTTTTTCTGTTTGTTTGTTTTTTACTGTGTCTTTGAAATACTCTGTTTTGTTTTGTTTTGTTTTTATTTGTGTTGCTACACAGACCTCAGGTGCATAGAACTGAAAGATAATATTCCCTAGTTCCTTTCTTAAATCTTTACCACCTAGGTCTCTTGTCCTTGGGCACTGCTCTATTATACTTATTTTGTATATGATTCTAACAAATTACCTATATGTGTGTGTAGATATATGTGTGTGAATTCTTTAAATATATATAGAGCTTTACCGTGTGCACATCTTTAACCTACATAAATAATACTGTGAAATAAATCTTACCCTGTTTCTTACTATTTTACACTCAACAATTTCTGAGATCTCTACATTGCAACATGTTTAAACCCTAGTTCATTATTTCTGGTTGGTGCACAAAACTCTATACCTGTGCCTCCGGTTTTATTTCTCTATTTTCTTACTTCTGGCCACCTTGGTAAATGATTCAATAAACATTTCTCTTCATTGACCTGTACAAAATTTTCCCTATAATGTATAACCAAGAATTAACTTCCTGGATCATAGAAATATGTACATTCTTAATATATTCAAATGCTGTCAGATTATTGTCCAGAAGGATGTGCCAGTTTCTTAAATCTTCACAGCAATTAATATTAGTTTTCTAATTTTTGCTATCCATTTGGGTTTAAAGTTGTATATCACTGCTTTAGTTTGCATTTCTTATTTGGTAGGGGGGCTAAATATCTTTTCATATGCTTATTAACCATTTAGTTTTCTCTTCTGCAAAATGTCTATTTATACCCTTTGCCCATTTTCTATTGTGTTTCTTGTATTTTTCTTTTTGATTCCTAATATCTCGATATAGATTGCTTGTTGGCATTGGACCTTGAAAATACCTTTGTCTAGTCCATTATCCATCCATTAATTTTGTTTTTGGTGTCCTTCATAGAATAGAAATCTTTAATTTTGATATAATAAATCTACTTATTTTTATTTATTTATTTTTTAAGACTTTATTTATTTATTTGACAGAGAGAGAAAGAGCACAAGTAGGCAAAGGGAAAGGGAGAAGCTCCCCACTGAACAGGGAGTCCAATATGGGGCTCCATCTGAGGACCCTGGGATTATGACTTAAACTAAAGGCACACACTTAACCAACTAAGCCACCCAGGTGCCCCCAAATCCATCTATTTTTAAGCTGACAGTTTTTATTATGGTCCCCTTTTAATTATTCCTTTTTAAAAGCCACAAAGATATTCTCTTATACTTTCTTCTATTTCATTTATAATTTTACTTTTCACATTTGGGTTTTTAAAAATATTTTATTTATTTATTTGACACAGAGAGAGATCACAAGTAGGCAGAGCAAAAGGCAGAAAGAGAGGAGGAAGCAGGTTCCCTGCTGAGCAGGGAGCCCGATGTGGGGCTTGACATGGGGCTCAATCCCATGACCCTGAGATCATGACCTGAGCTGAAGGCAGAGGCTTAACCCAGTGAGCCACCCATGTGCCCCAATCACATTTGTGTTTTAATAGACTGAAATTCATCATTGTATCCAAAGTGAAATGGTATTTCAGGTTTGTTTGTTTGTTTTCCAAATGGTGAGACCATATTCCATGTATCATCAGCAAATAAGATGTGCTTCTCACCCATTTGTGTTGCCTCTGCTTCACAAATCAAGCTTCCATAAAATGGCTTTTCTTCTCTGCTCCACTGATTTCTTTGTGGGCGTCCATAGAGAACCCACACTTTTCATTATTAGAGCTGTGTAAAATGGAGCATACTCTATATCCTTGCCCTATGCTTTTAAAATTGTCTAACCCTTTAGTGGGCTTTCATTGTTTCATTTAAGTTTTAGAATTAGTTTTCCAGTGTCCACAAATAACTGCTGAGATTGTAGTTAAAACAATTGAATATATAGACTAATTTGGAAAAATTAACATTTTTATCATTAAAATTATCCTATCCTTGATCTTTTCAAGTCATTCCAGAATGTTTTAAAGATTTTATTTATTTATTTGAGAAAGAGAGAGAGAGAGCACGCTCTGTCTTGGACAGAGCAGTAAAATGCACTTACTTTTTTCCTTTTCCATGAACATCTTTTAATGTATGTATTATTTTCAAACTACATTTAACAGCAGACTTTTGGTGGCTAAGAATCTAGAGGCTCACATCCTAGCCTGAAGGCTTATATTTGGGGGATTTTAAAAACTAAGGTCAACTACAACTAGAAGGGTCCCAGTAAAATTCATTTGTATAGCACCAAACAAAACATCTACCACCATTGCACACTACCACCATTGGCCAAGACACACCCTGAAAAATGGGCCCAGCCTCTTGACAACAAATTGGGACCCTTCTTAACCCTGTAATATAGGTCTGCTATTTGACTCAGAATGCGGGCTAAACTCAGGAAAAAAGAGGAACCCAAATATTTAGTGTCAATAGCATCTATTTAAGAAGATGGTCCCTGTCACAGGCCTCTTCATCTTCATTTAAGAAGATGGTCCCTGTCACAGTGAAAGTAACTATGGAAGAAAAAAAAAATGGAAACCTAGTGCCATAATCTTAGAAGATTTTACACTAAAAAGACTTACTTTTCCACTTTAAAAGTAAGGTTGATAAAAACAAATTAAAAACTGTTTTTGGGTTCTTGGACCTATTTCCAACATTATGGGAGGGGGGCCCCCACAATAACGCCAAGGATTCAACTCAATACTGACACCGTATACCCAAAGACAGCATCAGATTTCACAAGTCAAGGGCTCAGTTTCACAAGACTGCCTCCACCTCCAGTTCAGTCACCAGCCAGTCACAAGCCCCATGCTGTTACCTACAATACTTCTGACTGACCAGCTGCAGATTGGGGTTTCTGATACTTCCTCCTTAGATATGATTAATTTCCTAGGGCTGTTCACAGAACTCATGGGAAACACATTTACCAGCTTATTAAGGGATATGAGAAAGGATAAAAATCAACAAGATGAAGGGATACATAAGGTGAGATATGGGGAAGAGGGGCAAAACTTCTATGCCTTCTCCAGGAGCGCTCCTCTCCCTGCACCTCCACACGTTCCCCAACCTGGAAGCTCTCCAAACCCAGTCCTCTTGGGATTTAATGAAGGCTTCATTGCACAGTCATGACTAAGTCATTAACCATGGGATATTCAGCCTCCAGCACCTCTTTCCTCCCTTGGAAGTTGGGGAGAGGGGTAAACGGAGACATAGGGAGGAGACTCAAAGTTTCAACCATCTTATCATATGGTTGGTCTTCTGGTGACTAGACTCAACACATAGGCGAGGTCCAAAACGTCACTTTAACTAATATAACAAAAGACAGCTTAATCACTCTTTACACCTAGGAAAGTCCAAGAGTATTGGGAGCTGTGAGCCAAGAAATGTGGAGGAAGACCAAACATATATGAGAAATATAATTTGGTCATCCAAATAACCATATATATATTTCTTATTGCAAGAACATACACATATGCCCATGACAGAAACAGAGGCTCCTGGAAAGAGTGTGATCAGAAGGTACATTGTAACATTTTTCCTAAAAGAACACCCTTGGGGGCGCCTGGGTGGCTCAGTGGGTTAAGCCGCTGCCTTCGGCTCAGGTCATGATCTCAGGGTCCTGGGATCGAGTCCCACATCGGGCTCTCTGCTCAGCAGGGAGCCTGCTTCCTCCTCTCTCTCTGCCTGCCTCTCTGCCTACTTGTGATCTCCCTCTGTCAAATGAATAAATAAAATATTAAAAAAAAAAAGAACACCCTTGTAGGCTACCTGAATTTATGATAAAGAGAAAAATTCTCCACACATCTATGTAGTAAATGACTACCAAAAAAATACATTTTGAGGGTACTTCAGTTGATTAAATCCATTAGCCTTCATTCATCTTAGGTCATTATCTACTGGGATTGAGTCCCACACTGCTTCAGGCTCTCTGCTCAGCGGAGATCCTGTTTCTCCCTCCTCTACTCCTCCTCCAGATCGTGCTCCCTCTCTCTCTCAAATAAATAAATAAAATATTTTTTACAAATCTGATTATAATACTACCAAAAATATGAAATCGTTAGGAATGAATTTAACAAAAGATGGACAAGTGTTCTACATTTAAAACTTAAGAACATTGTTAAGAAGAATTTTAAAAATGAAGACATATTCTATGTTTAAGTATAGTAAAACTCAGTATTATAATGCCAATTCTCCAAATTGATTCATAGATTCAGAAGAATCAGAAAATAGCCTCAGCCGGTGTTTTTCTTTTATACATTTTGATAAAGTGGTTGTAGTTTTGGGGTTTTCTTTTAAAGATTTATTTACTTATTTTACAGAGAGAAAGAGAGTAGGGGGGAAGGGCAGAAAGAGAGGGAGAACAAGAATCTCTGACTCCCCACTGAGCACAAAGTCTGACTGTCAGTTGAGATTCTTGTTTTCAGCTCAAGTCATGTTCTTACAGTTTATGGGATCAAGCCCCATATCCTGCTCTACTCTCAGTGCATGGTCTGCTTGAGTTTCTCTCTCTTTCTGCCCTTCCCCCCAGCTCTCCTGCACATGCCCACACTCTCTCTCTTGAAATAAATAAATAAATAAATAAATAAATAAATAAATAATATGTTTTTATAAAGATGATATATACAACAATTTGGATGACTCTCAAAAACAATGATAAATGGGGGGCGCCTGGGTGGCTCAGTGGTTTAAGCCTCTGCCTTCAGCTCAGGTCATGATCTCAGGATCCTGGGATCGAGCCCCACATCGGGCTCTCTGCTCAGCGGGGAGCCTGCTTCCCCCCTCTCTCTGCCTGCCTCTCTGCCTACTTGTGATCTCTCTCTATCAAATAAATAAATAAAAATCTTTTTAAAAAATGATAAATGGAAAAAGACAATAAAAAGAATACAATTTGTGTAATTCCATTTATATAACTTTCTAGAACCAGCAAGTTCTAATAAGTTTTCTACCACAGAATCACAACACAGTAATCACTGTGGATAAGAGGTAGGTGTTAGAGATGGGGACTAGCTGGGAAACTATATGAGGAACTTTCTAGGGTAAGGATATTCCATTTGGGAACACAGACATATATATTTTTCAAAAGTCAACTAATGTACACTTAAGATCTGTATATTCTTTTTTTTTTTTAAGAAAGATTTTATTTATTTATTTGACACAGAGAGAAAGAGATCACAAGTAGGTGGAGAGGCAGGCAGAGAGAGAAGGGAAGCAGGCTCCCTGCTGAGTAGAGAGCCAGATATGGGGCTGGACCTCCGGACCCTGAGATCATGACCTGAGCGGAAGGCAGAGGCTTAGCCCACTGAGACACCCAGGTGTCCCCCAAGATCTGTATATTCTTATATGTAAATTTTATATTAAAGTCATAAAATATTATGACATAATATTAATGTATGTTATATTAGATAATATTGTATATGTGATAATATATATTTGATATATTACAAAAATATAATTTGTTAAAAGTTTTGCTTTTAACAAAACTATGAACAAATATTGAACTCTACTGATATGAAGTTGTTAGGGAAAAGTGTACAGATGTCTGCAATTTGCTTAGATGAATGTATAGATAAATATACAAGTAGTAAAACAAGAATAATAGAGTGTTAATGGTAGAATTTCAGTTGGGGGTTTATGGAATTTTTACTGTAAAGTTCTTTGAACTTTGTTACATGCTTGGAATTCTTCAAAATAAAAATATTAGATATTTTGGGGTGCCTGGGTGGCTCAGTGGGTTCAGCCTCTACCTACGGCTCAGGTCATGATCCCAGGGGCCTGGGATCGAGTCCCGCATGGGGCTCTCTGCTCAGCAGGGAGCCTGCTTCTCCTCATCTCTCTCTGTCTGTCTGTCTCTCTGCCTATTTGTGATCTCTCTCTCTGTCAAATAAATAAATAAAATCTTTTAAAAATATATTAGATATTTTTATGAAGCATATGTATATTTGTGGAGACTTAGGGCTCTCATGTGTGTGCTTATATAAAAGTATACATGCATACATATGTGCTAAACACAATTTAAGGAGCTCAGTGACATCAGTGAGATAACCTGTTTGTAGCCATGTTCTATGTATAAAAGCCTCAGAGCCTAGTATTGGACCCAGAATTTTTTCTAAAGAAACATTTAGCCCTGCTCAGACGAACTTGTTTAAACCGCCTGCACAAGGAAGACACACAGGTTTGTGCCAGTTCTAGGCGCCCACTCTTGAAAGAGAAGTTTCCCCGTACCATAAGCTGGTAGTCAAAACTTGCAAATATTTCACTAACAACAAAGTGGGCTTTTTTTCCTGCTGTTTCTAGAAAAAAGTAAATTTCATTAATTGAAAGATACTTTATCATTGGATCAAGCCAGACTACCATAGATCTAAAAACATTCTTACTGAAATAGTGGACACAATATTCTTTGGTTCCTTCCCGGAACTGGCACTGTGGCCTAAATGTGCACTGAAGGACATTCAATAATCTTGTAACAATTTCATTATTGTAAATACTTTAAGGATGTTGTTGACAGCATAATCCAGGATCCTTCAGTGCCTACTTCCTGAGAATCCAAAATAGCCCTTTCACTGATTTCATTTTCAGGATGAGCTTTACTTATCTTGAGTGCCTGGTTTATTGTTACATGGATAGTGTGAATATTATATCTAGTTGGAGCAAAGGAGCTCAGAGCCAAACTTGTAGAGCCCCTCTAATAGTGACCCAGTGATGAGCAGTAACCATTAGATAAGTACCCAAAATCATAAAACTTTCCTACCTTTATTTTCCCATTCCCATACTTCCTATCTGCATCTTTTTATACTAGAGTGTGTTATATCTTTCATTGTTGTGGTTCATACCCTTTTTTAAAAATGAGGTCATTTTTTTTTAATTCAAATCAGTTCCTATAATAGTCTTTGTAATATAAATAGTGATCATGACCTAATTTGTGTGTCACCATGTCCCTCTGTTTAACTACTTTTATATCTTTGATGTATGTTTTATAACCATAAAAGTAATTTCATTTTGGGGTAACTGGGTGACTCAATCAGCCAAACAGCTGCCTTTCTCAGGTCATGATCCTGGAGCCCCTGGATCTAGCCCCTCAATATGGGCTCCCTTCTCAGTGGGGAATCTGTGTCTCCCTCTGACCTTCCCCCACTTGTGCTCCCTCTCTCTCACTCACTCACTCTCTCTCAAAAAATAAATAAAATCTTAAAAAAAAATAATTTCATCCCTTTGAAGTAACTAAAACAAATCAAGAAGAGGATTATTTTAAAGAAGAAATAACATATTTCAGTAAAGGACATTCTAGAACACCTGTCTCATCAGGCAAGATGTAAGATATTAATACAATGTTCCTTTCTGCTGACTCTTTGGAATGGAACCAAATATAAATGTATTTAATCATGTGCATTCAGCAATCCATTAATCTAATATCTCCATAACAAATAAAGAAAGAGTGGATTTAAGTCTTCTTAGGAATGAGTGTTAGTAATCATACATCATACAGTCTTTACCAACTAGTGTTGTGGGTTATTGTTTTAAAGAAAAAGTAGTCACCTCACATATTTTTTCCAGAAAAAGACAGAAGATAATTTTGTCACAAACTCTACATGGATTATGGGGCAGATATTATACCATCAGAATCAAGAAATTGATAAACTGAACTCATAGCCTAAGGGAATTTTTATAATACCAAAAAATAACAATTATTATCTACCAACCAAGAGATATTGAATTTCCTTCCTTTAGCAATAATATTTTGAGTGTATGTTTTTCATACAACACTACAGTATTAGAGGTAGCTAAAAAAAAAAAAGGAAAAAAATGTTAAAGGAAACAATACAAAACCTCCCAAGAGGTTCATTACTTTAGGTGAACAGACAAAACCCAAATCCCTGAAATGTCTGAGGACACATATGAAGAGAGGTGGGAGCATGAGGACTATGGTGGGCTCTGTCTCAACCACAAGTCCTGAGGGGAAGTGGGGCAAAGGGGACCACTGCACTGAGGCGCCTGGGGACATGCCTTAGGCCGGGTATGAGGATTTTAAGAAGCTGTGATGCTGGTGAGTAACACAGAACAGTTCCATGAAGGTGAGTGACTCACTGAGATTTGGAAAAATATATATTTCATAATTTAGTAAGAGTAGCAAAGTTTTAGGTCTCCTCTCCTAACCCCTGCTCTCCATATGGATCAGGTATTTCAGGAGGAATACATTCTTTTATGGACACATCTAGCTATTTTCATGTAGTTTAGTTACCGACTGTAAACAATACCGAGGCTTTTGACAAGTCTATTAAGACTCCTTTAAAGTAAGCACGGACTACCCCAAAATAACAAAGACATAAAGAAACATCCCCAACTAAACAACATTAACCTTACACTAAAAAGAAAGAAAGACCTTTTTTTTTTTATACAGTCAATAACATTTTTAAATGTCCTAATCAATCTGTGTCCAAAAGAAAATGAAAGGCAGAACAAAGAGAATTCTTAGCAATGAAACCACAGCATTACGTTCATCTGAATTTTGAATTAAGAAGTCAGTATACAATTTCTTTAAAATTATTTAAAATCTTACTTGTGGAAGAAGTTGGAAAATCAGCTCCAAAACAACTGGAGGGAAATGAAGTCTGACAATTTTGAAGGACTCACATCCAAAACCTTGACACATAACGCACAGAGCATAAAAAAGGGGGAAAAAAAAAAAAAACTTTCCACCAACTTTGAAACCACATGATTCCAACTTTAGTCCTGTAGCAACTTCTCCTTTTTCCGTTTGTTCATATTCAAAACTTCCATGCTAATGTACACAGATTTATTTATTATAAGCAGGTGGTTTGCATTTAACTCTTCTCTGTGTAAGTCTGAAGCAGAAATTAAGTAACATCCTCTGGTGAAGAGTCGAACATACTTTCTATGAGTGTTAATGTTGTAGATTATAATCTTCTGTCATTTCACAGACAGGTCAAAAAAGTATTTGCATTGCCCTTCAATAACTTTGCCATTAGTTTCACCTAATTGATCGAAGGGTATTACTGTTCAAAGGTATACAGTAAATGAAAATCCAAGTGGAGAAATGTCAGGAAGAAACCCTGGTATCAGCATGTCCCCACCTGCAGAGCAGACCCTTCTGGGGAGAGGGGCTACCAGAGCCTGGCAGAAAAAAACATACCAAAGGGTACATTTATAATCCACTATTTGTTGTAGGCTTTGCCACAGCATTAGTTTTTACATCACCTTTACTTATTTAACTCTTAACAAAGAAGCAAATTCCACACATAATTTGGGACCCAAATAAGCTAGGTAAGATCATTTTTTTTTTTAGACATTAGTATTCATGGAAAAACCAAAACCTAACAAAACCTATACCCAGTTATTACAGTGTGATCTCTGGGTTTAATATTTCTCAAACTAGTTATGGCCCTGACCTGCTTAGATCAATACAGAAACCTCTTTCTCTTTCCTCTTAGAAACAGACCAGTGTTGTTTTTGTGCAGTTAAATGAACAACTGAGACAGAAAGTAAAAGCTTAAAAAATTCCTTTTGTTGCATAAAAGATTCTGGCTTATGCCTGCTGAGAAATTCCACTTTTAAAATATTATTAACCACAATCCAAGTTGATTAAAATGTGCAAGGAGTTTCTTGGGGGTAAAATGTTAAATTTGAGGCTTTCTTTAGGTTTTGTTTTTTAAAGCATAGAGTTTGTTTTTGTTTTTGTTTTTTCAACTCAGCCTCAGTTTTAAGTGTGAATGATGGAGGTAATGGCAAATATTTACCATTTATTTTCTAAATATCTATGTCTGCTTTTCTGGAAAGAATATAAAAACTATTTTTTAAAAGATTTTATTTATATGAGAGGGAGAGTGAGATAGAGAGAAAGCATGAGTGGGAGAATGAGGGGGTATAAGCAGGGATGAGTATTTCAGGGAGCAGAAGCAGATACCCTGCTGAGCAGGGAGCCTGATCCCAGGGCTCAATCCTGGGACTCTATCCTGGAAGACCAGGATCATGACATGAGCCAAATGGAGATGCTTTACCAACTGAACCACCCAGGAGCCCCTCTGTTAAATTTACTTTTCAAAAATAGTTCTTAGAGACTCTGATTTAAATACAACAACAATAAGAAGCAAAGGAACTGCAGAAAACTCTTAAAAGCCAAACCCAAGAATTTAGTCTGAGATCTTCTAATTAGATTCCATAGGTTTAAAAATAGCCATCAAAACTGAACAAACATAAAATATGTCATTCCTAGGAGAATGACAGTAGAAAAATATATATCACCAGTCTCAACCATGTGCTGATGTAACTTTCATTCAGGAGCAAGATTTGTTCACTAAAAATACAATAACCTATTTTTTCCTCTACTCAATCACAATTTCATATAGTCCCATTTATGAAGTCTGGAAAACAACAATGTAGTTATTATCACTACAGTGGAGGGCAGGTGTTTATAGTTAGCTTTAGGACTAAAGAGTTTGGTACTAGCTCTGCATAGTATTAATAACTGTAACCAGATATATTTGAAAAGCAAATACCCAGTCCCCAGTTGCTATAGAAATAAAATGAACAATAAGAGATAAAGATCTCTTTCAAAACATCTTGGTTAGTCTCCTTCTTGAAAATACCTCATTTCTGCTTTGGCAACAATCAGAAGGAGTAGAAAAGTAACTGAATATTTGTAAAACTTTAAAGGTCAACTTATACAGCACTTCTTGGCAAAGATTCAAATCAGCTCACAGACTATCATTTCTGAAATTTGGCTTGAAATTGTGAATGTTGCCTGCAATACATTTGAAATATCTATCAGATTAAAATTTTTCAGTGGATAGTATGTAATTTTAGAATCAAGGAAAATTACTCTGAGGCATGTTAAACCTTAAATGTATTTGACTTTTGAGAATTTAGTTGGAATCCAAGTGGATCAATAAAACAGAACAGGAAAAAAAAAACAAAAACAAAATAGCAGTCAAATCAGCCTGAGCAATGCTCTAGAAATTTCAAAAACATTTGCATGAGCAGCTTTGCATTGGTTTTACATGGGCAAAGTTATCTTTTCAGCTCTCTTGTTAGGAAGGAGAATTACATCACAAGCAAGAAAATAAATATTAAAGTTGATAATCGAAATGAGACTTTATATTTTTTTACATTCAGCTCAGGAGAATTGTATAGACAATGACTACTTTGATAGAGACATGTTGAAATGGCCCAACCTTTAAGGAAGTATAGAAATTAAACTAATGACACCTAAATAAATATAAACAAGTTAAAAATAAAAGTGTATCTAGTAGGGTACCTGGGTGGCTCAGTTGGTTAAGCATCTGCCTTTGGCTCAGGTCATGATCCTGGGGACTCGGGACTGAGCTCCGTGTCGGGCTCCATTCTTAGCAGGTAGCGGGCTTCTCTCTCTATCTCTCTCTCCCCTCTGCTCCTGCTCTCTCTTGCTCTCTCTCTCTCAAATAAAGAAATTAAAAAACAAACAAACAAAAAATGTATCTTAGGATACTGAGGAAATTACTTTGAACATTTGGTAAAATTGCCACTAACTTGCATAACTATCAAAATATGACTTATATTATGCTCTCCCCAAATTGTTAAAATGCTATGGGCACCTCAAAAAGTATTACCATATTTTCGACGCAGAATGAACTTCCTCTCATGGAAGGAAGGCCTGCAGGAGGTGCTCACTAAGCACTTGTGAAATGAGTGATTATGTCAAAATGCAACTCAGAATACATGTTCAGTTTCCTTAACCTGAAGCCTCTAGTTATTAAACCCAGAAATAACGTTTAGAATAATACTCTTAGCAAGATTTTAATGGCGAATTCAAACAAATTGAGTAAAAACTGCTATTTGTGTTAATTACTCTGGCAGGACCTGACCTAAATTTGTTTCTATAAGGTAGACAGATTTTTGAGATTTTCAGATGACTCATCTAGATGAAGAAGTGAAATAGGATGGAGGAAGTGGTTCAGTGTTGACTACCATTTGGATAAGGTTGTTAAACCTTAATGCTTGGGACTTCTAACATTTCAAACTCTTTTATTTTTTAATTTTTTATTTTTTATAAACATATATATTTAGTCCCCAGGGGTACAGGTCTGTGAATCACCAGGTTTACACATTTCACAGACTCACCAAAACACATACCCTCCCCAATGTCCATAATCCCACCCCCCTCCCCCAAACCCCCTCCCCCAGCAACCCTCAGTTTGTTTTGTGAGATTAAGAGTCACTTATGGTTTGTCTCCCTCCCAATCCCATCTTGTTTCATTGATTCTTCTCCTACCCACTTAAGCCCCCATGTTGCATCACCACTTCCTCATACCATGGAGACCATATGATAGTTGTCTTTCTCTGCTTGACTTATTTCACTAAGCATGATAAGCTCTAGTTCCATCCATGTTGTCGCAAATGGCAAGATTTCATTTCTTTTGATGGCTGCATAGTATTCCATTGTGTATATATACCATATCTTCTTGATCCATTCATCTGTGGATGGACATCTAGGTTCTTTCCATACTTTGGCTATTGTGGACATTGCTGCTATAAACATTCAGGTGCATGTGCCCCTTTGGATCACTACGTTTGTATCTTTAGGGTAAATACCCAGTAGTGCAATTGCTGGGTCATAGGGCAGTTCTATTTTCAACATTTTGAGGAACCTCCATGCTGTTTTCCAGAGTGGTTGCACCAGCTTGCATTCCCACCAACAGTGTAGGAGGGTTCCCCTTTCTCCGCATCCTTGCCAGCATCTGTCATTTCCTAACTTGTTGATTTTAGCCATTCTGACTGGTGTGAGGTGATATCGCATTGTAGTTTTGATTTGTATTTCCCTGATGCTGAGTGATATGGAGCACTTTTTCATGTGTCTGTTGGCCATCTGGATGTCTTCTTTGCAGAAATGTCTGTTCATGTCCTCTGCCCATTTCTTGATTGGATTATTTGTTCTTTGGGTGTTGAGTTTGCTAAGTTCTTTATAGATTCTGAACACTAGTCCTTTATCGGATATGTCATTTGCAAATACCTTCTCCCATTCTGTCAGTTGTCTTTTGATTTTGTTAACTGTTTCCTTTGCTGTGCAAAAGCTTTTGATCTTGATGAAATCCCAATAGTTCATTTTTACCCTTGCTTCCCTTGCCTTTGGCGGTGTTCCTAGGAAGATGTTGCTGTGGCTGAGGTCGAAGAGGTTGCTGCCCGTGTTCTCCTCAAGGATTTTGATGGATTCCTTTCGCACATTGAGGTCCTTCATCCATTTTGAGTCTATTTTCGTGTGTGGTGTAAGGAAATGGTCCAATTTCATTTTTCTGCATGTGGCTGTCCAGTTTTCCCAGCACCATTTATTGAAGAGGCTGTCTTTTTTCCATTGGACATTCTTTCCTGCTTTGTCGAAGATTAGTTGACCATAGAGCTGAGGGTCCATTTCTGGGCTCTCTATTCTGTTCCATTGATCTATGTGTCGGTTTTTGTACCAGTAGCATGCTGTCTTGATGATGACAGCTTTGTAATAGAGCTTGAAGTCCAGAATTGTGATGCCACAAACTATGGCTTTCTTTTTCAATATCCCTTTGGCTATTTGAGGTCTTTTCTGGTTCCATATAAATTTTAGAATTATTTGTTCCATTTCTTTGAAAAAGATGGATGGTACTTTGATAGGAATTGCATTAAATGTGTAGATTGCTTTAGGTAGCATAGACATTTTCACAATATTTATTCTTCCAATCCAGGAGCATGGAACATTTTTCCATTTCTTTGTGTCTTCCTCAATTTCTTTCATGAGTACTTTATAGTTTTCTGAGTATAGATTCTGTGCCTCTTTGGTTAGGTTTATTCCTAGGTATTTTATGGTTTTGGGTGCGATTGTAAATGGGATTGACTCCTTAATTTCTCTTTCTTCTGTCTTGCTGTTGGTGTAGAGAAATGCAACTGATTTCTGTGCATTGATTTTAAATCCTGACACTTTACTGAATTGCTGTACAAGTTCTAGCAGTTTTGGAGTGGAGTCTTTTGAGTTTTCCACATATAGTATCATATCATCTGTGAAGAGTGATAATTTGACTTCTTCTTTGCCGATTTGGATGCCATTAATTTCCTTTTGTTGTCTGATTGCTGAGGCTAGGACCTCTAGTACTATGTTGAATAGCAGTGGTGATAATGGACATCCCTGCCATGTTCCTGACCTTAGCGGAAAAGCTTTCAGTTTTTCTCCATTGAGAATATTTGCAGTGGGTTTTTCATAGATGGCTTTGATGATATTGAGGTATGTGCCCTCTATCCCTACACTTTGAAGAGTTTTGATCAGGAAGGGATGCTGTACTTTGTCAAATGCTTTTTCAGCATCTATTGAGAGTATCATATGGTTCTTCTTCTTTCTTTTATTGATGTGTTGTATCACATTGACTGATTTGTGGATGTTGAACCAAACTTGCAGCCCTGGAATAAATCCTACTTGGTCGTGGTGAATAATCCTTTTAATGTACTGTTGAATCCTATTGGCTAGTATTTTGTTGAGAATTTTCGCATCTGTGTTCATCAAGGATATTGGTCTATAGCTCTCTTTTTTGATGGGATCCTTGTCTGGTTTTGAAATCAAAGTGATGCTGGCCTCATAAAATGAGTTTGGAAGTTTTCCTACCATTTCTATTTTTTTGGAACAGTTTCAGGAGAATAGGAATTAGCTCTTCTTTAAATGTTTGGTAGAATTCCCCCGGGAAGCCGTCTGGCCCTGGGCTTTTGTTTGTTTGGAGACTTTTAATGACTGTTTCAATTTCCTTACTGGTTATGGGTCTGTTCAGGCTTTCTATTTCTTCCTGGTTCAGTTGTGGTAGTTTATATGTTTCTAGGAATGCATCCATTTCTACCAGATTTTCAAATTTATTGGCGTAGAGTTGCTCATAGTATGTTCTTATAATAGTTTGTATTTCTTTGGTGTTAGTTGTGATCTCTCCTCTTTCATTCATGATTTTATTTATTTGGGTCCTTTCTCTTTTCTTTTTGATAAGTCGGGCCAGGGGTTTATCAATTTTATTAATTCTTTCAAAGAACCAGCTCCTAGTTTCATTGATTTGTTCTATTGTTTTTTTAGTTTCTATTTCATTGATTTCTTCTCTGATCTTTATGATTTCTCTTCTCTGCAGGGCGTAGGGTTTCTTTCTTGTTCTTTCTCCAGCTCCTTTAGGTGTAGGTTAGGTTGTGTACCTGAGACCTTTCTTGTTTCTTGAGAAAGGCTTGTACTGCTATATATTTTCCTCTCAGGACTGCCTTTGTTGTGTCCCACAGATTTTGAACCGTTGTATTTTCATTATCATTTGTTTCCATGATTCTTTTCAATTCTTCTTTAATTTCCCGGTTGACCCATTCATTCTTTAGAAGGATGCTGTTTAGTCTCCATGTATTTGGGTTCTTTCCAAACTTCCTTTTGTGGTTGAGTTCTAGCTTTAGAGCATTGTGGTCTGACAATATGCAGGGAATTATCCCAATCTTTTGATACCGGTTGAGTCCTGATTTAGGACCAAGGATGTGATCTATTCTGGAGAATGTTCCATGTGCACTAGAGCAGAATGTGTATTCTGTTGCTTTGGGATGAAATATTCTGAATATATCTGTGATGTCCATCTTGTCCAGTGTGTCGTTTAAGGCCTTTATTTCCTTGCTGATCTTTTGCTTGGATGATCTGTCCATTTCAGTGAGGGGAGTGTTAAAGTCCCCTACGATTATTGTATTATTGTTTATGTGTTTCTTTGATTTTGTTATTAATTGGTTTATATAGTTGGCTGCTCCCACGTTGGGGGCATAGATATTTAAAATTGTTAAATCTTCTTGTTGGACAGACCCTTTGAGTATGATATAGTGTCCTTCCTCATCTCTTATTATAGTCTTTGGCTTAAAATCTAATTGATCTGATATAAGGATTGCCACTCCTGCTTTCTTCTGATGTCCATTAGCATGGTAAATTCTTTTCCACTCCCTCACTTTAAATCTGGAGGTGTCTTCGGGCTTAAAATGAGTTTCTTGGAGGCAACGTATAGATGGGTTTTGTTTATTTATCCATTCTGATACCCTATGTCTTTTGAAAGGGGCATTTAGCCCATTAACATTCAGGGTAACTATTGAGAGATATGAATAGTGCCATTGTATTTCCTGTTAGGTGACTGTTACTGTATATGGTCTCTGTTCCTTTCTGATCTACCACTTGTAGGCTCTCTCTTTGCTTAGAGGACCCCTTTCAAGATTTCCTGTAGATCTGGTTTGGTGTTTGCAAATTCTTTCAGTTTTTGTTTTTCCTGGAAGCTTTTAATCTCTCCTTCTATTTTCAATGATAGCCTAGCTGGATATAGTATTCGTGGCTGCATGTTTTTCTCCTTTAGTGCTCTGAAAATATCATGCCAGCTCTTTCTGGCCTGCCAGGTCTCTGTGGATAAGTCAGCTGCCAATCTAATATTTTTACCATTGTATGTTACAGACTTCTTTTCCCGGGCTGCTTTCAGGATTTTCTCTTTGTCACTGAGACTTGTAATTTCACTATTAGGTGACGGGGTGTGGGCTTCTTCTTATTGATTTTGAGGGGCGTTCTCTGAACCTCCTGAATTTTCATGCTCGTTCCCTTTGCCATATTGGGGAAATTCTCCCCAATAATTCTCTCCAGTATACCTTCTGCTCCCCTCTCTCTTTCTTCTTCTTCTGGAATCCCAATTATTCTAATGTTGTTTCGTCTTATGGTGTCACTTATCTCTCAAATTCTCCCCTCGTGGTCCATAGCTGTTTGTCCCTCTTTTGCTCAGCTTCTTTATTCTCTATCATTTGGTCTTCTATATCACTAATTCTTTCTTCTGCCTCATTTATCCTAGCAGTGAGAGCCTCCATTTTTGATTGCACCTCATTAATAGCTTTTTTTATTTCAACTTGGTTAGATTTTAGTTCTTTTATTTCTCCAGAAAGGGCTTTTATATCTCTCGAGAGGGTTTCTCTAATATCTTCCATGCCTTTTTCGAGCCCGGCTAGAACCTTGAGAATCGTCATTCTGAACTCTAGATCTGACATATTACCAATGTCTGTATTGAGTAGGTCCCTAGCCTTCGGTACTGCCTCTTGTTCTTTTTTTTGTGGTGAATGTTTCCGTCTTGTCATTTTGTCCAGATAAGAGTATATGAAGGAGCAATTAAAATACTAAAAGGGTGGCAACAATCCCAGGAAAATATGCTTTAACCAAATTAGAAGAGATCCCAAATCGTGAGGGGGGAGAAAGGGCATAAAAAGAGGTTCAAAAAGGAAGAAAGAAAAGAAAAGAAAAGAATTTAAAAAAGAGAAAACAAATAAAGAAAAATATAAAAAAGAAAAAAATATATATAAAACTAGTTATAAAACGTTAAAAAAGAAAAAGGTAAAAGTTAAAAAAAAATTTTACCAGAAGGCGATAAAAAAAACAAAAAATGAAAAAGAAAAAAATTAAATTAACTGCAAGACTATAAAAAAATCACAGGGAAAATCCATGAGTTCCGTGCTTTGCTTTCTCCTCCTCTGGAATTCTGCTGCTCTCCTTGGTATTGAAACCGCACTCCTTGGTAGGTGAACTTGGTCTCGGCTGGATTTCTTGTTGATCTTCTGGGGGAGGGGCCTGTTGTAGTGATTCTCAAGTGTCTTTGCCCCAGGTGGAATTGCACCGCCCTTACCAGGAGCTGGGCTGAGTAATCCCCTCGGGTTTTCTTTCAGGAGCTTTTGTTCCCTGAGCGCTTTCCGTAGAGTTCCGGAGGACGGGAATACAGATGGCGGCCTCCTGGTCTCCGCCCGGAGGAGCCGAGAGCCCAGGGCCCCACTCCTCAGTGCGCCCTCAGAGAACAGCGCCCAGTTACTCCCGTCTGCCTGACCTCCGGCCGCGCTCTGAGCTCACCGATCCTGCAACTGGTTCAAGGTAACACCGAGCTGTGAGCTTACAGTCGGCTCTGTCTCTGTAGCTGGCTTTCCCGTTCCAATACCCGCAAGCTCTGCGACACTCAGACACCCCCATCCTTCTGTGACCCTGCGGGACCTGAGGCCACGCTGACCCCGCGTGGGGTGCATGGGGTTCACCCCGGTTTAGCCTCTGGAGCGATGTCCCTCAGCGGAACAGACTTTTAAAAGTCCTGATTTTGTGCTCCATTGCTCTGCTGCTTGCCGGGAGCCGGCCCCTCCCCCCAGGGTCTATCTTCCCATCGCTTTGGATTCACTTCTCTGCCGGTCCTACCTTTCAGAAAGTGGTTGTTTTTCTGTTTCCAGAATTGCTGTTCTTCTTCTCTTCGATCTGCTGATGGATTTGCAGGTGTTTGCAATCTTTAGATAAGCTATCTAGCTGATCTCTGGCTAGCTGAAGTAGTCTCAGCCTGCTACTTCTCCGCCATCTTAACTCCTCCCCCCATTTTGATTCTAACATTTCAAACTCTTGACTTCAAGATCCAATAGTACCTTGCACTTCTTCGATAATTTTCAGTGTTATACCTCCCTCATCCCAGTTCCTCCATATTGTCTATTTGCTATAGTAATAACATCATCATGCACCCAGGATAAACTTAGCAGAGGTTTAAATCCTTTTCTTTCCTTTTGATCCAACATTGAATTTGCCATAAAATCCCACAAATTCGATCCATGAAATCAATTTCGCTCAAATTCGTTTCCTCCTGTCCATTGTCATCTCAACTGTCTTGATTCAAGCCCCCATAACCTTTTGCCTAAACTTTGCACGAATCTGCTAATTAAACTGCTGAGCTCTTTGCATTTCAACCTTCCTACTATGAGAGCTAACAATGACATGGGCAGGTCACTCAGCCAAGTTTTTTAAATTTTTGGTAAATCCACTCCACAATCCAATCCAGTTTACCTTCCTGGGTTCAACTACACTCATTGTGGGCACAAGTCACTTAGAGGTCATTGATGCCAACACCATTGACCTGTTTGTGTGTGATATTTACGGGAAAAATACAATAATCATAGTTGGAAATGCCTTACAGAAAAGAGAAATTTGCTTTTTCCATATGCAAGACATGAAGCAAAGAAAGTGAAAGTTAAAAGTTAAAACACTAAAGATAATCCAGACTATTTCTAAATAGCTTATAAAATGTAGACTGGAGAGAAACAAAGAGCCCAAATAATCTTTAAGGATTTTTCATTTATTTTGGTCCATAAATTCTACTCTTTACCAGTTCTACATGGATATTTTTCAGAGCAAAGAACAAGAAAAAAATAAAGTTAAATTGCACCTTAAAATTCAGTTGGACAAAAGGAAAAATGTCCAATATTCAATAGCATAATCAACTGCTTCACTTGCTAAAATGATCCCAAGATTCATCCTACAGAAAGGGAGACCGAGGCAAATAAAGATTAAAGACTTGTCCAAATCATTGGTTCTCAACCATGAAATTCAGATATGCTAATATATTGGGATCCAGTGTAATGTACAAATCTAAGTAACATCAAACCATTTGTTACTAGTAGGGTGTCAAAATTCGTGAATGATTTACTTTAAAAATGTATGAATTCAAGATTATCTTTGTAATGCTTTGTTTTCCTTTGATTTGTATCTATTGTACCACTTCTGAATAGTATTCAAAGCTACAATGCTTATAATGCTATGTTATCTCTTACAAGTTTTTCCCACTGAGTGACTATATGTCAGTAAGGTGATGTGCTTTTCCTAAGGTGTAAAGCCACTTATCCATTTCTTTTTTCTTTTCTTTTTTTTTTAAGACTGTATTATTTGAGAAAGAGAGTGAGCACAGGCAGGGAGAGCATCAGGCAGAGGGAAAAGCAGACTCCCTGCTGATCAGGGAGCCCTATGCGGGACTCAGTCCCAGGACCCTGGGATCATGACCAGAACTGAAGGCACACACTCAACCCACTGAGCCACCCAGGTGTCCCAGATTATCAAATTCAGTGTGATATCTTCTTCTTTCAATTTTCTCTCTACTTCATAAGGCACTGGAATCAAGAAAGATGCTAAGCATAATTTATAGAAGTTCATAGACAGCATATATATTAAAACCAGACAGCATTCTGTCCAATTATGTGTCAAATCCAGCATTATTGACAAACTTCAGAATGAAGATTTCTAGATAGATTTGAAAGACCTCATTGAAAAATACTTCCCACAGTAGTTTTTTTTTTTTTTAATTGAATATTCTATTTGGAAGCTGACAAAATTTAAATAACCTCAAGACACCAATTTGTCTATTTGTCTCATTCAATAAAGAAATTAAATACACAAAATATTTTTAAGATTTCATTTATTTATTATTTATTTATTTAGACAGTATAAATGCAGGGAGTGGGAGCAGGGTGTGTAGGGGGTGGCAAGCAGAGGGTGAGAGAGAGAGAGAATCTCAAGCAGACTCCCCGCTGATCACAGAGCTCCTTGTGGAGCTCAAACTCATGACCCTGAGATCATGACCTGAGCTGAATCATGAGTCAGAAGCCTAACTGACGGAGCCACCCAGGCACCCCTAAATACATACAGTCTTAATCCAACTAACTGAATCTGGATCTGTTCGAAAGTACTTTTGTTAATAATCCATTTTATTTCGAGACTTAATTATCAGCATAAGTTAGTTTTGAAAGGAATTGAGTTTTAGTAACAACTTTGAAGTTTAAATTTTTCTGAGTCTAACAAAAAAAATAGTTTTTTTTAATTTTGAATCAAAGTTTAGCATATGCTACTTTCAATTTGAAAATGAAAATGGTCTTGATTTTCATTTGAGCATCTTGCCACAGCTTCCTATTTTTGATTCATGGCCTCACTAAATCTTTGATGACACCTCTCCTCAATGGCCATGACTTGGTAATTGTAAAAATAAGGAGTGTGAGAGTATCCTCTCAGTCATTTTACAAACTGACTTAGCAATTTTAAAATGCATCATTTCAGAGACAGGAATTATAATTTTTTTATGTGGAGTATTGCAAATCATTATTTCCACCTTGGATTGTAGTTATACTGATTTGTAAAGTCATAGATAAATTAGATGTAACATGGCTCTTCTATAAACACAAAATTAAAAATATTTTTTCTTACTTACCTTCAGGGGTACTACACTTTAAAAAGTCAACAGATGCAAAAATTCTCAAACTACCCTAGAATTTTTCTTTAAAATAATTTACACTCTGTTGAACTTGAATTCTAAAGATTTTTCCTTCTTCTTCCACTTTGAAGTGGTTATTTTCCTTAAAGATAAACAAGGAAAAGAAAGCAGGATTTCTTGCTTCCCCTGAAACAGCTGAATACTTAGTCCTTTTCCTAAGAAGCCACTTCAGTACAAAACAAAAGAAAACTTTGGACCAGGCAGATGGCTTTATTTACTTAGGTAAAGTTCACATCTGAAGAGCTTGCCAGACTTGTAAAACAACATTGTCCAAACAAGATTGCCAAGCAGCTTAAGCCCTCAGATATTCATGCAGCATAAATGACCACAATAGTGTGTGTGTCTTCCCCCTCAGGTGCCTGTTACCCACTCCAGGCTCCTCCCCACCCTCAGGCTCCCCCCTACACTCCCGCACCCCCTAGGCTCCTCCCCACTCTTCCGGGGGCCTGAAGTCCAGTCTCCCTGTCCGGGAAGAACCAAGTACTGATCTCACCGCCGGGTGGAAGAAATCAAGTGATCACGGAGCATCCCATCTTTAATCCTGAAAATTCTGAAAAACGTACCTCAGTGATACTGCATTTAATCTCCTCCTGTTCTAGCGTTTCTTTTTTAACAGCTTGGCATTGTTTTTCCAGGAGGGGGTTTCCGCTGCCCGAGTGAGGGGTTTTTAATTACTTCAGACTGAGGGCACCTGGCCACAACAGCTTCAACAGTAAGTGAGAAGAGGATTTCTAAAGAGCTGACTCCTGCTCTGCATTCAGGAATTGGAACAAAAGATTAATTATGCACACCTGGTGCTGCCCATTTGCTCACAGACTCCAACAAGTTTCACTGGGTTTATTAATGTGGCTGCATTCCCCACTATTTCCCTTCAGCTCTTTGTGCATTCTTATTCCCATGGTCATATATCAGAATAAACTTTTATTGGAAGATCACACTTTTTCCCTTTGCCAACATCCATTTCTTCAATTTTATCTATTTAATTGATATGTATGTATTTAAATTGGGATAATATTTAAGTTGCAATCGTTTCCATTTCTAAATATGCCTACCACGGATGATAAAAATTTGTGTGATAGATAGCCATTGACAGAAAATACTTGAAAGCAAAGGGTATTTTCACATTCTTCCAGAGTAACCTGATATTTGAATGCTTACTCTCCAGCCAGTATTTGTCCGAAGCCTTTATTCTCACATTGTGTCTAATTCTGCAAGAACCCTCTGTAAATATTATTATATCATTTTTTAAATATTTTATGCATTTATTTGAGAGAAAGAGTGTGAGCGGAGGAGGAGCAGAGGGAGAGGGAGAAACAGACTCCCCACTGAGCAGGGAGCCCAATGGGAGGCTCAATCCCAGAACCCCAAGATAATGACCTGAGCTGAATTCAGACACTTAACCCACTGAGTCACCCAGGCACCCCTATTATATCTATTTTTAAAAGAAAAGTACTGAAGAACAGAGAGGACTTGCTCAAGGTCACATTATCAGTATGGAATGGTGAACCCATAACCACTTTGTTCCAAATCCCATATTCTCTTGGGAAGACATCCGGAACTTTCATGGGAAATAGCACCAGTAGGAGACTCTGCTGCACACCAGGCCCTGCATGAAGCACTCTGGTCACTCTACTGGACACTGGAATTCTTCAAAAAGTAAAGATTTTCAATTAATGAGTGAAAGTAGCACCCTCTTGACAAAATTATTCTCATTTTCCATAGGAAAATATGAGAAAACTGAGGCTACAAATAGTTAAGAAACTGTCTCCAGACACATGACAACATTCTTACCACCACATGGAGGGTAGTCTTTGGGAAGTATGTGGTGCATATTTGTTGAATTAAAAATAATGAATGGGTGAATATACTTAAGACTAAGTTCTGCATTCTGATCTCCAAATATATGAAGCATTACTTGTTTGATGATAAAAACCCAAAATTAAAAAGAAATGGTTCCTCAAAAATATTAAACATAGAACTACATATGATCAGGGTGCCTGGGTGGCTTAGTCAGTTAAGCATCCCAATTCTTTTTTTTTTTTTTTTTAAGATTTAATTTATTTATTTGACAGAGGAGAAGTGAAAGAGGGAACAGAAGCAGGGGGAGTGGGAGAGGGAGAAGCAGGCTTCCTGCTGAGCAAGGAGCCCAGTGCAGGACTTGATCCCCCGACCCTGGGATCATGACCTGAGCTGAAGGCAAATGCTTAACTGACAGAGTCACCCAGGCTCCCCAAGGATCCCAACTCTTGATTTTTGGCTCAGGTCATGATCTCAGAGTTGTGGGATCAAGCCCCTCATCAGGCTCTGTGCTCAGTGGTGAGTCTGCTGAGGTTCTCCCCCTCTGCTCCCTGCCTCAAATAAATAAATAAATCTTAAAAAAAAAAAAAAAAAGACTACATATGATCAAGTAATTCTGCTTTCAGGTATATATCAAAAGGAAATGAGATCACTATCTCAAAAAAGTATCTGGCCGTTATCTTCATTGCAGCATTATTTGCAGTAGCCAAGAAATGGACACAACCTGAGTGTCCATCAGTGGATGAATGGACAAAGAAAATGTGATACACACACATACACACACACACACTATGGTACGTTATTTAGTCAAAGAAGAAAATTCTGCCATTTACAACAACATGGATGGACCTTAAGTGCATTATGCTAAATGAAACATCAGAGAAACAAACACTGTCTGCTTTCCCTGATCTCTGAACTCTCAAAGAAACTGAACTCATAGATACAGAAAACAAACTGGTAGTTGCCAGAGGTGGGAGGTGGGGAGTGAGCAAAATGGATGAAGGTGGTCAGAAGGTACAAACTTCCAGTTATAAGATAGATAGTGTATAACATGGTGACTAGACTTAGTAGTACTCTCTTATATATTTGAAAGTTGCTAAGAGAGTAGATCTTAAAAGTTCTTGTCACAAGAAAAAAAAAATTTAACTATATGTAGTGATGGATGTTAACTAAACTTATTGAGGCAGTCATTTCCAACATATACATATATCAAATATTTATATTGCATATATTGGACAAATACAGTGTTTTATATCAATTATATCTCCACTAAACTAAAGAGAAACACAAGTGGAAACATTTAATGAGGACAATAGAAGATCTTCATAAGTAAACCTTAATGTTCTTAATGAATGATAATGTAATTATTCTATTCTTTTTTTTAAGATTTTATTTATTTGACACAGAGAGAGAGAATAAGCAGGGGGAGTGGGGGGAAGCAGGCCTCCCACTGAGTGGGGAGTCCAGTTTAGAGCTTTATTCCAGGACCCTGGGATCATGACCTGACTGAGTCACTCCTTAATTAGCTTGTTCTTATGCACTTTTCTATTTCCCTCCTGTCTTTGGGTTAAAGAATTTTTCTCATCGTTCTTGTTTCCTGTCGTATCCATGATATTTTCAGTTATCAGGGAATTTTGCAAAAGATTATCAAATAACATCCCAGGAAATTAACAAAAATAAAACCTATGAAAAGAATATATAGAGGAATTCTCTACTTAGCCTGATTTTTTAAATAACTGAAATATAATCAATAATATAAGTATTATATTTTGTATTCGTATGGCCAAATTGCTACAAAATCGACAGATAGAACATTAGACCTAACATTATATATTCCAGACAGCCCTTTGATTCAAGCCTGGCATTCTGATACTTTTGAGTCTTAAGTGACTATTTTGAAATGGGGGTGGATATAATGGCACAAAAGAAACAGGAGAAATATAGAATTGGCCTTTGAACAATGTGAGGGTTAGGGACAGCAGTCCCCTCTCCATGCAGTACATATCTGCAGCTAACTTGTGAATTCCCAAAAAAGTAACCTCTAGTAGTCTGCTGTTGACCAGAAGTTTTACTGGTAACATAGTCAATTAACACATATTTTGTATGTTCTATGAAATGTATACTATATTCTTACAATAAAGTAAGCTATTAAGAAAATCATAAGGTAGAGAAAATACCTTTATAGTACTATACTGTATTTATCAGGACAAATCTGGGTATAAGTGGACCCGCACAGTTCCTACTCATGTTGTTCAAGGGTCAGCAGCACATCAGGGTGTAAAGCAGTTCTCCATCTGCTCTTTTCTTGCTGGTTTGTTGCTGTGAAGCCCATCTTTTCTGGAAAGAGAATGCTGTTTAAAAATGAACCAACAAGTTAAACAACCAAAGAAAATAAAATTCTACTGTCAGGAACTGCAAGAGGCAATTAGGGGTGGTTTGCACTTAAGAACCAACAATCAATTGTTTTGCTAGTCTTGGTTGCTGTCCATTTTATAGGTCAATAGTTTCCTGATGTCTATGAGTGGCCCAGCTCTCCTCTGCCTAGATGCAAATACCACCTGGATTCCAGAACAGACTGAGCTCTTGACTGTAAATGTGCTGGAAAGATCTGTCCTATTCAACTCAGAACCAGGACATTTGACTAACATGGTATTACTGAAATCATGCTTCTCATGAAGTCATCAGACACCACCCATGTATTTAAACTTTATCATCTAAGCAAAACATGGAGGGGGGTTTCTTAAATAATATGTTGCAACAAAATCTTCTATATATTGAAGCCCCAAAACAGCCCCTGTTACTAGAGCCAAATTTAGTATGTAAAAAAATCAAATGAGGGTTACAAGATGAAGATGCCCACATAAAGTATATGGCATGGCAGGTAAAAAAATCAATTCTTAAAGCAAAATAAATATCAACTACAGCATGTCTATAGGGAAAACACTCTTGTTGACAGGTCAGTAGGTCAATAGATAAGGAGCTCCCCTAGAGCTGATGGGCAATAGCCAGTGTTCACTGCAGATCCACCAGCCCTCACAATCAGCTGGCTCTTCTATCCACCACTCTCTGCTTCTCACTGCCTAGTCAGTCCCGAGCTCCCCTGAGCCCCAGCAAATGCCAGTGGCTCTCCAGCTGTTGGAGCAAATCCCAGGGCAAGGCTTGCCACTCCCTGGGAAGCTTGCTTAGAAATAAATGAGTTGGAAGTTGCTTAGCCCAAGGCCTGTCCCAAGCTAAGGACTGAATGAATAGGAGCTAGTATTAAGCCTTGTCTAACAAGTTCTCGTCCTTGAGTAAATAACATCAATAACAGTACGAAACCCTTGTCGACTTTTTATTAAAACTGGTTGTGGGGGGGAGGAGTCAAGATGGCAGAGAAGTAGCAAGCTGAGATTACTTTAGCTAGCAGGAGATCAGCTAGATAGCTTATCTAAAGATTGCAAACACCTGCAAATCCATCGGCAGATTGAAGAGAAGAAGAATAGCAATTCTGGAAACAGAAAAACAACCACTTTCTGAAAGGTAGAACTGGCGGAGAAGTGAATCCAAAGCGATGGGAAGATAGACCCCGGGTGAGGGGCCGGCTCCCGGCAAGCAGCAGAGCAATGGAGCGCAAAATCAGGACTTTTAAAAGTCTGTTCCGCTGAGGGACATCACTCCAGAGGCTAAACTGGGGTGAAGCCCACGTGGGGTCAGCGTGGCCTCAGGTCCCGCAGGGTCACAGAAGGTTCAGGGGTGTCAGAATGTCGCAGAGTTTACAGGTATTAGAACGGGGAAGCCGGCTAAAGAGACAGAGCTGACAGTGAGATCACAGCTCGGGGTTACTTTGAACAGGTCGCAGGCTCGTTGAGCTCAAAGGGAGGCGGGAGGTCAGGCAGACGCAGTTACTGGATGCTGTTCTCTGAGGGCGCACTGAGGAGTGGGGCCCCGGCTCTCGGCTCCTCTGGGCGGGAGACCAGGAGGCCGCCATTTGTATTCCGGTCCTCCGGAGCTCTACGGAAAGCGCTCAGGGAACAAAAGCTCCTGAAAGTAAACCCGAGCGGATTACTCACCCCAGCCCCGGGTAAGGGCGGTGCAATTCCGCCTGGGGCAAAGACACTTGAGAATCACTACAACAGGCCCCTCCCCCAGAAGATCAACAAGAAATCCAGCCAAGACCAGGTTCACCTACCAAGGAGTGCAGTTTCAATACCAAGGAGAGCAGCAGATTTCCAGAGGAGGAGAAAGCAAAGCACAGAACCCAAAGCTTTCTCCCTATCATTCTTTAGTCTTGCAGTTAATTTAATTGTTTTTCTTTTACATTTTTTTCTCTTCTTCTGCTAAAATTTTTTAAACTCTTACCCTTTTCTTTTTTAACGTTTTTTACCTAGTTTATCTAATATATATATATATTTCTTTTTTATACTTTTCTTTATTCGTTTTCTTTTTTTAATTCTTTTCTTTCTTTCTTTCTTTTTTGCTCTTTCTTTCTTTCTGAACCTCTTTTTATCCCCACTAATGATTTGGGATCTCTTCTAATTTGGTTAAAGCATATTTTCCTGGGGTTGTTGCCACCTTTTTAGTATTTTAATTGCTCCTTCATATACTCTTATCTGGACAAAATGACAAGGCGGAAAAATTCACCACAAAAAAAAGAACAAGAGGCAGTACCGAAGGCTAGGGACTTAATCAATACAGACATTGGTAATATGTCAGATCTAGAGTTCAGAATGACAATTCTCAAGGTTCTAGTCGGGCTCGAAAAAGGCATGGAAGATATTAGAGAAACCCTCTCGAGAGATATAAAAGCCCTTTCTGGAGAAATAAAAGAACTAAAATCTAAACAAGTTGAAATAAAAAAAAGCTATTAATGAGGTGCAATCAAAAATGGAGGCTCTCACTGCTAGGATAAATGAGGCAGAAGAAAGAATTAGTGATATAGAAGACCAAATGACAGAGAATAAAGAAGCTGAGCAAAAGAGAGACAAACAGCTACTAGACCATGAGGGGAGAATTCGAGAGATAAGTGACACCATAAGACGAAACAACATTAGAAAAATTGGGATTCCAGAAGAAGAAGAAAGAGAGAGGGGAGCAGAAGGTATACTGGAGAGAATTATTGGGGAGAATTTTCCCAATATGGCAAAGGGAACAAGCATGAAAATTCAGGAGGTTCAGAGAACACCCCTCAAAATCATTAAGAATAGGCCTACACCCCGTCACCTAATAGTAAAACTTACAAGTCTTAGTGGCAAAGATAAAATCCTGAAAGCAGCTTGGGAAAAGAAGTCTGTAATATACAATGGTAAAAATATTAGATTGGCAGCTCTTATCCACAGAGACCTGGCAGGCCAGAAAGAGCTGGCATGATATATTCAGAGCACTAAACGAGAAAAACATGAGCCAAGAATACTATATCCAGCTAGGCTATCATTGAAAATAGAAGGAGAGATTAAAAGCTTCCAGGACAAACAAAAACTGAAAGAATTTGCAAACACCAAACAAGCTCTACAGGAAATATTTAAAGGAGTCCTCTAAGCAAAGAGAGAGCCTACAAGTGGTAGATCAGAAAGGAACAGAGACCATATACAGTAACAGTCACCTTACAGGCAATACAATGGCACTAAATTCATATCTCTCAATAGTTACCCTGAATGTTAATGGGCTAAATGCCCCAATCAAAAGACACAGGGATTCAGAATGGATAAAAAAAACATAATCCAACTATATGTTGCCTACAAAAACTCATTTTAAGCCTGAAGACACCTCCAGATTTAAAGTGAGGGAGTGGAAAAGAATTTACCATGCTAATGGACATCAGAAGAAAGCAGGAGTGGCAATCCTTATATCAGATCAATTAGATTTTAAGCCAAAGACTATAATAAGAGATGAGGAAGGACACTATATCATACTCAAAGGGTCTGTCCAACAAGAAGATTTAACAATTTTAAATATCTATGCCCCCAACATGGGAGCAGCCAACTATATAAACTAATTAATAAAATCAAAGAAACACATCAACAATAATACAATAATACTAGGGGACTTTAACACTCCCATCACTGAAATGGGAAGATCATCCAAGCAAAAGATCAACAAGGAAATAAAGGCCTTAAATGACACACTGGACCAGATGGACATCACAGATATATTCAGAACATTTCATCCCAAAGCAACAGAATACACATTCTTCTCCAGTGCACATGGAACATTCTCCAGAATAGATCACATCCTGGGTCCTAAATCAGGCCTCAACCAGTATCAAAAGATTGGGATAATTCCCTGCATAATTTCAGACCACAATGCTCTGAATCATTGTGGAGGATCATTGAACTCCTCTCAACCACAAGAGGAAGTTTGGAAAGAACCCAAATACATGGAGACTAAACAGCATCCTTCTAAAGAATGAATAAGTCAACCAGGAAATTAAAGAAGAATTGAAAAAAATCATGGAAACAAGTGATAATGAAAACACAACGATTCAAATCTGTGGGACACAACAAAGGCAGTCTTGAGAGGAAAATATATAGCGGTACAAGCCTTTCTCAAGAAACAAGAAAGGTCTCAGGTACACAACCTAACCCTACACCTAAAGGAGCTGGAGAAAGAACAAGAAAGAAACCCTACGCCCTGCAGAGAAGAGAAATCATAAAAATCAGAGCAGAAATCAATGAAATAGAAACCAAAAAAACAATAGAACAAGTCAACGAAACTAGGAGCTGGTTCTTTGAAAGAATTAATAAGATTGATAATCCCCTGGCCAGACTTATCAAAAAGAAAAGAGAAAGGACCCAAATAAATAAAATCATAAATGAAAGAGGAGAGATCACAACTAACACCAAAGAAATACAAACTATTATAAGAACATACTATGAGCAACTCTATGCCAACAAATTTGACAATCTGGAAGAAATGGATGCATTTCTAGAAACATATAAACTACCACAACTGAACCAGGAAGAAATAGAAAGACTGAACAGACCTATAACCAGTAAGTAGATTGAAACAGTCATTAAAAAATCTCCAAACAAACAAAAGCCCAGGGCCAGACGGCTTCCCAGGGAATTCTACCAAACATTTAAAGAAGAGCTATTCCTATTCTCCTGAAACTGTTCCAAAAAATAGAAATGGAAGGAAAACTTCCAAACTCATTTTATGAGGCCAGCATCACCTTGATCCCCAAACCAGACAAGGATCCCATCAAAAAAGAGAGCTATAGACCAATATCCTTGATGAACACAGATGCGAAAATCTCACCAAAATACTAGCTAATAGGATTCAATAGTACATTAAAAGGATTATTCACCATGACCAAGTGGGATTTATTCCAGGGCTGCAAGGTTGGTTCAACATCCACAAATCAGTCAATGTGATACAACACATCACTAAAAGAAAGAACAAGAACCATATGATACTCTCAATAGATGCTGAAAAAGCATTTGACAAAGTACAGCATCCCTTCCTGATCAAAACTCTTCAAAGTGTAGGGATAGAGGGCGCATACCTCAATATTATTAAAGCCATTTACAAAAAACCCACTGCAAATATCATTCTCAATGGAGAAACACTGAGAGCTTTTCTGCTAAGGTGAGGAACATGGCAGGAATGTCCATTATCACCACTGCTCTTCAACATAGTACTAGAAATCCTAGCCTCAGCAATCAGACAATGAAAGGAAATTAAAGGCATCCAAATCGGCAAAGAAGAAGTCAAACTATCACTCTTCACAGATGATATGATACTATATGTGGAAAACCCAAAAGACTCCACTCCAAAACTGCTAGGACTTGTACAGGAATTCAGTAAAGTGTCAGGATATAAAATCGATGCACAGATATAAAATCAGTTGCATTTCTCTACACCAACAACAAGACAGAAGAAAGAGAAATTAAGGAGTTAATCCCATTTACAATTGCACCCAAAACCATAAGATACCTAGGAATAAACCTTACCAAAGAGGTACAGAATCTATACTGAGAAAACTATAAAGTACTCATGAAAGAAATTGAGGAAGACACAAAGAAATGGAAAAATGTTCCACACTCCTGGATTGGAAGAATAAATATTGTGAAAATGTCTATGCTACCTAAAGCAATCTACACATTTAATGCAATTCCTATCAAAGTACCATCCATCTTTTTCAAAGAAATGGAACAAATAATTCTAAAATTTATATGGAACCAGAAAAGACCTCAAATATTGAAAAAGAAAACCAAAGTTGGTGGCATCTCAATTCTGGACTTCAAGCTCTATTATAAAGCTGTCATCATCAAGACAGCATGGTAATGGCACAAAAACAGACACATAGATCAATGGAACAGACTAGAAAGCCCAGAAATAGACCCTCAGCTCTATGGTCAACTAATCTTCGACAAAGCAGGAAAGAATGTCCAATGGAAAAAAGACAGCCTCTTCAAAATGGTGTTGGGAAAATCGGACAGCCACATGCAGAAAAATGAAATTGGACCATTTCCTTACACCACACACGAAAATAGACTCAAAATGGATGAAGGACCTCAATGTGCGAAAGGAATTCATCAAAATCCTTGAGGAGAACACAGGCAGCAACCTCTTCGACCTCAGCTGCAGCAACATCTTCCTAGGAACATCACCAAAGGCAAGGGAAGCAAGGGCAAAAATGAACGATTGGGATTTCATCAAGATCAAAAGCTTTTGCACAGCAAAGGAAACAGTTAACAAAACCAAAAGACAACTGAGAGAATGGGAGAAGATATATGCAAACGACATATCCGATAAAGGACTAGTTTCCAAAATCTATAAAGAACTTAGCAAACTCAACACCCCAAAAACAAACAATCCAGTCAAGAAATGGGCAGAGGACATGAACAGACATTTCTGCAAAGAAGACATCCAGATGGCCAACAGACACATGAAAAAGTGCTCCATATCACTCGGCATCAGGGAAATACAAATCAAAACCACAATGAGATATCACCTCACACCAGTCAGAATGGCTAAAATCAACAAGTTAGGAAATGACAGATGCTGGCAAGGATGCGGAGAAAGGGGAACCCTCCTACACTGTTGGTGGGAATGCAAGCTGGTGCAACCACTCTGGAAAACAGCATGGAGGTTCCTCAAAATGTTGAAAATAGAACTGCCCTATGACCCAGCAATTGCACTACTGGGTATTTACCCTAAAGATACAAACGTAGTGATCCAAAGGGGCACATGCACCTGAATGTTTATAGCAGCAATGTCCACAATAGCCAAACTATGGAAAGAACCTGGATGCCCATCAACAGATGAATGGATCAAGAAGATGTGGTATATATACACAATGGAATACTATGCAGCCATCAAAATTAATGAAATCTTGCCATTCATGACAACATGGATGGAACTAGAGCGTATCATGCTTAGCGAAATAAGTCAAGCCGAGAAAGACAACTATCATATGATCTCCCTGATATGAGGAAGTGGAGATGCAACATGGGGGCTAAGGGAGTAGGAGAAGAATAAATGAAACAAGATGGGATTGGGAGGGAGACAATCCATAAGTAACTCTTAATCTCACAAAACAAACTTAGGGTTGCTACGGGGAGCGGGGGTTGGAAGAAGGGGGGTGGGGTTATGGACATTGGGGAGAGTATGTGCTGTGGTGAGTGCTGTGAAGTGTGTAAACCTGGTGATTCACAGACCTGTACCCGTGGGGATAAAAATATATGTTTATAAAAAATTAAAAATTTAAAATTTAAAAAATGGGTTGTGGACAAGGGCTTAAAATATACAAAATTATTCAAAGAATTCAAGCCATTATAAAGCGTCACCAAAAATTCCCTCCACGTAAATGATGCTGCTTACAGGAAATTAAACTGTGAACTGGCCACAGTTTACCAAGTATCAAAGTGATACACAGTGATACCAGATATCACTGTTTGTGGCCCTAGTGCCTGAAAAACTGCCTGGCTGTTCAATAAATATTTGTCAAATGACTGCTTTCTTGATCATTTCACATGTAAAACATCTAAAACTGTTACAACAGAAGATTAGCAAGTGTGGTGGTCTGACATTCATTCTAATACTGACAAGCTTCATAGCATGTGCCAAGCTATTCCACACAGTTTATTAAAGGTGTGCACTTTTCTGTAGGAAGTAATAAAGTGATCCAAACCCAGAATTTACATTAACCTTATAGATTCACTTGAGAGGATTTAGGAAATGAAAGTCTCTCTTGCTCTGTTGTTTCCATGGTATTTCCAGCTATTGGGAATTTATATCAAATCACATTTGGGTGTGCTTACAGTTTTCTTTTTTCTTTACAGTGGCATTCCTGAGTTTTCTGTCATCACTCTCACTGTACAAATCAGGAAATGGAGGCACAGAGAGATTAAGTATAATTTGCCAAATGTTATGTTGCTCTTAAGTGGAAAATACATTCAAGCTCAGGTTTGTCTGGTCAAGTGTCCATTGTTTTTCCTGAGGCTTTCTACCATCACCTGTAACCATCTTGAGAGATGATCACTTCACATATAACAAACACAGGGCCAGTCATGGTGTCTACTCTAATGTACATGAAATGGAATGTTGGCTGAGATTACCATACTTAATAATTCTCTTGTGGGTCTATTCAGTATCCCTTTCTCATGCTCTCTTTCTAGGATTTGTTCTAACCACTCCTGATGGAGTCCCTGCAACTTTCAGAAAACCAGATCTATCCCCAGATCCAGGTGTGGACCCTGATGAGTCTAATCCAGCATGAGTAGACTCATTTATCTTGTTGGTGATACTGTTAGAGTAGGCAGTTAGGTTTTAATAAGACACCTGGAGGCCAGCAAAGAGGAAGTCCTTGCCAGCTATTGAGAAAGTCAGGCCAGTCCAGGCAACACTCCACTAGAAGCAGGATCAAACCAGACAGACCCCAGATGGTTAGAGCCATGACAGGAAACTCCTGAGCAAATAAGAAAGAAAAACCATGAAACGCTGCCTCTAAGAAAACCCTGACTCAAGTTAAGAATATTCCACCTCCTTGTTAACAACTATAAAAAAAATATGAACCTAAAGCCCAAGGAGGCAGCTCTCTCTCTTGAGCTTTCCTGCTCTCACATTTCACTTTAGTAAACTTTCTCACCTGTGTCCCTCATTGGCTATATTGTGTTTGTCCTTGAACTCTTTCTTGTGATGAGACGAAGAGCCTTTGATGACATCTTTGGGACAGGTTGTATGGAAACCCAAGGACCTGGGATCTCCTCAGTTGACCCAGCAACAGTAAGTTCAGGACCAAGGTTGTGATTTGGTGGGAGCTAATCAGATCTGAGTAGAAACTTCTGGGAAGGATCATATCAATTCTCACAAAGCCTTCAGGGGTTAATTCTATGGGCACAAGTAGAAGCATGGAGCCTAAGCAAACCATCTACATAAAATCCTGGGAGTCACAGGCAGAGAGACACTGGGGACAGAAGAGTCAAGGATCAGGAAGAGCTTGTCCTCTTGTCACAGGGGCCCACGTCAGGCCATCTTAAGATGGGTCACTTTAGTGTGAAGGTTATTTTGATTTATGGGCCCAATGCATTTCTGTTGTGTGACTCTGCTACCTAAGATTATTCTCAGTTAAAAGCAGTCTCCCAGAAGATGCAGAGAAAAGTTATTATATCTCCCCCTCAGCTGCCCAAATCTTCATTGGAAAGGAGAGGTGTATCAGGAAGAGAGCTATTAATAGAGATTCTTTGCAGAAATGTATCTGCATAACAGGGCTACATTTATTTTCTAAACATCTGCATAACAGGGCTACGTTTGTTTTCTAAACATCTCCTCTCACCTTCCTGCTAATGGTCTTCCCCTACTTTGTATTCTCAGACCCCTACCCTTCTCCCAAACTCAGGATGCTATATAAGCCTCCTGTTACCTGACTGTATTTGGAATTTCAGGTCTATATGGCTTCCCCAAATGAAATTAATCTGCTAATCTGTCTCAGGTAAATTTAATTCTTAGTCCAACTAGAAGAATCTTGGACAGAGATAAATTTCTTCCTCCCCAGCAAGCCAATGGGTGAATCAGTTCCTGAATCCTTCCCGCCTCTGGAATTCCAACGCATAAACCAATGAGTAACCTCTATCTTTAAGCCACTTTGGGTTGGGTTCTGTTACTTCAAACAAATAATCTGACTCTTGCAATGAATATTAATAAGGTAATTACAATTTGAGGATTATTGTACTGTCCTGGAAAAGAAACACCAAATAAATATAATGCGTAGGCTACTTTAAGAGCATGAAATGTTGGGGCACCTGGGTGGCTCAGTTGTTAAGCTCCTGCCTTCGGCTCGGGTCATGATTCCAGAGTCCTGGGATCGAGCCCCACATCGGGCTCTCTGCTCAGCGCGGAGCCTGCTTCTCCCTCTCCCAGTCTTCCTGCTTGTGTTTCCTCTCTTGCTATGTCTCTCTCTGTCAAATAAATAAATAAAATCTTAAAAAAAAAAAAAAAGAGCATGAAATGTTTCCCAGGAACAGATACTTTATGTTTAAACAAATGTTATTCTATTAGATGAATTTAAAAATTGGAATAGCTGAAACTCAGTTTGGCAAAGCAGGTAGAATCCAAGGCTCACTCATTTTGTTTTCTTAAAATTGGGGGCTTTCATGTATAGAAATGGGAAATTTATGTGACTGTTGGCATACCACTCTGTGCCTCTGAAATTCCAGCCGGATATGCTAGTAAAGCTGCTTACTGTGAGAACTAACAGCCTGGACCCCCATGTCGTGGCCCATCAGCTTACCTTAAGCTTTCCTCATCTGAATGGGGTGACCAACAACACCTGTGCAATCCTCCTGAAGGTCTGAGTTGAGGGTCAAAAGATGGAATGTCTCTGGAAGGGTTTGTAACTAACTAAAAGGGTCTCAGAAACACCCAGCCTTGCACTGTGGTCTTCTCAGCAATGCCTCCTAAATCCAAACTTCGACCACAGTTTGTGCTCAGCCTTTATTTCTCTTTGGAACAAAGATGTGAGGCTCAGAGAGGCTCAAAGACTAGTTCATCTAAGAAAGAGCCCCTGATCCATCTGCCAGAAAATGGCAGCCCATAAAGTAGCTGGCAGCGACCAAGCCAATATCAGCCTTGTGTTCTCTTCCTTTCTCTCTCTCTCATCTCACTGTTAATGCAACTCCTGACGCAACACGAACAAATGGCAAGGACTTGAGGTTTTCATGCAGAACCAGGCACGAGCTGAAAGACGGCAGCCTTGAGAAACTGCGTGTTTTAATTTCTGTGCTCCTACTGGCCCATCCTCATTCTGACAGAAGTCACAATACAGAACAAACAGATGTTGAGTGACTTCCTGAGAAAAAGAGAGTAGATTAAATGACCCAAACTTAAAGATTCTAATTCTGAAAAACTACCCAATAATGTTTAATGTTTCAAATATTGCATCCTGGGCTCTTCAGAGCATAGTGCGACTCCTCAGCACCCTTAAGCCATGGGTCCTCTGCTGCTTTCATACCCAATCCCCTGATCATGTTCCAGAAAATGTGCACCACCCAGTGGGCTTAGGAGTGGGCCGGCTGCCAGGACTGCTGTTTCAATTTCACTGGTTCTCCCACGTCTTTTGTTTGAACACTGATGTGACAACTATTGAGGGAAATTCTCTTAAACAAACACAGGCAGTGAAAGACTAGTAGTGAGGCCTCTTGAAAGGTTAAATTTCTGGTCAGGAACAATATGATCCTCCCTGGTAAGGGTTGGGGGGGGGCACACATTTTACAATGGAAAAATGGTCAACTTTACCCAAATGAAATCTCGGGTTTTTCTTGGAGACATGAGAGGAGATAAAAATTGCCCTTTGTACCAGGGAAGCACTGATCTTGCCTGCAATTAAGCTGCATTTTGTTTTATGTTACCTTATTTTTTGAATGTTCCAGTGGTATCATTCTTGTTCTTCTAAAGGTAACTCAACTAAACAAATGACCATGGGAACATTGAGTTGGCATTTCACAGATACATTTTTTTCTGAGAATAATAATAATAATAATAAACCCTAACATTGTTATAGCCCTTACAGTTTGCTTTCTCTCGTTGATCTTATTTGGTAGTTATGCCAACTAACCCTGAGAAGAACTAAAGCTTAGAAAGGACGTGTTTTCTTAAAGCAGAAATTTTCCTAACTCGATACATTAAAACAAAAAACAGAAACACTTTTAAAAACTATGCTTAAATTTCCTGTCCCAAATTTAAAACTAGATTCCAGTTAAAAGTTCCCCCTAACCCATTTTAGAGGAAACCTAAGGACCTGGTGATTCCGGATCACCCACATGTCCAGAGCTACCTCTAAAACCCTCTTTGACTCAAAAGTCCTGTTCTTTCCACTGCCTACCCTGCAGATTCCTGTCTACAGACTTAAGGAAAAAAATCATTGCTTGCCCCCCAGGTTCTTGGTGGTGTTTCCCATAGAGGTGGGGAAGGGCACTGGCCGGTGACTTGCATCTTTTGCTCTTTTTTTAAATATGCCATTTGATTATCTTAAAACTAGAATGTATTTATAAATTACTTGGTTTTATTTTTTTTAATGAAGATTTTATTTATTTACTTGACAGAGAGAGAGAGCACAAGCAGATGGAGATGCATGTAGAGGGAGAGGGAGAAGCCGGCTCCCTGCTGAGCAGAGAGCCCAACATTGGGGCTTGATCCTGGGACCCTGGAATCCCGACCTGAGTCAAAGGCAGATGCTTAAATGACTGAGCCACCCAGATGTCTGAATTACTTGGTTTTAAAAAGGAATAAAAGTTTAATAATCTCTAAGAACTATAAAATACTAAGCAGCCATGAAGTGTTTTTGTTCATTTTGCTATGTGCGCATGTTATCACACTTTTCACATACTCTGTATGTATGACTTTATGTGTTCATGGAGTAGCTATGCCATAAATTCTGCACCCAAGAAACAAAAGGAGGGAAAGAGGCCAACTATTCAGTCAGTAATTGAATAATTCAATTCAAGGATTAATAACGGTTTTGTACACTAGCTGTTGAGGTAACCAAGCTCAACTCTCTCCCTTCCTTTGCTGTCTTATTTGGATCTCATAACTGATGGCCAAAACCACTGACTCACAAACACCCTTAATTTCTCCAAACCCTTGCCTCCCAGCCTCCCCACTGCCCGAATGCTAATGAAGAAATTCAGAAAGTCATGAAGAAGACGGCCATTAAAAAGTGTAGCCTTCAACCCAACAGGATAATCATCACCACCAATGACTTCTGTTATCCCTGCTCCTTTTCCCTTTCTTGAGTAATTATTCCAGTCTTGACTATTTTCTTCAAAATGCCAGCTGTCTCTAACTTCTTCACTCTCAGAATATGAACTCTCCTGTAATTTCATCAGTAAAACAGAGGCCCTCAGAAGCAGCCAGCCCACACGCCTTCACGTCACACCTTATCCATAGCCAAACCTGCTGTGAGGCATCTCCTTCATCTTCAGAGATTGATGAGACCCTCAAACCAGTGCTGGTTCCCCCTTTCCTGCTGACTGCCACCCAGCTCTCCTCACTGGCTCAGGCTGGACTGCACAGCACTTTCTTCTTTATCCACACCTTCTCCCCTCCAGCCCCTTCCCTTGGCCCATGAATATGTATATTTATCGCCCACCTTTATAGAGGTATTTCCTCAGGTTACTACCAAACATAATTCTTCTCCCCACCTTCTTATCTGAACTTTCAAAAAGCCGTTTCCTCTCCATCCTTTTTTTTTTTTTTTAAAGATTTTATTTATTTATTTGACAGAGAGAAATCACAAGTAGTCGGAGAGGCAGGCAGAGAGAGAGAGAGAGGGAAGCAGGCTCCCCGCTGAGCAGAGAGCCCAATGCGGGACTCGATCCCAGGACCCCGAGATCATGACCTGAGCTGAAGGCAGCAGCTTAACCCACTGAGCCACCCAGGCACCCCTCCTCTCCATCCTTTAACTCATGTCTTCTGCTTCCCCAGCTCTACTGAAACTATATTCACATGTGCATTCAACTAACTCAAATCGAAAAAGTCAGAGAACGGGGCACCTGGGTGGCTCAGTTGGTGAAGCATCTGACTCTTGATTTCAGCTCAGGTCATGATCTCAGGGTTGTGGGATAGAGACGCAAGTTGGGTTCTTCACTCAATGTGGAGTCTGTTTGAGATTCTTTCCCCCCTCTCTCTCCCTCTGCCCCTCTCCCTAAAGTCAATAAATAAATCTTATTTTTAAAAAAATCAGAGAACATTTTGAGTCTCACTCTTATTTCATGTGTCTGTCACATTGTTGATTAGTTCTTTCTCAAAGGGCACACCACCTTCTTTTCTAGGACAATTGATCCTCTGTCTCACCCATCCGTCAGTCTCGTATTACTCCTCATATGATAGCTGCTGTAGTTTTCTGTCTGAAGCCTTCTTGGACAACTTGTACCTTTCCCTATATGCCATTATTTGCCCCGAGATTTCCAAGTACATGTTAATCTAACGTTAAATCTAACGACCCAAGCAACAGACTCAAGCTAATTATTGACTGTTTCCATCTAGATATTCCCTAACCCACACAGTCAACCATTCTAACATGTCCAAAACTAAATTCGTCCTTTACCTAAAGCACTGTTAGTGGGGCCATGATCTCCCATCCCTGAACTTAGAAACCTTAGAATAATCTCTGACTCATTTCTCTCACTTGCCCTATATATCCAATAAGTCATTATGTTTTGCCAATTTTCATTCCTAAACATAAGCAAACTGTATTTTCTACAACATTCCCTACCCAAAAGGCCATTCTAAAGGGACACCTGGCCACTCTTATATCTCTACTTTAGAACCACTTGGGCCCATGGAACACGGCAGGAGGAAAATGGGCCAAGACCACTGGCATCTCTTGGAAGCCAGCCATGTCTGACTATTGGAGACCACCATGCTGTGAAAAGCCCAGGTCATGTGAAATGGGCCCAGGAGATAAGACGCCACAAGCAGGGAGAGAGAAAATCAAAGGGCACAGAGGCACCAGAAATATAAGTGAAGAAGCCATCTTGGATTATGATCTTCCAGCCGTGGCTGACTTTTCCCTGCATTCCTACTAGGTCTTTCTGTAAAAGCATAGCTCCCAGACCTGTGGATATGAGTGGTCTAGTGGTAAGCAAGACACTGTCATGAAATTCAAGCCTACTTGTTATACTGTCTGTATTTCCTGTACAGATAGCTTGGGGTCATGCGCTCTGACCATAGCCTGGTCAGAACTTGATCTCCACAGGATGCTCTAAGTGTGGCCTTCCCCATCCCTAGACCTCTAGGCTGGTGCAGCGTGCTTCTCCTCTTACCATCCCACCTTCCAGAGTGCTGGTTGGAGAAGGAGCCTGCTCAGTGGTGCTGAGGGGGAATGGCTGAGGTGTGGAGAAGCAGAGCTGGACTCTCCCAACACGTCCTCGAACCCAAAAGTGGCAGGAAAGGCAGCATCTACTCCCAACCACTACATCTCAGCTTCCTAGACCTTATGGTGTCAGTGCACACTTTGCCTGTCTGTGAGGGGACAAGGGGTCTCCCTGATGTGAATGGTGTTGTTTCCAGGAAATTGCTCGCCATTTTTAGTATGCAGAAGAACAACCTGAGGAGTTGTTCATATGCAAATGTTGCAAGCCCATCCCCAAAGCCCCTTTTCTGGGATACAGATGGGAACTTGCTTTGTTGCAAGCTTTGGGGGGGATTATTAACAAGAGTATCTTGTGGACCACAATTTTAGATAATGTTTCTAATAAAATGTGTGTCATATCCTCTGTTTTTAAGGGGTTTATGGTTAAATCCAATTCATATGAAATAAAATACTCTAGTATACACTAAATACACAGGGGCTTTTGAGTGCTGATGAAGAAAGTGAAACGGATGAGGTGGATTGTTGTGTAGGCAATGTGGGATTTGTCTTGGGCCTAATAAAGGTTAAGATTCAGGTGGAACACTGCTCCTCAAAATGCACTGGTGACCCAGCAGCATCAGCATATCCTGATTTGCTAGAATTTGTTAGAAGTTCATCTTTTCAGATCCCACCTGCTCTATCAGGTCAGGGCCTTTGGGACTGGGCCCAGGAATCAAGATTGAGCATCAATGGGGAGAAGTCAGGGACTGGGGGAGAATTCAGGAAAAGGTCTAAGGCAATGTCCAGAGATCAGATGCCTCCAGAGTATAGTGGGTAATATGTTGGAAAGTATTAAAGTAACATGTTTTATAAACAACCACCTCAGTGATTATTCCGATCCCTATGTTAATCCATTATTTTGTATGGTAGTTACCTGTAAAGTACAAGCCCTTTTCTTGTCCTGCCCATTGGCCCTCCATTGTACTCAGAGTCAGACCTCTGCAGTGAAAAATAAGTCTGGGTGGAACAGTTGCTCTTAATGGTTTCGTATTTAAAACATAGCCATCTGAATAAATCATGACTGGTATATAAAGACCACCATAAGACAGTGTTATGTTTTACAGTGTTTGGTTAGTTTACATTTAGCATTCCATCTGTACCAATTAAATCATAAATTTGTTCAGATACTGGGAAAAAAAAAAAAGACTGTGTTCTTTGAAAGTGGTAATAAGCCAACAGGTTTCAAAGCGATAATGCTTAATAAACTATATGTGCATCCAATATGTTACATGTACAGAATGGTCTCTCATGATTAAAGGGGAGTCGTAGTTAGTAATAAAAAATATGAAAATGAGTTCATTGAATTGCAAAATAGAGGTCCATTAATCACAAAACGCTTTATTTCAGAAAGCCATTTGCACTGTTTGAACTACCAATAAGAAATAATTTGAGTTAAGAATGTGGCTTACAACTTCTCGTATTACAAACGTATGGGGGAATGTCATGAACTATAATTAATCTGTTTGTAAGAGGGAAAACAAGGAAGTACTGTGCCCGGATGAAAGGTCTTTTTCAGTTTGTTAGCTGGAGGAATACTGCTTTTTTTTTTAAGATCTCATTTTGTTATTCATAATGTAGAATATGTTATTTGATGAAATCTGTGTTTGTTCACCTTGTAATAATATTAAAAGCTAAGTTCAAGAGTCATTTTGTAGATATGAAAAGAGGAAGGAAGTTAGTGCAGCAATGCTGTAACAAATAGAGTAAAAGCAAATTTTGTAGTTAAGTACCCATAATCCTATTTGGGATTTTACTTTATGTGTGTATTTAGTAAAAGGAATTTTGGAGAAAATGTCCAGCAGAGTTCTGGGAAGGAACTTAACAGGATCTCACCAACAGAGTTAAAAAGAACAGTGTTTTGGGGTGCCTGAGTGACTCAGTTCCTTAAGCAGCTGCTCTTGGTTTCAGCTCAGGTCATGATCTCATGAGTCCTGGAATGGAGCCCCACAATGGGCTCTATGCTCAGTAGAGAGTCTGCTTGAGATACTCTCCCTCTTCCTTTCCCCCACTTGAGTGTGCATTCTTTCACTCTCTCTCTTTTTTGAAGATTTTATTTATTTTTCTTGTGAGAAAGAGCGAGAGAGAGAGGAGCTGGGGGGAGGGGCAGAGGGAGAAGCAGACTACCTGCTGAGCTGGGAGTCCCACTGGGGCTCACACGTTGGGATTGAGCCTGGGATCATGACCTGAGCCGAAGACAGACGCTTAACCCACTGAGCCATCCAGGCACTCTCTCTTTAAAATAAATTATCTTAAAAAAAAAAAAAACCAAAAACAAAAACCATGTCCTGTGTCATTCTGATAACTACAATTACATTCTCTTCTATTAAACTTTTGTGTTACTTTCAGGCTAAACATACTGGGAGTCATCCCACATATAATATTTTCCTTAATTATAAACTTTAGTTTATTGCTCTTGTGTCAAAATTTTATAGTTTGGCACAAATTATATTTTAAAAGCTTTGGCTATCTGTTGCCTGTCAGCAAGGAAGTGTTTGGAGTCAACATTGTATGTACTCTTTTTAAAAAATCAGACGTTTTTAACATTTATCTTGGTCTATAGCTGTTAAACATACATTTTCAAGCAAACCCATCAATATCCAGAGTACCCTAGAAAATGCTAACCTATTCATCTTTGCATTTGAATAATTCGATAATTAGAATTATGTTTCACAAAGGAATAGCACAGTATAAGGCAGATAATAACCAGAAAATGAATCCAGGTTTTTCTGATTAGCAATACTTGTTTCAAATATTCTACACATTCTCTCAATTTATTCCATAGAGGCAGAAAGAAATGTTCCTGCACCACTGGTGGAAGATCTCAGTCTCTGTGATCGACTGATATTACATACACCATCACTTCTCTTCATACCTTTTTCTGAACGTGAAGCAAATACTTCTGAGAACAAGTCCACTAGGAGGAGTGCTTGCTACAACTATAAAACAAAAGGGCTCATTTGCTGTTTGCTGATGGAGACTTTTGGCGTCTGCCTTGAATTTTTCTGTGTATTTCAAATGGCAAACAAAATGCTCACTCCATAGACATCAGATGCAAATATGAAAGCATTCCAATAAGAGTTTATTAAATCAAAGAAACAAGGATGGTAATCTAGCCCAATATTCCCATCTAAATTAAGAGATACATACATCTTCTGATAATTAAATATGACTATTTCCTTACAAAGACTAATATATTTTAATAGGAAGACATACTACTGGGATTTTTCTTAAAATTTCACAGAAATATTTCTATTTCAAAAACATTCTATTTCTATTGCGCAACGTTTCTTAAAGTCTGGTGATCAAATGTGTTCCTGTCCAATGCTTCTACACATTTCACACCTATATCATTTCCACTCAGCTGACCTTGATACTTTGTATTGTGGATGCACTGACTCTCCATCTTTAAGTAAAAATGATTTTTATATGAATTTTAATTAGGCATTAAGAACAATAAAATTTACACCCCTAAGCTCTCACATATAGAGCTTTAACACCTGTACGCGAAGATTTATTTTGAGCTGTGTGTGTGTGTGTGTGTGTTTGGTAAGCTGTGTTTCCATGTGTATGTATGCGCACTATGGGGCTGCCCCACCGACATTAAAGGAAAGATGGCTCCTATTATCATGTCTTTATTTGAGAATTAGCCGTGGGCTTGACTTCATCTGAAGGAGAGATTGCATTTAGTCATCTGCGGAAGGATGGATGAAAGAAGAATAAGGAGGAAGGGAAAAGTCGAAGCTGCGTTTCTAACCTTTCCTGGCGCCGCATGCCTGACTTCCAGGCCTTGCGAAGGAGCCAGACCTCCATGAGTGAGCAGCAGATGGAACAGGCAGTAGTAAGACATTATAAACATTTTTGAAAATGATTCTACAAAGCCAAGTGGCCTGCGGAGTAGTGATAAGGGAGGGGAGATTGAGGGAGAACAGCAACCTGACTTTGAGATTTTTCAGCAGGTGGCAAACACGACCAAATGATTCTGGTATTAAAACCGTGGAGTTGGGGGGAAGCCGGGTAGAGCACTGTGCGGAGGAGCAGATGCTCCCCTGTTCCCTGTCCTGGTCTGCCTGCGCATCCTGGCAGCCATCTTCTATACTACACCCATTTGTTCAGAGCACATTCTAGGCCAATAGCTACAGTGGTCCAACCTCGCCAAAGGCAGGACGGTCCATGAAAGTGCACAAGATGCTATGCAGACTGGTACTAAAATCCTCATTACCTGCGGGATAAAATCCAAACTCCTTAGCGTGACATTCAGGGGTCCTCACACTCTAGTCTTGCACAACCTTCCAAGTTGGCCCCCAACCACTTCGGTGCCCGAAAGCCACACTCCACTGAAGCAATCATCGTTCAGTCCTCACGTCACGCTCTCTCTCCTCCATGCAGTCTCTCGGCCCAAGATGCCCTTCCTGTGCACCTGTCCAGCTCCCCCAGGACTCCTCAGAAAGGCCCGATCCTGGGCAAGCAGCTCCAACCCCTCTCACTAGCCCAGACTACTCTCTTTTGTGCCCCAGCAGCACTTGATTATTTCTTCATTGCCTCATTTAGGTCTTCTTGTCTCTCTTCCCTACTAGTGGGGAAGCCCTGGAAGGGAAGGCACTCAGCCTTGCTCATGGGTGTCTGTGCATCCCCCCACCCCTGCTCCTGCCACCAGGCCTCCCAGGCCTCCCTCCTGCTCGTTGTCAGCGACTGAACCCTTACTGAGTACACCACTTCATTTCAATCTGCCTGGGTTTCAATCCTTTTCTCACCACCCACAAGTGGCGTAAACTTCAGCATGTTGCTCTATCAGTGCCTCAAGGACCTCATCTGTAAAATGGGGTAATAATGGTAACTCTGTGTGGCACATAACACAGATATAGAGAATATGCAGTGTATGGGAGATCCCTCATCCAGGGAAAGGACTCAAAACCTATTGTTTCTATTATTATTGCTGTTGTTATTCACTCTACATAACACCACTGTAAGAGAGGTATTATCTCAACCTTTGCCTAAAGCCACCAGCAGTAAAGATGGAGTCAGGGTTCAGTGTGTTGCGCCTAACTCCAGAGCCCGTGCTCTTGACCTCTAATGCCAGGCTATCATGTTTAATATCATTTCTTAAATAAAAGAAAAAAGAAGGTTTGGGTAGGTTTGTTGACTATGTAACAAATGAATCAAAATAACTGGCTTAAAATACTTTTGTGTTAGAATATAAGAATCTGAAAAGACCTCCAAGATCATGGAATCTAAACTCTCTATCCTTTACCAATAAGGACATTCAGCCATGTTCATGCATTTAAAAAGTTTATTGAGCAGCTACTAACTGTGAGACTCTGGGGTAGGCATTTTGGCAGGAACAGGAGGGAGCAAAGAGATGCCTGACCTCAAAGAGGGACAAACAGAAAACCTTGAAATCTCCAAATAAACCAAACGAATTATGATGAAATGACTATTTAGATCTGCAATAAATGTTGATTTTCCTAGAAATAACAAAGTTTTTGTAAGAAGATTCATGTTAATGCCCCTACCTGAAGTGATGATGGAATACATCTGAGTACAGGCCTCATTCAGATTTTGGACAGTGGTAGTCCCCACATTAGGCTAATATTAGCATATTATTCTATGCTTGCTTAGTGCATGCTACAATTGATTATAGATTAGGAAATGAATATTAAATGTACTATAAAGAAGACAATAGGTAACAGGTGTTGGCAAGGGTATGGAGAAAAGCAATCCTCTTGCACTGTTGGTGGGAATACAAATTGGTATATCCACTGTAAAAAAATGTATGGAGGTTCCCCAACATTTAAAAATAGAACTGTCCTATGATCCACCCATCCATCTGGATATCTACCCAAAGGAAATGAAAACAGGATATTGGAGAAATGTCTGCTCTCCCAGGTTTATTGTAGCATTGTTCACAATGGCCAAGATATAGGAACAACCTAAGTGTCCATCACTGTATGAATGGATAAAGAAGATGTTTTAGGAGGGCACCTGGGTGGCTTAGTTGTTAACTGTCTGTCTTCAGCTCAGGTCATAATCCCAGGCTCCTGGGATCAAGCCCTGCATCAGGCTCCCTGCTCAGCAGGAGGCCTGCTTCTCCCCCTACCGCCCCCCCCCACTTGTGTTCCCTCTCTCACTGTCTTTCTGTCAAATAAGTAAATAAAATCTTTTAAGAAAAAGATGCTTTAGATGCATATGTAATTCAGCCCCAAGAAAGAGGAAAATCTTGTCATTTGAAACAAATGACCTGAGGACACTATGTTATGTGAGATTCGTCAGAGAATGATAAATACTGTATGTTATCAGTTATATCTGGAATCTGAAAAGGCTGAATTCATAAAAACAGAGTGTAAAATGGTGGTGACCTGAGGGTGAGGGTGAACAGAGATATTGTTTAAGGGACAAACTTGCACCTAGTAAATAAATAAGTCCTGGAGATCCAAGGCACAGCATAATGATTATGAACAACAATATCATGTCACAAACTTCAAAACTGCTAAGAGACTAGATCTTAGTTGTTCCCACCATACACACACATATACACGCACACACATACACGGAGTGATCACGTGACAAGATGAAGGTGTTAGCTAACACTAAGGTGATAATTATATTGCAATACCTAAATGTATCAAATCAGCATGTTGTACATCTGAAACTTACACATGTTATATAGTTGTATATCAATTGTATCTCAATGTATATATATTTATAAATATACAAAATATAAAAATCTATATTAATTTATATATTTATATATGTTCTATATTTTCTAATATATTATGATTATATATTATATCATAATTATATAATATAATGTTAGATTTTTTATGACATACACATTTTTTTTTCTGGAGATCAGGAAGTATTTTATTGACCTGATAGAGCAGAGATATGCATCTAGCTGCTCCATTGCAGATACTTCCCCAACCATCCCATGTCCTTTCACACAGGTGTGTGAAGGGGATCCTCTTATGGCAGAGATTTTTCACAGTTCCTCCAGGGACAGAGCCAGGGGCTTTTCTTGGTGTGGCCTGGGGTCTCAGTCTTGGGTGCTGACTTTCAACATTGCTTTGTACTTTCCTGTCAGCTCCTTGGGTAATGGCACAGGACAGGGCAGGGAGGCTGCCCTTCTGCCTTGCAGATACATTCCCACAGGAAGTATTTTGGAGGGCCAAATTGGGCTGGGTGAAAAAGCTGCTTTTTCTCCTGCTCCTCGTTCTCCAGGGTTTCCTCATTCTTCCCAAAGATTTTTTAGATGTGCTCCATGATCTCCTTATTGCTCTTGGTCTCCACATCCATGAGCACCTGCTCTCCAGAATCAGCTAGAACTACAGGAAGGGGGATGGCAAAAATGTCAGAGTGGGAACTTCTGAAGGCCGCCCCTCCCCCAAAGACATTGAAAGACTTGACAAAAACTGTCAGAATCAATCTTATCAAAACTCTGGAAAATAACTAAAGGTTTACAGCAACCGAGTGAACACTTAATCAGTGTTGAATTTGTCACTTTGTTGCCTGACCCTCACCTCCTCTCCCCCTGGTTTGATGGAAATATTGCAGACAAGGGCCTACGTTCCTGGTATGGGGTCCTGGTTCTAAAGGGAGCTGCTGAGTGGACCTTGTTGCCAAGGAACCTGTGTTTGTCTGCCTTGACCTGACAAAGTTTTTCCCCAAAGGAACCCTGCAAAGGCTTTGCTGTGTGTGCTGACTTGGAATACTATCTTGCCTCATGGCTGCTTTGTTTTTAAAAAGAATAAAAATAAAAACCCTATGAACAAGCCACTGCTTCCTGTGTGTGGGTGGGGTGGGGGGCACTTAGGCCAACAGAGATTCCCAAAGCCTGGAAGGAAGTTCAAGGAGGTATATTTTGGGGATGAATAGGGGCTTTGAAAAACTAAGCCAGAAAGAGCATGCTCAGAACAGGACACATGCTAGGAACAGGTCAGAAAAGACTCCAAGCTCTCACTTTCAGCTAATCTTCAGGCTCAGTGCCAGCAGGAACTACAGGCTCCAGAAAAGTTGTAAATGGTCAGGCTAAGCATGGAAGGAGAGCCTCCAGTATGCACAGGGTTTTCAGGAACATCTCCATCATGTACTGCGGTAACTCACCAAGCCTCATACCACTTCCACGTGGCAGGAGATGTGGGTCCACCACTTATTCACTTAATAGGATTGGAGACAAATAGTCATCACAGCACCTGTAGACGCATTAACAACAGTGTTTTGCAGCTGATATATATCAACTTCTGGAGACTGTCTCATAGTTAGGGCACTTTATAGACAAATGTCATACACAATTGGATTTTTCTTTAAAGAGTTTAAGTGTAACAAGATGATATGCTCATTTTCAGCCCTTTGAGTTTTGCAACAAGGCAATAACAGTGTTTTACCAACCCAAGATATGTATCTAAAACCAGGGAAAAATGAATGCAAACAAGATGCAAATTTTATTCAAAAAGTTGATAACGTTTCAATATGCAATTTGGAAGGAAGTCTTGGAGCACTTCTTTAAAACAAATGAAAACATACAGTCGCCTGATTTGGACTTCACAAGGAGTACTTCTTTTTGTCATCTCTATATAGAGAAAAGTCAAATAAAAATTATTAGCATATGATATGATATCAATGAAGAACAGCAAGAAAATCAATAGAAATTATAGTGCTATTAAGAGACTTTTTTTTTTTAATTTTCAGGTGAGATCAAAAGCAGTAACTCATTAAGAGAGAAATAATTTCAAACAGAATAATACTCGGTTCCTTCATTGTCTGTGTATTGGTGTGAGTCATAAGAACATGAAAAAGATTTACATGCTTTGCAGGTTAGATGTAAAGCATCAAAATTCACGAAGATAACTGTAGTAGGCAGAATAATGGGATAGATCATCAGAGATAGATGTCCATGCCTTAATCCCTGGAACCTGGAAATCTATTAGGTCTCGTTGCAGAAGGGAAGTCAAGCCTGCAGATAGAATTAAGGTTGCTGCTCAGCTGACTGAGATGGGGATGGTATCCTGGACCACCCAAGTACGCCTACTGTAATCACAGGGTCCTTAAATTTGGGAAAAGGCAGTGGAGATTGAAAGATGCTGTGCTGCTGGCTTTGAGGAAGGAGCCACAGTCTGAGGAGGCATGGTGGCCTCTAGAAGCTGGAAAAGTCAAGGCAAAAAAATTGTTCCCTGGATCTCCAGAAGTGACGATGTCCTGTATGCCGAATTTAGGCCGCTGAGATCCATTCTGGACTTTTGACAACCAAAACTGAGAGAATAAATTTGTGCTGTTCTAAACCACTAAATCTGTAGTAATCTGATACAGTAGCAACAAGAAACTAATACACTAACAGAAAACTTGAAATCCTGCAACAAGGAAATCCACAACCAAGTGGCTTGGATATCAGTAGTTCTAATAGAATTTAAGATCAGCTGCAAAAGAACTTGAAATGCCCTGAAAAATGATCGGTAGAGCTTTCCCCCAATTTGATTACCAGTTGTGAAGCTGACAGAAATTTCCTAAATTATTGATAACAAAAAAACAAACCTTGGTCAACCATGCTAAAGGGAAGACTGAATTATCTTCTTAATTTGAGTAAAGAAAAGCATACTACAGGGTCCATGGGTGCCTCAGTCAGTTAAGTGTCTGCCTTTGGCTCAGGTCATGATCCCCGGAGTCCTGGGATTGAGTCCTGTATCAGACTTCTCACTTAGAGGGTAGCCTGCTTCTCCCTTTGCCTGACGTCCCGCCAACTTGTGTGCTCTCTCTCTCAAATAAATACAGTCTTTAGGGGGAAAAAAAGAAAAAAAAATCATACTACACAGAATAATTATTCGTACAAAGAGGCAATTATGAAAAATGCAGGCAGAAGAGCAGAAGATAATAACATCAAAGAGATGAGTTAGGCAATTAATTAATAAAAATATGATGTTATTTTGTTCGATTTTATGACAATTCTGATATTATTCAGCTTTGTAAATATTTGGACCTGCTTTCATTTTCTTATTCTAAATAAATATGTGGGGGCGCCTGGGTGGCTCAGTGGATTAGGCCATTGCCTTCAGCTCGGGTCATGATCCCAGGGTCCTGGGATCGAGCCCCACATCGGACTCTCTGCTCTGCAGGGAGCCTGCTTCCTCCTCTCTCTCTGCCTGCCTCTTGTCGACTTGTGATCTCTGTCTGTCAAATAAATAAATAAAATAAATCTTAAATAAATAAATAAATATGTGATCTTTAACCTAATTTTACATTTATATATTTTTTCAAAATTATATAAACTTCAGGCTTCACAAAACCCAGATTCTCCTGGGAGACCAAGGTCTCTGCTAAACTGCCCCACAGACTTTCCCAACCTTTTCTTAACCACCAACAGCATCTGCGCTGGAACACACACACACACAAAAGATTTGGACCAGCCAGGTCACTTGCCCCGCTTGGTTATCTCAGAAGCAGGCTTGGATTTGAACCGTCTAACTGCAAGGCCTGCCTGTGACAGGACCGGGTTCTCAATGTGGTCAGGGACCAGATGCTTCAGAGCTCTGGGAATGTGTTGTACCTCTGAACTGGAAATTCTGGGCTGAGCCCCTGAAATCACTTTTAACAAGCTCTTCGGATGAGTCTGATGCAGGCTAAAGTGTGAGAACCACTGCCAGAAAATACACTAAAATCTCTGGTCTGGAAGGTCAACAATAACCATGCCAAGCTTCTTTATCACAAGACTCCTGTGCTGTCCCTATCTGTCATGATTTCCCCTGGTATTAGAGCAGTCACCTAAGTGACCCTCAGAATTGTCTGAGCTCTCAAGAAACTTTATTCTTCCATCAGTTGAATCATATTTGTTTGTTTGTTAAAAATAAGGAAATGTTAAGGATTAATGCTCTGTTCCAAACTTTAACTAGAATATTCTGTGTAGTATAAAGCCCGCTTGGGTACTGCTCACACACAAACTTCTCCATCTTTTCAAGAGCAATTCTGGCAATGAGGCGACATCTTGTGGTCAAGTATAGACACTGCATGATAATAACATGGACAAAATAAGTGTGGGGATGTTTTGTTTTTCTTTTCTTTTCTTTTATTATTTTATTTTTCTTCTAACCTGTCACAGGCTAAACCACTTCCATAAAAGACAATGAAGTTTTAGAAAAATGAAGTGAAGAAAGCATACATAATGCACAAAACAAACAGAATATTTTGTTTTTAGATTCTAAATACTATAGATTTCCTAAGGCTTCCTCTCACCTTTGTTTTCATCTTGGGCCGCAAAGCGACTGCAGACTGCATGAACCTTCAGTTTGATTAGCACTGCACTGCTTAATGTGCAAATTGTACTCCTAGAATTCTTCACTTTTATAGAAAGTGTTTGGTTCTGGGTTTGGTTCTGAATTAACCACCATGAAGTCTGAGAGATACCTCACCATGCACTCATAAAATTCCTGATATTAATTTAAAATTTTTGTTTGATATTTGTTGTTTTGTTCTATTTCATTTTCCTCTTACAGTGAGGAAAAGTTCATGTTCCTAAAAAAAATTGTTGCTGAGTTAACTGAAAATATTAAAAAACAAAAACAAAAACATCCTCTTTACATCTGCTTTTTTTTTTCCCTTTTCATTACTTACTTTGCATTTGACATTTCAGTACCATTTACACAATACCGCCATGAGAATTAAGTGGTGGGGTGTTAAAAACTAAATAAAATGACTAAAAAAAAAGTAGGTGGTTGGTTAGAGACAAACCAACGAGAAAGAAGGAATTGAGTCAGTCTGAAAGGCAGATATAGACATGAATTTGCATTATGAAATGTGAAAATGGTTTCCCAAAAAATGAAAAAATTAAAACTTGAAATAATGATCAACCAGTAAGCAGTTGTCTAAAAATGTACTTGAAAAAATTAACAGAAGTTGCAAATAATCATGTGATTATTTAAGCATAAAATTTATTGTGACGCTAATAAAAATGATTTCTAAATAAATTGTCTTGTAATCATCTCTAAAACAAACATTTCATAACTTTTTTAAAAAGATTTTATTTATTTATTTGACAGAGAGAGACAGCGAGAGAGGGAGCACAAGGAGGGAGAGTACGAGAGGGGGAGAAGGCTTCCCACTGAGCAGGGAGCCTGATGTGGGGCTTGATCCAGGACCCTGGGATCATGATCTGAGCCAAAGGCAGTCACTTAACTGACTAAGCCCCCCAGGCACCCCATAGAACTGTTTTTTCAAACTTTATTTTGAACACGGCAGAGCAGTAGAAGGACCCTATGCTTTCCTTGTCCCTTAAACACAGAGAGATAAATATTAAATCATTCTAAATACCCAGATTGATCTAAGGACTGAGAAAACAAACTGCACAACTAAAGGGAGAAGAGACCATATCTGTGAAGGTAGGGAGTGCAGAGATATGATTTGGAGGAGAAAAGAATCACAGGTGCTGTGGAGGGGAAGAAGCTCTGATCAAGGAGAGAGGAGAAAGAAAGAGAGATGGAGGGTTAACAGAGCAGGAGATTGCACAAGAAAAACTTCCCTTTAACCATTAATGGGAAAGCAAGAGGGGCTGATTATTGCAAGTTTTTACAAGAAGCAGAACTCAAAGACTAAAGCTTTAGAAGTCTGTGCCATAGCCAGAGTGGAGCCCGGTGGGCATAGCTATGCTCTTGTGGAGAAGGAGGGCAGAAGTCTGGGACAGACAACCTGGTCTGAGAATTCCCTGGGTCACATTAAGAGAGAAACTTCCTCTTTGGGGGTGCATTTGGGAGAGGTGGTACTGCTTTTCGGGAGACAAACTAGCGAGCTGCTCTGTTCATTAGCATATGAGCAGAGATGCTGGCTAGGACAGTTAACCTGGATGCTGGCTTTTGCTGTCTTTACCATAAACTCCAAGCCCCTGCATGTTCTTCAGACTGCTCTTCTGGGACAAATTGGCACCAGCCACAGTTCAGCAAGATGTTCCAGCAGAGGATCAGCATAGGTTCACATGGCACTGGGTCCTTAAAATTTGGAGTTTTGAAACCCAACCAGTGTGCCTGAGATAAAACACAGGAGCACGGCTGGGTGAGTAGATGGCTCAGACACAGACAGGGTGAAGGCAGGGATCTGAGGTATCTCTGGGACAAAGGAAGGGAAATTGTTGGCTCCTCTGTGAGTGTTTCCTGAATAGCAGTGGATGTGAACTTCCCCCTCCCAGGACAAGACAGCAGGCTGATGACATTTTTCCTCTCACTCATCAGCACTGAGGGAATTCAGAGAACAGTATAGGACCCACAGTGGAGGCTTGAGCTGCTTACACCAAGCCCCACTCACCCTGTACTCTGCAGGTGCTTCCTAACTAAGGCAAGTGTGTCTGAGACTTAGAGCAGCAGCAGACCCCTCCCCCAGAGGACTAGCACAGACCCCACACAGGACCAAGTCTATGGACCATAGAGTTCTGTGAAGCTTCAGCTCTAGGGTAAATAGGATCTAGCCTCTTTTTTTTTTTAATTTCTTTTCAGCATAACAGAATTTATTGTTTTTGCACCACACCCAGTGCTCCATGCAATACGTGCCCTCTCTAATACCCACCACCTGGCTTCCCCAACCTCCCACCCCCCCCGCCCCTTCAAAACCCTCAGATTGTTTTTCAGAGTCCATAGTCTCTCATGGTTCGCCTCCCCTTCCAATTTCCCTCAACTCCCTTCTCCTCTCCATCTCCCTATGGATCTAGCCTCTTCTAACAAGCAAATCAGAACACACCTAGTTAAAACTTTCCACACACTGGACAAATGCAAACGTTCCCCACTTCAGGCAATGAGAAACTATACAGAACTAATCTAAGGGAAAGAACAGCCAAAACACAGCACTGAAGGGCACATTGCATACACCAGAAACACTTCCTAAAGCACCAGGCCCTGGCCAGGATAGATATTTATCTTAATATAGATATTACTCATAGGAGCAGGAAACATAGCAAGCTTTACTAACATGCAGAATACAGAGACCCAGATAAAATGCCAAGATGGAGGAATTCACCCCAAAAGAAAAAGCAAGAAGTCACAGCCAGGGATTTAATCAAAAACACATATAAGTAAGATGCCTAAACCAGAATTTATTAAAACAACAATCATAAGGATATTAGCTGGGCTTGAGAAAAACATAGAAGACATCAGTGAGTCCCTTACCACAGAGATAGAAGACCTAAAAACTAGTCAGATTAATATAAAAAATGCTATAACTGAGATGCAAAACCAAGTAGATGTAATGACCACAAGGATGAAAGAAGCAGAGAAAGGAATAAGTGATATAGAAGAGAAAATTATGGAAAATAATGAAGATAAAAATAAGAGGGAAAGAAAAATATTGGATCACAGATGTAGATTTAGGGAAGGCTGTGACTCCATAAAGCACAATAACATTCATAACACAGGAATCCCAGAAGAAGTGAAGAGGAGAAAAGGGGGCAGGTTTATTTGAACAAATTGTAACTGAAAACTTGCCTAATCTGGGGAAGGTAATTGACATCCAAATCCAGGAGGTATAGAGAACTTTCATCAAAACCAATAATAACAGGCCAACACCAAGACATATCATAGTAAAAACTGCAAAATACAGATATAAGAATCCTGAAAGCAAAGGGGAAAAAATACCTACTTACAAGGGAAGACAAATAAGGTTAGCAGCAGACAACTCCACAGAAACTTGGCAGGCCAGAAGAAAGTGGCATGGTATATTCAATTTACTGAATGGGAAAGGTATGCAGCCAAGAATACTTTATCCGGCAAGACTGTCGTCCTCAATAGAAGGTAAGATAAAGAGTTTTCCAGACAAATAAAAATTAAAGTAGTTCATGACCACTAAACCAGTCCTGCAAAAAAATCTTAAGGGGGACTGTTTGAATGGGAAAGAAATACCAAAAGCACCAAAGACTAGAAAGGAACAGAGAGGAGCACCTGGGTAACTCAGTTGGTTAATGACTACCTTTAGCTCAGGTTGGATCCCAGAGTCCTGGGATCAAGTCCACAGTGGGGGGAGGGGCTGCTCTGTGGGGAGTCTGATACTCCCTCTTCCTCTGCTCTTCCCCTGGCTTGTGCTCTCTCTCACTTTCTCTCTCAAATAAATAAATAAATAAATAAAATCTTAAAAGAGAAAAAAAGAAAAAGAGAGAAGCAGAGAAAAGCTCTGGAAACACCAACATTACAGGTAACATAGATCAATGGAACAGAATAGAAAACCCAGAAATGGACCCACAACTAAATGGTCAACTAATCTTCGACAAAGAAGGAAAGGATATCCATGGGGGAAAGACAGTCTTTTCAACAAATGGTGCTGGTAAAACTGAACAGCTATGTGCAAAAGAATGAAATCAGACCACTTTCTTATATGGTACACAAAAATAAACTCAAAATGGATGAAAGATCTAAACGTGAGACAGGAAGTCATTAAAATCTTAGAAGAAAACACAGGTAACAACCTCTTTGACCTCGGCCATACCAACTTCTTACTAGATACATCTCTAAAGACTAGGGGAACAAATGCAAAAATTAATTATTGGGACTTCGTCAAGATAAAAACTTCTGCACAATGAAGGAAACCATCAACGGAACTAAAAGGCAACCTATAGAATGGGAGAAGGTATTTGCTAATGACTAATCTGATAAAGAGTGAGTATCCAAAATCTAAAAAGAATTTATCAAACTCAACATCCAAAAAAACAAATAATCCCATTAAGAAATGTGCAGAAGACATGAGTAGATATTTTTCCAAAGAAGATGTACAGATGGCTATGAGACACATGAAGAAATGCTCAACATCACTCATTTTCAGGGAAAATAAAATCAAAGCACAATGAGATACCACCTCACACAGATTAGAATGGCTAAAATTAATAATACAGGTGAGGATGTAAAGAAAGGGGAACCCTCTTACATTGTTAGTGGGAATGTAAACTGGGGCAGACACTCTGGAAAACAGTATGTACATTGCTCAAAAAGTTAAAAATAGAACTACCTTATGACCCAGCAATTACACTACTAGATAGTATTTACTCAAAGGATACAAAAACACTGATTCAAAGGGGCACATGTACCCCAGTGTTTATAGCAACAATATCAACAATAGCCAAATTATGGAAACAGTCCAAATATCCATCAACTGATGAATGGATAAAGAAGATGTGGTATATAGACACACACACACACACACACACACACAGGAATATCACTCCGACATCAAGAAGAATGAAATCTTGCAATTTGCAACAATGTGGATAGAGCTAGAGTGTATTATGCTAAGCAAAATAAATCAGTCAGAGAAAGACAAATACCATATTATTTCACTCATACACAGGATTTAAGAAACAAAACAGATGAGCATAGAGAAGGGAAAGAAAAAAAGAGAGAGGGAAAGAAACCATAAGAGACACTTAACTAGGGGCAAGATGGTGGAGAAATAAGAGACCCTGTTTCAACCAGTCCTCTAAAGTGAGGTAATTATTTACCAGAACACTCTGAACACCATTAAATCAGCCTGAGATGTAGGATTATACACTTCTGGATCTCTATGGGGGACAGAAGACTCCAGTCGAGAGGTAAAGCGAGTGGGAATTGGACTGATATTGGAGGATAAAGAGAAGGGGGAGGGAGCCACCAGAAGCGACCCATTGAAAAGTACTACCCCAATATGAGAGTGTCCTGTGAATGGGGCCCAGCCTTAACTTGGAGTCTGGTTAAAGCACTCAAAAAGTGCAAAAGATCTTAAGGGGCAACTGGTGGAATTGGGCAGTCATGGGCACTGGCCTAAGCCCACAGACCCAAGACGGCCACTGCCAGAGACCACCCATGCCAGAGAGTGCAGCAAAGCATCCAGGGCATGGTCCCTGAGCCGCTGGCTTTCTGCTACTTGCACCAGCCCTGGGTCATGTGCCCTCCTCATGAGATGGAGTCTGATGTGTGCGCCAGTTGGCGCTCTTTAGAACCACAGCCTTTTGCACTCTGCATGCACACTGCATGACAGGGGACTGAACTGCGCTCCCTGCCCACGCCTGAGAGTTCTCTGTGTGGGCGCTAGCCTGTGGGCACTAGGACTGGTGGAAAGTCTAAACACTCCCAGTCCTGGCTTGAAAACCTCAGCTATCTCTGGTCTACCGCAGTCCCCGCAAAGGCAGTCACTGGAAAAGGGCTCCCTGGACCAATATTGCTTGTGCTTTTAGTTGCACAGGGGTACAGAGATAAGCAGGGCGCTTTGTGCAATCTCTGAGGTGGTGGCTGGGGGCACACACTGCCTGTGGAAGTTTGCATGGCTCAGCGAATTTTACAGAGGGGGTGTCTGTGTGTTCTGGACCTCCCAGAGGTGAGCAGACTGAGGCTTCTCTCTGAGGTGAAGGTCTGGGTACAGTTTGCTTTCCACTAAACCTCCGAAAAGCCACAAAAAGCCACCAAAGAACAAAAACTTACAGAGAACAAAAGTCTGAAAAACCAGTTTCAACAGAGCCCAGGCCCTTGATAGGGAGCAGGAGGACTCAACCCAAGCAAGACTGACTGAAAAACAATGTGGCAGGCTCCTACCCAGAAAGCCAGGCAAAAAAATGAAAGGACAACCACCACAGGGTCCCCATAAAACTGTAAATTCCAATCTCAGGGGAAAAGAAGATATTAAGCTCCCAGGATTGCCCTAAAATCTGTATAGGTATTGCCCTAAAATCTGTATATTTCGTAGATACAACTTTTATTTTTAATTCATTCTCACTATTCTCATTCTTTTTAATTTTTTCTACCTATTTATCATTACAATGAGTTCAATACAGCAAATTCCATAATAACCTTTTAATTTGAACTTTTTCATACATATACCTGTGTTTTACTTTTCTTTCTTTCTTTTTTTAATGTAATTATAGATATAAGCTTCAAGGTAATCCTCTTTTCCTAATCAATACTACCTCTCTATATAAACCAGTTTTAATCTCTCTTTATCTCTGGAAAGTTGAGTCCTTTAGCAAAGATATCAAAATACACCCAGGAAAAAAATCAAAATAGCCTTCCTTGCCCTCATTGAGGATTTATAACAACCCTCCCATCTTTTTCTTCTGGCAGTATTTCTGTGTATTTGTTTTTGTTCTGGTATTATATAAATCTTATACGGGGGTTCATTTTGGCTGGGTTCTTTTTTTTTTTTTCTTGTTATTTAGATTTGTCAGACTTTTTATTTTTCTGTTTTTGTTTGTATACCTTTGGGGCATATTCTGATGGGTCTTCTTTCTTTATTTTCTTTCCCCCCCCTTGTCTCTTTCTCTCTATATATTTTTCTTTTTTCTTTCTTTTTGATGGTAACTTCCAATTGCTCAGAAGCAGTCCAGGCTGCACCTTGCCTAGATCACACTTGATATATTCAGCTACACATCCCCTCAACCACCTCTTACCAAAATGACGAGGAGGAGGAACACCCAAAAGAGGAAAAATTCAGAGACAGTGCCCTCTCCATCAGAGCTGTTGGATATGGACATAAACAGTATGTCAGAAAGGGAATTCAGGCTAACAATCTTCCAGGCAATGTCTAGGTTGGAGAAAACCATTAATGACAACATGGAATCGAGTAGGGCACAACTGGAAGCTGCCCGGGAAAAAGTTAAAAATGCTTTTAATGAGAGCCAATCTAATCTAAATTCTCTAACAGCTAGGATAACTGAAGCAGAAAGTAGAATTAGTGATCTAGAAGACAAACTGATAGAGAAAAAGGATCAGGAGGAGTCCTGGAACAAATAGCTTTGAAGTCATGAAAACAGAATTAGGAAAATAAATAATGCCATGAAACATTCCAATGTCAGAAATATTGTAATCCCTGAGGGAGAGGAGAAAGAAAGAAGACTAGAAGATATAATGGAACAAATTCTCCATGAAAATTTTCCCAATCTGAGGAATGGAACCAGCATTCGTGTCTTAGAGGCAGAAAGGTCTCTCCCCAAGATCATAGAATCTATCTAGGAAGACCTTGAGACACCTGAATATGAAAATGATGAATTATAATTTTAGACAGTATCTCTTGAAAGCAGCTAGGAGGGAGAGATTCCTTACTTACAGAGTATGGCCCATCAGAAAAACATCAGACCTGTCCACAGAGACCTGGCAAGCCATAAAGGGCAAGGAAGACATATTCAGGGCACTAAATGAGAAGAACATGCAGCCAAGAATACTTTATCCAGCAAGGCTGACATTCAAAGTGAATGGAGAGATAAAGAGCTTCCAAGAACAGCAAGGTTTGAAAGAGTATGTGACCACCAAGCTGGCACTACAAGAAATATTAAGGGGAGTTCTATAAAAGAAGAAAGAACCTAAGAGTGTCATAGAAGAGAAATTTAGAGACAATCTATAGAAACAAGGACTTCACAGGCAACATGATGTCAATAAAAACATATCTTTCAGTAATCATTCTCAATGTGAACAGCCTAAACGCTCCCATAAAATGTCACAGGATTTCAGATTGGATAAAATCACAGGACACGTCCATATGTTGTCTACAAAAGACCCATTTTGAATTTAAAGATACATCCAGACTGAAAGTGAAGGGATGAAGAAGCATCTTTCATGCCAATGGGCCTCAAAAGAAAGCTGGGGTAGCAATTCTCATATCAGATAAATTAAATTTTAGACTAAAGACTATAGTTAGAGAGAAAGAAGGACAGTACACCATTCTTAAATGGTCTATCCACCAAGAATATCTAATAATTGTAAATATTTATGCCACCAATACAGGAGCAGCCAACTACATAAGACAACTGTTAGTCAAGATAAAGAGTCATTTTGATATGAATACATTAATCGTAGAGGATCTTAACATGCCACTCTCAGTAATAGATAGATTATCCAAGCATAAAATCAATAAAAAACAAGAGCATTGAATAATACATTGGACCAGATGGACCTCATAGATGTATACAGAACATTCCACCCTAAAAAAACAGAATACTCATTCTTCTCAGGTGCACATGGAACTTTTTCCAGAATAGACCACATACTGGGTCACAAATTAGGACTCAACTGATACCAGAAAAATGAGATTATTCCCTGCATATTATCAGACCACAATGCTTTGAAACTGGAACTCAACTGTAAGAAAAAGTTTGGAAGGAATTCAAACACTTGGAAACTAAAGACCACCGTGCTTAAGAATGTTTGGATCAACCAGGAAATCAAATAAGAACTAAAAAAATTCATGGAAACCAGTGAGAATGAAGACACTTCAGTCCAAAACCTATGGGATACAGCAAAGATAGTCCCTAAGGGGGAAATACATAGCCATCCAAGCCTCCCTTCAAAAAAAAAAAAAAAAAAAATTAAAAAAATCCAGAATACACCAGCTGTCTTTACACCTTAAAGAACTGGAGAATCAACAACAAAATAAGCCAACCCCACACACAAGAAGGGAAATAATCAAGATTAGAGCAGAGATCAATAAGATAGAAACTAGAGATAGAGTAGAACACATCAACGAAACTAGAAACTGGTTTTTTGAAAGGATCAATAAGATTGATAAACCATTGCCCAAACTAATCCAAAAGAAAAGAGAGAAGACCCAAATTAATAAAATTATGAATGATAATGGAGAGACCACAACTAACACCAAGGAAATAAAAACAATCACAAGAAATTATTATCAACAGTTACATGCCGATAAGTTAAGCAACCTAGAAGAAATGGATGAATTCCTGGAAAACTATAAACCTCCAAAACTGAATCAGGAAGAAATTGACAACCTGAATAGACCAATATTTAGTAACAAGATTGAAGCATTGATCAAAATCCTCCCAAAAAAACAAAGACCAGGACCTGACAGATTCCCTGAAGAATTCTACCATATAGTCAAAGAAGAAATAATACCTATTCTCCTAAAGCTGTCTCAAAAAATAGAAACAGAAGGAAAACTTCCAAACTCTTTTTATGAATCCAGCATTACCCTGATCCCAAACCAGACAAAGACCCCACCAATAAGAAGAATTTCAGACCAATATGCCAGATGAATATGGATGCTAAGATTCTCAACAAGATCCTAGCTTATAGGATCCAACAGTACATTAAAAAGATTATCCACCACAACCAGGTAGGATTTATCCATGGGATGCAAGTGTGGATCAACATTCGCAAATCAATCAGTGTGATAGAACAAATCAGTAAGAGAAGATAGAAGAACCAGATGGTCCTCTCAATTGATGCAGAAAAAGCATTTGACAAGATTCAGCATCCGTTCCTCATTAAAACTCTTCAAAGTATAGGGATAGAGGGAACATTTTTCAACTTCATAAAATCTGTGAAAAACAGATTTTATGAATCTGTGAAAAACCCACAGCGAATATCATCCTTGATGGGGAAAATCTGACAGCCTTCCCTTTGAGATCAAGAATATGACAAGGATGCCCACCCTTGCCACTGTTGTTCAACACAGTACTAGAAGTCCTAGCAACAACAATCAGAGAACAAAAAGAAACAAAATATATTCGAATTGGCAATGAAGAAGTCAAACTCTCTCTCTTCACAGATGACATGAAACTTTATACGGAAAACCCAAGAGACTCCACCCCCAAACTACTAGAATTCATACAGCAATTCAGTATAGATACTGTTAAAATGTATATATGGCCTAAAGCAATCTATACTCAATGCCATCCTGGTCAAAATTCCACCAGCATTTTTTGAAGAGCTGGAACAAACAATCCTAAAATTTGTAATGAAAGATAAGAGACCACGCACTGATAAGGAAATGTTAAAAAAAGAAATATAAAACTGGGGGCATTACATTGCCTGATTTCAAGCTTTATTACAAAGCTGTGACCACCAGGACAGCATGGTACTGGCACAAAAACAGACACATAAGCCAGTGGAACAGAGTACAGAGCCCAGATACAAACCCTCAATTTTATGGTCAACTAATCTTCAACAAATCAGGAAAAAATATACAGTGGAAAAAACGTCTCTTCCATAAATGGTGTTGAAAAATTGGACAGCTATATATAGAAGAATGAAACTCGACCATTCTCTTGCACCATACACAGAGATAAACTCAAAATGGATATAAGACCTCAATACGAGGCAGGAATCTATCAAAATCCTAAAGAACATAGGCAATAACCTCTTCGACATGAGCCAGAGCAACTTCTTTCAAGATATGTCTCCAAAGGCAAAGGAAAAAAAAGCAAAAATGGACTTTTGGGTCTTCACCAAGATCAAAATCTTCTGCACAGCAAAGGAAACAGTCAACAAAACAAAGAGGCAGCCACAGATTGGGAGAAGATATTCACAAATGACAGTACAGACAAAGGACTCCTCAAACTCAACACACACAAAACAGATAATCATGTCAAAAAATGGGCAGAAGACATAAACAGACATTTCTCCAAAGAAGACATACAAATGGCAAACAGACACATGAAAAAATGTTCATCATCACTGTCCATCAGGGAGATTCAAATCAAAACCACATTGAGATACCACCTTACACCAGTTAGAGTGGCCAAAATTAACAACACAGGAACCAACGTGTGTTGGAGAGGATGTGGAGAAAAGAGAACCCTCTTACACTGTGGGTGGGAAGGCTAGTTGGTGCAGCCACTTTGGAAATCAGTGTGGAGATTCCTTAAGAAAGTAAAAATAGAGCTTCCCTATGACCCTGCAATTGCACTACTGGGTATTTACCCCAAAGATACTGATGTAGTGAAAAGAAGGGCCATGCGTATCCCAATGTTCAGAGCAGCAATGGTCACGGTCACCAGACTGTGGAAAGAACCAAGATGCCTTTCAATGGACAAATGGATAAAGAAGATATGGTCCATATATACAATGGAGTATTATGCCTTCATCAGAAAGGATGAATACTCAACTTTTGTATCAGCATGGATGGGACTGGAACAGATTATTCTGAGTGAAATAAGTCAAGGAGAGAGTTAAGTATCATATGGTTTCGCTTACTTGTGGAGCATAAGGAATAACATGGAGGACACTGGGAGATGGAGAGGAGAAGTGAGTTAAGGGAAATCAGAGGGGGAGACAAACCATGAGAGACAGTGGACTCTGAGAAACTAACTGAGGGGTCTTTTGGGGAGGTGGTGTTGGGTGAGTCTGGTGGTGGATATTATGGAGGGCACATATTACATAGAGCGCTGGGTGCGGTGCATTAACAATGAATACTGGAACCCTGAAAATAAATAAAATAAAATAAATAATAAAATCTAATGATCCTAAAAAAAGAAAAGAGAGAGACACTTTTAATAGAGAACAAACTGAGGGTTGCTGGAGGGGAGGTGAATGGGAGATGAGCTAAATGGGTGGTGGGCATTAAGAAGGGCACTTATGATGAGCACTGGCTGTTATATGTAAGTGAGGAATCACTAAATTTTACTCCTGAATCCAATATTACACTACTTATTAATTAAATAGAATTTAAATTAAAAAAATTTTGTTAATGAAGTTTTTATTTCTTTAAGTAATCTCTATAGCCAAAATGGTGCTTGAACTCAGGACCCTAAGATCAAGAGTCACAGACTCTTCTGACTGAGCCAGCCAGGTGCCCCTAGCATTTCACAACTTTTAAAGTTTGTATCTTTGGAAAATGGTTGAAAGCTCTCAAGCTACTTATTAAAAAGAAAACCAGATAGCATCACCTAGATTAAGACCCCAAGTCAATAAACCAAAACTTAATATCTAACCTGACTATAGTTTCAGGTCCCCAGAAATATACCCTTTAATGGTCACCATAGAAATTTCCTGGCACTATAAATTACTGATAGACCCCTTCCATCTTCCTTGGGAGGGCAATCTTCCCTCAAATGGACTCTTTGTTAATAATTTTCTTTTTTCCACTTCCTTTCTACCTTTTAAAAAAATTTCCTTTTCTGTAACCTTTGGAGCTCCCCTCTATTTGCTGGATGGGATGCTGCCTGATTGATACATTGATTAATAAGACCAATCACATCTTTAAAATTTATTGCATTTAATTTTTGTTATTTAACATACTCATCTGTTATTTAAGTGCATGGAATTATAAATCAATTGATTGAACAAACATTTTACATTTTTTTCCATTTGCAGATTTAACACATTTTTGTCAAAATACTATTGCTTTTAGTTTTTCTTTTTCTTTTTTTCTTTTTTGTTTGTTTGTTTGTTTGAGAAGGAGGGAGAAGTGGGGGAGGGAAAAGAGAATCTTTTTATTTTTAATTCCTCTTTTTTTTTTTTAAGATTTTATATATTTGGGGCTCCTGGATGGTTCAATGGGTTAAAGCCTCTGCTTTCAGCTCAGGTCATGATCCCAGGACCCTGAGATCATGACATGAGCTAAAGGCAAAGGCTTAACCCACTGAGTTACCCAGGCGCCCCGAAAAAAAATCTTAAGCCAGTTCCATGCCTGACACCAGGCTCAGTCTCTCAACCCTGAGGTCATGACAAGGGTCAGACACTTAACCGAATGAGCCACCCAGGAGCTCCACTTTTAGTTTTTAATTGTAAATTTTAAGAAATATCTGAATCATTATTTAATTATTTAGCTAAATGATTTCTGGGGGGAAAGTACTTATTTCTTTCTGTTGTGAGATATTAACAAGCTCCTGACAAGTTTCAAATCTCAGTTTCCTAAATTTCAAAAGTCGTGTCCTGGAGTCTCCGGGTGGGTCAGTTGGTTAAGCATCTGCCTTCCGCTCAGGTCATGTTCCTCGAGTACCCGGTTTGAGCCTGTTGTCGGCTCCCTGCTCAGCAGGGAGTCTGTTTCTCCCTCAGCCTGCTGCTCCCTCTGCCCCTCACCCACTCTCATGCTCTCTCACTCTGTCTCTCTCAAATAAATTAACAAATAAAATCTTTTTTTAAAAAAAAAGTTGTTGACAAGGACATGAATTCTTCTCGGGGTATCAGTAAGAGCTTTCCCAAGAAGATGGCATTTAAGGACAAAAGCTGAGTAGCAGTTCATCAGTGAGGGAATTCATTCTAACAGAAGAGAAGGCATGGGCCATGCTGCAGAGTGATACAAGAAAAGGATAATGTGGTCTTAGAACAAAATGTCTATGTGCTATATAAAGTTGCTAACTGCATGATGCAGCCCCCCTCATTTCTTTTCAACCCATACATCCTAAAGGCTTTTATAGGTCAGGATGAAAACAAAACTGGCTTAAAGTGGGAGGTTTCTTAATGGATGAGAAAAGCGAGACTTACTAATATTATTTAACAAACCCACTAGCTTTGTCAAATCTAAGAGACTTTCAGTTTTTTATAATACTCTTAATTTGTGGACCACTAAGCAAGCACCCTTCTAGCTAAATTGTGATAGACTTTTGGATGTAAGACGCATATCCCAATTTCAGAAATATCGTGCTTTCCATATGCTAGCTGCTGCTATAAGTACCACAGAAGGATTAATGCATTCACATACAAAACAAGAGGCACTATGACCACCATCACCATCATCCCCACTTAGGTGATGGAGAGACTGAACTGCCATGGAGTGAAGTGGCTTGCCCAGGTCACACAGCTAAATACAAATTGTGACCAAGCTAATAAGTGACCAAGATGGGAATGTGTGGTTTGCAGTGAGCATGCTCCTTATTCTCCACCCTGCCCTCAGGGCCGCAATGGTGCAGCTGACAAGCAGGTTTGTGTCTTGGGGAACACACAGAGGAGGTATGGTGGGCAGACCAACCCAAGAGACTTCCCTTGTGGAGGGTACAGTCAGCTAGGGAATTGGAGAAAGTGAATGGGTCAGTATTTGAGGGTGTGATTGGCAATATGGAGCTGTAGTGAGCATTTGCACAGGTATGATTGGTGTGTGCCTAGACTCTACTCCTTGAGGCCTACTGTCCCCTGCTTGTACAGTGATATCTTAGTCAGGGCGTTGGCTCCTCTTTCACCTCTATGGCACTGGAGTGTTATGGGCAAGTCTCCACTTTTCTGAGCCCAGATTGCTCATCTAGAAATGCAGACCTACCTTGCAAGCCTCATTGAGGATGTCCTAAACACTGTGGGTAAAGCACCTAGTGAAAAAAAAAAAAGCACCTAATGGTAGGTGTCATCCTACTTTAGGTAGGCTGTCATTCCTAAAGGTAGGAAGTCATCAATAAAGTGTAGCTCATTATCACCTTTGAGAGACCTAGAGGCCAGTAGCCCCAGGAATGTGATTCTCCTACTTGTTAATAACACCCGCTAGCTTCAAAATGTTGGCCAGATCAATGAGAACCTGCAGTGCATATCCTGGAGTGGCTTTCAATATTCACATATAAGCTCAGGGCCAAAAGGAATTTAATCTGGTTAGTTACAACTCTGTGAAGACAGAGTAGATCCCAATGTCAATTTTATTGTCATCTACATTTCCCTTAATGAAGTCTTTTGTGTTTTGATTTTCTTGGTGATTTCTTTTGCTGACAAATTCTGTGAAATTTAAAAAGAATGAACTTCAAAACTCTATGACAAAGAAAAAAAGAAAAATATTGTCTGTCTACATAACTCCCAGCAGTCAGTTTGAATACCTTTATTCTCCTCACTGAATGTAATGAATCTCTTCAAATCATATGAGAACATGAGTGTGTCTAGCATAGTCTATAGACATAGTAGGTTTTGGGGTTTTTTTTTGATTGACATGAAAAGGAGTAGAAAGAAAGGAGGGAATACCTGAAGAAATTTCTAGAAATAATTTACAAGGTTGTGTTTTCCATGGGAGTGGTGGTAATGCATATTTTTCTACATTTTCCTCTTACAGTCATTGGTTATTTATTCAATTGCTGCCATTTAAAGTATGTGTTAGGCAGTGTGCAAGGTATTGGGAACACCACAGCTGTGCAGCCCAGCCTGCACTCCAGGAGCTCATGGGACTGGAGGTACGGTGAGAGGCCCTTTCATGTGCTATGTGCCATGAGAGAGCTGTTCATGAGCCTGAAGGTCAGTCTTGCAGGTCACTCTGACAAGGCTGCATCCAAGGGGAGGGAGCACAGTTGGGAGCTGTCACATGAAGAAGGAAGGATCCAGACAGAATTTTTGTTTTGTCCATGCTGCTAAAGGCATGGGATCAGGGCTGAAGATAGGAATCCAGTGCCAAGACTGCTGTATCCCAGAGCACCATGTCACACCAGACTCACAAACACACATACACACACACAAATGCTTACAAACACACACGTTTACAACACATGAGCTCACAACACACACACGCTCACAAATACATGAGCACATACATTCACAAATACACCCACACTCATAAACACCCAACCACAAACTACCCAAGCTCACAAACACATGTTCAAAACACACACTCACAAACACACATGCTTCCAAACACCCCCACGGTAAGGGCAGCTGGCTACAGAGCTCTGCCAGGACTCCCCCAGTTTTAACACTGACAGCCCAAGTCCTAGGGAACCCTTCACTGCCCAGCAAATCTGGAAGGTTGGTCACCACTGTCCACCTGCTCAAAGGTTGGGCCCTTCCTCCAGCTCTGATCAGGCGTCCCTTCCCCCATACCCCCTTCCCCCTAATGCAGAGCTTCTTGAGCTTCGAAGTGCACAAAACTGAGGGCATGGAAAAATATGGAGTCCTTGACCCACTGGACCCATATGATTCCACTTATTTTGATACCTAAAATCGTCAAATTCATTGAGTCCGAGAGCAGATGGGAGATCCTCCAGAGATTGAGGAGATCACTGGTGTTGAGGGTCTCACATCAGTGTAAGTATACTTAATGCGAGCGGACTATTCCCATAACGTGGTTAAGATAGTAAATTTTATGTTGTGTTTATTTATCACAATTCAAAACAAAAGATTTTTTTTAAATGAAATGCCCACACTCAAAGCTTCACTGCCAATGTGACAAACATGCTCTCAGCGGTGCTCTTTTTCACAAAATCCAAAGGCCACCACTCTTTTAAGATTTATTTTTTTATTAGATAGAGAGTACACACATTGCAAGTGCTGGCGGGGAAGGGCAGAGAGAAGGAGAGAAACTTAAAGCAGACTCTGCGCTGAGCATGGAGCCCAACTCGGGGTTAGATCTCACCACCCTGAGATGACGACCTGAGCTGAAACCGAGAGTCAGATGCTTAACCAACTGCGCCACCCAGGCACCCTGCCACCACTCTTTATAGTGACATTATTTTGCAAGAGAATCAACTCTGATTTGATTCCAATAATGAGGCTGACATAAGATAAAATATATTCCATCAAAGCTTTTCCCCTGAAGAAAACTCATCAAGAAAATTTACCTGGTACTGGCTTTTTCTTTTCTCTAATATTGGCAGAAAAAGTCAAACCATCTGCCATCATTAGGTGTTTAGCTCACTTTTTATCCCATCTGACAAAAACGTTTCAAAGAAATCCATTGGCTGAAAGAAGACTAAGGAGCAGGATTTCATAATGCACGTGAAAATTCTTAAATGAATGGGATTTTGCAAGGAACACCTTAAATCTAACTGTTAAGGAAGCTAAACAACTCCCCAGAGAAATCTTTACATCTGCCAACATCTGTTCCTAAAATTGTCACTAAGCATTTACTCGTGTGAGTGAAGATCCCCTTGAAGTTGTGCTTTTAAGAAATCTAAAGATAAAATCATAGAGAAACAAGGAACTCTTCCTGGCAGAATCAATTCTAGATTAAATCCACTCATACTGGAGGAAACTGTCTTATTTCTTTATATCTCAGGCCACAGAGACTTGGAGCCTAAAAACTTAAGACTCTTGGTGCAAAACAGCATTATGAAGTAGGAGAATCCTGGGTTAGGTACCCCGTGGGTTGGCCACCCAACTGCTTTGCGCACCCCCGTTGCACTCCTTTCCTTGACTGTGGAGATATGGCTAAAAACCTTTGCACCTAGGAGTGGTCAGCTTCCTTTGTCCTGGCACTTGATACACAAGCAGAAGCTCGAAGGTTTTTAAATGTGAACAGTTTCTGTTTCCCTTCCGTACATTGCCATCATCCTCATTTCCCTTCTCACCTTCTTTCTCCCTGGAATACAAGTTTAGTGCTTTGAGGTGCAGTAGCTTCATGTTCACACAGGGGTCTACTAAGAGTGGTAAATTATGGGGAGAGGCTGAATCCATCTCACCAGCTAGACAGCCAGCCCCCCACCCCTGATTTATTGCATGAAACAAACACATGATAGAGTGGATGGAGTTGGTGTTCTGTCTTAACGTGGACAGGGCAGGGTGTCTTTTTCCCAGCTGCTGGAAGTGTTGACTTCCAGCTCACAGATTCCTCCAGAACATCTTCAGTCTTTCTCAGAAATTCCCTGGAGATACCAAGCCTTCCCCATGGAGGCAGCTCAAACCAAAGGACTTACTGACACAGGAATTTGCAAAATAAGCCCCCACCTCCCGCCTCCAGTGGACTAACTCTAGAGATCTTCATGCTGCAGAGCTCCCCATGGGTTCAGACTGCAGCCAGACCCCAGTGGATCCCACATCTTTCCTTTGCTTCTCTCCCTTCCTTGTCTAGTGGTTTCAGTTGTGGGGCATCTAGCAGGCCTTGGTGCGGGCAGCAGAGTCAGCTGCCAAAAAGTGAAGTCCCTGGGAGCTAACATAACCAGTAACTTCTAGTGATAGGTAAAGGCAGTATAATGGGTTCGGCTGCGTCCCCCCTCAAATTTAGAGGTTGAAACCCTATTACCCAGTATGTTGAAATATGACTGTGTTTGGAGATAGGGTCTTTAAAGAAGTGATTAAGGTAAAATGAGGCCATTAGAATGAGACCATTAGAATGGATCTAATCTAATCTGACTGGAGTCCTTATAAGAGGAATGTGGGGGAACCTGGGTGGCTCAGTTGTTTGAGCATCTGCCTTTGGCTCTGGTCATAATCTCAGGATCCTGGGATCGAGCCCCACATTGGGCTCCTTGCTAGATGGAGAGCCTGCTTCTCCCTTTCCCCGGCTTGTGCTCTCTCTCCCTCTCTCTGTGTCAAAATAAATAAATAAATTAAGGGAATGTGGACATACAAAGAGTCACGAGGGGATGAAAAGGCACAAATGAGAGACCATGTGAGGACACCATGAGAAGACTGTTGTCTGCAGGCCAAGGAGGGAGGCCCAAGGAAAGACCAGCCCTGCTAAACCTTAATCTCAGACTTCTAGCACCCAGACCCATGAGAAAATTAATCTGCCTTGTTATAACAGCCCTAGCCAACTAATAAAGGCAGTAACAGAAATTATTTTCTTAGGCAATACTGCTGCTTGGTTTCTCATGTTCTTGGATCCTTATCCTGGAGATCACTTCCAGGCTACGTAATGGTTCAGTGATCCATCTAAAATCATTTTATTAAATTATTTTCAGCTTAGATAGAGGTGCCTGGGTGGCTCAGTCAGTTAAGGGTATGACTTAGGCTCAGGTTATGATCCCAGGGTCCTGGGATAGAGTCCCACATCATGTTCCCTGCTCTGTAGGGAGCCTGCTTCTCCCTCTCCATCTGCTTGCCACTCCCCTTGCTTATGCGGTCTCTCTCTCTCTGTCAAATAAATAAATAATCTTAAATAAATAAATAAATGTATATGTTTGTTTATTTATAAACTTCTTTCAGCTTAAACTAGACAGAGAGAATGTAGATGTTTGTAACTAAAAACCCTGAATAACACAGACATAGGCAAAAAGTGCTTCCATCACAAATGATCCGATACTGAGGTGATGTATTTAGACAATATTCCAGTGGGCAAGAAGTGGATTACATTAGGAACCCATAAATTAGTTGATGTTGTGCAAAATGTATTTAATTCAGCAAATGTTATTAGGTGCCTTTATGTAGCAGGGACTGACGAAATTGTTATTTCTATCTTTAAATTCCTATTCATTCTATTATTTTTGTAAAATACCATATATAATAGAATTTAAGATCTATAAAATGCATACATTGCAGTCAGAGCTAGAATATATTATTAAATCATTTTAAGGTTTTGGTTATTGAAGTGAAATTCTAAATGTATCTAAATGAGTTTAACCCAAATTAGCAGTGATATTTGACATTTACCCTTAGAGAAACTTATTGAGTAACAAATACTAGTTTTCCACATTTGAGATCATTGATATGAGAAAAGGGCCCTTTTATTTTGGGCTTTTGTGGAAGTGACATTATGAGCCAAGGGATTTAAAGAGGGTTCTCTGAAGGTTATAACCTTATTAGGATTCTGATTTACCTTCTGGGATATTTCCCTTGCTTCCAAAGCTTGTTTATTAACTTAGAATTCTAATAAGGCCCAAACTTAGGGGCAGAGAGGGCCATCAACTTCACCAGCCATGCTCCCTCCATCAGTGCTGGGTTTCAATGAGGAAGATCATGTCCCATGATCATGTAGAAACCACTTAAATGTATAAAGTTGAACAAAAATCAAAATGGCTCCACTAATGCTTCAGCAAAATTCTATTTTAAGTAACCTTTTCCTCTCTTCTGCAAACCTCCCTTCCTCCCCTTCATAGCCTTTTGTTACAGGAAACCTGGAAGACCCTGAAAAATATTAAGGAGGCTGGCAGCACCCCACAGTCCCTGCTGAAACCGGCTAGATCCTATGTTTCCCTGTAAACCCCCCAGCCTCTTCCCCTGGGAGAGCTCATAGTTTTTTAAAGACCATAGCCTGCTGCAGTCTCCTTTGCCTGGCAAAGCAATAAACCTATTGTTCCTCTTTATTCCAAACTCTATCATGACATTATATTTTTTCCCCAAAGCACAGAGGTCAGTTTTCAACAGCAATGTCAAAGGGACCTCTGTCGAGCACATTAAAAATTGATACTCACTTTCACAGCTCAGCTCACAAGTATATGACATTTATTTCTATCTAATTACAAAATGGCATTTTTTATCAAAATAAATGTGATTACATTGTCATATCCAACTGACATGAAGAGGTCAGTAGAAATGCTCAGTTGGTGGGAACCCATGCCATTCTCTGAGAGCAGATGTGTTGAGTTTGGACATTTCCTCCTTGTACTTCTTTATCCTGATCATCTTCAGAGATAGCCTGGTGTCAGGTGTCTCTTTATCCCAGGTCTCTTGGTGTTAAGTATCACTATCAATCCTGTTTTGTTGTCATTTCTTAGAAGACGATTTTCGAAGTTTATTCTTTTTTTATTTAAATTCAATTAGCCAATCTATATGATTATTCTCTTAATAACTTCTAAACCAAGAGTTAACAAATTACAGCCAGAAACCAAGCCCCCACCCACTGCCTATTTTTGTATGTAAACTTTTATTGGAAAATATGTATACCCAACTATTTTTCTATGTCTTCAGCTGCTATCTTGCTATAACCTCAGAGTTTGAGTATTTGAGACAGACTACATGGCTGATAAGGCCTAACTATATATAATAGCTGCCCTATGCAGAAAAAATTCACCATGGAAAAAAGTGAAAAGATAACTTACAGGTAAAATATAATATACTATGTTTGCATTTGAGGCAAAGAATATACAACTTAATGAATTTATATGTTTATTTCTCTTTATTATTTCTCTTTTAACCTCTATATTTCTCAAATATAGTATAACAAAAATGTAAAATTCTGCTAACAGGGAAAAGATTTAATATAATTTATTTGCTACACAGGAAATGGCATAATGCTATTTGAAGTTAGACTAAAAAGTTCTGTATTGTAAATCTTAGGGCAACAACTCAAGACATTTCTTAAAGAAGACAGACAATAATTCCATAGTGGAAATAAAATGAAATCATAAGTAACTATGGAGTAATTAACACACAGATCTAAAGGCTGAGAGACATTTCAGAGAAATGAGTTAAATATCAAGAAGAACTATTATATTTAGGAATTGAGTGGGGGACGGGCAGGGGATGGGTGAGAAAAGAAAAAAAAGAAGAACTATTATATTTAATCTTTACATAATATTGGCTGAAATGAAACTATTACACTTGCTATATGAATAAATCTACACAAGTTCATACAGAACACAAGAAGAAATGAAAGCCCGATGAACTGTTTTCAGACGCAGGGGAGATTGAAGGCTGTCTTTTCACAGGAGAAGATAGTAGGTGAAGTTATCTTTTTTTTTTTTTTTCAGTGTTCCAGGATTCATTGTTTATGTTCCACATCCAGTGCTCCACGCAATATATGTCCTTCTTAATACCCACCAGTCTCACCCATGCCCCCCACATCCCTTCCCTTTAAAACCCTCAGTTTGTTTCTCAGAGTCAACAGTCTCTCATGCTTTATCTCCCTCTCCAGTTTCCCCCAATTCACTTTACTTTTTCTTCTCCTAATGTCCTCCATGTTATTCCTTATGTTCCACAAGTAAGTGAAACCATATGATAATTGACTTTCTCTGCTTGACTGATTTCACTCAGCATAATCTCCTCCAGTCCTGTCCATGTTGATACAAAAGTTGGGTTTTCATCCTTCCTGATGGCTGAGTAATATTCCATAATATTCCAATGGAATGAGTAATATTCCATTCCATTATTCATCGTCATTAGCCATCAGGGAAATTCACCTCAAAACCACATTGAGATGCCACCTTACACCAGTGAGAATGGCCAAAATTAACAAGACAGGAAACAACAAATGTTGGAGAGGATGTGGAGAAAGGGGGACCCTCTTACACTGTGGATGGCAATGCAAGTTGGTGCAGCCACTTTGGAAAACAGTGTGGAGATTCTTCAGAAAATTAAAACCAGAGCTATACTATGACCCTGCAATTGCAGTACTGGGTATTTACCTCAAAGATACAGATGTAGTGAAAAGAAGTGGCACATGCACCCCAATGTTCATAGCAGCAATGGCCACAGTCACCAAACTGTGGAAAGAGTCAAGGCCCTTCAACAGACGAATGGATAAAGAAGAGGTGAGGTTATCTTGAGGCCACCAGAGCTGGAGGGAAGTACTGGTTAACTTACCAGGAATAAAACCAGCCACAGTGACCTCTAGAGCCAAGGTGAGGAATTGGCTGCCTTGGGTAGGTACAGAAAGCATCACCGTGCAGCTGGGGGCAGAGGGTACTTCCTAACAGGAGTGTAGATTAAACCCAGAGAGAATGTAAACAGAGATATGTTCCAAATTCTTTCAAAGGAAAATTGCTCAAGCTCCTGGGAAACCTAGTCGGTGAATACAGTACTGATCAGTGAGAGCTTGGAACAACTAGAGAATTAAGGATGACCTCTAGCTGTTGCGCTCACGGTTTATGAAAGCAAGCTACTACAGAGGACAGGATTTTAGGCTCACCAGCTAATATTCCAATGGGTGGTGGGCTTTCACAGGCCAGCAGGAGGTGCCACCAACTGTGATATATAGGGCTTCATGACAATGGTCTATATTTGAAAGCATCAGTGTGCATACAGGGAAGTGGGGCATTTGGAGGCTTTGGACCTCTGCAGAGCAGGTACAGTGCCTTATTCACCATGTTCCAAAACACTTATCGAAACTGACTTGCTCAAAATTCACTCTCAATAAACACCTACTGGATTAAGTTAGATTGGAATCAATCTTTGCCAGTTGTTCTGTGAAAATATCCGAATTAAAAAAACAAAAGCAAGAAATGTCTATATGTCTATATTTAAGGGCAGTAACATTCTTGAATGACAAAGCTAGAGACAAGTGAACCTTACATCTTCTTTTCATAGTTTGTTGATTCACCCAACAAATATATATCAATTACCTACGTGTGCCTGTTGCAATGCTGTGCACTACAGATGAAATAATGAGAGGTCTCTGATCAAATAGACTTACAGTCTTGTCAGGGAAACAGCGATATAATTCATATATTATGACTGAGAAAAAATAATGATAATAAACACACAAGCCTATAGAACCTATAGTTCTAAATAGTCTTTGAAATGCTCTTAAGTACAGATACTTTACCTCTATTCCATAGTATGGTTGAGAATATCTATATTCTATGAAACTGTTCTGCTTGAGATATATCTTGTGTTTTTCTCAGCTGTCAACTGCTAGGGACTATATCCTGTGTGGTGGAGTTCTCTTGTTTGTCATATAAATCGATGATCATAATGATGTTACATCTTTGTAAATTTGTCAGTGTAAATATGTGTGTGTGTTTAGGGACTATTCAGCAAATATGTGCCTTTGCCTCCTCAGGGAGTTTATAATGTGTAGCAATATCAGAAATCACCACAAGCTGTGTACAGAGGCTAAAAATGGTATTTGTTTAATTTTGCAGATGCCAAGATTCTGAGCCAAATTATTCTGATTCTGATTCCTGGAGTTTGAAGAAGGATAAACCACCACTTTCTTTTTTATAGACAGAGAAAGGTTCAGATTTCACTCAGGTGGGCCCTATCTGCAGCTTCCTTCATGTTTAGTGTTGTCTTCAAAGCACTTAAACCCAGGCTGGAGAAGAGGAGCCCACTAATGTCACTTTACATACACTTGTAATCCACCCTGTCTCTTTGGCTTGTTATTGGTCCTACCTAGAATGAGGCTAGAACAGTCATTCAACCAAGACCTGTGACTCGCCTGCTTTCTGTTACACAGTGGGCTCAGCTTACGAGGCACCCATAACTTAAATGCAAACATTTATATTTCATTCTCAACTAATTTACCAAACCCGATGCCTTCCCACCCTGGAAGGTGCCCGGAACAACAAACCCCGTTCTTGCCCAATCTCCCCGTGCAAGAGGGGCATTGATTTTTGTCAATACAGCGGTCAGTGAATCAGCTGGTCTTTCCAGCCCAGGGAGGATCATGAAGAACCAGCCTCAGAAGTGAGAAGGAAACCAAGAGATCCTTCTGGAGCCTGACAAAACCTTCACGTCCCCCACAAGCAAATCAGCACTAATCTGTAGTTTTAATTCAAACAACATGCTCCTTTTTCAAATCTGATTTGAAGGACAAGACTTCAATTTAAATGATTCTTTGGGTTTGCCCATCTGTCGAATAACGAAAAGTGTAGCATAAGTTGTAATCAATTTCACACTGTGCAGAAAGAAAGTCATAAACCATGGTTCTCCCAATGTGGACTATACATCATGATTGAACAGTTGCAATACCTAAGCAGACTTCCCCAGTGAAAAATGTTAATGGGATGACATAAAATGTACCAAATTCATCAACTTGTTCCTGCCAAAAGTAGTCAGACTAATTATTTTGGTGTTTACAGAAGATTGGATTTTTCAACTTTTTTTCCAACTGTTTGTTTTGATATATATACATGGCCTATGATGAACATTTATGAGTCATTTAATGACAAATAATGTTGAATGACCTTCAACCACTGACAAATTTAACTTTTTCTTCTTTAACCACAGTGTGAATGTATTGATGAAGACAGGGAGAGAGAGGGTAACAGATTTCTCTATCATAGAGGTAACTGGGTAAATACCTATGTTCTGAAAATGTACAATCTTTCCTAAGCAATCTACTGTGAATCAAAAAGTCTTCTTTCACAAATCTTCCTTATAGGAGAACTCAAAAGAGTATATGGAGATATTACCTTGTCCACAAGATGGAGCTTAATCCCCACTCCCCATCTCTTGAGGAAGTGTTAGATTTAGTGACTCATTCCTAAATAATGAAGTAGAGAAAGGGAAAAAAAGTGACTTTTCAGTGGACAGACCTAGGCAACACCTCCTTAAGCAAGTGATGAAGGTTCTCGGCATCTGTGTTGTCACATGGATGTGATACATTCTTTGATATTACATGATGAGACGAAAACTCTCTGTGGTTGGTCTTCATTCCTAAAGCCCATAATTCTCATTTTACCATGAGAAAAAGATTAGACAAATCCAAACTGGTTTTTCTTGGCCTCTATTCCTCAAAACTGTCCAGGTTATAAAAGATAAGAGAAGAAACAACTGTCACAGACCAGGGGAAACTAGGGACACGACAACTACATGCAATATAGTACCTTCTCCTGGATCCTGCATCAGGAAGAGGATGCTCATGGGAAACCTAAATGTCCTGAAAAATCTAAATAAAGTATGAAATTGCCTCAATAGTAATGTACTAATGTCAGTTTCCTAGTTTTGACCAAATGTACAAAAGATTGTACATTTTCATACATACACAGTAATGTATGATTTCAGTGATGGGGGAAGCTAGTGGGGGAGGGGGGTACAAGGTCATTTTTTCTATCTTTGCAGCTTGTCTGTAAATCTAAAATTATTTCAAAATAAAAAAAATTTAAAGTCTGCTGTTACAAAAGTTGCATTGGCAATTAAGAAATAGCATAATAATAAGGAAAGTAACATAACGTTAGCTGTTCATGAATAACATAAGGAAAACACAGAACGAAAATTTAAAATATGATCAGGTAACTGAAGAAAAACAAAGATTATTTGCTTCTTTACTTTTCAGCAGAATTAGAAGGGAATGACACCTCGCTTCATTACAGTACTATTTTTCTATTTTTCCTTCAGACATACTCCAGTACATTAAATTTAAAAAAAAAAAAAAGTTGTTGTTGGTTTTTTTTTTTTATGTTCTTCTTTCTAGAATTTCTTAATCTCCTCACTGAAGCAGCATGTTGATGTCATGACCATTTCCACTCTCCCTGTGGCTCTTTGGTTTCCCAGTAACGATTCTATCTTATTTCAATAATAGCACTTCTACTGTTGTGGAAGCTGCACTAAGTAGTGTCTAGCAAGACTGTGAGTCAGATTGTAAAGCACCCCCCTCAGCCAAGGCAGGACATATGTTCAAATTTAGGACAATGCTAATGCATGCCTAGAATCTGAAATCTGCAGTGAGGGATTTAACATATGCCACTTTGTTATTCCAGGAGCTGGACCCTCATAAGTCTGCTACCTAGACAGCTTAAATTTTCCAGATTCTGTTTTCTAGTCTGGTTCCCCAATCTTGCATTACTAAAGGAGCTCTCCTGGATTCCCCAAACAAAATTATCTCCCCCCACCCACTCCAGGCCCATTAGAGGGGCAGCCATTCACACTGTTCCTCAGGAATGTTCTGGAATGTGTGCACATTTTTTTTTCTAAAAGATTTTTTCTTCATTTATCCGACAGCGATCACAAGTAGGCAGAGAGGCAGGCAGAGAGAGAGGAGGAAGCAGGCTCCCCGCAGAGCAGAGAGCCCGATGTGGGGCTCGATCCCAGGACCCCAGGATCACGACCCAAGCCGAAGGCAGAGGCTTAACCCACTGAGCCACCCAGGTGCCCCACGTGTGCACATTTTAAGTTAATATATGGAAGTTCAGTGACTAAGTTGTTCAGCTGAGCAGCCAGATGAAATTACATACTGCATTTAACATTTACCATTAATGTCAAAATATTCTCTTCTCTGTGTTAAATCATCACTGTAAAACTTCCTGATAACAATTCAGAATTCTTTTTCTCTTTTGTTAGGCCTTGTATAGTTAAGAATAGCTGGTCAAGGGCACCTGGGTGGCTCAGTCAGTTAAGCATCTGCTTTCAGCTCAGGTCATGATCCCAGGTTACTGGGATCAAATCCAGCCTCAGGTTCCCAGCTCAGTGGGGAGCTTGCTTCTCCCTCTCCCTCTCCCCTGCTCATGATCTTTCTTATGCTCTCTCTCTCTCTTCCAAATAAATAAATAAAATCTTAAAAAAAAAAAACCTGATCAACTGGAGAAATTTGAGCTCTGAGTATTTGATGATATTAAGGAATAATTACTAATTTTTTAGAAGTAATAATGATATTATGGTCATGCTAAATTTTTATAAAGAGTCAAGTCTTTGGAAATGTATATTAAAGCATTTATTCTTTAAATAAATTACTGAAATTTGCTTCAAAATGATTTAGGAACAGAGAAAAGTGGGTGAGGGCAGAAAAAACATATCAATAATTATCTACTCTGGGTGGTGAATATATAGGTGAATATATAGTGAATATACAGGTGTTTTCTATTCTATGTTATTTCTCTACTTTTGTATGTTTGGGAGCTTTCCATAATTAAAAAAATGATAAAACAGTGGTTGATCATCTGAATTTTACCCTACTATTATTACAGTTACTATTAATAGCAGAGCTTCGTGAGGTTTGTTTGCTAAGTTGAATTGAGAGATGATAAAAATGGTACATACCAAAACTTCCTACTTCTTATATCCTCTGCCATACTTAATGATCACAGACAAGCTTGCAAGGAATACCAAGTATTCTAAGGGAAGAAAGAGAAAGTTTAAATGACTTTTCACTTCCTCCTCCTAAGGGATACTTGTTTTTTAACTTCTTGCTAGCTATGAAAGTCTAGATCCAAGTCTAAATTTCCAATTTGATGATATGACATAGGGTTAGGAAATAAGTCCACTTATGGGAAAGGCAACCAAGAACTCAGATGTCATCAAAGGCATTTTGGTCCTAAATTAATTTGTACAAACAATACCTTTTAGGAAATCAGTTTGACATAAACATTTACATTTCAGTAAATTCAATCTAGAGAACAGCTAATTGGGAGCTACTATTGTTGTTTTGTTTTGATTTTTGATTTTTGAACCTAGGAGAAGTATTTTCCTGCTCTTTTTGATATGCAAAGAAGGAAGATTAAAAGGGCACATATGGCCATGGCATTAGGATTAGCCAGACTCCTAGAAAAGATGCACTGCTTAAGAATTATCATCCCCAGGGGCGCCTGGGTGGCTCGGTGGGTTAAAGCGTCTGCCTTAGACTCAGGTTGTGATCCCAGGGTTCTGGGATCAAGCCCCTCATCAGGCTCTCTGCTCAGCGGGGAGCCTGCTTCCCCTTCTCTCTCTGCCTGCCTCTCTGCCAACTTGTGATCTCTGTCTGTCAAATTAAAAAAAAAAAAAAAAGAATTATCATCCCCAGAAATTCTATTTAGTACTGGAATCCCAGAATGCTAAGCAGGAGTTTGTCTCATCTGTATCTTGTTACTTTTTGCCCCAATTCAGAACCTCAGTTTGATGTCTGTTCTATCTTTCCCTTTGTCTGCTCTCAATGTTTTGATTTCAGGGTTATAATTAATGAGTGGGATCAAGTGCATTGAAATAATTGCCCACCTTGCATGGACCTAAAGCCTCCTCCCACACCAAGGACTCTGTTAGGGAGACCATTGAATTCCTCACACAAAGAAGCCACAGCATGGGCTCATGTGTGCACATTTTAAATTTCTAGTTGTTTTTCATTTATATCATCTGAGTCTTGTCTTTTCTTTCTGAAAAACCAAGCTATGCATTTTAAAGAATTCTGATAATTTTTTATCCCAGTAATTACTTCTAGGCATGGTGTGGAGAGTGGGGTGTGTTGTGGGGGTGATTACATTAGCTTATCCACTCTCCTTCTAGCATTCATGGTCTAATGAAGGTGCATGTCTTTCTCTCCCCCTTGACTAGGAGCTCCATGAAGCCAAGGATTACTTTGTTTTTATTCTTTTCATTACTGACTTACAACAGGAAGCTAACATAGGGTTGTTGCTCAGTAATATATATGTCAAATGAAGCAGTAAATTGATTTTCTTTTAGGTGACATAGGAAATGTTAATCATATTTTTTTAAAGATTTTATTTATTTATTGACAGAGAGAGAGAGAGCTCACAAGTAGGTAGAGAGACAGGCGAGAGAGGGGGAAGCAGGCTCACCACTGAGCAGAGAGCCCAACGTGGGACACGATCCCAGAACCCTGAGATCATGACCCAAGCTGAAGGAAGAGGCCTAACCCCTGAGCCACCAAGGCCCCCTAATCCTATGTTTTAAATTGTGAGCCATACACAAAAAAGGAGAGCTTGAATTGCTCACTTCATTCCAAAAGACTCATTGCTCAAGGATTATGTCTCCCATGAATTCCAAATTTGATATCAGCATCAGAATCAGAAAATGCTAAGCAAAATCAATCTCTGTTACACCTAGCCTCTTTTGCCTCAAATTAAAATATTTAAGAATAATTTCAAGAATAATGAATACCATTTACTTCAAGTAAAAAAAAATTTTAAAACGTTAAGGCATCTTATTCAATTATATGCCCTTCCTTTCTACTTCCCCCTTCCATGCTCCCAAGGTATCTTAACTTTTTAAATTTTCTTTATGGTTTTACCACTGAATGTCCCTACATAAAATATTATTCATACTTGAAAACCTGAACTTATCCATGTAAAGACAAGCCAATACTTCTCATACTATATAAAATTGTCTTATAGAATAAAAATTTAGGATCTCTGGACAGTAGTGTGGAATGAGCTACCTTGTGATCTTGTAAGACCCCTTTCTGGCAAAATCATGAATGAAACCTGAGTATAGGGCTACAGGCATTTGACAAGGCTGCAGTATAGACCAGCTACTGATGTCTGGGAAAAATGTGGTCAGATCCAGTGAGTTGCTGACTTACAACAGTGATCTGATTTGAAGCTCACATTGACCTACCAACATCTCTCAGAAATAAATCAAAATAGAACTTCCATGAGGTGAAAAGAATATCTTAACTGATCCAAGCAAGAGAGCATTCAGAGGATTATAGGAACTTTATTAAGACAAGCCAAAGACTAAAAAAAGTCTTGGACAGATAGAACTGGGTATTGTGTCTTCAGATTTAAAAAAAAAAAAAAAAAACAGACACAATGGGGTGTCTGAGTGGCTCAGTCTGTTGGGCATCTAACTTGATTTCGGCTCAGGTTGTGATCTCGGGGTTATGGGATCGAGCCCCCATGTCAGGCTCCATGTTTAGTGTGGAGCCTACTGAAGGTTCTCTATCTCCTCCTCTCTCTCTCTCCCTTTCCTCCCCCCACTCATGCTCTTTCTCTTTCTCTCAAGAGAAGAAAATGGGGAAAAAAAGGCATAATGGCTTCTGAGATCCCAATGAAAACACATGATTCTGTCTTTTGAGTCACTTGGTCTAATCTACATTAGTCACCCTGTTTTTGGTGCCCAGTTATAATCCTGGGATCTCCAGGGATTCCAAGGCCCCCTCATCTGTGTTGGATACTATGTTTCTTGTATGAAATGTTTTCTTCTTCCTACTCTTAACTGTTGTTTCTTGGTGGGTCACATCTTCCAATAGATTTTGAGGAAAAGAGAATGGCAGTAAATTTTTGAAAACTTGAATGATTGAAAATATATTTGCTTCTTCATAAGGAATGAATTTGAGGGAGGAGATAATTTTCTTCAGAATTTCAAAATACTGCAGTGCCTGGGTGGCTCAGTCAGTTAAATGTCTGAATCTTGGTTTCAGCTCAGGTCATGATTTCAGGATCATGGAATAGAAATCCACATCTGGCTCACACTCAGTGTGGAGTCTACCTCAGACTCTCTCTTCCTTTACCCCTTCTCCCTCCCTCTCTCTCTCTCATTAATAATAAATCTCTTTAAAAAAAAAATCTCTTAAAAAAAATACCTTTCCATTTTCCCCTTACTTCAAGTATTCTGTTGAGAAAGCCAAACTCATCCTGATCTTTTATAGATGACCTGAAATGTTATATTCCCTTCAGAAGGTCAGAAAAACTTCTGCTCCATACTCAGTGTTCAGAATTTTTGTAACGATACCTTGATCTAATGTAATTTTTGTGCTGGACACTTATAGAAGCTTTCCAATATAAAAACTCATGTCCTTCCATTAGAGATATTTTCTGAGTTATCTTATTGATGTTTGCCACTCCTGCCATGTTTTTTTTTTCTGTTCTTTCTTTCTGAAACTCCTATTATTTGGATATTAGACAGCCTAGATACATCCTCAGATTTCCTCATGTCTATGACTTATTTCTACCTCTTTCTCTTCCTTACTCTTTTTTGTCTTATTTTACTTTTTGTATTATTTTAGGTTTTGCAATAGAATCTCTGTCACATATTCTTTTTCCCCTAAGGCTTTAAAAAGTATAAAGCTATTCCTGGCTTGTGGGCTGTATAAAAATAAGCTACAGGCAAGATTTGGCCTGCAAGCTATAGTCTACTGGTCCCTGAGCTAGAAAACATCTTTAATATGAAAGGAGGGAGAAATAAATATGACAATAAATAGACCTTAGCCCCATAGGGTTAATGAGGTTAAGACTAACAGAAAACTTAGCTTTGCCAGGGACTTTTTTCTCTCTAAACAGCTTTTGTGTCTTTTCAGACCCCTTAACAAATCCACTCGCTGTCTCTACAGAGACCCAGACTGACAGAAATGAAGGTCACCAATATGGCTCCAGCCTCAAACAAGCAAAGCCTTGCATTCATTACCCCAGACACCAAACCCAAGACCCCATCCATTTTACACCAGCTCTCAGAGCATGTGCACGCCCCTCTCTTTGTCCTAAGATGAACTTCTAAGGTCAGGGGCTGAATTTTGCCTCATTTTAATGTTAAGTCTTTGCACCAAAGTGAACATGGGATGTTACATATATGTTTGCTCAATGTACATGCTCCATCTTTCCTCACAAATAGTCAAAAACTTCCCTGACTTTTTCACCAATATGCATGTAACTACAATCCCTGTAATTATAAAAACTTGTTCTATTCTCAGGGGGATGAGACAGATTTGAGACAGCCTCCCATCTCTTCATTTGGCTAGCTCTTGAATAAGCCCATTCTTTGCTGTGCATCAGGCAGATGAACTATACAATTATACAGTGATCTCCCTTTAAGTTCTGGAAACTGTTCTCTTACCTCATTTTTTCATTTTAAGAATAACTATTATCCAGAAGGCGCAAGGTCCCTAATTACTGCACTGTCACTTGTGGTTCTTCTGCAACTGTGCCTTATAAACAGCCCCTTTGTATCAGAGTATCTTATTTTGAGTATGCATTCCTATTGGCATCCCAATAAATATAGTCTAAGTAATACCCACTGCTGGTACAAAAATCTGTATTCATTTCCTATTACTGCTGCAACAAATGACCATGAACTCAGTAGCTTAAAACAGCATAAATTCACTCTCTTACCGTTCCTAAAGTCAGAAGTCTAAAATCGAGGTGTCACAAGATTACATTACTTCTGGAGGCTTCAGGGTAGACTATATTCCTTTGTTTTTTTTTTTTTAGCCTTTGGAGGCCACCTGCATTCTGTGGCCTATGTCCCTTCTTGGTGTCACAACCCAGTCCCCTGCTTCCATCCTTTACTTAATGACATTTACAAAATAACTTCACGATAACACCTAGATTAATGTTGGATTGATTAACTGAGGACCATGCCCTAGCCAATTTTATACATAAAATTGACAATTACATAGTGTCAGAAAACAGACTCTCAGCACAGAATTCTGGAATTGGGTGGGACTTGGTCATATATTTGAAGAATGCAAGGATTATTTTCTTCACCAGGCAAAAATGGGATGCAGGTGATCTGCAACATGTAAAAGCATCAGGATTACCCACTGCTGGCAGTATTATATAGTGTGCAGATGGAGAGCAAGTTACTAGAATATCAAGTGTGTGAGGTACTGTAGACACAGCACTGATGATAAAGATTATGGGTCCATGCTGCTTCTCCTGACAGCCAGAGACCACAGTGGAGAAAAATGGAAATTAACCAATATAAACACAAATTCAAATTTAAACATGAACATGAATACAAGAATACAATTAAAAGCTCTCATGAAGAAGAACCAGAAAGTCCTTGTGGTGACTTTAACTGGGTCTCTTAATCCACAGTCACAGAGTAGAGACAGCTAATAAATAACTAAGCCAGAGTCCAATTGCAATATTAGCAGAATTACAGCTCCAAGCAAATGCTTGTCCCTTACAGGTCATTTTGTTAAAATAAAGACCCTGCTTAGAAGAAGCAGGACTCTGAATCATAGAATGGAGACATTTAAGTAGAAATGGATGAAATTAAAAACTCATCTTCCAAATGCACTGAACTCCCCTGTCTCCCTCCACCCTCCTCCATTCTGAGGAAATCTGTCCTCCTCTACATTCAAGTCTTTAAATGATATATCTGTAAAAGCTGCTTTGCAAACTCATATGGATTCTTCTCAGGACATACCCCACTGCCTCTCATTGCCTCCAGGCCTTATGAGTTATACTCCCAAATAGCAGAGTTAGAGAGGAATGAGGCCTACTCTAGAAAGAGGTAATGTATACACCAATAGATTAAAGGATTTTGCCAGACTTACTTAGGGAGCCTGGGGTATACATGGAACGGTATTTTAAAAATGTAGCAATCAAGTCTGTCTGAGTTCATTGACATGGATTCAAAGTCACTGAGGATCTGGGATTTACTGGATTGTTTGAGCCCCTGTGAATAATATTAAAAGCTTATTCAGTTGACTAATTGAAGCTTGAACTTAGCAATGGCTTATAGTTAATGATGTAATGTCCTCAAAGTATGAGGACATCATTAGAACGCCGAATAGAAGGAATTTGTTGGTTCTTATAAATGAATATTTCATACGATTCTATTAGGGATAATCTGCTAGCCATCTTTATAAAAGGCCTGAAAAAGGTCAGCCACAGACCATCTGGAGTAGCAATCTCCATCTTCAGAGACATCCTAAGTATCTGAAATCATATACCCATCAACCAATAGCTTAAAGCTTCCCATTCCATCCACATCTAACCCATTTTACCAACTTCTTGAGAAAACATGCTTAGAACCATGATATTCTCATTCCTTGGCCCCAGGACCCACACACTTGTAAGATACGACCAAAATCCTTGGAACAAGAAATTCTAGCCTTTAAGTATCACCACCAGTAGTTGCCCGTACTTGATTCAGTAGCTGGGGGCATATTTCTAGGATCTCACTCCACAGATCTTTCTAGATGCAACATAGACTTACAACATAGAACCAAAAAGCTCCAGAGAAACTCTGGCTCTGTGTAACTTGGCAAATTACAGGGGATGGGAGAAAGGAGGCAACACACTCCAAGCTCCATATAGCTTTTTCAAACAATGAACCTCACTTCATGCCTCTCCTGAGTATTCATTCCAATATAATCTGATCTACTCCTATTCATAGACTGTCTCCTAAATATCTAAACTAAAGCCTCCATAAATCTCCTCTGCTCTCCGTTCATTTCCCAGACTCCAAGTTTATGTCTCTGCTATATCTAAGATTTGCTGCATGCTTTTGCCATTTCTGGTTATGACTTTGTCTTCCCTTCTCCTTCTTTCCTTCCTTTCTTTTCTTTTCCTTTCTTTTTTCTCTTTCTTTCCTTCTTTTCTTCTTTCTTCTTCTCCTCCTCCTCCTCCTCCTCCCCCTCTTCCTCCTCCTCCTCCTCATCCTCCTCCTCCTCCTCCTCCTCCTCCTCCTCCTCCTTCTTCTTCTTCTTCTTCTCTCCCTCCCTCTCTCTCTCTCCTCTCTCTTTGTAAATTATGCTGTCTGTCCAAGCTGATTCATGAGCAACCTTTCCTGTCAGGTCTAACCTACAGACACCAGGATGTGCACTCCATCCCATGGATGATGACACACCCACTAGGCATATTCAGACCCAACTGGAAGGACTCAGACTATGTTAGCAATGCTATACAGTCCAAAGAGTATCAGGCTTAGAATCAGAAAACACAGGAATAAATCTTAATTCTGCCAGGTGATGTCTACATACACTTGAGGAAGTTATTAAAAAATCCCTGAGCTTCAGTTCCCTTTTCTCTAGAATGAGGCTGAACACTGGTAAGAACTACCTCATAATTGAATTTCATAAGAATTAATAAGATGAGAAACTGTTCAATCTGATGTTTTTATATACAGTGTACATTCAAAAATAAATGGTTACTGTCTCTGTATTTCACTCCAACATACAGGAAATAGTTTCCATTAGAACACAGCTCAGGAATCTTTCATTTATTGATATTTTCATATTTAAAGTCATTCCACAAATGCTTTGAAGCTGTTGAACTAATTTTAATTTTGGAAGTTGCTGTTTTAATAACAGTGACATAACTCCAGATGATGATGTAGGAAGATTCTAAGTCTCTACAGCAAACCAAGGACAGCCCATGAATCATGTAAGGTTCTTTGCACACTGATGATAAATCAGTGATGCAGTGGAATTAGTAAGATAAACAGAATTCAGCTCCTTCCTTCTTATCCCTATTACAGCTTCTCTTCTTGGCGTGTAACTCAAGCAAATAGATTGAAGAAATGTTCAGTATTTCACAGGAGTGAGAAGTTCTGACATGCTGTTGGAAATGTGTCACCACTTAGAGGAGAAATAGCCAGGGAACAGCGGTTTTATTTCCAGGAAAAGCTCACTCTTTAATGTCAACACATGATCCTATCTGGGCCAATCGGCAACTCCCTTCAAAAAATTTTGATTTTTGAATGGGAAAACATAGAAATTGAGCATTTTGTCTTATCAATGGCAGTATTCTTAAGGTAAATTTCATAAATTCTTACCATTAAGGTCCCAGGATCCTGGATTCCTATTCTTTCCAAGGTCAAAGTTTGAACCCATAAGTGACCCTCATATCCTTCCATAAATTGTGTCTTTTTGATTAATCTAAATCAGGTTGTTTCTGTTAGTTAGAACCTTATTAATTTTGAACAAATATAGAAACATATTTGCTAAAATAAACTAAACATTGATTTCTGTAAAAATATTTTCCTGCAAAACTAAAACATTGTTTTATCTGTTTGGGCATTAAAATCCACCAGGGGGCAGAAAGGATTTCAGCTGAATTTTCTCCAATGCATGTAAAGCAAACCACACCACTCAGTTCAGGTTGAATTTTAAATGGACAGCTATTTCTATTTTAATCCAATAGAATATTCATTATTAGAAGAGGCATAAATCGATTTCTGGAAAAAAAAATTGAGCCTTAGTTAGACATGTTTTCAAGCTTTCTAAGTAAAATTTTAGAAATAACTTATGTAGACAAACTATTTCAAAATAAAACAGGACGCATCTCTAATACATCTATGAAGGCCACATTATCACCAGATAAAGTAGGGTTTTGGGGGGTTTTTTTGTACAATACTTGCTAAAGTAAATCAGGATACAATTATGTAAAAAGTGCAGAAAAATACAAATCAACTTTCAATGATTGTGTTGGGCAAGAAAATTACACATAATTTGTCTTGATTTTTCTATTCAGATTTTTCTGAAATATCTTTAAGTTATTTTAAATTATTCAACCATAAAGAATTAAACTTGTTTTTAAATACAGAATCTGTAGAGAAGTTCCTAAATTTTAAGGGCAGCCCCAAATAAAATATAGATTGTCCTATAAGAAAAAACATCATTAATGATAAATTTATAATGAGAAAATACTATTTAATGCCTTCAAATTAATTTCTAGGGTTTCTTGGGTTTTGAAGTTTCTTGCTATCTATTTCTTTAGTCTGTAATTATCTTTGTCGAAGAAAAGTCAATATATTTATAACAAATTTATGAGCCCTTGGGATTTCTGTCCACTTGATGGTAGGGACTAGAAGATGTGGGGAGAAAGGTGTAAATCTTTCCAGAGAAGGTAAAACCTACTCTGAGATTGAAAAGATAACGGTGCAACCAGGGAGGGTAGTGGGGTAATAAAACACTGAATTTATAAAGAAAAATCAATAAATATTCATCACAGTTAAAGTAACTTTTATAGACAAGTTTCTAATAAATTCTGAAGGAGTTTATTTTTATTTTCTAAAGTGGAACATTTAATCGTCAGTCTAGATACACAACTTTCAGGAGCTGCCCTTTACACATCTAGAGCTTTCTCTTCTATCTCAGTTCCAAAAATGCATTTATTTGCTACCTGCCCGAGTGTGAACCAGAGGTGATGTCAGCCATGAGCATGATAAGAATTCAGGCTTCTGCTGATGTGTATTATCTGTAAAGAATCTGTTTGGGTTTCCCAACTAATGTTTTTTGGTCTAGAGAATAGTTTGGAACAAATTATAGTATTTGCTTTGCCCAAAGGAAATGGCAAAGTTTCAGAAGTACTTTACTGATCCATTATTTGCTTATTACTTTCAACATAAAATTGCTAAGAATAACAAGAGATGGTTCAAAAGAAAGTCCATCTCTCAGTTTTAAGTAGATAAACATGGAACACAAAGGTTTTGTAACAAAAGTCAACGAGCTATAGCTAAGTTGAGAACTGATTGTTGTTTTTTTTTCTTTTTTCTTTTCTTTTTCTAATACCTATGCTGTCTCATGGAAATGACTTGTGTTAGTCCTGGAATCATGGAGGAGGGCAAGCCTAGGACCAGTATCCAGCCAGAAGTTCACAGCAATATTTTAGCGACCAGATGATGAACTCCTAAGACCATAATGGTAGGGGCAATTTGCATACTACATGCACACTGTACATCGGGTGTATTTCACTTGTTTATTTAGCAATATGTTGTGCTGGGTAGGTTCTGATACTTTGCTAAGTGTCACCTTCTACCTCCTACAAAGCCTGCTCTACTGATTTTTGTGTATCTCAATAATTAAACAGGACCCAACTTCTCACATGTTACCCAAAACTCCTTGGGCCTTGCGTTCCCCTCCAACCCTGCCTTCTCTCACATTTTGGCCAGATGCTTTGAGATTTTTGGAGAATAATCTAGATTTCAGGCCCTCCACTTCCTTACTCCCATTATGTCACAACCCACTACCCTAAAACCTTTGTTCCCAAACTTACTGAAGTTGCTAGCACCAGTGACATCTCCATTCCCCAAAAGCTGTTCCTCAGGACCTGAGCCCCCCCCCTTTTTTTTTGGCATCTCATGCTATAATTTTCTCCCAGAGGCTTCAGTTAAATCAGTGGTTCTTAACTTAGCTGGGTGTCATGGACCTTTCTACAATTTAATGAAAAGCCATGGATCTTTTCTGGAGAAAAATGAAACATTGATAATATAAAACATATTATATATACAGATTATAGGTATATATACTATGTGTGTGTATTCCATTCACTTTCAGAAGGGATTCACAGATTACCTGGTAACATACCACTAGCCTGAGACTGAGAAATTCTCACTTGAATTCTGATGGCTTCTTCGCAACATCCTCTATGTCCTCTCTACCTGGATGCCCCGCAGGCCCTTCAATGGCTACTTGTTCCTAGGTAGCTGCACTCCCTCCCCTCAAGTCTATTTTCTACCATCCTCTGTCTCTATACTTCTATTGACACCAGATAGCACATACATACCAAAGACAGATTTTCCTCAAGGTTGGAGCCTGTCTGAGGTCATTTCACAAGAAGTGGATCTTGCCTTTGAACAGAAACTTCACTTGGCAGTTAGGGGATGTTCTAGCATTCTGGACACCTACTCATAATGACTAAGAACCTTAAGAAGATTTTTTTTAAGATTTTATTTATTTATTTGACAGAGATCACAAATAGGCAGAGAGGGAGGAAGAGAGAGAGAGGAGGAAGGAGGCTCCTGCTGAGCAGAGAATCTGGGATCGCGACCTGAGCCAAAGGCAGAGGCTTTAACCCACTGAGCCACTCAGGTGCCCCTCAAGAAGTTTTTTTAAAAATTATTTGTTTTCCTTTTTGTTTCAAGATAGAACTGAAGAAACCTTCCTGGATACACCTCCTACTCAGAGGAGGGATTAGCCCCATTGTTAAGGGTTAATCTTCCAACCTTTCATGGACTCTGCCTCCTATTACAACTATTCATCAGAGCTGCTCTTGGTCACCATAACAGTTGCTGTTCCACCACGCTCACAAGTATGAAAAAGTAACTGCTCTATTAAACTGAGGAAGGAAGGTGCAAGGATGATATCATCTGGTACTAATTCACTGACCACTCACTCAAACAAATTTTTAATACCAAGCTCCTGAGATGTGCAAGAAAAGAGGGAATATTTTGCTGACCAGATGCAGATAGATGGACATAGCTTTTGTTTTTTAAGATTTTATTTATTTATTTATTTGACAGACAAGTAGACAGAGTGACAGGTAGAGAGAGAGGAGGAAGCAGGCTCCCTGTCGAGCAGAGAGCCCAATGTGGGGCTTGATCCCAGGACCCTGGGATCACGACCCAAGCGGAAGGCAGAGGCTTTAACCCACTGAGCCACCCAGGCGTCCCTAGAATGGTTTTTATACCTCAAATTGTTCTTCCTTTCTCTCTTTCTCCCCTCCATTCACCTTTCTGCCCATTATTGGCACAGGCTGAAGAAGCTAAAGACTGTCACTATTGTCAAAGATCAAGAGGCATCTCAGGGTACACTGAGAGATGTGGACATATGGTTGTCTTGCCTGGGGTTCCACAGCATGGATCCCAGGAGAAATTTCTAGGAACAGGGTATTAGGGACTGTTAGGGCAAAGACAAGGTAAAATTCAAACTGATAGTAAATCTCCTTTGGGACCAGATAGAAGAGGGAGCCAAGATTCTTCAAAAAGGATAAAAGGAAATCAAACCAAAGAAACTCCCAAGTTAAAATGTCCATCATATGCCAAAAAAATAGCAGTTCATGAGCCAAAATTGTTTATTTGGCTGGCACAGTGTGGTAACATTTTTCTAGTTAAATGTCAACATTTAGAAGTTTAGATATTTCACATCAAAGTCCAAATTCCAGCAATCCTAGAAAACTCAAAAGGAGGCTGCTTTCTAACATGGCAGCACTGGCCAGCTCTGAAACCCACCCACCACCGCTGACAGGTTGTGAAAACCAGCCACTGTCCCTGTGATCTGTTTGAATCATTTGCTTTAGTCACCTGGCCTTACAGGTACTTGATTTTGCATGCACAAGTTTAAATGGCTCTCCCAGTTCTACTACTGTGTTCATGCCTCTTACTTGGATAAACTGAAGGAGTTGCAAAGGGGAAATGTGGCAGACAATCTGTCCTGTGGGTTTTGACTCACTGTCTTTCCATGAAGCACAAAACACGAGTTTACTGCATGACTAGACAGCCTCTCAATAGTGTTTCATAAATCGTTGTTTGCTTTTTATTATAAATTAAAATATGTTCTTTAATCTCCTTAATTGGATTTTGCGATAACTATTTATTCTTCATTATATAAAGCACCTACTATGAGCTGATCACTCTTCTAGGCTCTAGAAATATTTCAGAAGATAGGTGCTTCTCTTTCAGACCCAATTTATTGTGGAGAGATAGATAAGAGAAACAAATATCATTATTACAAAGAGTGATAAAAGATATTGAACAAATTAAACAAGGTAATATGGGGAAGGGCTGCTTCAGAGAGGGCTAGATGTTCTAATCAATTAACTATTTTTTGAACATACAGAAAAGTGATAAGACACATACACGCCCCCCATCCCACCCCACCCCTCAAAATCACACATGCTTCCTGTCTTCTGCAGGACTCTCAAGGACTGCATCTTGCCTTTAAAGAAAAGGTTGTACTGGGGCACCTGGGTGGCCCAGTCAATTAAGTGTCCAACTCTTAAGTTTGGCTCAGGTCATGATCTCAGGGGTCATGAAATGGAGCCCTGCATGGAGCTCCATGCTGAGCATGGAGCCTGCTTAAGATTCCCTTTCTCCTCTCCTTTTGCCCATCTGCCCAACCCTGGCTCACTCTCTCTCTCTCCCTCAAAAATTAAATAAATAAATAAATAAATTTTAAAAACAAAGCAAAGGATGTACAATAGAAAGAGAAGTGGAAGTTCAGGTAATTATGCAGATAGTTCAGATTCACTGGGCGGTCTTGTGAAACCCGTAGGTGACTAGTTGAGAGCAGCCAGCTTAATCGATCTAGCTCTCAGTATTCTGGAGTAAACACTGTTAACCTACTGTTTTGTCACTTAGACAATGAGATTATTTCTGTGATGTGTGGATGTTACTTTGTTACTAAGTAACCATTCATATTCTACCCTATTCATCTTTCAACCACCTATTTCCCCATGTGAGAAAATTTTCTCTATGGAGACAAATTAAGGGTTTCTTTATTGACTACTCTCTCAAGCTGTTGAGTTTAATATAATGAGAAAATGAGTATCAAGCAATAAAATAAACATCTTTTTAACTGGAGATATTTTTAATCTATCCCTGCAGGCTTTAAATATGTGTGTGTGTGTGTGTGTGTGTGTGTGTGTGTCATAGAATACATTTCTGAGGCACAGCAGTCATCTGTGGGAATGTTTAAAATCTAATTTCATAGAACTCCATCTGAAATAATTTATCTTACTGAAATCATACTAATCATGAAGCCCCTTTAGGCTATCTTTTTTATTTCAGCCACATATGTCTCACCATTAAGTTCTTATTTGTCATTATTCAATAGCCTCTTCACTTTAATAAAAATAACACTCCAGCTCTTAGATGGTTATGAGGAAAAACTACTTCATTTTTCCAAATGTTGTAAAGATTATAATTACTATGTTAAGTGCAATGAACTAAAAATATGGTATTCTTCTCATTCTTTACTACATAGCAATATTGTAAAATTCCATTCTGCCCCCTTCCATGTTTTTTTTAAACATAATTGTCTTTGTCCATAGGCAAAATAAATAAAACAAAAAAATTGAAAATCTAAATTTCACAATATTCCCAAAGCCAAAGGCACTTTTGAGCTTGTTTTTCTGATCGATAAAGGAGTAAGTATGTTTACATATATAGACAGGATACACACAGTTATGGGAGAGACCAAAGGAGCTGCAAAATAAAAGCACCAGCTAGTGCAGACGTACTTGTGTCTGTGACGCCAGCACAAACAATGGGAATAAGTAGAGCGAAGTCAATGACTGCACTGTCTGTGCCCTGCTTTCTACTTTAAAAAGATGTGGGGCAGTTTACTGGGTGCCTCAGTCAGCTATTTGGCTGACCTTGGCTCAAGTCATGATCCCGGAGTTCCGGGTTAGAGCCCCAAGTAGGGCTCTACACGCAGCAAGTAGTCTACTCATCCCTCTGCCTTTCCTTTTGCCCCCTCCCTCCACCCCCACTTATGCTCTCTCTCTCCAATAAATAAAATCTTAAAAAAAAATAATAATTAAAAGTAAAAGGATGGGGTTTTTTATCATTTTTTGTAGGTTTCTCATTTTTTCATTGTTGTTTTTACATGAAACTATTTTAATGTATCAGAATATGTTGTTCAATTCTAAACAGCAAGCACCTGTATGGCTTAGCCAGTAGAGCACCAGACACTTGATTGCAGTGTCATGAGTTCTATCTACCCCTACACTGATGTAGAGATTACTTAAAAATTCTAAATAGAGGAGGAGGAGTCAAAATGGCAGAGAAGTAGCAAGCTGAGACTGCTTCAGCTAGCCGGAGATCAGCTAGATAGCTTATCTAAAGATTGCAAACACCTGAAAATCCATCGGCAGATCGAAGAGAAGAAGAACAGCAATTCTGGAAACAGAAAAACAACCACTTTCTGAAAGGTAGGACCGGCGGAGAAGTGAATCCAAAGCGATGGGAAGATAGACCCCGGGGGGGGGGGGGGGGGGGGGGGAGGGGCCGGCTCACGGCAAGCGGCGGAGCAACGGCGCACAAAATCAGGACTTTTAAAAGTCTGTTCCGCTGAGGGACATCGCTCCAGAGGCTAAACCGGGGCAAAGCCCATGCGAGGTCAGCGTGGCCTCAGGTCCCGCAGGGTCACAGAAGGATCGGGGGTGTCTGAGTGTCACAGAGCTTGCGGGTATTGGAACGGGAAAGCCGGCTACAGAAACAGAGCCGACATCTCACAGCTCGGTGTTACCTTGAACCGGTCGCAGGCTCAGTGAGCTCGGAGCGCGGCCGGAGGTCAGGCAGACGGGAGTAACTGGGCGCTGTTCTCTGAGGGCGCACTGAGGAGTGCGGCCCTGGGCTCTCGGCTCCTCCAGGCCGGAGACCAGGAGGCCGCCATTTGTATTCCCGTCCTCTGGAACTCTACGGAAAGCGCTCAGGGAACAAAAGCTCCTGAAAGCAAACCCGAGCGGATTACTCACCCCGGCCCCGGTAAGGGCGGTGTAATTCCGCCTGGGGCAAAGACACTTGAGAATCACTACAACAGGCCCCTCCCCCAGAAGATCAACAAGAAATCCAGCCGAGACCAAGTTCACCTACCAAGGAGTGCAGTATCAATACCAAGGAGAGCAGCAGAATTCCAGAGGAGGAGAAAGCCAAGCACGGAACTCATGGCTTTTTTCCTGTGATTTTTTTTAGTCTTGCAGTTAATTTAATTTTTTCTTCTTCATTTTTTGTTTTTATTTTTTTTTCTTCTCGCCTTCGGGTAAAAAAAATTTTTTTTTTAACTGTTACCTTTTTCTTTTTTACCGATTTTTTACTAGTTTATCTAATATATATATTTTTTCCTTTTTTACATTTTTCTCAGGTGTTTTCTTTTTTTTTTAAATTTTTTTCTTTTCTTTTTTTTTTTCTTTTCCTTGTTCTTTTTTTTTCCTTTCTTCCTCTTTGAACCTCTTTTTATCCCCTTTCTCCCCACTCACGATCTTGGATCTCTTCTAATTTGGTTAAAGCATATTTTCCTGGGGTTGTTGCCACCCTTTTAGTATTTTACTTGCCCCTTCATTTACTCTTATCTGGCCAAAATGACAAGACGTAAAAATTCAACACAAAAAAAAGAACAAGAGGCAGTACCAAAGGCTAGGGACCTAATCAATACAGACATCGGTAATATGTCAGATCTAGAGTTCAGAATGACAATTCTCAAGGTTCTAGCCGGGCTCGAAAAAGGCATGGAAGATATTAGAGAAACCCTCTCGAGAGATATAAAAGCCCTTTCTGGAGAAATAAAAGAACTAAAATCTAACCAAGTTGAAATCAAAAAAGCTATTAATGAAGTGCAATCAAAAATGGAGGCTCTCACTGCTAGGATAAATGAGGCAGAAGAAAGAATTAGTGATATAGAAGACCAAATGACAGAGAATAAAGAAGCTGAGCAAAAGAGGGACAAACAGCTACTGGACCACGAGGGGAGAATTCGAGAGATAAGTGACACCATAAGACAAAACAACATTAGAATAATTGGGATTCCAGAAGAAGAAGAAAGAGAGAGGGGAGCAGAAGGTATACTGGAGAGAATTATTGGGGAGAATTTCCCCAATATGGCAAAGGGAACGAGCATCAAAATTCAGGAGGTTCAGAGAACGCCCCTCAAAATCAATAAGAATAGGCCCACACCCCGTCACCTAATAGTAAAATTTACAAGTCTCAGTGACAAAGAAAAAATCCTGAAAGCAGCCCGGGAAAAGAAGTCTGTAACATACAATGGTAAAAATATTAGATTGGCAGCTGACTTATCCACAGAGACCTGGCAGGCCAAAAAGAGCTGGCATGATATTTTTAGAGCACTAAACGAGAAAAAAATGCAGCCCAGAATATTATATCCAGCTACGCTATCATTGAAAATAGAAGGAGAGATTAAAAGCTTCCAGGACAAACAACAGCTGAAAGAATTTGCAAATACCAAACCAGCTCTACAGGAAATATTGAAAGGGGTCCTCTAAGCAAAGAGAGAGCCTACAAGTGGTAGATCAGATAGGAACAGAGACCATATACAGTAACAGTCACCTTACAGGCAATACAATGGCACTAAATTCATATCTCTCAATAGTTACCCTGAATGTGAATGGGCTAAATGCCCCTGTCAAAAGACACAGGGTATCAGAATGGATAAAAAAACAAAACCCATCTATATGTTGCCTCCAAGAAACTCATTTTAAGCCCGAAGACACCTCCAGATTTATAGTGAGGGGGTGGAAAAGAATTTACCATGCTAATGGACATCAGAAGAAAGCAGGAGTGGCAATCCTTATATCAGATCAATTAGATTTTAAGCCAAAGACTATAATAAGAGATGAGGAAGGACACTATATCATACTCAAAGGGTCTGTCCAACAAGAAGATTTAACAATTTTAAATATCTATGCCCCCAACGTGGGAGCAGCCAACTATATAAACCAATTAATAACAAAATCAAAGAAACACATCAACAATAATGCAATAATAGTAGGGGACTTTAACACTCCCCTCACTGAAATGGACAGGTCATCCAAGCAAAAGATCAGCAAGGAAATAAAGGCCTTAAATGACACACTTGACCAGATGGACATCACAGATATATTCAGAACATTTCATCCCAAAGCAACAGAATACACATTCTTCTCTAGTGCACATGGAACATTCTCCAGAATAGATCACATCCTCGGTCCTAAATCAGGACTCAACCGGTATCAAACGATTGGGATCATTCCCTGCATATTTTCAGACCACAATGCTCTAAAGCTAGAACTCAACCACAAAAGGAAGATTGGAAAGAACCCAAATACATGGAGACTAAACAGAATCCTTCTAAAGAATGAATGGGTCAACCGGGAAATTAAAGAAGAATTGAAAAAAATCATGGAAACAAATGATAATGAAAATACAACGGTTCAAAATCTGTGGGACACAACAAAGGCAGTCCTGAGAGGAAAATATATAGCAGTACAAGCCTTTCTCAAGAAACAAGAAAGGTCTCAGGTACACAACCTAACCCTACACCTAAAGGAGCTGGAGAAAGAACAAGAAAGAAACCCTAAGCCCAGCAGGAGAAGAGAAATCATAAAGATCAGAGCAGAAATCAATGAAATAGAAACCAAAAAAACAATAGAACAAATCAACGAAACTAGGAGCTGGTTCTTTGAAAGAATTAATAAAATTGATAAACCCCTGGCCCGACTTATCAAAAAGAAAAGAGAAAGGACCCAAATAAATAAAATCATGAATGAAAGAGGAGAGATCACAACTAACACCAAAGAAATACAAACTATTATAAGAACATACTATGAGCAACTCTACGGCAATAAATTTGACAATCTGGAAGAAATGGATGCATTCCTAGAAACATATAAACTACCACAACTGAACCAGGAAGAAATAGAAAGCCTGAACAGACCCATAACCAGTAAGGAGATTGAAACAGTCATTAAAAATCTCCAAACAAACAAAAGCCCCGGGCCAGACGGCTTCCCGGGGGAATTCTACCAAACATTTAAAGAAGAACTAATTCCTATTCTCCTGAAACTGTTCCAAAAAATAGAAATGGAAGGAAAACTTCCAAACTCATTTTATGAGGCCAGCATCACCTTGATCCCAAAACCAGACAAGGATCCCACCAAAAAAGAGAGCTATAGACCGATATCCTTGATGAACACAGATGCGAAAATACTCAACAAAATACTAGCCAATAGGATTCAACAGTACATTAAAAAAATTATTCACCATGACCAAGTGGGATTTATTCCAGGGCTGCAAGGTTGGTTCAACATCCGCAAATCAGTCAATGTGATACAACACATCAATAAAAGAAAGAACAAGAACCATATGATACTCTCAATAGATGCTGAAAAAGCATTTGACAAAGTACAGCATCCCTTCCTGATCAAAACTCTTCAAGGTGTAGGGATAGAGGGCACATACCTCAATATCATCAAAGCCATCTATGAAAAACCCACCGCAAATATCATTCTCAATGGAGAAAAACTGAAAGCTTTTCCACTAAGGTCAGGAACATGGCAGGGATGTCCATTATCACCACTGCTATTCAACATAGTACTAGAGGTCCTAGCCTCAGCCATCAGACAACAAAAGGAAATTAAAGGCATCCAAATCGGCAAAGAAGAAGTCAAATTATCACTCTTCGCAGATGATATGATACTATATGTGGAAAACCCAAAAGACTCCACTCCAAAACTGCTAGAACTTATACAGGAATTCAGTAAAGTGTCAGGATATAAAATCAATGCACAGAAATCAGTTGCATTTCTCTACACCAACAGCAAGACAGAAGAAAGAGATATTAAGGAGTCAATCCCATTTACAATTGCATCCAAAACCATAAGATACCTAGGAATAAACCTAACCAAAGAGACACAGAATCTATACTCAGAAAACTATAAAGTACTCATGAAAGAAATTGAGGAAGACACAAAGAAATGGAAACATATTCCATGCTCCTGGATTGGAAGAATAAATATTGTGAAAATGTCTATGCTACCTAAAGCAATCTACACATTTAATGCAATTCCTATCAAAGTACCATCCATCTTTCTCAAAGAAATGGAACAAATAATGCTAAAATTTATATGGAACCAGAAAAGACCTCGAATAGCCAAAGGGATATTGAAAAAGAAAGCCAACGTTGGTGGCATCACAATTCCGGACTTCAAGCTCTATTACAAAGCTGTCATCATCAAGACAGCATGGTACTGGCACAAAAACAGACACATAGATCAATGGAACAGAATAGAGAGCCCAGAAATAGACCCTCAAATCTATGGTCAACTCATCTTCGACAAAGCATGAAAGAATGTCCAATGGAAAAAAGACAGCCTCTTCAATAAATGGTGCTGGGAAAATTGGACAGCCATATGCAGAAAAATGAAATTGGACCATTTCCTTACACCACACACAAAAATAGACTCAAAATGGATGAAGGACCTCAATGTGCGAAAGGAATCCATCAAAATCCTTGAGGAGAACACAGGCAGCAACCTCTTCGACCTCTGCCGCAGCAACATCTTCCTAGGAACAACGCAAAAGGCAAGGGAAGCAAGGGAAAAAATCAACTATTGGGATTTCATCAAGATCAAAAGCTTTTGCACAGCAAAGGAAACAGTTAACAAAATCAAAAGACAACTGACAGAATGGGAGAAGATATTTGCAAACGACATATCAGATAAATGACTAGTGTCCAGAATCTATAAAGAACTTAGCAAACTCAACACCCAAAGAACAAATAATCCAATCAAGAAATGGGCAGAGGACATGAACAGACATTTCTGCAAAGAAGACATCCAGATGGCCAACAGACACATGAAAAAGTGCTCCATATCACTCGGCATCAGGGAAATAAAAATAAAAACCACAATGAGATATCACCTCACACCAGTCAGAATGGCTAAAATAAACAAGTCAGGAAATGACAGATGCTGGCGAGGATGTGGAGAAAGGGGAACCCTCCTACATTGTTGGTGGGAATGCAAGCTGGTGCAGCCACTCTGGAAAACAGCATGGAGGTTCCTCAGAATGTTGAAAATAGAGCTACCCTATGACCCAGCAATTGCACTATTGGGTATTTTCCCTAAAGATACAAACGTAGTGATCCAAAGGGGCACATGCACCCGAATGTTTATAGCAGCAATGTCCACAATAGCCAAACTATGGAAAGAACCTAGATGTCCATCAACAGATGAATAGATCAAGAAGATGTGGTATATATACACAATGGAATACTATGCAGCCATCAAAAGAAATGAAATCTTGCCATTTGCGACAACATGGATGGAACTAAAGCGAATCATGCTTAGCGAAATAAGTCAAGCAGAGAAAGACAACTATCATATGATCTCCCTGATATGAGGAAGTGGTGATGCAACATGGAGGCTTAAGTGGGTAGGAGAAGAATAAAAGAAACAAGATGGGGTTGGGAGGGAGACAAACCATAAGTGACTCTTAATCTCACAAAACAAACTGAGGGTTGCTGGGGGGAGGGGGTTTGGGAGAAGAGGGTGGGATTATGGACATTGGGGAGGGTATGTGCTTTGGTGAGTGCCGTGAAGTGTGTAAACCTGGTGATTCACAGACCTGTACCCCTGGGGATAAAAATATATGTTTATAAGAAATAAAAAATTAAAAAAAAATTCTAAATAGAGTATCCAGGTAACCTCTATATTCTCCTAACTCCATGACACATTTCTTTGCTTTTTTAATTTAAGACAGCACTACCAGGATGCCTAGATGGTTCAGTGGGTTAAGCCTCTGCCTTCAGCTCAGGTCATGATCCCAGGGTCCTAGGATCAAGTCCCACATCGGGCTCTCTGCTCGGCAGGGAGCCTGCTTCCACTCTCTCTCTGCCTGTCTCTCTGCCTAGTTGTGATCTACTTGTGATCTCTCTGTCAAATAAATAAATTTAAAATAAAAATCTTTAAGACAGCACTACCATATGTTCGAACTTCAAAAAGATAGGAATTTTCTCAGGACACTGGTTAGCTGTCTAGAAAATACATATTTATACATATATACATATATAGTAATCATATCTCAATAGTGTAACCTCTGCTACAAACATGTTCAAAGCAAAACAGATTTTCATATTTCAGTTTTAATAAAATTCATATTTCAAATTAGTGCAATTAAAGACAAATTCTGAATAAATATATTTAAATATTATTTTAAAAGAGTTACAAAAGTGGACTTCAAACATGATTATTCAACAAACCGTTACTCAAATCATATACCAAAATCATTTCTCACTCATCTCAACACTCTCAGACACAATTTACATAGTTAAATATTTAATCATACCTATATGGAACATAAACCATGTAAGAAAATAAAATATATCTACCAAAAATAAAAGAATAGCACACTTTTGATATTCTATATACATTGTGTGATTTAAACTTTATTTTTTAAAAATTTCAAATTACTCTATACATTAAAATAAACCAAGGAAGACTGAACTATATGAAAGGACACAAACAAACAGTTGTTTCTGAGAAGTCTCTTATTTTATTCATATTAACATGCCATAAAAATAGATGCTTCATCTCTTTGTACAGTTAGTATGATTCCAGGCACTTTTTTCTTCAAATCAAATTTACATTCTTAAGAAATGCCTGTCAGGGGGAAAAAGAAAACTATTATTTATATTCTGATTCTTAATGTACTTAAAAGTATGCATAGTTTTAATATAGTTATATTTTATTTTATTTTGCTGAAGGAATCTGTGGGCTCAATTTATAATTTAATTCTGAGAATATAAGCTAATGAGTGTGGAGGGGTAGAGGGGTCAATCAGTACTTTTAGTTACTTTAAATTATGACTCCCCCATTAAAGTTTTATGATATCTAAATAAACCAAAAGATGAACTTGGCATAACCTAAGTAACATAAATGTTCTTAAAATCTGTTAATCTCTAATACTGTATTTCTAATACCTTGTTAAATAAATAATTAGAAACAGATATTACTATAGAAATATGTCTTTCTCTGCAATTTCTAAGGGGCATATTTTTCAGCTCTGTCTTCTATGAATCTAGTTCTAGGAGAATGTAAGTTTATATGCAGTATTTGGAATTATAGTACAGCATTCATTTTTTGAGAATTTTCATGGTTATTATGTTGTTTTTTTGACTTTATGCAAATTCACTCATTCACATAAAATATATTAAAACAAAGAAAGATAAATGTGTCTTGATTTAGATCACTTCAATAGCCTAATGAATTTTCTTTATTTATTCATGTTTTATATTATTCAAAAGGTTTGAGATAGATTGAGAGTTATTATTCAAATATCTTGCCTCCGAACATTAAAATGATCTTCTCTTAATCTAAAAAAAAGAAAAGAAGAGAAAGAAAGAAAGAAAAAATTGGGGGAAGCCTGGGTGGTGCAGTTGGTTAAGCATCCAACTTTTGGTTTCAGATCAGGTCATGACCTAAGGGTTGTAAGATCCAGCCCCAAATCAGGCTCCACACTCAATGTAGAATCTGTTTCAGACTCTCTCTCCCTCTCTTTCTTCCCCTTTCTGCTGCATTCTCTCTCTAAAATAAATAAACCTTTTTAAAAAGGGAGAGATAGAGAACTTTTAAAATTCTGAAACTGTGAATATGCAGAATTAAGAGTATCAATTATTATTATTTATTTACAATTGCTTTTTAAATAAGAATAGAAATAGACAACAAGTCAAGATTGTCTTAGTAATTGGCACAATGAAACTGTGAGATGAGTTAAGTAAATCCCCATGCAGTTACTTGGGTAGATCAAGTTTCATGGGCTAAATCAAGAGATTCAGAGATAATTCTATATACACATTCCATGACTTCCATTTCTATCTCACAAACTGTGAAAACCTGTTTCTTTAAAGAGACTTGTCCGTGGTGCTGAAATACTGACCCAAAAGTGTGTTGGCTTTGTTCTGTCCCAGGAAAGAACTACTGAGTAGAAAAATCTCTAGTGGGAAAAAAGATCCTTCAGTTTCTTGTATAGAGTCTACTTTTGTAAATAAATGTTATATTTTTTTAGGTTATCCAAATACTTTATTGTCCTAGGGCTCCTAGGGTAATTTAGTCAGAATGAAAATTCTGACTTACTATTTCACTCTGGCAAAGTATAAGCTAGAGCAGATGATTACATATTCATCATATTTTTGATCCCTTGCTTTTTCCTTTACTCTTCCAATACCTTATTTCTTTTTGTTATCTACCCTACATAAACCAAAATTTTAGATCCCAGTGCTACTTTTATTATATCTTTTGACCAGTTAAGAAAAGGTAGAGCTTTATATAGCTTTGTACATCTAATGTCTATTTGCATAAGGCTTCTGCACAATAATAATATAACCCCAATAGATGAAATATTTTTAAAAATCACTCAAGACTGGTAAGGCTGCCAAAAAGTTGTTTATTTTACTTAATTTAATCACTGCTGAGGGCATTTTTAATTAATTCAATAAAGCAGTCTGAGCATTTAAACAAAGCTTTAATACTAAGTGAAAAATCCACAGATTAAGTTCATTAGGTGTTGCTACAATCAGCTGCCTGGCTTTCTAAATTGTTCAAAATTTCTTCAGAAAGCTAGCTGATCAAACAGAATAAGAAAAATAAATAAATACATACTTATAGGGAAAGTCTTCTAGGTCTGTGAGCACAAGGGACTCACTGCTAATCTTGTTAGCAATCTAGCACATCTCTTGTAATCTACAAAAAAACATTTAAGGGAAAATTATGTATACAGTTATTATAAATGTGGGAAAACCATATTATTATTATCACTAATTGAGAATGAGAGCTAAGATTTAATAAGCACTCAACACAACAAATGCTTAACCTGGGTTTTCTCATTAATTCTCATAACACAATTAGGTAGATGTTACTGTTCCCTCACTTTAAAGACAGAGATGAAAAACCAGCATCCAAATGTCAAGAATCTCATAACTACTGAGTAGTTTGAGTTCAAAGAGTAAGCTTTCTTCACTATGCTGTGCTACGACTTAGTTTGCTTTGATTCCAGTGTGATTAATTTCCCTTAGTCATTGAACACAAGCAGTTTTTGAAAAAAATTATAACAATTCTGATTCAACTTCCTGAGTAAAATTAAACATACTTCAAATGACCAATCTAGTTAAAAAGAAACAAAATGCTTAAAATCCGTGCACCTTAAAAGGGAAGTTTAGGTTTAGAAAGGAATTTAAAAACAGCCAACTGAGTTACCACACATGATCCCAATTTGGGCAGTTTCAATAATAACATTTAAATATTACATTTGAAATTACTAACTTTGGTGACTTAAGTGTCCAAAAGAATTCATTAGAGCCACATTTAAAACACTATGCTATAATTATTCAGAACAATCGGTCACTCATTGTATAAATGATATGAAACTATTTACTTTAAAATAACTGAAGAGGAAATTTTGACTTATTCTTCATGGTCATCTTATTTTCTTTCTCATTTATATGAAGAGCACTTCATGCCAAGGAATTTGAAAAATGAAAAAAGGCATAAATCCTGACAAACATTTCAGTCCTTAAGGAAATCTGGCTATTTTCAGATTTGGATATAGTCCCAATTACAATTCAGTTTCATTCTTTGCACTCTCAACAGCACACACAAGCCTTCATTTAAGTACTGTCAATGTTATAAATAACATCTCATACATTGTTTAGTCTATCCCCAGACGCAGACAGTTGAAGTTTAAAATTGCATGCATTTATTGTTGCATAAAGATTTTATTTTAATGGAACAAAAAAAAAGGAAACCTATCCAAACTACTTACAAGCTGGTGTTGAACAATCCCTAGTGTTGTGATAGAGTCGATGGAAATGTTTGCTACATTCAGCTGAAAATGTGACTGGCCCTATTAGGAAAAGAACGTTTATGATAAACATCGGCATGTTTTCCAAACAAATTTGCTAGTACTTGATGGCTGGAAATAATACAACTGTAACTTAGCATCCTTCCATGCCCTTAAAAGAACTTGTCTGAGAATACTTCTCCTTACCCTAGCTCTGTGGGAGGTAGTAAATTGTAATCTGTGAAAAAGCTCTGAATTCATTACCAATTCTCACCATTTCACATATTGGAAACTTCAGTTTCTGAAGAACCCTTTAGAATAATTAAGAGGGGAAAAGCTCTAGATAGAAAAAGAAATTGTGCAAACCAAATCAAGTAGATATGAAGAATAAAAAATAAATATCCTCGTTCCCACTTTCTGTTCTTCAGGGGTTTTTTTAATATAACAGGAATTAATGCTTATATACAGAGACATTAATTCTATTTTCTAATTAATTTGTGTCTTGTTAGTGTCAAGGACTGTAGTAAAGTGAGCAGGGACTTGAGGTTTCCCTTATTTATTGTCACAAACCCAGAGAATTCCCACCAAAACTTATCCCTACATCTGTAATCTGATGTTTTGGAAGTGGTAGAAGGGCTCACAGTGCTGTGAACAGAGTGACTAGAAATGCTAAACACTGGAAAATTCCTTACACTTGCTAGGGTGGGTCTTGGTTTAAGCTCACAACCATCATTCTCAGATTAATTAAACATGGCCACTGGTTTCTTTAAGTGGGAAAACCATAATTTTCCCAGCTTATAGGCCTGAGATGTAAAACAGCGAAAGGCAGCTGGGATGGTTAGGAGCAGTCAGGCAATAGCAATGGTGAAGGTGGTCGTGCTTGATTCACAATAATTTAGTGAATTACTAGAACTTGAGGCATAATATGATTTCCAATGATAAGCAAAGTCGATAAAAAGAAAGAGAATTTCATAAGACAGTATTTCATCTGTGCTTAGAACATGGCATATGGGGACGCCTGGGTGGTACAGTCAGTTAAGTGTCTGACTCTTGGTTTCAGCTCAGGTAGAAATCTCAGGGTCATGAGATAGAGCCCCTGTCAGGCTCGGACCTCACTGCAGAGTCTACTAGTCTACTTAAGACTTTCTTTCCCTTTTTCTCCCCACCCCAGGCTTGTGTTCTCATTCTCTCTCTCTCTCAAATAAATAAATAACCTTAAAAAAAAAAAAAAGACATGGCATATGAAAGTCTGTCTTTTTCCCATTCAAAAAAAAACTTCTGTTGCCCCCATTGCCTAAGAAGCATGACCTAAATTCCTTAGGATATAAATCATTTAGAATTCTTCACAGTATGACTCCAACCTACCTTTTGAGGCATACTTTTGTCCAGTGGCCACACACACCCTTACCTAAACTTACCCCACAGTGTATCCACACCATCTACCTGTCCTGCCTCCAAGCTACCATGTTCTCAAAGAATTTCTTCTCATCCAGGAAAATGTTATTCTCCTTTAGAGCCCAACTTAAATGTGCACCCTACAAGCTTTTCCTGGTAGTTTTTGGCAAAATTATTCACTTTCTGTGCATCCCTAAATATATATATATACATTTCTATTATTTACCAAGATCTGGTTGATATTATTATTAGTGCAATTTAATAGCATTTGTCCACTTTCCTAACTGGACTGTTGAGCTTCTGACAGACATTTATCTTCATATCCTGAATGCCTAACAGTAATTTGTATACAAGCTTTTTATTTAATTGTATCACTGATAGATTTTCTGCTTACCTGTGAAATGTTTTATGAATTTGTCTTTTAAATTCAAATCTCTTGGGAATATTTCTGAAAAGAAAAAAAATTACAATTTCATAGATGCATTTCCACCATTAAAAATATCCTTATAAATAGTCTATAATGACAACCACCTAACACATGAACTCATGGCAGTTCATGCAGCTCATTCCAAATCTGTATCTCTGGCTCTGACTATTCCCTGGAGCTCCAGACCTCCCCCAGAGCTACCTGCGTGCTCTACCACTCTAACTGGGAAACTTACAGACCTCTCAAAAGTGCATAGCCAGAACTGAACACCTGATTTCTCTAAGACCCCAGACCTGTTCCCTGTCCCCCACCCGCCATGTTCCCTGTCTCATACAAGGCATCACTCCTTACTCTTTGCTCAACCCAGATATCAAGAAAGTATGCCTGAATTTCCTCTTTCCTTCTCTACTATATACACACCATTACTTAATTTTATATATTCCAATGCCAGAAATTACCCAAGACCCATACACTCTGCTTCTTCTCATTAAAACAAGACTCGTCCCAAGCCATCATACTTTGGTCATTATCCCTGTGCTGCAGCTCCTTTATGGGTCTTCTCATTCCTCTAACCCACTCTCCCAACAGCAGCCAGAAAAAATGAGGTGAAATAATCTCCTGTTCATGATACACTCCCACTTTAAGGGGATTTGCATTTTTTAAGATTTTATTTAGTTTTGAGAGAGAAATTGAGAAACAGCGTGAGCACAAGTAGGAGGGTTAGGGGGACAGGGAGGGGTAGAGGGAGAAGCAGACTCCCAGGTGAGCAGGGACCCTGATTTGGGGTGTGATTCTAGGATCCTGGGATCAAGTGCTGAACCAAAGGCAGACACTTAACCGACTGCACCACCCAGGCACCTGGGGTTTTGCATTTTAAGTAAGTGAAAATAAAAAATCAAACTACATCTCACACTTCACTTTGTACTCCCTATAAGCAAAAAACACAATTTATAAAAAAAAAAAAAACAGTTTGGAATATACACAACTCTTTAGGAGGAAAAGAAAACAGAAACAAATAAAATTTTGAACCCAATTTCATTGACAGCTACAGATTTAAACTCGCAATGTCCTTTTTATAGATTGACTCTTGTGCCTGTCAAACATCATATGAGTTTTAATAGGGGCATAATAAGTGACTCTGAAGGACCACACTGATTTGTGTACCTCGTTGAGATAGGTAGTATAAAATGAAGACATAGGAATTCTAACAGCCCTTTACATCCTAGAGTTAATGAGAAGTGTTTAAGAGTGCTTCCTTGCGTAGGGAGCTCCCTGCTCCTAGCAGCCCAGTTCTGAGTCCGGAGCAGCACTGTTAGGGCGACAGGTGTGCAGCTGGATTGGAGCTCTCCTCCCACTGACAACAAACATCTGTACTTATGAACCATCCAAACTAATCCAGAAAAACAAAGCAATAGGAAGGTATAAGTATTTCTTTATATAAATATTTTGGTGCTCTCATTAATTATATTCCAGACTGAACACAGGTCTTTCCCCAATACCTCTCTGAAACTAAGCGTGGCAAATTGGCTCCTGGGAAGTCAGTACTCCCCAATTTATCTGGCAAGGTAGCTCCTCTGCCCCTTTCTGAGCTGAGTTAGTTGAGTACAGTTGGAGTTCTATGGCTAAAACATGTTCAAAGACTATCAATAATTCTAGTTCCAAAAACATTTTCAACTATGACTTTTTAAATATTTTTAAATTTAAATTCAATTAATTAACACACAACATTAATTGGTTTCATAGGTAGAGTTCAGTGATTCATCAGTCTTATATAATACCTGGTGCTCATGACATCACATGCTCTCCTTAATGTCCATCACCCAGCTACTCCATCTCTCTACCCTCCTCCCCTCCAGCAACCCCCATCTGATTTCCTATGATTAAGAACCTCTTATGGTTTGTCTCCCTCTCTGGTTGTGTCTTGTTTTACTTTTTCCTTTCTTCCTCTATGATCCTCTGTTTTGTTTCTTACATTCCACATATCAGTGAGATCGTATGATAATTGTGTTTCTCTGATGAGGCCCGGCACAATGATGACACTCAGGAGGACACCCCTCTTCTACACTCCCATAGCACACTTTCTAACTTCTTCTATAAAGGCAATTTTCAGATTAGCATGATAGTGAACAATGCATGAGTCTGTCTCCACCACAATATTGTGGCTTCTTGAGGAAAGGTACAATGTCTTGTTCATCTGCAGGGTGTACAACACTGCTTTGCAGATGGGTCATCTGGCAAATGTTTAAGGAATTAAAAGCTGAGAGGATAATCCTTCAAGTAACTTGTTACCTTTCAAATGAAAACAATCATTGTCTTGCTTGAGCTCAGTATAGGCCACCAAGAAAACCACACTTTAAATACACTTGAATTTTCATTTCGAAGTACAAACACAATTTAGGAACATAAAGCAGACTGACTTAAATGAAATAGAAAAGTGATATTTAAGTTGACACTTAAAGTGATAAGCAAGAGATATCTAGGTAAGAGATGGAAACATCACCTTAGGCCCCCCCAAAAAAAAGAAAAAGAGAAGGGAAGGAAGGGCAGGGCAGAAAGAATTAGAAGGAAGGAGGGAGGGAGGAAGGGAGGAAGAAAGAAATCTCTGAGGGGGAAAAGATAACACTGTGTTTCAGGTATTTAAGAAATGTCCAGGATGGCTAAAAGAGGAAGAAGGTGAGGGACAGAAAAGTCAGCCGAAGCAACAGACAAAGGCTTCAGGGTGGCTCAGTTGGTTGAGGATCTGCCTTGGGTTCAAGTCATGATTCCAGGGTCCTGGGATCAAGTCCTGCACTGGGCTCCTTGCTCAGCAGGGAGCCTACTCCTCCCTCTCCCTCTGTCACTCCTCCCTGACTCATGCCTGTGCGCTCTCTCTCTCTCTCTCATACATACACACATGTAAGCAGCAGACATAGATGCCCTTATAGTCCTTTATAAACTTTGTCCTTAATTCTACGAGTGATGAGAAGTCAAAGATTAGGCAAGGGGATGACATAGTCAAGATTCACTCTTAAAAGATCATAATGCCCAGTATGGAGGAACAAGATACACACACATAAGTCAAAAGGTTTAGAGATAAGCTATTGTATTTCCAATGAACAGCACTAGTGTCAGGTGTCAAATTCTGCCCTATGCCTATTTTTGCATATAAAGCTTTATTGGAACACAGCCATACTAATTTGGTCACATGTGGTCTATGCCTGCTTTCGTGCTATAATGCAAAATTGAGTGCTTTCTGCAGAGATCAGAGAGTCCACAAAACCAAAATATTTACTATCTGGCCATTTCTAGAAAAAGTTTGCCAATGCCTGCTTGGTAGCACACTCCTATTTGTATTAAAACTGTAATGGTGCCTGCAGAAAGGCAAGAAGTAAGATTCTGGGGGTGAGAGAAAAGAGGTATTTTTCAATACATAAATATTATTAATTTTAACTTTGAACATAAATCTGTATTACTTTTTCAATTAAAAAAAAAAAACCGAGTTGATTTTGGGGCACCTGGGTGGCTCAGTGGGTTAGGCCTCTGCCTTCAGCTCAGGTCATAATCTCAGGGTCCTGGGATCAAGACCTGCATTGGAGGGGGGGTCTCTGCTCAGCAGGGAGCCTGCTTCCCTCTCACTCTCTCTACCTGCCTTTCTGCCTACTTGTGATCTCTGTCAAATAAATAAATAAAATCTTTAAAAAAAAAAGAAAGCAATCTCCATTACAGAAATATAAGTCACATATGTGATTTCAAAGTTTTTAGTAGCCACACCTTAAAAAGTAAAAAAGAATAGGTAAAATGTATTTAATAATTTATTTTGCTTAACCCAATATTCTAAATGTTATCATTTCACATATATTCCCTGCTTTAAAAATATTAAGACATTTTACATTTTTTATACTGTTTTCAAAATCTGCAGTGTATTTAACAATTACGGCACATCTCAACTTGGACAAGCCACACTGCGAATGTTTGATAGGCACATGCATTGAGTAGGCTACCATGTTGTACAGCACAAGTCTCAAATGCATGCTTCATTCTTCTGGTATCTAACAACAAGGTATAAAAGATTACATACGTGGATGGATTAAAAACAAAAGGATCTCCTCATGACAAGTATCCCCCAAATTACTATCTCACTACTCTAATTTGTGAAAATTTCTAGTTGTTATTTAACCAAAACAGCTGCCAATTGCCACTATTATCAATTTTAAGTTTACAATAATATTTTTATGAAGAAATTTGAAGATTTTATTAATTTTTGATAAACCTTTTATAAATCTTTTATGAAGATTTGCATATACATGTGTGTATATAAATGCTGACAGGCTTATCTCTCATTCCTACTTCTCATGTTCAAAATGAGCAGAAATCATGCTCTTATCTGCAGCATATACATATATATATTTTTTGAACTATCACCCTTCGAGGGTGACTAGGTTTTTCATTCATTTATTTATTTATTTTTAAAAGATTTTATTTATTTATTTGACAGAGAGAGATCACAAGTAGGCAGAGAGGCAGGCAGAGAGAGAGGGGGAAGCAGGCTCCCTGCTGAGCAGAGAGCCCGATGTGGGGCTCGATCCCAAGACTCTGGGATCATGACCTGAGCCAAAAGCAGAGGCTTTAACCCACTGAGCCATCCAGGTGCCCCTATACATATATTTTTAAAGGTTTTATTTATTCATTTGACAGAGATCACAAGTAGGCAGAGAGGCAGGCAGAGAGAGAGGGGGACACAGGCTTCCTGCCAAGCAGAGAGTCCCGATGCGACACGGACTTGATCCCAGGACCCTGGCATCATGATCTGAGTCCAAGGCAGAGGCTCCTGCAGCATTTATATTAAAACTGGGACAGTACAGAGAAGATTAGCAAGGATGACAAGCAATTTCATGAAGTGTTTCATATTTTTATTCAGTCAGAGAGTGACAAATACTGTATGATTTCACTCATATGTGAAATTTAAAAAGCAAATTCATGAAGTGTTTCATATTTTTATTCAGTGTGACAAGTACTGTATGACTTCACTCATATGTGAAATTTAAGAAAAAACAAATGAGCAGAGAGGAAAAAAGAGAGGGAGGCAAACCAAAAAACAGACTCTTCACTATAGAGAACAAACTGATGGCTACCAGAGGGGAGGTAACCCCTCTGGTAATGAGATGGAGAGCATGAGGTGGTGTATGGAAATGTTGGATCACTATATTGCATACCTGAAACTGTTACTACACTGTATATTAACTAACTGGAATTTTTTTAAGAAATATATTCTTTAGTTAGCATATTGAGGAATACAAAAGGAGTATGTATATATTTTACTTTTTTGACAGTCTGACCACCTTTTTAAAATTTTTTTGCATCCTTTTTAAAATTTAAATTCAACTAATTAACATACAATGTATTATTAGTTTCAAAGGTAGAGTTCAGTGATTCATCAGTCTTATATAATACCCAGTGATCATTACATCACATGCACTCCTTAATGTCCATCACCCAGTTACCCCATCCCCCCACCCTACCCCCTCCAGTAACCCTCAGTTTGTTTCCTATGATTAAGAGTCTCTTATGGTTTGTCTCCTCCTCTGATTTCGTCTTGTTTTATTTTTTCCTCCCTTCTATGATCCACTGTTTTGCTTCTTAAATTCCACATATGAATGAGATCATATGATAATTGTCTTTCTCTGATTGACTTATTTCACTTAATACAATACCCTCTAGTTCTATAATGAGATATCATGTCACACAGGTCAGAATGTTTAAAACTAACAAGTCAGGAAAACAGATGTTGGCAAGGATGCAGAGAAAGAGGAACCTTTCTATACTGCTGGTGGGAATGCAAGCTTGTGCAGCCACTGTGGAAAACAGTATGGAGGTTCCTCAAAAAGCTAAAAATAGAGCTACCCTATGAAGTAACTGGAATTTTAAAAAATGTTTAAATGACCAGAGATCATATGGAATAATAAAAAAGTCAGAAGCCAGAACAACTAGAAAACAAAATAATAGAAAACGTTTAGTGTTCAGTTTTACCTGCACATAACTTAGTATCTTACCATAAAGATAATTGCTCGGACTTGATTGATTCTTTACAAAACCACGTTAATTGATCCTTTGCACCTTATTAGGTACTGAGGGGCATTCCTTCATTTTGTTTTAAGCTAGCATTTTTCGATACCTAAATTGAAACATTTGCTCTATAGTTCCTTGAATTATCACTTTCTTTATTTAGAGATGACACAACTATTTCTCTTTGTAAATATATAAAAACAGTTCCATTTTCAAAAATAAAAACTAACCCTATTATATCAATGTTCAGAAAATTGCTCATGGGAAATATGGGTATTTGAAAAACATGGAAATTTATTAAATATTTGAAGGAAAAAGCTGATGACAAACATATTCAAGCAAGCAATATCTTTAAAAAATACTTTTAGGTTTTTTTAAATATATAGTCATGGGGAGCCTGGATGGCTCAGTCAGTTAAGTGTCTGCCTTCAGCTCAGGTCATGAGCACAGGGTCCCAGGACTGAGTCCGCATCAGCCTCCCTGCTCAGCTAGGAGTCTGCTTCTCCCTCTCCTTCCCCCTCCTCATTCTCTCTCTCATACTCACTCCTTCTCAAATAAGTAAAATCTTTTTTAAAAAAATACACTCTCATAAAGCATGTACTCTCTTCTGTTCTTCTAAAATTACATGTTCTTATAAAATTACATAAAAAGTATGTATTTGTAAATATGTTTTTACATCATACCTCTTATTAGAGTTTGAGATTTTTAAATAAAGAGATTAACTCTCTTTGTATGTAACCTTTGGGGGGGCCTAATGTTATTTCAGCTGCAAATTATATCATCATCTGAGCTTTCAGCAAGTTTTCATCACTTTGCTGGTGGAGGGCCTTGCCTCAGTGCCTCAGTGTTAATGGCTGTTGATGGATCAGGAGGTGTTTGCTGAAGGTTGAGGTGACTGAGTGTGACAATTTCTTGAAATAAGACAACAGTGAAATTTGCTGCTTCAACTGATTTTTCCTTTCATGAATGTGTTCTTTGTAACATACGCTGCTGTTTGATAGTGTTTTAGCCACAGTAAAACTTATTTCAAAATTGGATTCAATCTTCTCAAACCCTCCTGCCGCTTTATCAGCTCAGCTAATGTAGTATTCTAAATCCTTCATTGTGATTTCAACAATATTCACAACATCTTCATCAGGAATAGATTCCATCTCAAGAAACCACTTTCTTTGCTCCTCCATTGGAAATAACTCCTCATCTGTAAAAGTTTTATCATGACATTGCAGCAATTCAGTCACATCTTCTGACCCACTTCTAATTCTGGTTCTCTTGTTATTTCCACCACATCTGCAGTTACTTCCTCCACTGAAGTCTTGAACTCCTCAAGGTTATGCATGAGGGTTGGAACCAACTTCTTTCAAAGGCCTATTCATGTTGATATTTTGACCTATTCCCATAAATTATGAATGTTCTTAATGGCACTGGGAAGGTCAATCCTTTCCATAAGTTTCAAATTTACTTTGCCCAGATCCATCAGAAGAATCACTATCTGGCAGCTGTAGCTGAGTGGAATGTATTTATTAAATAATAAGACTCAAAAGCCAAAATTACTCCTTGATCCATGGGCTGCAAGCATGCTAACATGAATCTCATTGTGTATCTCCATCAGATTTCAGGTACACTGTCAATGAGCAGTATCATTTTGAAAAGGAATCTTTTTTCTGAGCAGTGAGTAGATATCAACAATGGGCTTAAAATATTCAAAGAAACTGTGTGTGAACAGATGTGCTCTCATCTGAGTTTTGTTTTTCCATTTCTAGAGCACAGCATAATTCACAAGGGGCCCAGGATTTTCGCAGTGGTAGAGGAGCATTAACTTCAATTTAAAGTCACCATCTGTGTTAGCCCCTAACAAGAGAGTTGACCTGTCCTTTGAAGCTTTGACTTTTCTCTAGCTATGGAAGTCTCAGATGGCATCTTCTTCCATCTTCTTCAGAAGGCTGTTTCATCTACACTAAAAATCTGTTGTTTAGTGTAGGCACCTTCACTAATGATCTGAACTAGATCTTCTGGAGAACTTGCTTAGCTTCTATACCACTACTTGCTGCTTCACCTCACCCTTTGATATTATGCAGACAGCTTCTTTCCTTAAATCTCATGAACCCACCTCTGCTAGCTTCAGACTTTTCTTTTGCAGCTTCTTTACCTCTCTCAGCCTCCACAGAATTGAAGAGAGTTAGAGCCCTGCTCTGGATTAGGCATTGGCCTGGGGCTGTTTTGCCTGGTGTGGTTTTCTATCCATACCATTAAAACTTTCTCCATATGAAAAATAAGGCTGTTTCGCTTTCTTACCATTCGTGTGTTCACTGCAGTGGTGCTTTCCTTCAAGAAGGTAATTTCCTTCAAGAACTCTTCCTTTGCATTATTTATTTATTTGATAGAGAGAGAGAGAGTGCACAAGCAGGCAGGGCTACAGGGAGAGGAAGAAACAGGCTGAGCAGAGAGCCTGACATGGGGCTTGATCCCAGGACCCGGGGAACATGACCTGAGCCGAAGGCAGATTCTTAAGGAAAGGTGCCCCTTTCCTTTGCATTCACATCTTGGCTGACTGCTGCAAGAGGCCGAGCTTTTGGCTTATCTCAGCTTCTGATGTATCCTCCTCACTAAGCTTAATCATTTCTGACTTTCAATTTAAAGTGACAGAGCTGTGACTCTTCCTTTCACTTGAACACTTACAAGCCACTGTGGGGTTATTAATTGGCCTAATTCCAATATGGTTGTGTCTCAGGGAAGAGGGAGGCCTGAGGAGAGGTACTAGCAGTCTGATAAGTGGCCCCTTCCCACCGTTCTGCCCTCAAGTCACCTTTCCTTGTTCTGTGTCATTTTACTATGTGCTGGGCTTTCCCCCGTAATCCCCAGGTGCTGAGGTAAAGCTACACTGAATGCGGTGGCCAATACAATGTTACCAGGATTGGACTCCTTCAAAACCAGTACTGTGAGATGCAAATAAATGCTAGATTTTAAAAAAGAGAGAAAGAAGGAGGAAGGAGAGAACAGAACGGGAAGAAGAGAGAAAAGAAAGAGAGAGAAAGGAGGGGTGGCGTGAGAAAGTTTGGCTAATAGGTTTACATAAAGCTCCACATACCACAGGTCTTCATAGTTCTTTATTTTTTAAAGATTTTGTTTTTATTCATTTGAGAAAGAGTGAGAGAGAGCATGAGAGGGGAGAGGGTCAGAGGGAGAAGCAGACTTCCCGTGGATCTGGGAACCCGATGTGGAACTCAATCCTGGGACTCCAGAATCACGACCTGAGCTGAAGGCAGTCGCTTAACAAACTGAATCACCCAGGTGCACCCCCACTTTTTTTTTTTTTTTTTTTTTTTTAAGATTCATAGTTCTTGCATAGTGCTTCTCTAACAAGTATTGAATGGCGATGCTCCCGAGGCTGGCAGACCAAGGAAGACTTTTTTTTTTTTTTTTTCACAGATCATCATTCAGACTCATGAGAAAATAAAGCTATGGTGCTGTGGGTACATGTGGGGATGAAGGGTGGACAGAGAGCTATGGAAAGAAAAGTGTGGCTAGGGTTGTGGAGACCAGTCAGGAATTGTCTCTGTCTCAAAGAAACATCCCAGAAGATTCTGATATACCACTTTTCTCCTCCCCACTGTCCTCAATTAAAAATCTCTGGTAATTCCAAAAACTCAATTACACAAGAATCTGCCAAGAGCTTTTTGATGCCGAGGCACGGGCTATACTCAGAGATTTAGGATATCCAAGGTGAACACGATAATTACATTCAAAAACTTGCCTCGCAGTTGCTTCCGAGGTATATGGCCTCATTCGAAGATCCACTGCCCTAGAAGGCATTAAGGGCAGCAGATGTTGTGTTGTCTAAACTTGGTCATAAATGCTAAGAAATGAGCTCATGACTCATAAATGGCACAGATTAAATCATAAGTTCTAATCAGCCTTTGAGGGCAAATAAAAAATCAATTCTTTTACTTTTAAAGTTAATTAAAATTTTTTTCCTCTCCTAAAAGTCAATTGCATCTAATGAATTTAATAGCCTACAGGGCATTAAAAACTGAGTAATCCTCAGTTCCAACAGCAAGAGGCTTATATCCAGATAGTATAATATTATACTATGCAAATATAATCTATGTATATATTTTATACATATTATATGCATAAACTAATACAAGTCACAATATGAGGAAAGTTGTAGGAGAAGAAAAATTCTGTCTTGTGTTTAAAGGGGAAAAAATCATTACTGAATGAGATAATCTAACCAATGAGGCTGACAATAATTCCAGGTAAATCCTATTTTAATAATATTTTAATTTTATTAATATGTATAAAACTATACACTTTCAAACATGATATAATGTTTTCACTACTATTTCCTGGTAGCTTATGTTGACAGAGAAATAGAGTTGTAATAAATGGCTAAACTCCAAGACATGTTACTTCCCACTTTAGTGATGTTCTTTTTTTTTTTTTTTTTTTTTTTTTTTTTATTTGTATGAAAGAGAGAAAGCACAAGCAACGGGAGCGGCCGAGGGAGACTCTGCAGGACTTGATCCCAAAACCCTGGGATCATGACCTGAGTCCGAGGCAGCCAGTTAACCAAGTGAACCACCCAGGAGCTCAATGATGTTTTCTTCAATAGCACACACAGGAGGGGAACACAGACTCTGAACCAATGACCTAGCCATCACTTTCTGTCTTCTGCATGGCAACAAAGATACTAGGAATCGGAACGCTTTAAAGCTTATTTATAGCTATAAAAATGAAGTCCAAAGCAGGGGGAAAGATTATAAAGGAATTTTTAAAATCCTAGTTTTTCTTGCCAATTTTATGATTGAAAGGCAGACTCCTAGGACTGTACCATTCCAAGGAAAGAGGAGCCATCATATGTGATCCTATCAACTTCCACTCAGAATTTCCCCTTAGCAGCTAGGTGAATGATATCCTACAACAGTCACCACTCAGAAATACTCTGAAGGGCAGAAGTTCATTCATGTGAGCTCACTCTGGCTCCTCATAATGAGTGTTCTAGTGATAGCACTTCCCAAGTGCTTAGCAAAATATCACACATCACCTTTGCTTGTTGACTTTTTCTCGTATTATTGTTTTTCAGTGAAACAAACACTTTCCAGTAACTTTGCAAATAAAATATGTTAAATATTTTACTCATCTGCAAAACAACAAAAACAAAAACCCACTGTACTTCCTTCTTGGTGATATGCAGAATAAGGAAAATTATTTTTATTATTCTTGTGGAAGAAATTTTACTCAGCTGATAGGTCCAGCTAAGTGAGCAGCTATAATAGTAACAGACTGGAAATAGAAGGGATTTAGGTTGTAACACAGAAGATTCCACTGTTATGCACACCCAAGTTCCATCAGAACTGTGGGGATGGCTGCAAAGTAAATTCAGGATTTCCATATTTTTGAACACGGAACAAAGATACCAGAAAGTAACAGAGCCAAGGAGGATAGACAGAATTCGGAGAGATGAGAGAAGCACATTCTTGGAGGCTCCAAAGTAGCAGAGGCAAAGAACCGGCTGGTATCTGTAAGGAACAGTCTGAATCTGTGTCTGAATCAGTGTGGCTGGTACAGGGTGCCCTCTGTGGTGCCCGGAGAACCACAGAAGGCAGAGGGGCAAGTCACAATAGGACTGGAACGTCCTGCATCCAAGAGAAGTTAGAGCCTTCTTAGAAAACCAGGAAACACCACTGTAAATCTGTGACTGGGGAGAAAAGATCTGTTCAATGAAATTGGTCTGAAATAATGTGTTAACATTAATATGTCTGTAGTTTGGGCCTTTCCCCCACTCTTTTTCATTCCAAAGTAATATCTCCTTCTCTGAGATGTTAAAATCAAAACCAAATGAAGACCAGCCTTGAAAATTCTCTGAGCAGGGCGCTTGGGTGGCTCAGTCGGTTAAGTATCTACCTTCAGCTAAGGTCATGATCCCAGGGTCCTGGGATCGAGTCCCACATTGGCCTCTCTGCTCCTTGGGAAGCCTGCTTCTCCCTTTCCCACTCCCCTTGCTTGTGTTCCCTCTCTCACTGTGTCTCTCTCTGTCAAATAAATAAATGAAATCTTAAAAAGAAAGAGAGAGAGAGAAAGAAAGGAAGAAAATTCTCTGAGCAGATCAAGTCAGTTTTGTCATACAAGCAAAGCTTCATTTAGCTTATTTTGTAAGGCTAACTTGACCTGGGTCATCTCTTGCTTATGCCTCTAAAACTCATAAGCAAAACTTAAACGGTTTGCCAATGTCAGTATCAGGTAACTACCAACCAATTCCCAAGCACTTAATTGTAATACTATAATCAATCACTGTGAAGAATAAATGGTCACTGCTTTCTCACTATATAGGCTGCTTTATAACAACAAAGCGCCTGGCATGCAAACTCTTTTTGGTGCATCCCCAATAAACTTTTACTAATTACTATTTTGGCCATTCTTTGGTTTTACTTTAGCTATTTCTGAACTCTTAACAGAGATAAATATTTAGGCTCACAATAATTTCAAGTCCATATACATGAAGGATGTGACACCACTGCTGTAGTCACCCCCAGAGCCTCCCCTCCCCTCCTGAGAGCTCTGGGCTTGCTAGTCACCCTGGAAATCTCTGCCCTGGCCCGGCACCAGAAGCTCAACAACCCACCTCAGCTTCTGAGGCCCTGGCCAACACCTCCCTCTGCTTCCTCTCTGGCTTTACCTGTGCACAGCCTTTCTCCCTCCACACCCAGAATGTGACAGAGCACAGACATCTGGCTGCCTGCTTCAGTAGGTGGTCTCAGCCTGGCATGTAATAGGCACTCAGTGAAAGTTTGTGGAGGAAATAACTATGTATTTTTATCACAACCACTAGGGAAGAAAAATGATACTAAGTAATCCCTCTTTGCTTTATTAAAAGTGAAATGTGAGGCAAGAGAGTTATGAGGTGACAGCAAGGCAGCCAACTGGGCTGGTCCCCAGGCAAGCAGATGGCCCCAAAGAGGGTCACTTCTGCTCCAAGCCTAGCCCGTGGCTCTACCTGGCTCTGTATGGCACAAGCTCTAAACAGAGACAGGTGTTCGAAGCTTCTCTATTCCTTGCTTACTACCTTTCTTCCTGCCCTGGTGCCCTGCACTCTTGACTGCCCCCTCTGACCTCATTGTGCCTATGATTTTCGCATTTCCCAATCATACTGGACTTCTCTACCTTGGGGCATCTCAGGACCCCTATATTGGCTATTTTTTTTCTCCCTCGTTTTTCCCTCCTCCCCTCCTTCAGCATCTAAGTAGCCAGGGTGTGCCCAGAGCTGATTTAGGAGCCTAACCTAGGGAAGGTCTGTGTGAACAGGAGCCAACTCAGCCCGCTCAAAATTAGCGGTTCTTTAACCATCCCCTGAGGCCAACTTGAAGGGGAAAGCAAAGGGGGCATTCCTGAGTCTGTTCAGGCTGTGTCTGTGTGCTCAGGCAATGCTCACTGAATGCTCAAAACCCAGGAAGACCCAGAATGAGGCACCGTCAGATACAGAACCTGTGCACTCTGCCTGGACCAGCTGGGGTTGAGCCCCATGGGTTTCAGCTGCTCCACCAGCCTCCTGAAAAGGTCTTCTTCACCAAGGAAGGGACACAACACTCCAGTTCCTTTGCGAGACGGGGTTTTTTTTACTACTTAAATCTCAACAGTGCTAAATCTAATAAACTCATTACCTCTTTTCCTGAAAACCGGTTATCTTTAGAGATGGTCTGTTCTCTGCTCTGCTTAATTCCGCCTTCTTAAATCCCTGCATCAGAGCAAAGGACTGCTTACCGGCGCTCCGTGAGGCGCTGGGTGCCCGGCCGGCTCTGGCCGCGGGGAGGAAAAGCCACGACTTGGGTTCTTGCTCCGCGGCATATGCTCCCCTGCCACTCCGGGGCCTCCCGTGGGCCCCCGGCAGGGACAAAACCAGAACGAGCAGGAGAAGCGTGGACAGTGGGGCTCCTGGCTTAGCTGGCCGCATGTCTGGGCGCGGAGGACGCGAAAGGAAGCTCCCAGGGGCGGGTCTCGAGGCAGGTGCGTGTGCGCTGACTGGGAAGTCCGCGACCCGGCGGTGGGGCGGTGTCCCGGCGGCGTCCGGCTGGAACAGAATCGGTACTTAGCGGGCGCTGCTGATACCTGCGCGCCTCGGTGTCTCCGGGCGGGGACGCGGGGCGGAGCGGCGTCTGGGGACTTCAGAGGTGTCCCAGGACACAAAGCGAGTGCGAGCACAAGGGACTTCCCGGCACAGCCGATCCTCGGACTGTGTCCTCGGGGCTCCCTACAGAATGGCTCTACGGGCCGGGACACCGGATCTTGATTCAGATTCTGAGGGTAAACAGAACCCACAACTTCTAGGTCGGGACGATGGAAAGCAGAGCATGGACTTGGGCCGCAGTGTGCTGAGACTGCTATTCCAGGGGCGGAAAGGTACTGAACTCACTTTCTTCACCTTGAATCCAGCTGCGCCTGGAGGTGCTGGCTGGAGCGACCAAACCCGGTGCAGGAGGACCAACCTGCTGCGAGCGCGGCTTTGCCCCGGCGCGCGATTGCCTTCTCCTCGTTGCAGGGGCGGAGCTGAGGACCCAGGAGGCTGGCGCCTCAGAACACCCACGCCTAGCTCTCCTGGCTCCCTGCGGGGGTTGCTCTGTGATTCCCTGGTTGACTTCTACTACAGATGAAGTCATCCAGATTTACCCCTGCGCCCAAGACCACAGAAGACTACTTTTTTTTTTTTTTTTTTTGGACATAAAGTATTCTCCAAATGTTTTGTGGAATGTTTAACATAGAAAAATGAGACTAAGTCCACTTGTTCTAATTTAAATAAAGTGGGCATCTCTAGATAAAATTGTGCTGTGTAAATTACTGTGATTTTAATTATTTCATTAGCCCGATCTATTACTTTATATTAAGTATAATGAGAAATGTTTAAGTTACTCGCTAATCAATTGACTGCTAGTTATCTTCTCGGATGCAGTGTGATAAAGAGCGGAAAGAGAACCGGAGGGAATAACCACATGAGACAACTGCCCAGTGTTAAATTCTCTTACAAAGAGATCTTGTTAATCACAAACCCTGAAAAACAACCCCAATGTGTTCAAATAATTTTTCTGGACTTGGTATTTCTAACCTGTTCCAGGGAACTGGGGAAACACAGGAAACTTTTCAAGAGCCCTATAAAAATCCTGCTGACGGAAACTTTATATAGAGAAAGTTGTTACACTGGTGAAGAATGCCCCTTCCATTCTCTTTACTGTTAAGCACAAGAATCTGGGGGATGAGAATGACTTTCACCATAGGAGACACAGAAAAGCTCTCTTAGAAAAAAAAATATATATAAAGAGTTTCGGAAGGCCCTAGTTAGGTAGAATAAGTTCCTCCTTATAGCTTTACTCAAGTGAAATAAGAAAACATGGGAAGTCCATGGACATTGACAAGCATTTCAAAAATTTACTTTAATTAGAAATACAGTAAGTTAGCAGCCACAATGAAAAACAACTGGGAAGATACAAGGTGAAATAATGCTGATAGAAGTGATACAGAAGTAACAATGAGTAATGAACTCCAAATCAACTACCTATCAGGAGAATGTGGGGGAGGGGGCCCATTTGTTAAAACTGATGAAACTACATTGATAGTGTTGGGTCGGTGGCTCAGGGAGTGCAGGAGGAACAACAGAAATGACCACCAGCCCGCCATCTTCCAACCCCCTCCCCACTTCCTCAACCCTTGACTCTCCCACCAAAAGGATGTATGCCTAGGTCACGTCTCCATAGGTAACCCCATACCTATGCAGGAAACAGAAGTATCAGGACCACCCACCCCATACCCTCCGATCACCAAATACCCTACCATATATGGATGTGAGCCCATGCCCTGCCTTGGCCCGATAAAAGACCCCCCGCCGACTCCCCTTTCCGGGGTCAAGGAACCTCTCCTGGTGTGACTTTCCTGGCTCCCCTTCTCCTGAGCCCTGAAACTTCGCCAGAGAGCGCCTTTAATAAATCTTGACTTGTGCCTAACTCGCCTGGTGGTGTGTATATCTCACCTATAAAACCTTACAGATAGATCATTATCACCAAGAGAGTATGGTTTACATTAGTGTTTACTTTTAATGCTATACGTTCTATGGGTTGGACAAATATAGAATGACATGTATCTACCATTTTAGTATTATATGGATTAGTTTCATGGCCCTAAAAATCCTCTTGGTCAATCTATTCACCCCTCTCCCCCATCCAACCCTGACAACTATGGATCTTTATACTTTCTCCATAATTTTGCCCTTTCCAGAATATCATATAGTTGGGATCATACAGAGTGTAACATTTTCAGATTGGCTTTCTTCACTTAGTAATATGCATTTAAGTTTTTTCCAGTTCTGTTCATAATTTGATGGATCATTTCTTTTTAGCATTAAATAATATTCCATTGTCTGGATGTATGACAATTTGTTTTTCCATTTGCCTACTGAAGAACTTCTTGGTTGCTTCCAGATTTTGATGATTATGAACAAGGGAAACATCTGTCTCCAGGACGTTGTTGAACATAAGTCTTCAATTCCTTGGAGTAAAAGCCAAGAAGTGCAATTGCTGGATCATACAATAAGAGTTGTTTTGTAAGGAACCACAACTTTGCATTCCTTCCAGCAATGAATGGGGGTTCCTTTTGCTCTACATGCTCTCAAGCATTTTGTGTTGTTGATTTGTTTTTTTAGTGTGTAAAAGAGGGGGAATGTGTATAAAAGGGTACTTAGACAATAATTAATGTTTTAAATAAGCCAATATTTAACAGTACACATGTTAGAAATGAGTTTTTAAGCCTCAAATCTTATTTTTTATAAATAAATCAAACAGCTTAAGTTTCTCTGAATATTTAACACCAACAAACCCTATTCAATGTTTAAAATTACAATCACAAATTTAATATATTTCATTTTCTCAAACATTTGCTTTGGTAGGAGAGAGAGGTGAAAACATTTAAGTTCTACTATTACACAATTTCAATTATGCAATACAATTATTCAATATGATTTCTACTCACCATGTTATACATTAGATCTTCAGACTTTTTCATCTTATAGCTGAAAGTCTGTACCCTTTTTATCAGCCTTTTACTATTTGCCTCACCCCCAGCCTCTGGCAACCAGTTTTCTACTCTGTTTCTATGAGTGACTTTTAAAAAAATCCCCATATACATGATATCATGCAGTATTTGTCTTTCTCTGTCTGGCTTATTTCACTTAGCATCACGTCATCAGTGACCATCCATGTTGTCACTAACAGCAGGATTCCCTTTGTTCTTATAGATGAATAACATTCCATTGTGTATATCTTCCTTATCCATTTATCTGTTGATAGACACTCAGGATGTTTGCTTATCTTGGCTTTCATGAATAATGCTACCGTGAACATGGGAATGCAGCTACCTCTTTAGTATCCTCTTTTCATTTCCTTTAGGTATATACACAAAAGTGAGATTGCTGGATCATATGGTAATTCTGTTTTCCATAGGGGCTGCACCAATTTACATTCCCACCAATCCCCCAAGTGTACCAGTGTTCCCTTTTCACCATATCCTTACCAACATTTACTATCTCTTGTCTTTTTGATCATAGCCATACTAACATGTGAAGTGGTATATCATTTTGATTTGCTCTTCCTTGATGATGAGTGATGTAGAGCAACTTTTTAATTGGTCATTTGTATGTCTTCTTTGGAAAAATATCTATTCAGTTCCCTTGCTCATTTTTTTAATTGGGTTATTTTTTTATTGCTGAATTGTGTGAATTCTTTGTATATTCAGGGTATTGACCCCTTACCAGTTACGATTTGCCAATATCTTCTCCCATTCAGTAGGTAGCCTTTTCATTCCATTGGTGGTATCCTTTGCTTTACAGAAGCTGTCTAGTTTGTTGTAGTTCCACTTGTTTATTTTTGCTTTTATTGCCTTTCCTTTGGTGTCAAATATAAAATATCATTGCCAAGACCAATGTCAAGGAGGATTTTTCCTATGTTTTCTTCTATGAGTTCTATGGTTTCAAGTCTTACATTCAAATATTTAATCTATTTTGAATTGACTTTTGTGTATAATGGGAGGTAGAAGTCCAGTTTTGTTCTGTTGCATGTGGCTGTCCAGTTTTCCCAACACTGTTTTTTGAGGATACTGCCCCTGCCCCATTGTATATTCTTGGCTCCTTTTTTATAAGTTAATTGACAATATATTATTAATGATTATTTCTGGGCTCCCTATTCTGTTCCATTGATCTATGTGTCTATTTTTATTCCACTACCATATTGTGTTGATTACTATAGCTTTTGTAGTATAGTTTGAAATCAGGGAGCATGATACCTTCAGCTTTGTTCTTCTTTCTCAAGATTGTTTTGGCTATTCAGACTTAACCATTTTTAAAATAAAGAATTTTAAAAAGCATAAAAATTGAAAAACTCATTGCTACACTTTCCCAAAATTGTTAATAATATAAATGTAAGTTTTAAAAAATCATTACCTCTCTACACATTTTGTATCTTCTTGTATAACAAAGTTGTTTTTCCTGACTAAGGGGAATAGAAGTCATACTTCAGATCAGCTAAGATGATTGATTCAGCAATATCCGAAAGAAATTCAGAATCTCAATTTAATTGTGAATTCAGGGAAGAGACAAGGATTGTAACACAGAAAATTGGAAGAAAATTCAAGACAATTAAACTGTGCAGAGCGGCCTATGGAACCAGGCTACTTTTTATTATAGTAATAAAAACTTCTAGGCCCATTTCTCTTTAGAACTTACCATATTATATTTCACTCTTACCTTTTTTTCCTTTTTAACCATGATCTCTTACACAACTTTTTTTTCTTTTTTTAAAAGATTTTATTTATTTATTTATTTGAGAGACAGAGACCACAAGTAGGCAGAGAGGCAGGCAGAGAGAGAAGAAGGGAAGCAGGCTCCCTGCTGAACAGAAAGCCTGAGGAGCAGCTCCATCCAGGACCCTGGGATCATGACCTGAGCTGAAGGCAGAGACTTTAACCTACTGAGCTACCCGGGTACCCCATCTTACACAACTTTTATAAAATAATTTCCTTCACAGATCTTTTCCTGCCTATATTAATGGAATTTTGCAAACATACGTATCCCAGGCTACAAGATGTTACATAATATTTTAGGTTTGATTGGAAGTTACCTTCATTCCATACACCCATGATTTGAACTGAGTAACATACAATATGTTCTGTCAATATAAATGAAGAATTATGTATGTTTTTGCCTACCTCTTTTGAGTCACATTAAAAATTTATAGTAATTTTCACAAAACTATTCTATTTTTTAATGTTCGAACAAAACAATTTGGTCAGCTGGAACCTTGTAAGTCATCTCCTTTCTCTTTGACACTCTACAACCATCTGTGATGTGTCAAGCATCCTTACTCTCCAGCTCCAACAAAGATGTCCAGGCCTGTCTTGATTTCCCTGATTCCTTTCAATCGGGGAGAGACATTGAATTGGCCACTCTCCAGGAGATTTCAGTAGGGATGAGTGTCAGATTCTTCCACATGACAAAACATGGCAAGTGGGACGACACATCAACAGGGTATCAAAGATCTAAGTTTCAAAGGTCATGAGTTCATGAGGTTATTTCCAATTTTAACATTAATAAGTCTTTCTGTAGAATCATTTTTAAAATGTGTTTTTAATTTCCCCTTCTTAGCTGCCAGCACTTCAGAGTTTTCCTTATATGTGTGTATGTATTTGTGATTCATACAATTATATATAGATCAAAGAAAAGAAAGGGTCGGGTGAAAACAGTAAGGCCTCTTATAACTTAAATGAATACATGATAGGCATATTTATGAACATTTACAACATTTCCTTTAACTGGTTTTATGAAAACATGCAATTTCTACAAACATGTTTCAGAAGTGTTTTTAATTAACAAGTCTGAAGTTAATGAGTTACATTATGGACAGTTAAAGGCTCTATAATAAAACAATCAACAAAAAAACCCTTATCTCTATACAAAATGTCAGGAAAATAAAACAAAGACTCTATAACCTTATGATAAATGTGACAGCCACTGTTATTTAAAATCACTGAGTTAGACTAAGCAGTCAGGCAACACAAGGCTTTCTGTTTAGTATGCAGAATGGTAAATATTCTGTATTTCTTATCATCTTAGGAAAGAGAAAATACTTTGCAGCCTAGCATCTAAATAAAGAAAAGATATTCAGGGCTGAGGAGATTGGGAAATTGCTTTCCCTCTGTGTAAGACTCCTTGTCCATACTTCACTTTTAATCAAGGCCAGAAAAGAATTAAAAAGTATATTTGTATGACACATTTCCCCTTGGTGATATAGGCTCCTGATTCCACACTTATCTCTGCTAGAAGAGGTACCAAACTAGATTTCACGGTGAAGCTATCCTGGGTACTTAAAAACACAAGTGATAGTAATGTACATTCTGAACACATGGGGATTTTAAAGGGGAATATTGTTGACTTATTTCCAAATAAGAAATACAATCAGAAAAAGCTTTAATTTACAAATGTTAGTGCACTTCTCTCTTCCATGTTTAGTCTGAGCTCCCTTTACATCACTTTTATGACACTGAATCAGTTAAGTGGCATACTAAGATGATATGAGAGGAAATGGGTATTATTTATAATTATCATGCAAGCGCATCATAGTGCATTTTATTCACATTTTTGAGCTGAGATACTCAGACACAAAGAAACAAATTGTTATATTCTTAGGTGAATGTTTGAATCATTACAAATATGTCCTATGTTGAGCACACCTAAACGTGACAAGTGATTGGGTGTAATTCAAAAAATAAAAGACTAGAATTTCAAAGTATTTAGTGAATTTTTATTTTATTTTTTTAAAGATTTTATTTATTTGTCAGAGAGACGGTGAGAGGGAACACAAGTAGGGGGACTGGCAAGCAGAGGGAGAAGCAGGCTCCCTACTGAGCAGGAAGCCCGATGCTGGGCTCAATCCCAGGACCCTGGGATCATGACCAGAACTGAAGGCAGACACAACTGACTGAGCCACCCACACATCCTCTTAATGAAATTTTAAGTGTACAATGTTATAAAAGACAAAATGAGTTATGAGAAACCCTTCTGATCTTGAAGTGGAAACAAGGTAGTCTATGTTGGACTGTGCTTAAAATAATAAAAATCAGTCATCGTGCATGGTACCAGCAATTTACCAAAGACCAGGGGCTGTTAACTCAAGCAGAGCAGAATATAAGTAACAGTCTAATGTTTTAGTTCCAGAAAATGGGCTCCAAAATCAGTCCACTTGGATCCAAATTCCAGCTCTACCACTTTAAAGCTGTGTGACCTTAGGAAGTACCCATCTCTTCACCATCAACAGGAATAATAACCCACTTTAAGCGATTGTTATGTTTAGGTTAGACTTCATTTTGGGCTTCTTTTAAAATAAATACAAAGGTAAAAATTTCAGGGCAACCAGTGGACAGCTGCCATTTGTTCTCTATTTTAGCCTGCTTAGTTAACTGCTCACAGTTTTCAGTTCTCTGCTGGTGCATTAAATAACATTTTCATTTCTTTGGATAGATCTGGATCTTCTACTTTTGAGGAGGGAGTCACAGAAGGCTTTGACTGCAAGCAGTGTCTGCTTTCAAGAAGGGAGGTTTTCCTATTCTAATAACATTCATACGTCTCAAAAGAGTGCACCTGGCTTACCACTTGAGACAATTAACTGTCAACCCTATTCATTGTAAACACCACTGGAGCCAGATTGAAAGCTCTCTTGGGTACCTTGGATTTGCAAAATTTCCTTTCAGGCTACACCTACAGCTTCGCTTCCATATGTGTCCTTTTTGATGGACCTTATTCTGCCACCCTTCAGCCAGCAACAAGCTAAATAAGTCCCTCCAAATTCTCCCTTCTGGGACCTCACACTGTACTTTTTGAATAAGTATTTAGTAAATACTTAGTACTGTACTTCGTAAATACTGTTTCTCCTAAGATATATCCTAAACTTTTCCAGCCTGCAGAAGGACTATTTACTATTCACTTCACTCAGTACTTTGAGCAGAGCTCAAAAATGTATTTTGCTGGGTGCCTGGGTGGCTCAGTGGGTTAAGCTGCTGCCTTCAGCTCGGGTCATGATCTCAGGGTCCTGGGATCGAGTCCCACATCCGGCTCTCTGCTCAGCAGGGAGCCTGCTTCCTCCTCTCTCTCTCTGCCTGCCTCTCTGCCTACTTGTGATCTCCCTCTGTCAAATAAATAAATAAAATCTTTAAAAAAATGTATTTTGCCACGGGCTGATTCCACAGAGTAAGAGAAATCAGCATCATTCTTGCCAGTATACTACAAAATGTTACTTTGGATCTAGGGCAACCTTAGAACGAGAATCTTCTTCACCAATAGGTGGCACTGGTGTTTTAATTTCTAGGCAGATTATTGTAGCAGAAAAGCAGTAAACTCCCAAGAAAGTCTGATTTCGTTTTCCATCCCTGCATTGCATTTCTGATTTTTTTTTTAATTTTTATTTCTTTTCAGCGTAACAGTATTAATTGTTTTTGCACCACACCCAGTGCTCCATGCAATCCATGCCCTCCCTAATACCCATCACCTGGTTCCCCCAACCTCCCACCCCCAGCCTCTTCAATACCCTCAGGTTGTTTGTCAGAGTCCATAGTCTCTCATGGTTCACCTCCCCTTCCAATTTCCCTCAACTCCTTTCTCCTCTCCATCTCCCCTTGTCCTCCATGCTATTTGTTATGCTCCACAAATAAGTGAAACCATATGATAATTGACTCTCTCTGCTTGACTTATTTCACTCAGCATAATCTCTTCCAGTCCCGTCCATGTTGCCACAAAAGTTGGGTATTCGTCCTTTCTGATGGAGGCATAATACTCTATAGTGTATATAGACCACATCTTCCTTATCCATTCATCCGTTGAAGGGCATCTTGGTTCTTTCCATAGTTTGGCGACTGTGACATTGCTGCCATGAACATTGGGGTACAGATGGTCCATCTTTTCACTACACCTGTATCTTTGGGGTAAATACCTAGTAGTGCAACTGCAGGGTCATAGGGAAGCTCTATTTTTAATTTTTAAAGATTTTATTTATTTACTTGAGAGAGAGCATGAGCGGGGGCGGGGGGTTGGGGGAGTTGTAGTGTCAGAGGCAAAAGGCAGCTCCCCACTGAGCAGAGTCCCTGGATGAGGGACTAGATCCCAGAACTCTGGGATCATGACCTGAGCTGAAGGCAGAAACTTACCAGACTGAGCCACCCAGGCACTCTCCCGCGTTGCATTTTCAGCCTCCAGTGTCCTCACAATCTTTCTCAGCTCTGTCTGCTTCTGCTGCCTGAACACTTGGAACAGCTTTCTTGGCTCTGCTTCACAGCTTTCAACTCTCTTCCAAGCTACCCCTAGAATTTCCACTGAATCATATTCTGGCTGGCTCAGTCGGTAAAAGAGGAGTCTCTTGATCTTTGGGTTGTGAGTTCAAACCCCACGTTGGGTGGAAATTACTTAAAAAAATAGCTGATCTGATCATGTCAGTTCCAAGCTTAAACCTGAAGGGGCTCCCCATGGCTTACAGTGCCAAATCCAAACAACCAATGGTTTGAGATGGTTTGGTTTCTCAAACTGTCATTGTTTACAATGGTGGTAATTAAAAAACAAAACAAAACAAAATTAAAAAACACTTCTATTTATCCATTTGAGACAGAAAAAGTGAGCAAGTATAAGTAGGGGAGAAGGGTGGAGGGAGAGGGGGAGAGAGAGAATCGTAAGCAGATTCCCAATGAGCACAGAGCCCAACCTGGGGCTCAATCTCATAACCCTGAGATCATGATCTGAGCTGAAATCAAGAGCTGGATGTTCAACTGACTGAGTCACCCAGGTGCTCCAAAATTTAAATACTTTTTAAGGACTATTTCCTTGAAGATGTGTCCTCTACCCTTGGGATATTTAAAACAAGAGGGGAATCTACTCAGTGAAAGAAAAATGTCAAATGGTTTTGCCTTCATTTTTTTAAATCTGTCACCAAAGGTACATCATTGCTTTGTGAAACATGAACCACAACATTATTGAATGACCACCATTTTCTTTTTATCAGTCTATGATCAGCTTTTATTATCTTGGTTGACATCCTGACTTCTGACAGAGACTTGAAAATCTATGTTAAGTTCATTAACTTGACACTTCACAGTGATTTAGATACGTGGCTATACTAATCCATTGCATGTTAGTTTTTATAACTTTCAATCCAGAAGATAAACGTTTTGACCTTGTCAGATAATCTTTTTTGCAGCTTAATATAGGAGTTCCTACTCTTCTCAAACTCTAGTGTTTTAAGAACCACCCAGGGATTTTGTGAAAATGAAGTTTCTTGGTTTCCATTTGAAGAAATTCTGATTTGTAGATCTAAGTGTGAGGCCCAAGGAACTACATTTTTAATAAGCAAAAAAATTCTTTGCAGGGAGACACAATTTTTAAAATTTTTATATTTGTTTGATGTTAAAATCATTGTAAATTTACAAAAAAGTTGTAAAAATAGTACAAAGAATTCCCAAACACTGTTCATCTGACTTCCTTAATATTAACCATAACACCATCCTACATAGTACATAACCAAACCCTTCTGGGGGTTTGGTTAACATTAACATTCATACAACCTTTTTAGCTGATATACAGACTGGAGTCACTCTTCATTGGTTGTCCTACTCACATCTTTCCTAGCCCAGGATACAATCCAGGATTCTGCCTTGCCCTTAGAAGTTGTGTCTCCATACTCCCAGTCCAATCCAGGACAGCAACTCAGTCCTTTGTCTTCCATGACCTTGACACTTTTCAGTACTGACTAGTATCTTGTAGAATATACATCAGCTTTAGTTTTTTGATGTCTCCACAAAACCAAATTCTGCTCATTAGTTGTGGCAAGCAGGAAGCACGTGATGTCACTATGTCTCATTACTGCTATTACCTTTGACTGCTTGTCTGCCAAATATCTCCAAGTAAATTCACTAGTTTTCCCATTGTAATTAATAAGTATCTTATGGGGGTGCCAGGGTGGCTCAGTGCATTAAAACCTCTGCCTTCAGCTCAAGTCATGATCTCAGGGTCCTGGGATGGAGCCCCAGGCTCTCTGCTTAGTGGGGAGCCTGCTTCCTCCTCTCTCTGCCTGCCTTTCCACCTACTTGTGATCTCTGCCTGTCAAATAAATAAATAAAATCTTAAAGAAATAATAAGTATCTTATGGGGAGATAATTCTTGACCAAATATCTTGTTTCCTATCATATTTTAATTCATTAATTTTAGCAACTATTGATGACTCTTCATTGCAACAACTATTCTATGTGTTTGTTAAATGTAACTTTTCAGTTTTATCAATGTTTTACATATATTTATTGGACGTATATTTAAGGAAGAAAAGTCCACTCTCCCTCATTTATTTACCTACATATTTATTTATATTTATTCAACTCCTTGTTTGTACTTGAGAAACATTCTACTTTGTGTTTACCCAACATTTAGTGAGTTTCTACAATCAGTTAGGCTTTGCTCTAACCTCTGGGACACACAAATGAGTAAGAAACAGTTCTTGATCTTGGGAATATTCTAGTGTATTTAATCAGACCCAGACAAGTTTGATTAGCATAATTTAATTTCCCCAAGCCTGCTCCGTCAGACTGAGTAGATAACTGGACTGATGGTATCCGTCAGATGTTCTCACATTTTCATGAGCATAAGAACTGTCTAGGAAACCTGTGACACAGGCAGACCCATGCCAAAGAATCTGACTTGGTATAGCCAGGAAGAGGCCTGGGCCTCTGCATTCGTTACTATGGCTCCTCTATGATTGAGATACAGGTGATCAAGAACCCCACTTGAGAATGCCTGCTCCAGACACAAGGAATTCTCATTCACTTTGATGTGGTTTTAATTACAACAAGTCTTTTCACATCTTCAAAAGATCACTTCTTCTAAAGCACTGGGAGAGTTGTTTTATTTAGGATGATCATTTTCCCTGGACACATCAGTTTCTCTGCTCAGTGGGGAAAAACATTTATGGAGGATGAAAAAACACTGGTTTTCATTCAAGATTGTATCACCAGGAATTCATTCTTGAGGAGGACCTGAGCTATAGTAAATCAGGAAAGAGAGGCTACTTGAAGTTTTGGTAATGAAAAACTAGTATTTAAAAGCAGCTTCTCTGCTTCCTTGAATGTGAATTTGGGCAACTTAGCTTCCTCAGCAGAAAAAGCAGGTAAACCTGTTATCTGTTGTGCACATCTCACAAAGGATGGAAGGGGCTCCAGTGAGGTTGTAATGTAGGAAACCTTTTTTGTTTGTTTGTTTCAACTACAGTAACTCACATAGATACTGTTCTGTTATTATGAGTCATAAACAAATTAATTCTTAAGGGAATTAACTTTCATTAGTTAGGGTTCTGTGAAGACAGTGCAGTATTACATTCTACTTAGATTTTTAAAAGCTGAAGTATGATTAGAATAATGGGGCAAATGGCTTTTCTGTCTCAATGGACTATCAATTTACTTGCTGTTTCTAGTTTTATCTTATCCATTCAACATTTATTTATTCAACATAAATAAAGAATGTTTATTTATAATAAATTTTGAGAAATACAGTTTGAAGGATATAGATAGAAATATTATTTATTGCTTAAAAAAGAAATATTATTTATTGCCTTAAATAAACCATTCACATGATGGTTTATTTCTTATGAATGGACTTGGTGCCACAAGTTCAATTAATGATTTTTTTCTGTGTGAGAGGAGTGGTTGAACTGAGAACACAGGGGCAGTCTCCTGCTCTCTTGGTGTTGCTAAACATGCTCAGCTTACTATAAACTTTGTTTAAATTTCAATCTATCTGCTTAAACAGTCTTAAATATAAAAGAAACTCGAACCCTTTAAGGACAAAAAGTTACCTGATTTATCTACTAATCTCCTTGTAAATCTGAGTGTGTTTAGTATGATGACTTAACCCTAACTGTCCAAGGGAGAATTTTGACAGTTTTATAAGGGAATTAGTAGCTTTCTGTTTTTTGGCTGGTTTTTTGCCTCTCAACTGTTCAGCATTATTCGGAGGCATCTCGGGGCTGTCCCTACACACTCAGCCCGTGGCCAGAGCCTGAGCTGCATTTCTTCCACAGTTTTTGTTTCAGCCTCACCTCTGCCACAAGTAAATCCCAAAGTCATGCCATGGACATTTCTCCTGAGAAGACTTTCCTTCTATGCTCCCTCTCTCACCTGCAATTCTCTTTTGGGTGATTTTATACACACACACACACTCACACACACATATATATATACACACTGTTTTCTATTTCTTTAGCCATATTATTACTAAATTACTAAATAATGTTTCCCCTTTTATCACAATGTATAGATGTTTCTGTACTACCCATTATTGTCTAGAACTTCAGCATTGAAAGCCCAGGCATTTAGTTTGAGACAGACATTCCTCTGATTTGCTTAGAAATTATTTTACTGTAAGGATTTATACTTTTCTCAACTTAGGCCTTCCCCTATTTGTCCAGATTTATGGGGCAGTTATTACTATTTTTCATTGCTCTCAATTCTGTGCCCATATATCAAATATCAATGGCCGTTAAAAAGACACTTGGACTGTCATGTTTCAGAATGTACAAAGACCAGAGCAATGGTTCTCAGAATGGTTCTCCAAGCCTTACCTGGGAATTTGCTGGAAATGAAAATCCTTTGACCTTCCCAGACAGCTGAGTCAGAAGTCTGCCAGAGGGGAAGAGGGTGGCCACCAATCTGGATTTCAACAACCCATATGGGTTGCTGATTCTCCCTAGGGCAAGGACCAACCAGATTAGAGGGTTAGCTGGCATGCTAACAGCAACACATGGATAACTGGGTCCTTAAGAAATCTGTATAATTTGCAGAGTTTCATAAATGGACTATTCATAAGATATAAACAGAATGGAGAGAAACTATAAGTACTATTAACAGGAAGTACCATCACCACCCCAATGCCTCAAGGAGCAAAGGTAGGAAACCTAGAGACAGGAAGAGCTATGCCAAAAGCACATCCTGGCAGGTCAGGGAAGACACTCGTGTTAGGAACGAGCTATGATCTCCACCTTCCTCCAGTTTCTGGGTGCAGAAACTTCCCAGTGGCTAAATCCCACCAGAAGCCTAAGGATGTACAGATCATGCAGGGTAGTCAGGCAAAGAGCTGGTGGGGAAGAGGGGAGGCTGAATCAGGAAGGATAAAGAGAAGCTATAGCCTAACTCCCCACGAAGGCACAATCCTTGCCAGAAATTGAGACTACCCCAGTGGGAGATAGCAACACATAAGTAGCTCACATAATGCAAAAGAGAATATGCTAGAATTAGGGTCATGGATGATCTCAGTTGCCTGGGAAGAGGGGTTAGCTGGAATGTTGGGTTTTCAGTGCCCAAATCAGGAGAGCATGGAAAATGACAAGCACTGGGGAGAATGTGGAAAAATTGGAATCCTTATCCATTGCTGGTGGGAATATAAAATGGTATAGCCACCAGGGAGACAGTATGGTAGTTCCTCAAAACAAAGCAAAACAAAACAATACATGAAACCAGGGACTCAGACACTTGTATACTAATATTCATAGCAGCATTATTCAAAAATGGCAAAGGTGGGAATAACTCAAATGTTGATCAACAGATGAATAATATACAAATAAAGGAATATTATTCAACCATAAAAAGGAGTAGATGGGAGTCACATGGTACTTGAGATTTTTTTTTATTTGTGGGGCAGATGAGTTGGTTCTACTTAACAATAACAGTTCGAAGTCACTCTTTTGTTTCATCATCTGCTGGTATAATTCAAAAAGTTAAATTCAGAGCCCCTTTGCTGTATGATCTTATATTTTTATCTAGGCATTTCTTAAATGTAACAAAGAAATTTTCAAGTATTATTTTTAAAATTACTTAACTTCCAAAAATGCTCTTTTTAATTTTTTTAATTTAAATTCAATTTAGTTAATATATACTGTATGACTAGTTTCAAGGGTAGAACTTAGTGATTCATCAGTTGTGTATAACACCCAGTACATTATAAGTGCCCTCCTAAATGCCCATCACTTAATTACCCCATAGGTAATTACCCCATATGGCTTCCATCCAGCAACCCTCAGTTTGTTTCCTACAGTGAAGAGTCTCTTACATTTTTCCTCCCTCTCTGTTTTCATTTTATTTTATTTTTCCTTCCCCTTCCGATATGTGCATCTGTTTTGTTTCTTAAACTCCACAGATGGGTGAAATCATATGGTATTTGTCCTTCTCTGACTGAGTTATTTTGTGTAGCATCCATCCACATTGTTGCAAATGACAAGATTTCATTTTTTGATGGCTGAGTAATATTCCATTATACATATATATATGGCATCTTCTTTATCCATTCATCTGTCAATAGACATAAGGGTTCTTTCCATATTTTGGCTCTTGTGGACATTGCTGCTATGAACATTGGGATGTATATTTCCCTTGAAATCACTGTTTATCCATCATTTTATCCAATAAGATTGTCATTCACACTAGAAGCAGAGAGAAAGAGTTTCCCAGATGAACAAAAACTAAAGGAATTCATGATCACTAAACCAACCCTTCAAGAAATATTAAAGGGAACTCTTTGAATGGAGGAAAAAGACCAAAAGCAACAAAGACTAGAAAGGAATGGAGAACAAGGAAAGACCACAAATACAGGGAAGTTAAACAACATCCTACTATTGAATGAGTTTTCATTTTTATTTCCTTCCATGTACTTTCTTATTTCTTCTTTAATTTCCTGTTTAATCCACTCAAATCCAACAATACAGTAAAAGAATTATTCCCCACAATCAAACAGGACTCAATCCTGGGCTACAAGAGTGGTTTAATATTTGCAAATCAATCAACAGGATACACCACATTAATAAAAGAAAGGATAAGAATCATATATCCTCACAACAGATGCAGAAAAAGCGCTTGACAAAATACAACATCCATTCTTGATAGAAACCCTCTAGAAAGTAGGGATAGAGGGAACAAACCTCAAAATCATAAAGCCCAAAGGAGAGTACCTGGGTGGCTCAGATAGTTAAGCATCTGCCATCAGGTCATGGTCTCTAGGTTGGGGGTTGAAGCCCCACATTGGGCTCCCTGCTCAGTGAGTAGTCTGCTTCTCCCTCTGCCTGCTTATACTCTCTGTCTCTGTCTCTCTCTAAAATGAGCACCTGGGTGGCTCAGTTGATTAAGCGACTGCCTTCAGCTCAGGTCATAATCCTGGAGTCCTGGGATCAAGTCCTACATTGGGCTCCCTGCTTGCCAGGGAGTCTGTTTCTCCCTCTGACCCTTCCTCTTCTCACGCACTCTCTCTCTCTCTCTCTTTTTCTCTCTCTCTCAAATAAATAAATAAAATCTTTAAAAAAAAAACAAAAATTTATTAAGAAAATAAATAAAATGAGTAATAAAATCTTAAAAAAAAAATAAAGGTCATATGAAAGACCCACAGTTAATATAATCCTCGGTGGGGAAAACTGAGAGGGATGTCGATTCCACCACTACTATTTGACATAGTACTGGAAGTCTTAGCTGTAGCAATCAGACAGTGAAAAGGAATAAAAGGCATCTAGATTGACAAGGAAGAAGCCAAACTTTCACTATTTGCAGATGACATGATACACTATGTAGAAAACAAAAGACCACCAAAAAGTCATTAGAATTAATACATGAATTCAGCAAAGTTGTAGGATATAAAATCAATGTACATAAATCTGTTGCATTTCTATACAGCAATAATGAAGCAACAGAAAAAGAAATCAAGGAATCAATACCATTTACAGCTGCATCAAAAAACATAAGATACCTAGAAATAAACCTAACCAAAGAGGTAAAAGATCTGTACTCTGAAAACAATAAAATGGTTATGAAAGAAATTAAAGAGGACATAAAGAAATGGAAAAACATTCCATGCTCATGGATTGGAAAAACAAACATTGTTAAAATGTCTATACTACCTAAAGCAATCTATACACTTAATGCAATCCTTATCAAAATAACACCAGCATTTTTCACAGAGATAGAACAATCTTTAAATTGTATAGGGCTACAAGAGACAATGAATGGCCAGAACAATCCTGAAAAAGAAAGCAAACCTGGAGGCATCCAGACTCAAGACTTTAGGCTATTTTACAAAGCTATAGTCATCAAGACAGTATGGTACTGGCACAAAAACAGACACATAGATCAATGGAACAGTACAGAATACCCAGAAATGGACCCACAATTTTATGGTCAACTAAGCTTCAACAAAGCAGGAAAGACTATTCAATGGGAAAAACATCTCTTCAACAAATGATGTTGGAATACTGGACGGCAACATGCAGAAGAATGAAACTGGGCCACTTTGTTATACCACACATAAAAATAAATTGAAAATGGATGAAAACCGGAATGTGAGATAGGCAACCATTAAAATCCTAGAGAACAAGACAGGCAGAAACCTCTTTGACCTCAGCTCTAACAACTTCTTACTAGACATGTTCCTGGAGGGAAAAAAAACAAAAGCAAAAATTAAATATTGGGGCTTCATCAAGATTAAAAACAAAGCAAAACAAAACAAAAAACTTCTGCACAGTGAAGAAAACAATCAACAGAACTAAATGGGAGAAGATATTTGCAAATGGCATATCTGATAAAGGGTTAGTACCCAACATCTATAATTTATCAAACCCAACACCCAAAAAACAAATAATCCAGTTAAGAAAGGAGCAGAAGATATGAATAGACATTTTTCCAAAGAAGACATACAGATGGCTAACAGACACAAGAAAAGATGCTCAACATTACTCATTATCAGGGAAAACAAATCAAAATCAGGATGACATTACCACCTCACACCTGTCAGAATGGCTAAAATTAGCAATATAAGAAACAACAGGTGTTGGCAAGGATGTGGAGAAAGGAGAACCCTCTTGCACTGTTGGTGGGAATGAAAATTGGTGTACCCACTTTGGAAAATAGTATGAAGGTTGCTCAAAAAGTTAAAAATAGAACTATCATATGACCCAGCAATTGCACCACTAAGTATTTACATGAAGGATGCAAACATACAGATTAAATGGGGTACATGCATTCCAATGTTTATAGCAGTATTATCAACAAAAGCCAAACTATGGAAAGAGCCCAATGTCCACTGACTGATGAATGGATAACGAAGATGTGGTAGCCATCAGAAAGAATGAAATCTTGCCATTGGCAATGACATGAAGCTACAGTGTACTATCTGAAGCAAAGTAAGTCAATCAGAGAGACAAATACCATATGGTTTCACTCTTATGTGGAACTTAAGAAACAAAACAGAGGAACATATTGGGTGGGGAGGGGAGAAAAGAAATAAGAATATAAACCTTAAGAGACTCTTAACAATAGAGAACAAACAAACAAAGGGTTAATGGAGGGAGGTGGGTGGAGGATGGGCTAGACAGATGATGGTATTAAGGAGGACAATGTTGTGATGAACCCGGTTGTTATAAGTGATGAATCACTGAATTCTACTCCTGAAACCAATATTATACTTTATCTTAACTAACTAGAACGTAAATAAAAATTGGAAAATAAAATAATTAAAATATTTGCCAGCAAAGGCTGTTTTGACCCAATCTTCCCACCCACACCCACATCCATAGAAAAATAACAGATTTTCCTTTTTTTATTATCATTATTATTATTACTAATTGCAAATAAAAATTTGGGAGCATTTTATTTAATGTGATGAGTATGTAGTCTTTATAAGATCTTTCAGTCTGGAATACATCAGAGCAATTCTCACATGTCCCATATACTATTATATTTTATCATATTTTAAAATTTAAATTCAATTAATTAATACATAATTAATACATATATAACAATTAATACATATAATGTATTATTAGTTTCAGAGGTAGAGGGCAGTGATTCATCAGTCTAGTACAATACCCAATGCTCATTACACAAGCCCTCCTTAATGTCCATCAACCAGTTACCCCATCTACCCACCCCTTCCCGTCCAGCAGCCCCCAGTTTGTTTTCTATGATTAAGAGTCTCTTATGGTTTGTTTCCATCTCTGATTTCATCTTATTTTATTTTTGCCTCCCTTCCACTATGATCTTTTGTTGTGTTTCTTAAATTCCACGTATCAGTAAAATTATATGATAATTGTCTTTCTCTGATTGACTTATTTTGTTTAGTATAATACCCTCTAGTTCCATTCATGTTGTTGCAAATGGCAAGATTTCTTTTTTGATGGCTGCATAATATTCCATATACATATATATACCACATCTTCTTTATCCATTCATCTGTCAGTGGACATCTGGGCTCTTTCTATAGTTTTGCTGTTGTCTATAAACATTGGGGTGTAAGTGCCCCTTCGGATTACTACATTTGTATCTTCGGGGGTAAATACCTAGTAGTGCAATTGTTAGGTCATAGGGTAGTTCTATTTTCAATGTTATGAAGAACCTCCATACTGTTTTCCAGAGTGGCTCTACCACCTTGCATTTCTACCAACAGTGTAGGGGAGTTCCCCTTTCTCCATATCCTCACCAACACCTGTCATTTCCTGACTTGTTAATTTTAGCCATTCTGACTGGTGTGAGGTGGTATCTCATTGTGGTTTTGATTTGTATTTCCCTGATGAAGAGTGATATGCAGCATTTTGCAATGTTTCTTTTGACCATTTGTATGTCTTCTTTGGAGAAATGTCTGTTCATGCCTTCTGCCCATTTCTTGATTGGATTATTTGGCCTTTGGGTGTTGATTTTGATAAGTTCTTTATAGATCTTGGATACTAGCCCTTTATCTGATATGTCATTTGCAAATACCTTCTCCCATTCTGTCTTTTTCTTTTTTTTTTTTTTTTAAAGATTTTATTTATTTCTTTGACAGAGATCACAAGTAGGCAGAGAGGCAGGTGGGGGTGAGGGGGAAGTAGGCTCCCTGCTGAGCAGAGAGCCTGATGCAGGGCTCAATCCCAAGACCCTGGGATCATGACCTGAGCTGAAGGCAGAGGCTTTAACCCAGGCGCCCCAGTTGTCTTTTTCTTTTATCATCTGTTTCCTTGGCTGTGCAAAAGCTTTTTATCTTAATGAAATTCTAATACTTCATTTTTGCCTTTGTTTCCTCTGCTGTTGGAAACAGGTCCAGTAAGAAGTCCAGTAAGAAGTTTCTGTGACAGAGATCACAGAGATTGTTGCCTGTATTCTCTAGGATTTTTGATGAATTCTTCTCTCACATTGAGGTCTTTTATCTATTTTGAGTCTATTTTTTAAAATAAATTTTTTTTCTTTCTTTTTTTCTTTTTAAGATTTTATTTTTTTATTCAAGAGAGAGAGAACATGAGAAGAGGGAGAGTCAGAGGGAGAAGCAGACTCTCTGCCAAGCAGGAAGCCTGATGCAGGACTCAATCCCAGGACTCCAGGATCATGACCTGAGCCAAAGGCAGTCACTTAACCAACTGAGCCACACAGGCACCCAATTTTTGAGTCTATTTTTGGGTTGATGTAAGGAAATAATTGTTTCATTCTTTTGCATGTGGCTGTTCAATTTTCCCACCATCGTTTATTGAAGAGACTGTCTTTTTTCCACTGGATATTCTTTCCTGCTTTGTCAAAGATTAGTTGACCATAGACTTGAGGGTGCATTTTTGGATTTTTATTCTGTTGTATTGATCTGTGTGTCTGTTTTTGGACCAGTACCATACTGTCTTGATAATCACAGCTTTGTAATAGAGCTTGACATCCAGCATTGTGATGCCACCAGCTTTGGTTTTCTTTTTCAACATTCTTCTGGCTATTAGGGGTCTTTTCTGGTTCCATACAAATTTTAGAATTATTTGTTCCAGCTCTGTGACAAAAGTTGATAATATTTTGATAGGGATTGCATTGAATGTATAGATTGTTCTAGGTAGCATAGACATTTAAAAATAGTTGTTCTTCCAATCCATGAGCATGGAACATTTTTCCATTTCTTTGTGTCTTCCTCAATTTTGTTCATGAGTGTTCTGTCATTTTCTGAGTACAGATCCTTTGGCTCTTTGATTAGGTTTATTCCTAGGTATCTTATGAGTTTTGGTGTAATTATAAATAAAATTAACTCCTTAATTTCTTTTTCTTCTGTCTCTTTGTTAGTGTATAGAAATGCAAATGATTTCTGTGCATTGATTTTATATTCTGCCACTTTGCTGAATTCCTATATGAGCTCTAACAATTTTAGGGCATAGTCTTTTGGGTTTTTGACATAGAATATCATAAACTCTACAAAGAGTGAGAGTTTGATGTCTTCTTTGCCAATTCAGATGCCTTTTATTTCTTTTTGTTGTCTGACTGATGAGGCTAGGACGTCTAGTACTATGTTAAATAGCAGTGATGATAGTGGACATTCTTCTGTGTTCCTGACTTTAGGTAAAAGCTTTCAATTTTTCCCAATTGAGAATGATATTTGCTGCTGGTTTTTCATAGATGGCTTTTATTGTATTGAGGTATGTTCCCTTTATCTCCAAACTGTGGAGAGTTTCAGTCAAGAAAGCATGCTGCACTTTGTTGAATTCTTTTTCTACATTTATTGAGAGAATCATATGTTTCTTGTCCTTTTTTTTATTAATATAGTGTATCATGTTGATTGATTTGTGAATGTTGAACCACCTTTGCAGCCTAGGAATAAATCCCACTTAGACAAGGTGAATAATCCTTTAATATACTGTTGGATCCTGTTGATTAGTATCTTGGTGAGACTTTTGCATCCATGTTCATCAGGATATTGGTCTGTAATTTTCCAAGGAAAAGCAGTCAATCACTCCTGTCTTCCTGGCCTCTGTCTGCACTCTGTGCTCACCCAGCCTGTAACTGAACATTTCCTTCTAAAGCATGCAACCCCATTTCAAATCTCCAAACCCTGCAGACTCCTTTTGGCACCCACACCACTCCTACCAGGAGAGAAAAAGGGGTTTCTTTGAGGTTCTGCCACTTGCTGGGCCCCTGTTTGGGGAATGGTTGCCTGACTGTGCTGCTGTTAGTGGTATATGGTGTCCCTGAGCTGAAAGTCTCCTCCTGGGCTTACTTTGATTTCAGCCAGTTCCCATTCCAATGCCCAGGAACTCTGCTACACTTAGGCATCCCATCTTCCTGTGACCCTGGTGATCCTGGGGTCCTGAGATCATATGTGCCCCACCTAGGATTCTTCCCTGCTTCATCACCTGAGTGTCTTCAGGCTGGGACATCCCTCTATAGAGCAGACTTCTAAATGTTCTGATTTTGTGCTCCGTTGCTACATCACTTTCTGGGAGCCAGCTAATTGATGTTCCCTTCTATGGCTTATCTCCTGATATATCCCCTCAGATTCACTTCCCTGTGTTGGGTTGGCGGGCTCCGGGAGTGCAGGAGGAACAATAGAAATGACCACCAGGCCGCCATCTTCCAGCCCCCTCCTCCCCTTCCTCAACCCATGACTCTCCCACGTAAAGGATGTATGCCCAGGTCACATCTCCATAGGTAATCTGATATCTATGCAGGAAACAGAAGTATCAGGACCACCCATCCCATACCCTCCGATTACCAAATACTCTACCATATATGGATGTGAGCCCATGCCCTGCCTTGGCCCGATAAAAGACCCCTGCCCACTCCCTCCCAGCGTGACTTTCCCAACTCCCCTTTCCTGAGTCGAGGAACCTCGCCCGAGGGTGCCCACCTACTCCCGGTGTGACTTTCCTGGCTCCCTTTCTCCTGAGCCCTGAAACTTCACCGGAGAGCGCCTTTACTAAATCTTGCCTTGTGCCTACCTCACCTGGCGTCATGTTTATCTCATCTATAAAACCTTACACCCTGCACCTCTTACTTTGTAGAAAGTGGTTACTTTTTTATTTGTAGAATTGCATCTTAGATCTCTGATTGAGTTCCCAGGTGTTCAGAATAATTTGATAGCTATCTAGCTGAATTTCTGGGACTAGATGAAGCTAAGGTCTCCTACTCCTCTGCCATCTTGGACTATATCTCTTTATTTCTTTTTTAAAAACTGTGTTTTCAAGTGTTTTCTTCCCTTTATCATCCACAATAAAAGTCATTGTCACATTATTCAATGTATTGGTTACTTTGTTTCTGTCTTATTTATTCATTTAGTGGAAAATCTCACAAATGTGAAAAAATAAGCTATAAGAACACATGGAAATGTTCCTTTTTCCTAGATATCAGCAGGTAGAACATGAATTTATATCGAAAACCATTTCTTTTTTTCTACCTGTAATTAAACAACATTAAAAAAATCACATCCATATCCATTAATTCAAATATATGTCTATTATTTACAAGTGTTATGTCTAAAGATCCCTTATTTAGGGAGGTAAGCCACAAATGATAGTTCTGAATTTTACTAAAATTACTCTTTTTTTGTTGTTGCCATATGGATGGAGAGTCACATGATACTTCCTGTGAGGTTTGCTTGTTTTTGTTGTTTTTTTGTTTGTTTTCCTGTTCTTTTAATGAGGAAATGGAGTTTGGTTTGTTTTTATTTTATCTTATGGAAACTTGAAGCTATTTATCTATACTTCTATTTTGCTGAAATCTTTAGAAAGCTGATGCCCAAACTGAAAAGCAGAAAAACCCCAAAACTTAAAAAACATAATTATATACATACAAAATAAAATAAAACTCTACCAAGGATCAAAAAATAATTGAACGTATGGGGCGCCTGGGTGGCTTAGTGGGTTAAAGCCTCTGCCTTTGGCTCAGGTCATGATCCCAGGGTCCTGGGATTGAACCCCTTATTGGGCTCTCTGCTCAGCAGGGAGCCTGTTTCCTCCTCCCCTCTCTCTGCCTGCCTCTCTGCCTACTTGTGATCTCTGTCAAATAAAATCTTAAAAAATAATAATAATCAGAATTAAATTAGAAATTAAAAATCACAACATTGGGGCACCTGGGTAGCTCAGTCATTAGGCATCTGCCTTCAACTCAGGTCATGATCCCAGGGTCCTGGGATCAAACCCCATAATGGGCTCCCTGCTCAGTGGTAATCCTGCTTCTCCCTCTCACACTCCCCCCTGCTAGTATTCCCTCTCTCACTGTCTCTCACTGTCAAATAAATAAATAAATAAATCTTTAAAAAATAAAGTAAATAAATGAAAATCACAGCATTGTTTTATCATGTTACAATGGATTCTTTGTCAAACTGAGAATATTTTTGAAAAGAAAAAGTACAAATCAATGTGCTATATGAATAAAATGAAAATTGAAGAGCATTTGGTTTAAGATGGTAGAATAAAGCATTTAAGGAATTTTATTGTTATTTCTGGAAACCCTCCAAAGACTACCAAAAAAAACAAAGTATAGACACACATCCACAGGTTCTGGGAAACAAGTAAATATCCATAACAATAACCCAAAGACTCTAGAATATCCTCAAGAGTTAGACTAATTAGAATATCTGTCTATAAGGGTTGCCTTTTATCATCCAGTCAAGAGCAAAAGTATGGGGGTAATCCCTTTACTCTTGTTGATGGGAGCTGAGTTCTTTCCCAAAATGTCTGGCTTGAGTAGCATGATTATTATCTAATGGTTTCTGTCTTGCTAGGCTTCCCCTTTCTGACCTTTTCACTACATAGAACATGTTGGTCATAGCAGAGCACTTTGTTATCAGAACTCCTTGGCGTTTCTTGGTTGCCAGCTTCCACAGCACACAGTTTGAGGGCAAAACAAAATCACTGCTGTTGAGAAAGGGACAGGTGGGGCTAGGTAGGGAGAGATAGGTAGAGGGCTATGTGATCAGGCTCACAGAAATCCCAAAGATATGGAAGTGTGGGAAAACCAGATATAAGGGAACAAATTGGCCCCTCCTGCCCTAGCATCACCCTGTCCTAGGTGTGAATGGTGGGTGTCTTTTTAATGATTATCACCTGTGACCAACAAAGAATAACCAGACCTTATAAAGGAAATAAGCCATTGAAGGTGTTGTCACTAGTTCCTGCTCAATGGTTATCAATAGAGATGTTAAAAGGATTTAAGCTCCTTGTGAGCTTCCTATAAAAGATCAATCCTAATTGCCCTCATTGACAACCCTCTTGGGACCCCTTTCACTCTTGAGAGCTTTTCTGTATCTTCACTTAATAAACTTCTATTGCTTTACCCACTCTCCACTGTCTGCGAGATTTATTCTTTGACTCCATGACACAAGTACCTAGCTCTCCAGCTTAACTGTGTTCTTTGCCCCCTCATTGGTCTGCATTCTTTGCAACTTTCAAGGCTTCCTATGTTTGTTTTATCTACAGTACAAAGGGTTTTTAGCCATACTTTATGGTAGGAAAGAAATGTATCTACTCTACCTTATTCCAGAATAGGAAGTCTGTGTGGTATCATTTTAATCATGCCATTGTCTCAATTATTTTTTTTTCTTAAGGTAAATCATCAAGAGGGCTAGTAATAGTATGGCTACAAGATCCTTTTCTGGATTTGAGATTTTGTAATTTGATAGCAAACAGGCAAAACAAGACAAAACTGTTGTGCATTTGATCTGAGAGTTGCTCTAAATTTAGTTTTACTTATCACTAATAGTTCAAAGTTATTCACTGCTTCATTATCTTCTGGTATAATTTGTTAAGCTGATGATTAATTCAAAGCCCTATTTCCTATGAGTTCATATTTTACCATATTTTTAGTTTTTTAGATTTTATTTATTTATTTGACAGACAGAGATCACAAGTAGGCAGAGAGGCAGGCAGAGAGAGAGAGGAGGATGTAGGCTCCCTTCTGAGCAGAGAGCCCAATGTGGGGCTCAATCCCAGGACCCTGGGAATCATGACCTGAGCTGAAGGCAGTGGCTTTACACACTGAGCCACCCAGGTACCCCCATATTTTTAAATTTTTAATAAATAAGCTCTCAAATAATCACTTATAAAAGTACCTGCTTCCAAAACCCATTTATATTTTAACTAACTTCTGGGGTGCACATTAAAGTTTTCAGAATGCCGAAATAAGCATTTTTTTCAATTTTTCCTCAGCCCGGGAAATTAAGCCTCATATAAAGTTAAATTATATATCCAAATTAATGGTGAAGTTGTGATGCATGAGATAGTTTGTCTCCATATTTGAAGGTTTTCATTAAAGGAAATTGTCCCATGAAAGTCCTAGGTGCAAAAGAAATAAGGATGTTATGTACTTAAGGGTGTGGTTAAACAAAAGGAGAGAATGGGGGTGGGGGCTGTGCTTTAGAAGGTTTCAGATCATGGAACGGTCATCATGGCCAGTTTTTCCAACATGGTGTTGGTCTGGTTCACACAGAGGTATATCGAAACTGCTCTGTTTGCCTTCAAGAAGACCATTGGATTTTCATTCCAAGGAGAATATTTAGGAATCAAAGATTATGCAAAAATAAAATGAACTGCCCTGAGTGGTAGTAACTTTTTCCACCTCTGGAGCAATTGAAACATCACCTGGATATTTCTAGGGAATTCATATATTTTGCGGATGAGATTTAAGCATTGCTTAAGTTTGGTGATGAGGCATTTATGGTTTCTGATATTTTGTGACTTCATACAACCCTGATGATTTAGAATATGTTTGAATTCTAGAATACTGAAGGCAAGGCAAATGTTTTAATTCATGCTTTGCATTTAAATCACAATGGAAGAGATCATATGCCATTCAAAGATATCTTAAACTAAATTTTGATTTTCCTGAGAAGTTGCCTATTAATTAAGAGAATAGATTTGAAATTGTTAATTGCAGGAAGACTCCATCAAATATTTATTGTATGAATAAAGTCTGGATAATTAAACATGTAGAGAAAATACATATTTGTATTAGATTTTTCATTCATTATTCCTCACCTTATAGAGAGATTTGGGCTAGATGTATGATAGAAGCTTTGCTGCACTCTGCATGTAAGTATTAGCCAATTTTAAGAAAATAGGGTTAATTTCATTTGCTCTTTTGGTGCCCCAATTATTAAAGCAATTGCCACTTTTATAACTGGTACTCGTAGATGTTAAGTACAAGAGAGGAAATAGAGTATCATAAACTTGATTACCAATAACTGAAACACCACACTTACTTTAGCAAGATAATTATTGTGGTTTTCAGTGGGACCATACTCTGACAATTGTGAGGTTTTGCCTAGTCTCACCTTCTGCCACTAGGAAACACGTCCAGGCATATTTTAGAGGAGCAGATGGGCAGTAATAATACATGTTTCCTAAGTAGATCACTCAAAATCTAAATGCTCATTCACTTATTTATTTCTTAGCATACTTTACAGTAGTTTAGACTACTTGGGTATTGTGGATAGCTCTCTCAATTACTTTTATATAGGGCATCTCTCATCCATGGGATACAGTTTCAGTTGTTCATATGGGACCTATTTTTTTCTCTTTCAGCAATTGGTGTTGAGACTAATAGGATAACATACTTTGGAATGTATATTTAAGGTCTTTTTGTAAATTCATCCTCAGGTTTTATTAGAAATTAAAATGAAAAGAAAAGGGTCTTAAGCACTAAGGTAATTTGGTGTGAAAATATCTTTCAATTGTGATTTATTTCTGTCAATAAGATGTTTTGTCATTGTTTCTGGTAAACTAATTTTATTTAACTATTTTCTCTAAATTAAAAGAAAACTTTAATAGAACAATTTGAAGATGTCTGTGAACACTAGCTTGAAATATGATCCTAAAGATGTTTCAAAACATAAATATAATTTAATATAAATATAATTTATGTTTGAAACATCTTTAGGATCATAAAATACATATTTTAATGGGTATATAGCTATTGTTTAAATCATGTTTATTTAACACAAATTTGTGAATATTATTTGATGAAGCAAAACTGAATTTCTGAAACCATTTTCTATTGGTTCTGAGGGACAATTTATATTAGAACATATTCTTTTTAAATAAAAGATTTTATTTGAGAGAGAGAAAGAGAGAGCATGACGGGGAGAGGGGCAGAGGGAGAAACAGATTCCCTACTGAGCAGGGAGCCCAATGCGGGGCTCAATCCCAGGACCTTGAGATCATGATCTAAGCTGAAGACAGATGCTTAACCAACAGGACTAGCTAGGCACTCCCTATTAGATCATATTCTTAATCAAAACTCACAAGTAAAAAGTTACTAATATATCACTAAGAGGATTAAGCCACTAATGCTATGTATAAATGCAGAGTAATCTTACTAAAATATATCATAATTTATTCCTTCTATTGTCAATATATAGGAATTTGGGGGTAATGTGCTAATTATAGGAAAGATGAAGACATATTAAAATATGTACCTATGCTTGCATAAAGGAGTTGCATGTGGGCATAGAGTGATAGTAGCTAACCACATAACATATAGATGATGCCAGCACCTTCCAAGCACTATGTATATAACAACTTATAACCTCACAAGCATGCTTTGAATTGTTGATATTACAACTATTCACATTTTCATTGTGTAGAAGGAAAAGTGAATCATGGAGAAGGTCACTGGTCCAAAGTCAGGCTCATACTTGGCCAAGGGAGGACTTGAACTGGGCAGTCTGTTCCAGACTTCATGTTTTTATCTCTCAGATGATACTCCGTTAGTTTCTTCATTCTGCATTAATTTATTTGCTGAACATAATCATTGAAACCAAATCAAATTTCACTAGTTTTGTGTGTCAGGAAGGTTCTTTTTCCTGATGTGTTTTAGGATGGTACTTGAGAGATTGTTATTAATTTGGCTTTCCTGTCTACAGACAGTACATTTGCATCTCTGCAAAATTAGCAATTAGTTCCTTGGCTTGGCTGCAAGCATTTTTACATAACTGCTAAGATAATAAACAACTCCTACTTTTCCATAAGCAGAGTTATCTGTTGGAATGCAACAGCCACAAAAGAGCCAAAATGTTGAATGGCCAGTGAACATCTAAGAAACAGTATTCATCCACAAGGGCCCTCCCCCACATCCTGCAGGAAGGTACTCAGGGCCATTGTGCATGTCCCTTGCACCCTGGGGCATCTGGAGCCACATTTACTGAAAGTCAGTATGCTCTCCAGCCTGCTAGGCAATCACACTGGATGTTAAAGCTTTTTTTTTTAATTTTTTTTTTAAGATTTTATTTTTTTATCTGACAGAAAGAGAGACACAGCGAGGGAAGGTACACCAACAGGGGAGCAGCAGAGGGAGCAGAGGGAGAGGGAGAAGCAGGCTTCCTGCCAAGCAGAGTCCAATGTGGAGTTCAATCCCAGGACCCTAGGATCATACCTGAGCAGAAGGGAGATGCTTCACGACCAAGCTGCCCAGGAGCCCCCTGGATGTGAAAACATTTATGTGAGTAGCATCTATGTTATTTGTTCCTGCCCTGAAGATGCTGACAAGATAATATTTACTGATGGCATGGTTTCTTCATTTAAAATTTTTTCAAAATTTTAGTCTTAAAAATTGTTCCTAAACAGAATAAGACATAGAGATGTCAGGCAGTCCTTCAATGTTCTCATTAGTAGAATGTTCACATAAAGCTCTCTTCGGTGATGCGGGAGAAACAGACATAGGCTTTTCTGATGTTTGATATGAGGACCAACTCCTTTCTGGGCCACTGCCCAAGCCTCTGAAAGCTGAAGCAGACCTCTTTTGTTTTCTAGATTTTCTTCCTCTGGGAAGTGGCAGTCAATTGTAAATGTGAATTTGGGGAGACAGAATTAGTCTGGAAGGGAAGTCTAGGGCTGAGTTTCCAAAGACAGAATGCAATGACGGGCCTGGATTTGGCTCATCAGTCTGCTGGATGTGCTGCTCAACATGCAGGAACATGAATCACTGGAATTCAGTTGAGAGGGTCTAGGTCCTGGTGCTGGTACTCTCAGTTTTGATTCTTGATAAAAGGCAGTTTCCCAAAACCCTTCAAGGATGATGACCTAACAAATTGTACAGCTCATTAATCCAAGGTTGATGAGATTGCCAAAAGATTGTTGAATTTAAGACACCTAATTGTACTTTTTGCCATTCAAATTAAGGTTCAGAGTTCTGAGGTTGTCCAGAACACAAGCAGTAGTGCACGATGTAACTTTGTACCTGTTGTGCTAATGAACCAGATATCTCGAAAACACTGAGCAGGGAGCAGAAATGCATAGATTAGGAGAGAAAAAAAAAAGAATCATAGATGAAGGTGATGTGGTTTTGGAATCTAGGTGAGGTTTGGTAGGGGTGGAGCCCAGAGCCCATGTCCAAGAAAGAATTCTTGAGACATCTTTGTTGTGAAATGGTTTATTAAAGTACAGGGAAAGGACCTGGGGGCAGAAAGAGCTGCTGCCCCGAGGTTGTGAAGGGTGGCTGATTATATACCATGGGATTGGGGCAGGTAAGGAAAAAGGGAGGTTTCAAAAGGATTTTCATATATTAAAGAAGACTCACAGGATATGGAGGCCTTGCCATTGTCAAGTTAAGGTTGTTTTTCCCTCTAGCAAGACATTAACATGAAGATAGTTGGGAACTTCCTGGAGGAATGTTACACTCTGCCTGTTTCAAGTATCTCAATGGGCTGCCAATTATAAGGACATTATAAGGACACAAAAGCTATTGCTTTCGTAAGTAAAATACTTATTTCGTAAGTAAAATCAGGTCTGGTTGGACTGCGGTCTCTACAAGTTAACTGTTCTCCCTTTAGGGCAGCCAGGAGTGCCTAAGGAATGTCACATATATCCCATGGGTAGGTGGGGAGGGTTGTGGGGTGTCAGTTTCTGCTTTGTCCTCAGTTTGCCTTCTGTTACCTCATCAAAGGGCAAGCTTTAATCTGTAGGTAATATATCATGATTACTGAAGGTTTTTAAATCACAAATAGAAGTAAAACTAAACATTTTGATGTAACAATTTTGATGCTACTGAGAAATTAAATTTCTCCTGGAAGAGAAATTGAAATCCACTAAGAAGTCAGTGGAATTAAAACTAGGAAGGGAACCATCAGAGTAAACAGTCTGTGATTTAGGCCCTGAGGTACCAACATTTTATTGCTTTAACTTTCTTTATTGATATATCCTTTTCAAAAGTTAAAACAAAACAAAACAAAACAAAATGGGTTCCAGTGTGTTTAGAGAATTTCCTGGCATCTTTTGAAGTAATTTGACCAATTCATTTATTGATTTTCATAATTTTCTTATTAACCTATATTTCTTTTTAGTTGTATAAAATAGTGAGCTTTTATCATCATTATAGAAATAACATTTTTTGGTGAGCTGTTGACCATTTTATTTTGGTTTTTACATTCACTGAAGGTATTTTTTATTAGCATTGATAGGGAAAAACTGTGCTCTAAGATGGCTGACCAAACCAGCAAGGGAATTCCAGTCCCTGTCTCAAAGCCCTTCTGGGTTCTTCTTTCCTACCCCGTTTCCCATGCACGTGCCAAAAGTACCAAGTATGCGTAAGTAGAAGGGTATAAATCTCCCTCCCTGCTTGTGCTCAGGGCTCAGACTCTTGGAGGACAACCTCTTCTGAGCCCACTAGTGTTAAATAAACCTCCAACCCTCCAAAATCTCTGAGTGCCACTTGGTTCTTCCACCAGGATCCAATTCAGGTTCCACAACAGCATGGGGCAAATCTACCTTCTTTTCTTTATAATTTCTTCTCTCTGTAAGGTTATAAAGTCTTTCACCTTTCAGGGTGGGGACAAGTATTTAACTGCATTACTGCTTTTGTTTTTAAATGGTGTCTACAGTTTCTATAACTCATCTGGATACAATTTTGGGTGAGAAACTTTTTTTTTTTTTTTTTTTTTTTTTTAAGCAAGGCTGATGTCTTCTCTGGCTTATTTATGATGTGTTGATTTGGCTAACCTGGTCTCTTTTCTCTGCTGCTTTATGAAAGGATTCTGTGGATCCAGGTTCTTCATTTCTAAGGTGAAGTGAAGGGTTCAGTGATGGGTTGGCCGAGAGTAGAGAGAGCGGCTAGTGGGCTTGTCTGGGGCCCAAGAAAGAGATGCAGACTGAGGTATACTTAGGGTTTCATCTAGTGCTACCACGCACCCAGACTGTGGCCCAGGGAGCCACCCCTGTGTGAAGGATGGGGGTGCTAGTTTAAGGACCCAGAATAAATCACCCCACTCCTATAAAACCTTTTATGGTTATCAAAAATATGAAACTGCCTTTCTTTTCATGCATACACCTCCTAGGCTACAAGCTACATCATGTAATTTGATTTAACTTGAATTTCAAAAAAGGGCAGATCATTTGTTCTGAGCACTGAATCTTTTCTAAGGATGTTGTTAGCATTGAAGCAAAGCACTTTTTGCAAGTAATAAGATAATAAAAGCATGGCTTTCCCCTATCCTTTCATTTAAATTCCTCTTTTCTGCCATATTTATCCAGTGAGCAGACATAAATGAAGTGTACTGTTGTCTAAACTTGCTTCAGAGGACACCTGGGTGGCTCAGTCATTAAGCATCTGCCTTCAGCTCACGTCATGGTCCTGGGATTCTGGTATCAAGTCCCACACTGGGCTCCCTGCTCTGAGGGAAGCCTGCTTCCTCCTCTCCCACCCCCCTGCTTGTGTTCCCTCTCTCACTGTGTCTCTATCTGTCAAATAAATAAATAAAATCTTGGGGTGCTTGGGTGGCTCAGTGGGTTAAAGCCTCTGCCTTCGGCTTGGATCATGATCCCAGGGTCCTGGGATCCAGCCCCACATTGGGCTCTCTGCTCTGCAGGGAGTCTGCTTCCTCCTCTCTCTCTCTCTCTCTGCCTGCCTCTCTGCCTACTTGTAATCTCTGTCTGTCAAATAAATAAATAAAATCTTTTTAAAAAATGATGAAAAAGAAGTAAACTTGTTTTGGGTACCTCTGCCAGGCACAGTTCTTGCCTTTCTGGAACTCATATAGAGTGACAGGCAGAAAAAAACAGGACAATAACTGCAGGATAGACACACAATGACTTGGGGTCCCTGGATAGCTCAGTCAGTTAAGTGTCTGCCTTTGGCTCAGGTCATGATCCTGGGGTTCTGTGATGAAGTCCAGCATTGGGCTTCCTGCTCAGCGGGGAGCCTGGTTCTCGCTCTGCACCCTCCACCCCATGCTTTCCCTCTCTCTCTATCCCTCCCCCCAAAGATACACAAATACAGACAACAGGTTTAACAGTCTCAAAGACATCTTCCATGTATATTGAATATCTTAAGATACTGGTTGAATATGATGCTTATAGTTTTTGAATTTCAGAGATCAGAAGGAGGATGAGAACAGTCAGATGAGACTGAAAAGAGGGAATGCTGGGAGCACAGCCTCTCCACACCTACCCACTGGCCCACAGTGACTTGCATATAGTAGATAATGAGTGAGAGTGTGAATGTAGTAACACTGCTTGTGCTGGAATGTGCAAAGCTGGGAATAGGTGTCAATTTGAGATGAGAGTATTTCCATCTGCCAGCAGTAGTTGGATTGGTAATGATGGAAGTCATGATCCTGATCCTGGGCTAGTCCATCCACCTCTCTAAGCATCAGTGTCCTTATGTTAGCTAGGGTGCAACAGATGTTACTCAATCAGAGGGCTGAAAACCAGCCACAGAGGGGAAGTGGGAAAAGGGACACAAAAGGGAAGGGATATGTTTTGTTTTGGAGAACCAACAGTTCCAGCCAAGGAGAGGACCTGCTGAGATTTTCACCTGAGAGCCCTGTGCTAAGTGTGCCTCACCCAATAATGCACCACCCCCACCCCCGTAGGTGAGCCAGTTTGAGTGAGATTGGAGCTGAGAACCTGCACAGAAGTTCCCCTGAATTGTACTGAAGTTACCTTTTACTAATTAGAGTACTAAGATCTCCTCCTAGGGGTAGAGTTTTCAAGCATTGTTTGAGGATATGGATGTATGCATTGGTGTATTGATGTGCTGAACATGTGTAATTGAACCAAAGGGCCTAATGGAATTTGTTTAAGCTCCATAACTGTTGGGCAATCTCTCTGCCCTGGGCCTAAGACACTGAGTAGAAGCTTCCTGCACTACCCTGAAGGGAGCCAGTGCTTTGAGACCTATTTCCCTGTCTCCACATTTGTCACAATAATCACAAGTTCTTTGGTTTCAGCACTTCCACTTCTGTTCAGCACTTGTGTTCAATTTAATGCACCTCAAGTGATGTGGTTTTGGAATATAGGTGAGGTTCAGTGGAGTGAGGTCTGGAGCTGATGACCAAGAAAGAATTGTTGAGATGTCTTTGGTGTGAAATGGATGGTGGTTTATTAAAGCATGGGCACATGACCTGTGGACAGAAAGAGCTGCTGCCCTGGGACTGTCAGGAATGGCTGATTATACACTCAGGAATTGGGGGAGTAAGGAAAAAGGAGGTTTCAAGAGGTTTTTCCATATGTTAAAGAGGACCCTAAGGATACTGGAGGCTGTCAAGCTAAATTTGTTTTTCCCTCTGGCAAGGCATTAAGATAGTGAGGAGAGCGGGGAGGAGTCAAGATGCAGAGGAATAGAAGGGTGAGATGACATCAGGTTGCAGAAGTGCAGTTAGATAGTTATTGAACCTTTCCAAACACCTGCAAATCCAACAGTAGATTGAAGAGAAGAGCAGTAGTTCTAGAAACAGAAAATCAACCACTTTCTTAAAGGTAGGACTTGCAGAGAAGTGAATCCAAAGTGATGGGAAGATAAACCTTGGGGGGGGGGGGCGGCTCCCAGAAAGTGGTGGGGCAACGGAGCACAAAATCAGAACTTTTAAAAGACTGCTCCACTGAGGACATGGCTCCAGAGCCTAAGCAGGGGTGGAACCCACGTGGGGACAGAGGGGTCTCAGGTCCCAAGGGGTCACAGAAGGATCAGGGGTGTCTGAGTGTAGCAGAGCTCACAGATATTATAGCAGGGAAGCTGGCTACAGAGACGGAGCTGAGGAGTGAGCTCTCAGCTTGGTATTACCTTAAACTGTGATCTGTGGCAGTCAGGTCACTGCTCTTTGAGCAGGGATTCCACAAGTGGCAGATCCAGGGAGACTCACCTTCCTTCTCTGGAGGTAGGAATCTGCTGGGTTTGGAGACTCCAAACAGGACTGAATGCCAGAGACAGAAATGCTCAGTCATAGGCCAGGTGAGCTCAGAGAACTGCTGGAGACCAAGATGGGAGTGATTGATGTCTTTTCTCCAGGGTCACACTAAGGAATGGGGCCCTGAGCTCTTGGCACCTCTGGGCCAGAGACTGGGAGGCAGACATTTTCATTCCCATCTTCCAGAGCTCTACAGAAAGCCTTCAGGGAACAAAAGTTCCCGAGAGCAAACCGAAGGAAATTACTTAGCCTAGCCCCTGGCAAGGACGGTGCAATTCCACCTCCAGCAAAAACACTTGAGAATCACTACAACAGGCCCCTCACCCAGAAGATCAGCAAGAACATCCAGCCAAGACCAAGCTCACTGATCAAGGAGAACAGCAGAATTTGAAGGAGGGGAAAGCAAAGCATGGAATTCATGGCTTTTCCCCCATGATTCTTTAGTCTTGCAAAGTTAATTAAATTTTTAAAATTTTATTTCCTTTCTTATTCTATTTTTTAACTTTTACTCTTTCCTCTTTTAATGTTTTTTAACTACTTTATCTTAACAATACCTTTCTTTAAAAAAATCATTTTGAATCTTCATTATTATAGTCATATTTTATTCTTTATTGTATCTAACTTAATTTTTTTCAAACATACAGGGTTTTTCTTCTAAAAAATTCTGGGATACAACTTCTTCTAATAGATCAAAATATACCCTAAATCTATCACAGGGCTTAGTTCTAGGCTCCAGCCTGAGCAAATTCTCCTAACTTGCTTTATCTTTCTTTTCCCATCCAATGCATCAACTCTCTCTCTCTCTCTCTCTCTCTCTCTCTATATATATATATATATATATATATATATATATATAGTGGTTGTTATTGTTGTTAAAAATTTTTTTTAAATTTTTTGAACTTTTTAAACCTTTTCTTCTCCCCATGATTTGGGATCTCTTCTGATTTGGTTAACACACATTTTTTCTGGGGTCTTTGCCACCCTTTTAGTATTTTATTACCTCATTCATATATTCTTATCTGGATAAAATGACAAGGCAGAAAAACTCACCACCACCACCACCACCACCACAACAACAACAAAAGGACAAGAGGCAGTACTAAAGACTAGGGACATAACCAGTACACACGTTGGTAATATATCAGATCTAGAGTTCAGAATGGCAATTTTCAAGGTGCTAGCTGGGCTTGAAAAAGGCATGGAAGATATTAGAGAAACCCTGTCTGGATAAATAAAAGCCCTTTCTGGAGAAATAAAAGAACGAAAATCTAACCAAGCTAAAATCAAAAAAGGTATTAATGAGGCGCAATAAAAAATGGAGGCTCGTACTGGTAGGATAAATGAGGCAGAAGAGAGAATTAGTGATATAGAATACCAAATGATAGAGAATAAAGAAGCTGAGCAAAAGAGAGATGAACAACTACTGGACCACGAGGGTAGAATTTGAGAGATAAGTGACACCGTAAGATGAAACAATATTAGAATAATTGGGATTCCAGAAGACAAAGAACAAGAGAGGGGGTAGAGGGTATATTGGAGCAAATTACTGTAGAGAATTTCCTTAATATGGCAAAGGGAACAGGCATCAAAATCCGGGAAGCACAGAGAACTCCCCTCAAAATCAATAAGAATTAAGTCCACACCCCATCATCTATAGTAAAACTTATAAGTCTTAGTGACAAAGAGAAAATCCTAAAAGCAGCCTGGGACAAAAAGTCTTTAGCAATAAATGGTAAAAATATTAGATTGGCAGCAGACTTATCCACAGAGACCTGGCAGGCCAGAAAGAACTGGCATGATATATTCAGAGCATTAAATGAGAAAGACATGCAGCCAAGAATACTATATCCAGCTAGGCTATCATTGAAAATAGAAGGAGAGATTAAAAGCTTCTGGGACAAACAAAAACTAAAAGAATTTGTAAATACCAAACCAGCTCTAGAGGAAATATTGAAAGGGGTCCTCTAAGCAAAGAGAGAGTCTATAAAAATAGTCAACCAGAAAGGAACAGAGACAATATAGAGTAACGGTCATCTTATAGGCAATACAATGGCACTAAATTCATATCTCTCAGTAGTTACTCTGAATGTAGATGGGCTAAATGCCCCAATCAAAAGACACAGGTATCAGAATGGATAAAAAAACAAAACCCATCAATATGCTGTCTACAAGAAACTAATTTTAAACCCAAAGACACCTCCAGATTTAAAGTGAGGGAGTGGAAAACAATTTACCATGCTAATGGACATCAAAAGAAAGCTGGGGTGGCAATCCTTATATAAGATCAATTGGATTTTAAGCCAAAGACTATAATAAGAGATGAGGAAAGACACTATATCATACTCAAAGGGTTTGTCCAATAAGATGATCTAACAATTGTAAATGTCTATGCCCCTAACATGGGAGCAGACAACTGTATAAACCAATTAATAACAAAATCAAAGAAACACATTGACAATAATAAATAATAGTAGGGGACTTTAACACCCCTTGACTGAAATGGACAGATCATCCACGCAAAAGATCAACAAGGAAATAAAGGCCTTAAATGATACATTAGACCAGATGGACACCACAGATGTATTCACAACATTCCATTCCAAAACAACAGAATATGCATTGTTCTCTAGAGCACATGGAACATTCTCCAGAATACATCACATCCTGGGTCACAAATCAGGTCTCAACTGGTACCAAAAGATTGGGATCATTCCCTGCATATTTTCAGATTACAATACTCTGAATCTAGAACTCAATCACAAGAGGAAATTTGGAAAGAACCCAATACATGGAGACTAAAGAGCATCCTACTAATTAATGAGTGGGTTAACCAGGAAATTCAAGAAGAATTGAAAAAATTCATGGAAACAAATGATAATGAAAACACAACTATTCCAAAATCTGTGGGACACAGCAAAAGTGGTCCTGAAAGGAAAATATATAGCTATACAAGCCTTTCTCAAGAAATAAGAAAGGTCTCAAATATACAACCTAACCCTACACCTAAAAGGAGTTGGAGAAAGAACAGCAAAGAAAGCCTAAACCCAGTAGGAGAAGAGAAATCATAAAGATCAGAGCAGAAGTCAATGAAATAGAAACCAAAAGTACAGTAGAACAAATCAATGAAATTAGAAACTGTTTTATTGAAAGAATTAATAAGATTGAGAAGCCCCTGGCCAGACTTACCAAAAAAGAAAGGACCCAAATAAATAAAATCTTGAATGAAAGAGGAGATCACAATCAACACCAAAGAAATACAAACAATTATAAGAACATATTATGAGCAACTATGCACCAGCAAATTTGACAATCTTGAAGAAATGGATGCATTCCTAGAGACAAACTACCACAACTGAACAAGGAAGAAACAGAAAACCTGAACAGACCCATAACCAGTAAAGATACTGAAGCAGTCATCAAAAAATCTCCCAAAAAACAAGAGCCCAGGGCCAGATGGCTTCCCAGGGGAATTCTATCAAACATTTAAAGAAGAATTAATTTCTATTCTCCTGAAACTGTTCCAAAACATAGAAATGGAAGGAAAACTTCCAAACTCTTTTTATGAGGCCATTACCTTGATCCCAAAACCAGACAAAGACTCCATCAAAAAAGAGAATTACTGTCGCCCTCGGCCTGCAAGGACGACAATGAGCCTGGTATGGTGTTAATACTTCATTTCCATTTATTTAATCAACTTCCTTAGCTTATATACAGCAGGGTGACCAATAAGGGGTCAAGCAATGGGGAGAGCCAATGAGAGTCCTGTTACTATGCTGATTAAATTTGATACAGCCAATAACTATGTCCTCCTTTAGGCGGGCTTCACCAGAAAGTTCATTGTATACTTGCAGCGTATTTTGCTAGCAGTGAGCCAAGCACCTTCTTGTAATGGCGGGGACTTTCCCGGCTGGAGGCAGTCCTCGACATCTCCCCCTTTTTTGTTTTATGGCAGAGATCGTGCCTGTCTTAGGTCGTCAGTAGCAGAAAACATCCTTACCCGTCATCAGACACAAGATATCGATGATCTCTGTCCTGTCTTAGGTGGTATGTTTCTCTACTGATCTTACCTGTCTTTGACTACCGATCTAGCATGCTTAGCCATATCTGGGGAGATGTCCCAGCCTCTATTGACATAGGGGCTTGTGCTATAGCTCGCTTCTGCTCTCGCTGCTGTGTTCTCCATTGGTGAACGTTTCTGAATAGAAGCAGAATGTCAATAAGGAGGAGGACAAGATGACCAATTGTACCAGCCCATTTTTGGTGAACTGGAACATATTGCTGAATGTTGGAAATAGCTCTGGAAGGGAAGCTGGTTGCACACGTGTACTATTTAGTCAAGTTATCTCAGCCAGAAGGATTCATGTGAAATTTTGAAAATCGTCAGACCAAGTACCCTGCAAATACTAAGAGAGCTGTTGGGAGGAATTGCTGGCCTTATTAAATTGAGAGAATTTTACAGGGGTAACACAAAGCACAGAAAAAGGAACAAAGGATAGGGGCAAGCCTTCAGAATAGCCCATAATTCACGTGTCGCCGTCAGGGGAATTAGGAATATCAGAGTCCCCCACGACAGTAGGAGAATCACGGCTTCCTCTGGCCTCATCCTTGTTCTCAGGGGCCTTCCGGACCAATCTCTCTGGAATCCAAATCGGCACTTCTTTGTCCTGTGGGAAAACACAAACGGAGCCTCTGCTCCAGATTAATACAGGATCCGGGCCTTTCCATTGTCCTGTAAGGATATCCTTCCAAAGAACTAAGGGCTTGGGGGAAGAATCCATACGGGCTGAATGTCTTTCAGCTGCTGCTTGACCGTTTTTATCGAGCGTCAAAAAATTTAAAATAAATAGAATTGTATTTAGTTTGTCTTTAGGGGACCGGAACGTGTCCCCTATTCCCCCTTTTTGTTTTAAAAGAGTTTGTTTGATGGTTAAGTGGGCACGTTCCACAATGGCCTGTCCTTGAGGATTGTAGGGAATACTATGATTTAGTTGAGTAAGGAAACTGAAATAGAGGCGAATATGACACCAGAACATGTGTCCACGGAAACATGCACATATTTTAGTTTGCCAAATTCAGGGATGTGAGTAACATCCATTTGCCATATATGGTTGGGTAACAGGCCTCATGGGTTAACTCCTAAGGAGGGGGATGGCAAGAGGGTAACACAGTTTTTACAAGAGACTATAATGTCCCTGGCTTGAGCTTTTGTTATGTTGAATTTAAGTCTGAGAGTAAGAGCATTAACATGAAATAGCTTGTGAAATTGTTTTGCTTGTTGGATATTTTCCATTAAAGTGAAGATAAATTGCTCTTTGGTTAACATATCTGCAGTGCGATTGCCTTCCGTCAAGGGGCTGGGGAGAGCCATATGTGCCCTGATATGCCCTATGTAAAAGGGTACCTTTCTGTCCCATATAATGTGTTGGAGATTCTTTAAAGTTTCTGTAATGGTGGATTTGGTGCTGATGTGACCTACGTTTTCCAGGATGGAAACAGCTTGGACAACATATTTGCTGTCTGATAACAAGTTAAAAGGTGTATCATGAAACAACTGAAAGGCTTTAATGACTGCAAATAGCTCTGTAATTTGAGGGGAGGAGCTTTGAAATAAAAAGGTCCAAGTGTTATCTTGGGTAACCACAGCGCCCACCCCATTTTTAGAACCATCAGTAAAAACGAGTTTTGCATTATCCAAAGGTGATTGACGTGTAACCCTTGGATATATTAATGGGTGAGTAAGACTAAATTGCAGCCATGGGTTTGCCGGATAATGATTGTCAAATTTTGCAGTTGAGATAGTCATAGCAATGGCCCAATCATCGTCACATGCTGCTAAGCAAGTTAACTGCTCTTGTGTATAGGGAGTTAGGATGACGTCAGGTTGTTTGCCAAATGCAGTGATGCTAAGTTTTAGTCCTTTCAATATAATTTTAGCTATTGCATTGGGATACCATGGCAGAACTTTTCCTGGAGAGTAGGCTAAATTGACCCAGGAGATGGGACCTTCCTGCCAAAAAACAGCAGTGGGCGTGTGCTCTACTGCAAGAACACAATAATATAGGGTTTCAGAGTAATTAATTCTATCAACTTGGGCAGTCTCAAGTCTATTTTGAATCAATTTAACAGCTTCTTGAGCTTGTTCAGATAAAATACGGGGGGAGTTCAAGTCAGAGTCTCCTTTCAATGTCTCAAACAGGGGCTGTAGTTCCTGATTAGTGAGTTTTAGGTATGGCCTTATCCAGTTAATATCTCCCAGGAGTTTTTGAAAATCATTTAATGTTTTTAATTTATCTGTTCATAGGGTTACCTTTAAAGGTTTAACTTTAGTATCATCAAGTCTAGTGCCCAGATAGTCCTTGACAGATGTTTTTTGGATTTTTTCTGGGGCTATATTCAAGTCAAACTGTTTGAAATATTCGAAAAGGGAAACAAGGGCCTTTTCAAGCTGTTCTTCCTGTTTATGGCAAAGTAGTACATCATCCATATAGTGGTATACCAAAACGGAAGGATAGAGCTCCTTGACCTTTTGCAAGGCCTGATCAACATAAAGTTGACACATTGTGGGGCTGTTAGCCATACCCTGAGGAAGAACTGTCCATTCAAATCGCTGATCAGGACCAGAATGATTAATAGTGGTTATGGTAAATGCAAATCGGGGGGGTATCACTGGAGTGTAATGGTATAGAAAAAAAGCAATCTTTGATATCTACAACAATTGAAGGCCAACTCGAGGGGAGGGCAGATACCAAGGGTAACCCTAATTGGACTGGTCCCATGATAACCATTTGGGCATTGATTGCTCTCAAATCATGCAATAACCACCATTTACCTGATTTTTTCTTAATGACAAAGATAGGAGTATTCCATGGTGAAGTGGAAGGCTTTATATGTCCTGCAACAAGTTGTTCATACACTAATGTGTGGGCGGCTTCGTATTTTTCTTTGGGCAGGGGCCACTGAGAAACCCACACAGGCTTGTCATTGTGCCATTGAATTTTCAAAGGCTCAGTGGCCCCTATGAAAAACTCAACCCTGGTCCACCAATCCCAGAGGTATAATTACTTAGGGGTACTGAATTTGTAATACCCTGATTTTTCCTCCCTAATCCTCCAACACCTGAATATCCAGCTTTAGTCATGAGGTTTCGAGCTTTCTCACTGTAAAAGGCTTCAGTAGTCAATTTTAGGTCCATTTGAGTAAGAATGTCTCTTCCCCAGAGAGATATAGGGATCTTAAGTACATATGGCTGAACCAGGCCGCTATGACCTTCATCATCCTTCCATGGTAATGTAGCAGCACTACACATAGGACTTTGGGCAACCCCTAGGCCTCTAAGGGTTTGATCAGCCCTTTGTAGGGGCCAATCTTTTGGCCAATCAACTTCATTAATGATACTACGATCAGCCCCGGTATCCAGAAGGCCCATAAATTTTTTATTTCTGATCCACAGAGAATAAAGAGGTCTAGCCTCTATTCCAAGTGTTAGACATGTGAGGGGCGGGCCAGTAGAGCCAAAACCCCTCTGTCCACGGGATTTTTCTGTGTTGGGGAATAGTTTATGACAGCTTGGTAACACTATAATTTGTGCTATTTTATCACCTGGACTGATAACTGTAATGCCACGAGGGGAAGACACTAATATTTTGACTATTCCTGTATAATCAGCATCAATTACTCCGGGGTGTACTATTAATCCAGCAAGGGCTGTGGAGCTATGCCCTCATAATAGGCCTACAGTGTTCACAGGCAGTGGGCCCTTAAAATCCGATTCCACCACCTGGGTTCCCATCTCGGGGGTTAGTACAAGTCTGGTGGTGGCGCGGATGTCCAATCCGGCGCTTCCTTTTGTAGCCCGCCTTGGCTCGTGGGCGGGTAATGCGTGCGGGCTACCTGTTGAAGCACCCCATACATTTGAGGGCCCTGGGGTGATGGGCCCCATTTCCCGTTTTTTGAATTCCTTGGGGGTAGTGGATTACCTTGAATATCTTTTACTGAGCGACATTCATTCGCCCAGTGTGTACCCTTGCCACACCTAGGACATATGCCAGGTTGCTTTACTGTTGGGGGACCCTTGCTGTCAGGACATTCTCGCTTAAAGTGCCCCTGAGCTCCACATTTGTAGCATTCCCCAGAATTTCCTTTAGCGCCCTTACGTTGGGATAGCTGAATGCCCTGAAGGCCTTGAGTAATGGCTGAAGCAAGTACTTGTCCTTGAATAACACTGTCATTAATATCCCTGCATACCTTAATGTATGTGCTTAAATCTTTAGCCTTCCATGGCCTAAGGGCCTCTTTACACCATTTATTGGCTTGCTCATAGGCCAGTCGTTTAATTAGAGGCATGGCTGTGTCAACATCCCCAAATACTCTCCCAGCTGTTTGCATCAATCTTGCAACAAAATCAGCATATGCTTCATTTGGTCCTTGTATCACCTTAGATAGTTGACCCTGCAAGTCCCCACTGCCCTGGAGGGTTTTCCATGCTTTGGTAGCGGCAGCCGCAGTTGGTCATGTTTACCAGTGTATGGCCCCATGCCCATAAGCATATCCAGATTCCATTGTGGATTGCCTGCCGCGGCATTACGCCGTGCAACATCCTGGGAATGCTCTTGCCATGCTGTCTTCCAGACCAAATATTGCCCTCCAGAGAGGGCTGCCCTTGCTAAATTCCCCCAGTCTTCGGGGATTAAATTCATGCCTGCTATGGACTCCACTAGAGAAATAGTAAATGCTGCCTGAGGGCCATACTGCATGACCGCTTCCTTTAATTGTTTAACTAATTTAAATTCCAAGGGCTGGTGATACCGTTGATGATTTTGGTCCTCTAGAACTGGGAAAATCGAGCTGCTATTGGCCCCCCTCCATGCGGTCTTCCAATCCTCATTAGCAGAGGGATGACATTTACATGTTATCTCCCCCGCCAGGGGATTGTAAGGAGGCGGAGCACTAGGGGTCACTGCTGAACAGGGAGGGTCTGGTTTTAATTTGAACTTCCACTCTAGCTCCTCCCCCGACATTTCTTCTTCCCCTTCACTAGAACTACTCCTTTCCGAAGCAAGAGATGAGCGTTCTTCTTTCACTTCCTCGAGTGCCTCAGCGCCCTCCTGAATAACTGAATCACATTTCGGCTTATATCCTCCCAGGCACCCTCTGACTAGAGTCCATATAACTAACGTTCCTGGCGGCAATGGTTTATTTTTATCCCTCTTCTTAAAATCCTCACCTAACTGGTCCCATTGGGGGATATTTAGCAAGCCCTCGTCCAGAAACCAAGGTGCCACTGTCTCAACTGTATTCAAGAATGTCCTAGCAGTTTTCGTTTTTAATGGCGTGCCATTGGCCTTTATAGAAGGTCCTTTAGGGAACCCTCTAACCTCGACTTTGACAGTCCAGATCCCATAATTAGAATCCCAACCTAATGGCTGTTCCGTGTATACTTGCTGCTTAATCCCGGCTCTAAGGCCGCCCGCTTCTTATTGCGGACTCACTAAATCCTGACTCTAAGGCCGCCCTGCTTCTTATTGCGGTCTTGTACAAGATTCCCACCACTTTGATCGTGGTCCCTTCCCTGCTTACCTTTGGACTTCTCCCTTGCAAGGTTTTTCTATTTTTCTTAATATTTCCTGGGTCTCAGCACCATTTGTCGCCCTCGGCCCGCAAGGACGACAATGAGCCTGGTATGGTGTTAATGCTTCATTTCCATTTATTTAATCAACTTCCTTAGCTTATATACAGCAGGGTGACCAATAAGGGGTCAAGCAATGGGGAGAGCCAATGAGAGTCCTGTTACTATGCTGATTAAATTTGATACAGCCAATAACTATGTCCTCCTTTAGGCGGGCTTCACCAGAAAGTTCATTGTATACTTGCAGCGTGTTTTGCTGGCAGTGAGCCAAGCACCTTCTTGTAATGGCGGGGACTTTCCCGGGCCGGAGGCAGTCCCCGACAAATTACAGGCCAATATCCTTGATGAATACAGATGTGAAAATTCTCACCAAAATACTAGCCAATAGGGTCCAACAGTACATTAAAAGGGTTATTCACCACGACCAACTGGGATTTATTCCTGGGCTACAAGGTTGGTTCAACATCCACAAAACAACCAATGTGATACAATATATTAATAAAGGAAAGAATAGGAACCATATGATACTCCCAGTATATGCTGAGAAAGCACAGTATCCTTTCTTGATCAAAACTCTTCACAGTGGAGGGACAGCCAGCATAAAGTCACACATATGCCTTAAGAAAACATGCCTCTACATACATTGTGTGTAAGTAAGGCTGAGGGTCCTCTTTGTACAGAGATTTTAGTATTATAATGAGGTAAATGTCATTGTTGGTCATGCCAAGGGCCATACATGGTCCATCGGTGCAGACTAGATTCAGGGGTTTAGCTCAACACATCTGGGTGGTCTGGGCCAAGTGGAAGTCTCTTCAGGGCAATTGCTATCACCTGATGGGTGGTTTCTGTTTTTATCTGCCAGAGTTAATAGGCAAGTCATAAAGAAGTGCTTAAAGAAAAATGTAAGACAAAGGTTGCAAATACAAGCAGTAAAGTGAGTACGGGAAATCAAGGTCAGGTCTTGGGGTTTAGCTGGTAACACTTCATTGGAGATATGCATCACAAATATCTTCTTCCAGTCTGTGACATGCTTTTTTACTCTTTTGGTGGGGTCTTTTGATGAATTATAGTTCTTATGTTTCAGTGAAATGTAAGTTTTCAATCTCTTAGTTGCTTTTCATGGGTCCAATTTAAGAATTTTTTGTTTTCCCCAGGGGAAGAATGGGTATTTTTCTCTTTTCTTCAAAGAGTTTTATTATTATATCTTCCACATTTAATTTCACAATCCGTTTTAAATATACTCTCCATGTTTTAAATGCATTTTGTGCATAGTATGCAGGCAAAGTCAAGGCTCACTTTATTTCCCTACTAAGTTGCAGTAGCTTTGTGGTAAATCAGGTGATTGTATATATGTGAATCTATTTCTGGACCCTGTTTTCTTTTCCATTTTATTCTGTGAGCAGAAACCAGGACTGTTTTTGTGAGGCTATAGATAGTAATTTCTCAGCATGCTATTTTTAGATTGAGACATGAATGCTTTTGCCTTCATAGAGTTCTTTTGATTCTTTTCCCTGACTTACTTTCCATCCCTTTATAAAGACAAAGATAGCAGTGACCTCCTGGACATGCACTGGCAATGGTGACCCCAGAGCTTTTTTACTATAAATTTTATTATGTTTACTTTGTCTAATAGAAAAAAAAATATGTCGCTTAACCCAAAAAAGAAAAAAAAAGTACAATAATATGAAAGGAGCAGTTATTTTTCATTATTTATTATTCATTTTTCATATTCCTGACTGAATATGAACACCTACTAGAAATAGTCTACAAATGTTTTGAGATCTCAGAGAAATAATAGTTTTATAATCCAAGATTTGGCTTTTCAAACTATTATGTGTAAAGGAAATATTGCATCAGTTTATCTTTAAACTTGGCATTTAATATAGTAATTAGTATAGATATTGATGTAATCTCCATATTTGCACTATATATTTTAAATTATCTTTTAATTAGAAAGGTAAATGTTTAGCTCTTGCTTGTGAATGGAAACATTAAGTACAAGAAACAATACTTTTACATATTATGGCTGTTATATTTTTATAAAATGAAATTCCATATGTTCTTCATAATCTGACAAGTACAAAAAAAACTCCTGATGTAAGTATTGATCATAGTTTCTCTGATGCTTCCAGTGGAAGTAATATACCAGATTGAATTCTCTGTAAGTCCTCAGTCACTGAACACTTGCTATCTTATGACAAAAAAATTTTTTTAAGATTTTATTTATTTGACAGAGAACAGAGAGATCACAAGTAGGCAGAGAGACGGGCAGAGAGAGGGGCAGAGAGAGGGGCAGAGAGAGGGGGAAGCAGGCTCCCTGCAGAGCAGAGAGCCTGATGTGGGGCTTGATCCCAGGACCCTGGGATCAAGACCTGAGCCGAAGGCAGAGGCTTAACCCACTGAGCCACCCAGGTGCCCCTTATGAAAACCTCTTAAGTCTATCTCACAATGTACCTGGCTCCCCCTAAAAATAGGTTCAGCAATATGTGCAGCCTTAACTCTGAAATTATGGATTTCTCTTTTCTCTTCCCTCTAGATTCACTTGTGCTTCTTCAAAATGTTAGGTGAGTTTTCTGAGGTCCTATATAACACCAAAACTTACTGATAAATGACAGCTACCTGAATCACTCAGGCAAGGAAGTTTCTGTTAAGAGAATAAACTTAGAATTAGTGGTCCTTGTCCCACAGAATCCAATTTTGGCTAATTTGTACTGTGAACAATGTGCAGTTTGTTTGCATTCACAACATACACAAAGTAAAGATGAGAGGGAGCACTTTGTTGCCTTAGGTCTTCAACAAAGACCTTAGTGAAGATAAGCCAAATAGAGCTAGAGGAGATACATTTGAAAGAAGTGATATAGCTCATCACTTTACCAGTTCAGTGATTTTTGAAGCATATAAACTTATGTTAAGAAACATTAAAAAGGCAGTTTTGTATCAGTCCCGAAAGGGCTTATTTAAATTTCAAGGTGGTTAATGAACTTCTTTTGTATGGAAATGAAAAAAATAAATCTAGACCAATATATACTTTTTTCCATTTATTGTGTAATATGGTTAGTTCTCTAACATCTTTAATTCCTATCTCAAAAATAATTTTTCACATATGTCATGTTTCTCATGAAAATTATACTTCATTTAGAGAAAAACAGAATTGTCAAAATCAAAATGGCTATATCTAATGAATAAGTCAAACTAAAATAGGGATCAAAATGTTTAATTGTTTTCTAAAATTTTCTAGAAATCCATATTCTAAAATTATTTTAATGTACAAAATATGGATATTAGGTCATTTCTAAGTGCTTCTCTTTTATTTCCTTTTTTCCCCAAGGTTTTTGTTTTTTGTTTGTTTGTTTTTTAAGATTTATGTATTTATTTGACACAGAGAGTGAGATCACAAGTAGGCAGAGAGGCAGGCAGAGAGAGAGGGGGAAGCAGGCTTCCTGCTGAGCAGGGAGCCCAATGGTGGGGCTCGATCCCAGGGCCCTGAGATCATGACCTGAGCCGAAGGCAGTGGCTTAACCCACTGAGCCACTCAAGGTAACCCCACCCGAGGTTTTATTTTTAGGTAATCTCTACATGTAATGAGGAGCTCGAACTCACAACCCTGACATCAATAGTTGCAAGCTGTACCAACGGAGCTAGCCAGATGCCCCAAGTGCTATTCACATTAAGTTTAGAATGGGAATTAAAATTTTTCTCTACAAATTCTGTGTTAAAATCTTTATCCCAAGGAAAGATAGAGGGAAGAGAGCAGAGAGGTTTTAGTGTCTCTTTGTATCCCTAAATGCATCAGAGATGTCAGTTGCTACTTCCATCTGACGTGCCACCATTTAACTTTTGTGGGATTTTGGTGGTGGGCTGGGGTTAGGGTGGGGTTATATGCCTTTTGTTTGTTTGTTTTTTAAAGATTTTATTTATTTGGCAGAGAAAGAGAGAGCGCGTGCACAAGCAGGGGGAGGGACAGGCCGAGGAAGAGGGGGAAGCAGATTCCCTGCTGAGCAGGTAACCGAACATGGGCTAGATTCCAGGACCCTGGGATCATAACTCGAGCTAAAGACAGACACTCAACCGACTGAGCCACCCAGGTGCTCCAATAATAGCATTGATGTAGAAACCTAGGAAGACCACCATCCTACAACCCTAATTAGTGTTTTGAAACCACTTATGAAAGTCTTTCTAGGAATGTATAGATATTTGTATGGCACTTTTCAATATGCAAAATATTTTCACTTAATTTCTCTCATTGTGATCATCACAACAAGGCTGTAAGGTTAATTTCTTCCAGATAACAGAAATTCCTACAGGGAAATTAAGGCTAATTCTGCCCCTTATCAGAATGTCACATTGTATCATGCCTATAATTCTAAGCAGGAGGATCTGTGTAAAACATCGGAATTTTCCTGAGGAAACAAGTTCTCTAGATGCTTATATTAAAAGACTTATCAAATGAATAAGGATGGCTGTGTTCGAGTCATGTATTTTTGAGCTTCACTTGTGGGTATTGATGATATGGGGCTAGAGATAAATGTGGGTTGGGAGCAGTCCTGAAATTCCAACATGAACAGAAAGTAGCTGACTGCAAGCACCTGACACAGGCAGCTTATGGTGCCCTTGGACTGCACCATCACTGTAGTTTTATCTTATTAGACCTCAGCATCCCTGTGGTCTACTGGTTCACCCTATGGGATAAAGTCCAGAATTTTCCCTTGGAGCAAAGGTATTTCTTTTAAGTACAAAGGCTGGATTCAGATAGACAAAGGTCAACCTTTCAAACTCTTTGTTTCTTGAGCATTATTTTTGAAAATGTGGATGGTTCCCGTAGTAGACTAGCAGTTCATACTATTGTAAGAGGCTTCCTACAGAAGGTAATTGACTAAACATACTCCTTGTTGTTAATGAACTATATCTTTGTGCTGTCTCTTAATTTGTAGAACTTTCTTTAAGAAAGGACCACAGTGACTGCTCATCACTTTCAGTAAGATCCAACTTGTTATTATAGTAACCTTGAGTATATGGTTTCCCCCAAAACTTTGAAAAGACCTCGTGAGAAAATACTGTGCAAAGTAATGGTAATAAATTGCTTGATATTAGCCATCCTCCATTTCACAATTGTAGCCTTTTAAGATATGCCACAAGTGCATTAGGAGGCATTTAGCTTTGACCCTTCTAATCAAAGTAAAACTTTTGAAGTTTACTACTATGTGAATACACAGAATCATCTTGACGCCACACATTATTTAATGGAGATTTTCTGAATTTCATTCTTTTTTTAATAATCTTATTTATTTATTTGACAGAGAGAGAAAGAGAGAGCACAAATAGGCAGAGGGAGAAGCAGTCTCTCCACTGAGCAGGAGCCGAATGCGGGGCTCGATCCCAGGGCCCTGGGATCATGACTGGAACTGAAGGCAGCCGTTCAACCTGAAAGAGCCACCCAGGTGCCCTTTGAACTTTATTGCAATCATAACCTTGTAATTACAAGCTCTGTAATTAAAATGATTAGAAATAATGTGGTAGTGAGCATTGAGGAGGTATTTTAGTATGTCTAAATTGCTGGAATTGTTACACTTGATGTTAGCCAAAAGGCCGAGAAGCGATAAAATTGCTGGAATTTTTAAGATTTTTATGAAAATCTTGGAATTTCCCATTCCAGTTTGGCGTATTCCAATAAACACAACAAAGAACATATGCAGAGGGAAATCAGGTACCACCTAGAACTTGAGTAAAATGAGAAAAGTTTAAAGAAATAATTCAATAGTGATCTGGAGAAATAGTCCTAGGTTGTGGATATGTGGCTGGAATTTTAAAACGATTAGTCCAATCAGACAAGAAGTTGGTTATAGTCTCATGGAGACAGGACTAGAACTTCATCACACTTATAAAAAAGCTAAGCCCTGAACAACTGAAAAAGGCAGCGCTGACTACAGGGGTAATGTGAAAGGGAAGCTAGGAAATGCAGTAGGAAATGCAGCTGGGGGAGACTGGTGAGTAGCACAGAGAAGGCGAGTCCCCACCTTGGACTCCCACAGCTGGACTGCTGTGGCCACCTGAAAGCCAATTTCTGGCTCACTGGGCTACATTTTGATAATTCTGCTTCCACCAAGGGGCAGAATTCATCTGTTAGTATACCACATTCCCTTGGCAATCATATTACTGTCACAAGTGACAATGGTTTGAGTTTATACCAGAATCACCCCAGTGACATGGCCTGCCTTCATACAAGGACATGGAAAAGTTAGTACTTACTGATTCATTCATTCATTTATGGGAAAACGGTTTGAGTGAAGATATTTAGAATACAGAGCAGCACAGGCATGCTTGTGAGGTAAGTCATTCAAATCCCAAGAAGACAACTTGGACACGCTGTGGAAGTGATTTCTTGACATTCCAGTTACATCCACAAGCCTGGACCCAACCACCTCTTAACATTATGAACTAGGATTTATCACGTAGCTCATGGGGTGAGATTTCAACTAACTCTACCGTGAATACTCTATTGATAATGGTAAATAGCCAGTTACTCAATTAATCAAAACTTTTTTGAAAAGCCTCTCCAGTGTTTTAAGGAGTGCACAATTGTTCAATACAGAGGTAGTTTGGGAAATACCAGGTACCAAAGTTGGAAGGTGACTTGTCCAGTATCGTAAATCCCTGCAGATGTCGGGATCAGAGTGATGACAGAATTCTTGTACAATTTTTGAATGCTCTTATTTCCAGGGTACAAAATAGGCCACAGTTGTAAATGTTGCTCACTCATGTTTTCTTGCACTCTTCAATGCTACAGGCTAAAGTATGTTGCTTTTAAGGATCTAGCTATGTATATTGTTGTATATGAAAACATTAAGGACAGAGTATACATTACTAGATCATGTATAAACTTTTTTTTTTTTAAAGTTAATACCTGCATATATGGTGACAGTTCCAGAAATCATACTTCTAAGCAGGTTGAAGAAATAAACTTGTTGTACATAACTGAAATTGATGAGGTAATTCAAGCATCATATATATTTGTGGGATTAGGCTTTACACTTGCAGGAGTTAGCTCATTCTTTAAGAAACTAAGCAGTTGATGTTAGAAGCTTGGACTTGTTAAGTAGACATCCACTGATACAGAATTCAAAGAGAATACAAGTGACACCTATGTGAGTTATTCACTCAGTAATATTACTGACTAGTGGAGGAATTAACTGATGGCATTTCTAAATCAGTCTAAGAAAGGAGTGTTACAACATCAACTGGGAATTAGACTGTCAGAAGCATTTTTGCTATTAGGGTCCACAAAACATCTTGCAGAAGCAACATAAAACATTTATAAAAATAGCCTCTGAGTGTGCTGGAAATTCCTGAATTGTCCATTTTATAGTGATAGTTCAGTAAGAATGGGGGGGATTTCTCCCTCTAGCAGGCCTAGTACCTGCTCTGAAGGGAAAAGATTCGGTGACATGTTAAAATGGCTGAACAGCACAGTATTTTAATGGGGGCACAGACACTAAATAGGCATTGCTAAGTATATTCTTATGTGATGCATACAATTATTGCTTTGATGAGAAAACAGGGAGATTTAATCTTGCACTTTGTAGCACTGAGGTTTGCCACTTTCCATTAACATGGGGACTGATACTGCTAGTAAGCCTTATTTTAAGGTAGGAATGGAATAGGTGGAGTTCAAATGAAATGGTATCCAAGTCTGAGAAACCTAAGAAGTATGTAAACCAAATAGTTTACAGCTGACTGCAGTCTCATTACCACTATGTTGAGAAGTGTTTGAATTTCCATCTTACTCATAAAGATAATAAATTATAGAAAGCATTTTTAAAATTGGCCAAAGATGGCTTGTTTATATTCTGAGACTATGACTAATATAAAAGCTATTAGTGGACAATGACATTTTTAACTGCTTCCAGTTTTTACTACTAAGTAAAATTCGTATTTGTGGAAAATTATTTTAAACATTGAATTTTGTGGCTTTAGACATCATTAAATCACATGCTAGTCTAAAAAAATTTCAAGGATATCTATAACGATTTCTAAATATCAAGGGGGTAATAGCTACTTTGCACCTAACTTGAGAAAGTATTGTGATGGTTTAAAAAAGACAATTTTTATGCCCTGCTACTCCTTTGAATGTAAGTTGGTTCTGTTAGTTTGACCAAAAAGACAAGTGACAGAATTTGATTTCCAAGCCTCAGACTTTTGCTACTTCTTTCAGGAATGCTGCATTGCTTAGAAAGCCAGGGTATTATGATGGAGGCCACACAGGGAACCAAAATATTCCTGGTGACAACCCCAACTAATCTTTAGACACTTCAGTGAATATGAAGCATCTAGCCTAAATTGAGTAAACAGGTGACTACAGCCATGTGAGCAACTAATTGTTTTGGAATGAACAGTTACACAATAAACACTTGATACAGAAATTGGTACCAAAATTGTGGGGCTGTCATAACAAAAGCCTAACATTTGGCACTCCCTGACCAAAGGCCAGAACAGTGAAGGAGTTGTCTGTGAAGGTTGGGAAAGTAGAGAAACTGTTACTGGAAGCTGGAAAGATGAGGACATTTTGCAGTAGTCAAACAAATGGCAAAAGTAACAAATGTGTGCTTCCGGGTAAAGTTTCCAAGAAATGTTCAAAGTGACAACTGATTCATTTTAGCAGTGTATGAGACATGGGAGAGATGGTCCCAAAATGCAGGTCTCTGGGAAATGTGACTTGATGAAATGAAATACGAAGAAACATTTAAAAAAACTGAGGCTCTGGCAATTATACAATAATAGCACAAAAAGAAAAAACAACAGAGAAGCGTCAAATAGACTACGGGCTGTACAAGGAAGGAAATGTAATCCTAGCTCAGGACTTGGATCAGCAGACAGTATTTAGAGTCATGACAATGTAAATGCTAGTTGAAAAGTAACCGTAAATTACTGGAAAGAGAGCAGAGAGAGTTCTAATGAAATAACTAAAATTTCATATAAGACAGTAAACTGGTAACAAATTATCAAGTAAACTGCAGTACAGTTATGATTTGGTATATAAACTAAAAAAGTCTAACCAGTAAAATTTTACCTCTATGTGGTACAACTGGGAAACAGGACAGGGACGTAGGGGTATATTAAGTTTTTTGAAAGCATGTGCATGTCTTATACCACGAAAATTTTAAAAAATGAAAGTGAAGGTTAGGATAATTTTTGTTCATTCTGTTCTTAGCATATGCAGAGGTACCTCTGCAAAAAGAAATTACCCACATATTTTACATGTGCTTGAATTTTACTTGCAGAAAAATATGATTTAAACACTCATCCCTGGAATAAAGATATATTTCTATTAGAGTCTGAGTAGTGAATTTAACAGCTTTTGACTCTGCAAAAAATCTTTACAATAGCTAATATTTATCCAGTATTTAATGTTTTTGAAACTGTTCTAAGTACCGTGTATTAATTTTCATCACTTAACCTTCAAAATGACCTTAGGAGGTAGGTCCTAATAGTATACCATTTTATACATGAGAAAACTGAGGTTCACCTTAAGTTGCCCAAAGTTAAGGTTAGATCTAGAAATGGAACTCAGGAGTTCTGATGCACCAAAGTACAATACACATTGACCATAACCAGAGGGTTAAGAACTCAGTGAGTTCTGACTTTTAGGTTTCATTTTTCTTTTTAGCTAAGAAAATTGCATTTTCCTTACATGTGTTTTATAAAGGGATATATGAACACTGGTAGGATGGAAATAAAAGAAGAAAAACTAAGAGCAATAAAATCCAACATTAAAGAGGGGCATTAATGAAATGATGGCTTTCATGTGTCAGGCCACTTTGGTTCCACAGCACAGAGACCACATATTTATGTGTGTGACGGGTACCAAATAAGTCAAATAGTCCATCTGGCAGATTCATTTAGGCTCAACCAAATCTGCTTAACAAAACCATTCTGTATATAAAGTAGTTTATTGCTTTGGTTTTTTGCATTGAGATGTCATGGAAGGATTGAATAGAAACATGTGAAATCATTTGCTCATTTATTCATTAATATGTTGTCAAATTCAGTTATCTATACACTATGGTGTTTATTCCATTTTCTGTACTATTAGATATACATATTTAAAAAAATATTTAACTTATTTTTAAGAAGAAATTAAATATTTTCTGAAAAAGAATCATTTAATTATTGTTCTCTAGCAACAAACCTAAAACAAGCCTCATCCAACTCAACTAACTCATTTAAATACCTTTGCTCCATAGCAATTTGTCTACATACCTAGTTTATACAATTCTATTCTACATAACACTGTTTTACCCTGTTACATAGTATATAGTTAAAGAACATTTTTGTAATAAACATGTTTCTCTTTTGATTTGATACAGAACAAGTTTTTCCACACTTCCCAGCAATCACTCAAATATATTAAAAACGTATCCTTCTTTAAAAGGCACACACATGTACAGGTTCAAATCTTTATTGTTTTAAAATTCTACATGTCTTTTACAATACAATACTTTGTTATTTAAATGACCTCTAAATGGTTAATGTACAATGAATATGCTTTTTCTGAAATCAAACCATGAATTACGATTTCATCAATATGACTATTCTAAACCAAATAATAAAGAGGTTGGGAAGTCTCCAGTGCTGCCTTTTAAACTGTCGATAGCACAGACTCTTCCCTTTAGAACCCAGGTGACCACTGTTGAAAGTGCTTTTGAAGATTGCTGATTATGGCTGATCTTAACATCAGTCACTCAAATTAAGAGTTTCTTTTTGTTTTGAAACATCAAAGGGCATTTAAAAAAATAAATGAAACAGTTTGCTTTAGTAATCTACAGAGGCAAACTCAAAGTTATGATTATCTGCATGCAATAACACTCCTCTTTAAATAGATTTGAAGAATTTATACATTTTATAAAGAATGTGTTTAAGAGTGCAAGTTTTCTGATATTGATTTCACAAAAGGACAAATGCTGGTAATAATAACTAACATTTAATATCTAAGTCCAAGCTAATGTATATGTAACAGGCAATTAATATGGCTAACCATAAGCCACAATGCAGGGTATGCCCTTTGAGAAAATGAACTAGTTTGGTCCGCATTTCTAGTTATTTGGGTAAAAAAACAAAAACAAAACCATTTTAACTCAGCCAAGGGTTTTGATGAATTTATTGTTCCTAAAACGTAGCCAGTTAAAAAGTAAGTGTTATACACCAATGAAGTATATTGTCACGGTGACTTTTGTATAAAAAGATGGCCTGCTGTTTTTGGAGTGATGAATAAGCACTGTAGGACAAATCAGAAAAACGTCACAGAAGGTTTAGTTTCTTCCATAAATTATACTTTCTTATTCCATGACACAGCTTTCACTCTGTAGAACTTTGTCCCCAAAGGAACTTTAAATCTGTTTTGTGCCTATGAAGAGAAGAAAAAGAATCACTTAAATGGGTAAAGCCAAATTACAGAGGTGCTGTCCTATCACACTACTCAATGCTAGAGTACTAGGGGCTGAAAAGCATGGGTGAGGAGAAGTCTTTATAAAATTATACAAGATCCAGCCCTTACACCTGAGAGTATACTGAACCACTAATACTGATGGAAGAAAGAGCTGGTAATCACTGCTCAAGAATATAGTACAAAGGGAGATATATGTCATGATTTTAAGTATCAAAGCATCCTCAAAGCACTGTTTTAAGTTTCATTAGTGTTTTGGAGCAGAGGGGCCCCAAATTACAGTGAGTCAGGAAAAATGCTCATTAGATTTCATTGATTCTATAGCTTTGATACTGCTGACATTAGTCACGTACATTTTTAGTCACCAATTTTTTTGCATTCTTTCTTCAATAGGGGTAAGCATATGAAAATCAGAAAAAACAACTCTGCTACAAATAGATTCACTTTTAATCACCAGTTATGCTGTGTGATTAAGAAAACATAATGGTTCTAGAACAGAAACTTGCAGTTATTGTCATGTACAGGCCGACTAACTGTTGGGAAGCTACCTATATCCACTCTCTAAAGATAAATAACAGATATTTATAAAATTGGTGGTTCATACTCACAACTCATTAAATTCAAGGTATTAATGAAATGAGCTAAAGGACAAACCCCTGCCCTACTAACAATTTCTATGTGAAGTAGTATGTGAATCTGAATCTTCTTGATAATTTCTAGGTTTATATCTTTTGATGTAGTTTTTACCTTTTTGGCTTGACAGTATTCCTTTTCCATTACTTTTCCAAGTACCCAGGGTCTTCTAGATGCACCTGAAGCTGTTGAATGAAATTGTCAATTTCTTTTTAAAAGTAAGGATATAATCACCCATGAAAACATAACTGCCAGAGTCAAATCAAATAAAGTTCTCTAAAGTAAAAGAAGGTATAAGACTTTTAAAACAAATCACTAAAATACAAAATTATTTGTAAATCGAAAATTAATTCCTTTTACTTTTCCGCCATAGTTTTGGCTTTTCTCACTAAATATAGTTGATAAATCCTATCACAGAACTAAAACAAAGTTCAAGAAATACAAATCATGAACGAATAAATCTAGGAATTCTAAATTAGCTCAACAGTGCCATCTACTGAAAGTGCTAAGGAAGATGACGATGTCCATTTCTGAAAGCAGACAGTTACTCAGACAAAAATTTCTTTTCTAGGTTCAAACCAAACCACCGCCCTTTTCTTTGGTGTTGGGGGTGGGGGTGCCTTGAACGCCAGTGCTCAAGGACAGGAGCTGCATCTGCCTGGCAGCCTGGTATGCCTTGGCATGGAGTGTTAACATCATCAGTGAGGAAAAATTGGCAGTTAAAGGGTTAAGAACCAAATCTGGAAAGGCAGTGCTTATGTGAAGGGGAGATGGAAAATGTGGGAGGAGACAGGCTGAAAACAATAGTCCTCATAGAGCCAAAGTGTGACAAGCTAAGGAAATTTTATTTTTTAATTCATCAGAAGATAAGTTTTTAAAAGAGTCGATTTCAAAAGTATTTGGCCAGTAAACTATCTGGTTAGGCTAAAGCCTTTGAGATTCCTAAGAAAAGACAAAACTGATTTTTATTCTGTAAACATTATTTGGCAACATATAAATTAAAGATATTACAAGGGGTGCCTAGGTGGCCCAGTTGGGTGAGTGTCTGCCTTCAGCTCAGGTCATGATCCTAGGGTCCAGGGACTGAATCCTGTGTTGGGCTCCCTGATCAATGGGGAGTCTGCTTCTCCTTCTGCCCCTCCTCACAGTCATTTCTCTCTCTCTCTCACTCACTCAAAAATAAACAAACAAAATCTTTTTAAAAATTTTAAAAAGGGGGGAGGAGTCAGAATGGCGGAGAAGTAGCAGGCTGAGACTACTTCAGCTAGCCCGAGATCAGCTAGATAGCTTATCTAAAGACTGCAAACACCTGCAAATCCATCGGCAGATTGAAGAGAAGAAGAACAGCAATTCTGGAAACAGAAAAACAACCACTTTCTGAAAGGTAGGACTGGTGGAGACATGAATCCAAAGCGATGGGAAGATAGAGCCCGGGGGGAGGGGCCGGCTCCTGGCAAGCGGCGGAGCAACCGCGCACAAAATCAGGACTTTTAAAATTCTGTTCCGCTGAGGGACATCGCTCCAGAGGCTAAACCCGGGCGAAGCCCACACGGGGTCAGCGTGGCCTCAGGACCCACAGGGTCACAGAAGGAACGGGGGTCTCTGAGTGTCACAGAGCTTGCGGGTATTGGAACAGGAAAGCCGGCTACAGAGACAGAGCCGACAGTAAGATCGCAGCACGGGGTTACCTTGAACCAGCCGCAGGCTCGGTGAGCTCGGAGCGCGGCTGGAGGTCAGGCAGACGGGAGTAACTGGGCGCTGTTCTCTGAGGGTGCACTGAGGAGTGGGGCCCCGGGCTCTCGGCTCCTCCGGGCTGGAGACCAGGAGGCCGCCATTTGTATTCCTGTCCTCCGGAACTCTATGGAAAGCGCTCAGGAAACAAAAGATCCTGAAAGCAAACCTGAGTGGATTACTCAGCCCAGCCCCTGGTAAGGGTGGTGCAATTCCGCCTGGGGCAAAGACACTTGAGAATCACTACACCAGGCCCCTCCCCCAGAAGATCAACAAGAAATCAGCCAAGACCAAGTTGACCTACCAAGGAGTGCGGTTTCAATACCAAGGAGAGCAGCAGAATTCCAGAGGACGAGAAAGCAAAGATGGAATTCATGGCCTTCTCCCTGTCATTTTTCTTAGTCTTGCAGTTAATTTAATTGTTTTTCTTTTTAATTTTTGTTTTTTTTCTCACTTTCTGGTAAAATTTTTTTTAACTTTTAACCTTTTCTTTTTTAACGTTTTTTAACTAGTTTATCTAATTATATATTTTTCCTTTTTTATATTTTTCTTCATTCGTTTTCTTTTTTTTAAATTATTTTCTTTTTTTTTTCTTTCTTCCTTTTTGAACCTCTTTTTATCCCCTTTCTCCCCCATCACGATTTGGGATCTCTTCTAATTTGGTTAAAGCATATTTTCCTGGGGTTGTTGCCACCCTTTTAGTATTTTACTTGCTCCTTCATATACTCTTATCTGGAAAAATGAAAAGACGGAAAAATTCAACACAAAAAAAAGAACAAGAGGCAGTACCGAAGGCTAGGGACCTAATCAATACAGACATTGGTAATATGTCAGATCTAGAGTTCAGAATGACAATTCTCAAGGTTCTAGCTGGGCTCAAAAAAGGCATGGAAGATATTAGAGAAACCCTCTCGGGAGATATAAAAGCCATTTCTGGAGAAATAAAAGAACTAAAATCTAACCAAGTTGAAATCAAAAAAGCTATTAATAGGGGCAATCAAAAATGGAGGCTCTCACTGCTAGGATAAATGAGGCAGAAGAAAGAATTAGCGATAGAGAAGACCAAATGACAGAGAATAAAGAAGCTGAGCAAAAGAGGGACAAACAGCTACTGGACCACGAGGGGAGAATTCGAGAGATAAGTGACACCATAAGACAAAACAACATTAGAATAATTGGGATTCCAGAAGAAGAAGAAAGAGAGAGGGGAGCAGAAGGTATACTGGAGAGAATTATTGGGGAGAATTTCCCCAATATGGCAAAGGCAACGAGCATCAAAATTCAGGAGGTTCAGAGAACGCCTCTCAAAATCAATAAGAATAGGCCCACACCCCGTCACCTAATAGTAAAATTTACAAGTCTCAGTGACAAAGAGAAAAGCCTGAAAGCAGCCTGGGAAAAGAAGTCTGTAACATACAATGGTAAAAATATTAGATTGGCAGCTGACTTATCCACAGAGACCTGGAAGGCCAGAAAGAGCTGGCATGATATTTTCAGAGCACTAAACGAGAAAAACATGCAGCCAAGAATACTATATCCAGCTAGGCTACCACTGAAAATAGAAGGAGAGAGTAAAAGCTTCCAGGACAAACAAAAACTGAAAGAATTAGCAAACACCAAACCAGCTCTACAGGAAATATTGAAAGGGGTCCTCTAAGCAAAGAGAAAGCCTACAAGTGGTAGATCAGAAAGGAACAGAGACCATATACAGTAACAGTCACCTTAAAGGCAACACAATGGCACTAAATTCATATCTCTCAATACTTACCTGGAATGTTAATGGGCTAAATGCCCCAATCAAAAGATACGGGATATCAGAATGGATAAAAAACCAAAACCCATCTATATGTTGCCTCCAAGAAACTCATTTTAAGCCCGAAGACACCTCCAGATTTAAAGTGAGGGGTGGAAAAGAATTTACCATGCTAATGGACATCAGAAGAAAGAAGGAGTGGCAATCAAATCAATTAGATTTTAAGCCAAAGACTATAAGAGATGAGGAGGGATACTATATCATATTCAAAGGGTCTGTCCAACAACAAGATCTAACAATTTTAAATATCTATGCTCCCAACGTGGGAGCAGCCAACTATATAAACCAATTAATAACAAAATCAAAGAAACACATCAACAATAATACAATAATAGTAGGGGACTTTAACACTCCCCTCACTGAAATGGACAGATCATCCAAGCAAAAGATCAGCAAGGAAATAAAGGCCTTAAACGACACACTGGACCAGATGGACATCACAGATATATCAGAACATTTCATCCCAAAGCAACAGAATACACATTCTGCTCTAGTGCACATGGAACATTCTCCAGAATAGATCACATCCTCGGTCCTAAATCAGGACTCAACCGGTATCAAAAGCTTGGGATCATTCCCTGCATATTTTCAGACTACAATGCTCTAAAGCTAGAACTCAACCACAAAAGGAAGTTTGGAAAGAACCCAAATACATGGAGACTAAACAGCATCCTTCTAAAGAATGAATGGGTCAACTGGGAAATTAAAGAAGAATTGAAAAAAATCATGGAAACAAATGATAATGAAAATACAACGTTTCAAAATCTGTGGGACACAACAAAGGCAGTCCTGAGAGGAAAATATATAGCGGTACAAGCCTTTCTCAAAAAACAAGAAAGGTCTCAGGTACACAACCTAACCCTACACCTAAAGGAGCTAGAGAAAGAACAAGAAAGAAACCCTAAGCCCAGCAGGAAAAGAGAAATCATAAAGATCAGAGCAGAAATCAATGAAATAGAAACCAAAAAAACAACAGAACAAATCAACGAAACTAGGAGCTGGTTCTTTGAAAGAATTAATAAAATTGATAAACCTCTGGCCCGACTTATCAAAAAGAATGAGAAAGGACCCAAATAAATAAAATCATGAATGAAAGAGGAGAGATCACAAATAACACCAAAGAAATACAAACTATTATAAGAACATACTATGAGCAACTCTACGGCAATAAATTTGACAATCTGGAAGAAATGGATGCATTCCTAGAAACATATAAACTACCACAGGAACCAGGAAGAAACAGAAAGCCTCAACAGACCCATAACCAGTAAGGAGATTGAAACAGTCATCAAAAATCTCCAAACAAACAAAAGCCCAGGGCCAGACGGCTTCCCGGGGGAATTCTACCAAACATTTAAAGAAGAGCTATTCCTATTCTCCTGAAACTGTTCCAAAAAATAGAAATGGAAGGAAAACTTCCAAACTCATTTTATGAGGCCAGCATCACCTTGATCCCCAAACCAGACAAGGATCCCATCAAAAAAGAGAGCTATAGACCAATATCCTTGATGAACACAGATGCGAAAATTCTCACCAAAATACTAGCCAATAGAATTCAACAGTACATTAAAAGGATTATTCACCACGACCAAGTGGGATTTATTCCAGGGCTGCAAGGTTGGTTCAACATCCGCAAATCAGTCAATGTGATACAACACATCAATAAAAGAAAGAACAAGAACCATATGATACTCTCAATAGATGCTGAAAAAGCATTTGACAAAGTACAGCATCCCTTCCTGATCAAAACTCTTCAAAGTGTAGGGATAGAGGGCACATACCTCAATATCGTCAAAGCCATCTATGAAAAACCCACCGCAAATATCATTCTCAATGGAGAAAAACTGAAAGCTTTTCCGCTAAGGTCAAGAACACGGCAGGGATGTCCATTATCACCACTGCTATTCAACATAGTACTAGAGGTCCTAGCCTCAGCAATCAGACAACAAAAGGAAATTAAAGGCATCCAAATCGACAAAGAAGAGGTCAAATTATCACTCTTCGCAGATGATATGATAGTATATGTGGAAAACCCAAAAGACTCTACTCCAAAACTGCTAGAACTTGTACAGGAATTCAGTAAAGTGTCAGGATATAAAATCAATGCACAGAAATCAGTTGCATTTCTCTACACCAACAACAAGACAGAAGAAAGAGAAATTAAGGAGTCCATCCCATTTACAATTGCACCCAAAACCATAAGATACCTAGAAATAAACCTAACCAAAGAGGTACAGAATCTATACTCAGAAAACTATAAAGTACTCATGAAAGAAATTGAGGAAGACACAAAGAAATGGAAAAATGTTCCATGCTCCTGGATTGGAAGAATAAATATTGTGAAAATGTCTATGCTACCTAAAGCAATCTACACATTTAATGCAATTCCTATCAAAGTACCATCCATCTTTTTCAAAGAAATGGAACAAATAATTCTAAAATTTATATGGAACCAGAAAAGACCTCGAATAGCTTAAGGGATATTGAAAAAGAAAGCCAAAGTTGGTGGCATCACAATTCCGGACTTCAAGCTGTATTACAAAGCTGTCATCATCAAGACAGCATGGTACTGGCACAAAAACAGACCCATAGATCAATGGAAGAGAATAGAGAGCACAGAAATAGACCCTCAACTCTATGGTCAACTGATCTTCGACAAAGCAGGAAAGAATGTCCAATGGAAAAAAGACAGCCTCTTCAATAAATGGTGCTGGGAAAATTGGACAGCCACATGCAGAAAAATGAAATTGGACCATTTCCTTACACCACACACAAAAATAGACTCAAAATGGATGAAGGACCTCAATGTGCGAAAGGAATCCATCCAAATCCTTGAGGAGAACACAGGCAGCAACCTCTTCGACCTCAGCCGCAGCAACATCTTCCTAGGAACAACGCCAAAGGCAAGGGAAGCAAGGGCAAAAATGAACTATTGGGATTTCATCAAGATCAAAAGCTTTTGCACAGCAAAGGAAACAGTTAACAAAAATCAAAAGACAACTGACAGAATGGGAGAAGATATTTGCAAATGACATATCAGATAAAGGACTAGTGTCCAGAATCTATAAAGAACTTAGCAAACTCAACACCCAAAGAACAAATAATCCAATCAAGAAATGGGCAGAGGACATGAACAGACATTTCTGCAAAGAAGACATCCAGATGGCCAACAGACACATGAAAAAGTGCTCCATATCACTCGGCATCAGGGAAATACAAATCAAAACCAAAAGGAGATATCACCTCACACCAGTCAGAATGGCTAAAATCAACAAGTCCGGAAATGACAGATGCTGGCGAGGATGCGGAGAAAGGGGAACCCTCCTACACTGTTGATGGGAATGCAAGCTGGTGCAGCCACTCTGGAAAACAGCATGGAGGTTCCTCAAAATGTTGAAAATAGAACTGCCCTATGACCCAGCAATTGCACTATTGGGTATTTACCCTAAAGATACAAACGTAGTGATCCTAAGGGGCACGTGTACCCGAATGTTTATAGCAGCAATGTCCACAATAGCCAAACTATGGAAAGAACCTAGATGTCCATCAACAGATGAATGGATCAAGAAGATGTGGTATATATACACAATGGAATACTATGCAGCCATCAAAAGAAATGAAATCTTGCCATTTGCGACAACATGGATGGAACTAGAGCGTATCATGCTTAGCGAAATAAGTCAAGCAGAGAAAGACAACTATCATATGATCTCCCTGATATGAGGAAGTGGTGATGCAACATGGGGGCTTCAGTGGGTAGAAGAAGAATCAATGAAACAAGATGGAATTGGGAGGGAGACAAACCATAAGTGACTCTTAATCTCACAAAACAAACTGAGGGTTGCTGGGGGGAGGGGGGTTTGGATAAGGGGGAGGGATTATGGATATTGGGGAGGGTATGTGCTTTGGGTGAGTGCTGTGAAGTCTGTAAACCTGATGATTCACAGACCTGTACCCCTGGGGATCAAAATATATGTTTATAAAAAATAAAAACTTAAAATAAAATTTTAAAAAGATACCATGAGTAAACTATTAGAAATAAAAATATATAGATGTATCACATGATAGAAAGATAAAAGCCCCTAAGCCAAAGGATATGAAAATATTCTCAAGAGTAATATAGCACATCACAAACAATCCATGATTTCTGGAAAGAATGACCTAAAACTAAATACTTATGTTTTGTTTGAGGAGTAAATAAGTCCCACTGTCATGGGCAAAAAAAAAAAACAACACACTATTATTATTCCCGAGGGCAATGATAGAAGGGTAGGGTAGCATCATCCCCAATTGGTATCCTCTCTTCTGTATTTCTCAAAAAAAAAAAAAAAAAAAAGGCTGGAGGGGAGAGAAGGCTGGAGTTCCTTGGTAAAAGAAGATTGTTAAATTCTTTTCTCTGAGACCTCTGAGAACCTTTAAAATGGTAATGTTGCACTGTGAATCTCTAAGAGTATACGGTGTTTCTTAGATTTATTTTAATTTATTTATTTATTTTTAAAAAGATATTATTTATTTATTTATTTGTCAGAAAGAGACACAGCAAAAGAGGGAACACAAGCAGGGGGAGTGGGAGAGGGAGACAAAGGCTTCCCGCTGTGCAGGGAGCCCAATGAGGGGCTTGATCCCAGGACTCTGGGATCATGACCTGAGCCGAAGGCAGAAACTTAACGCCTGAGCCACCCAGGCACTCTTCATTTAATTTTTTAAAGATTTACTCATTTGTGAGAGAGGGGTAGAGAGAGAGAATGCATGCATGTGGAGGGAGAAAGGGAGAGAATCTTCAAACAGATTCCCCGAGCTTAGAGTCCAACACGGGCCCAAGATCACAGCCTGAGCTGAAACCAAGAGTTGCACATTCAACCAAGTGAGTCACTGAGTTGGTTTCCTAGATTTAAGCACTAACTCTCCTATTCTCGGGAAATGCATATTGAAATATTTAAAGACAAAGATCCATGATATAACTTAGGCTCATATGGTTCCAGGCAACAAAACAAAACATGCACCCATTTGTGTATATTTATGTGTTTATACACTTAGACATACACATGTAGAATAAGGCAATGGGGCAAAAATGTTAACAATAGTTGAATGTGAGTACAGGTGTATGGGTCTTTTGTTTTTGCTCTGTACTTATCATGCAACTCTGTGGTAAATAAAAATCATTTTCAAATAAAAAGCTTAAAGAAATGAGACAAAAGAAACCCACAGAAAATCGAAACAATACCAAGTTCACTGTTTTCAAGACACAAAGCCAGTAAGCTGTAAGGTTATCCTCTCATTTTTCAAAGTCTTATGAAAACTATGCAAGTGTGTGGACATTCACCAACAGCCATGATGGACTGATTATGTGACATGGGCCTAGTTCAAGAGTTGGTATTTGCCCATGTTGGTTAAGTCATTCCGAAAAGAAACATCAATGTAAATGGACATACATTCTTGTATTTTAATAATTCTATTTAAGTTAAGTATCCCAAGGTTTCTATTCTTCTATGTTCAAAGTAATTATAATAGACATTGTAATTTGGTAAATTTTAACAAAACTATTTTTTAGAAAGCCTTAAAAAATTAAGTATTGACAAGTTTAATGAAAAACAAGGAAGGAACATAAGATGATAATAAATAAAAGATATTTTATAGCTGGAGAGACGATTTCTTCTAAAAGCCTTTTTAAATAAATAAGTGTGACCTAAGCTTAAATAGGCTGCATTTATATGGGAATTCTGATAATATAATTCTACTTTTGCTAGGGTATGAGATACTTGACCTAAATGCACTAAATATACTCTAATTTTGAACTGTCCAGAGACCAGGAAAATAATCTAATACTGATTTTATAAAAAACAACAAAAAATTAAGCAGAGTTCCTTCTTAGTGATTTAATTCTGTCATACTCAAACAAGAGGGTAGAAAAATCTTTGAAATATTCTCTACACTCCAGGTTTAATATTTTAGTAATGGATGTGACACTTACCACCCTCACCTGGTTTGAGATCCAGGGCAGGCAGAGACTCCGAATGCAGAAAATACAAGGTTGGACTAACAGTAAATAACACATAATTGTCATGGCGCTCATCTAGGATGATGAGTACCAAATCTCCAACCTGAAAACTGAATAAAGGAATATAATTTATTGTCTCAATAGTTACTGCCTCACTCTTCTGAAAACCTTTAAGTATATATTCTGCAATGTTCCACTCTATATTCAAATATCAATGCATTATTAAAACTCACATTAACACATGATCTTTTTTTTTTTTTTAACTCTACCCTGCTCCCGTTGGGAGTGCTGGTCATACATAGCACATGTTCAAAGGGTGATGCCCATGACACTCAAAGACCAAAATTTTTAAATTTCCAATATTATTGTTTAAAAAAACAAAAGTAATGCTTGGATGAGGGGGAGAGAAAAACACTATTATAGTCACCAACCACAGGAAGAAGCTATTCATCTCCGTCTTCCATCTTAGAACATGAAACAAATTCCAAGTGAACTTATTTACAGTCATAGTGGAAAAGAAAGACTACATACTATTTCTTCTGTCTCCAGCTTTAGAGCTCTTTAATTTGAAAGAAAAACCTACTGTGCTCAGTTCATGTACTTATAGGGTTAAACAGGATAGTGAAAATTAATGCTTTGGGGTGAAGGCCCAAAAGGAGGAGCAAGGAAAGAAAGAAGTGGGTACAACTGCCCATATACTTTAATCGGTTTTGTGTCTTCAGAATCATTTTTAGAATGTTGTTCAAAATATGAACAGGCATTTAAAGTTAATCTTAATCTTTTGACCTTACTGAATTTATCAGTTCAAGTAGTTTTTTGATGGAACCTTTGGGGTTTTCTATATAGTACCATGTCATCTGCAAATAGTGTAAGTTTTACTTCTTCCTTGCTGATTTGAATGCCTTTTATTTCTTCTTCTTGTCTGACTGCTGTGCCTAGGACTTCCAATACTATGTTGAGTAAGAGTAGTGATAGTTACCAGAGGGGAAGCGGGTAGTGGCGATGGATGAAAATAGGTGATGGAGATTAGGAGTACTTTTATCATGATGAGCAGTGAGTAACACAGAATTGTGGAATCACTATATTGTACACCTTAAACTAATATAACACAGTATGTTAACTACACTGGAATTAAAAGTAAAAACTTAAAAAAAAAAATAAAGTTAATCTCAGATTTCTTAGTTGTCAAGATAATTTAATTTAGTACGTCCTGTACCTGAAAAATCATCAAAATCACTGGGAAAGCTTTTAAAGGATAATAGCTTTTTCCTTAATTGTTCATCGGACAAATACTTGATGCCTTACCTAACAAGATGTGGCAGGAATGGTTTTGGCTAAATACCAGAAGACCTTCAAAAAGGTAGGCAGGGCCTCTCTTTAGGCAGTTAAATATTTTTTTTTCTTTTAAAGCTCATCTCAAAACTGGATTTGGTTTGACATACAGCTGATACATAAAAGCAGATACCAGCTACCTTTCTAACATCACTGAGAAAAGATAAAATTCTAATTAGAAGTTCAAGGCCAGAAACCACAGATGTCTGACAACCAAAAATTTAGTTGACAGACCTATTTTAGACAAAAATAAAGGGTCTTGTAAAAATATCTAGTTTACTGATTTTTGTATCTGTCCATAGGTATAGGATATGTGCTGTTCACGTGTTCATGTGCTGCTGGCAATGCTTTTGAAAAACTTTATTACAGAGATCCTCCTTTTAATAGCCCATGCCAAAAACCAACATATTATGATGGGTAATGGGGTAATGGAAGACTGTCTATGAAATTATTCAACTGATAAATAGCATATTATGAATTTGTAGTAGTATATCAATAAAATGAAATCTGAAAAATAAAAATGAGGAAACAGTATGACTTAAAAAAATCTGACTCTCCAACCTACAATGTAAAAGGAAATAGGATGTAAAAGAGGTGGCATTTAGATGAAAAGTAGAGTCAAAAGGAATATTTGTGTATAAATGATAATTGAAGCTGTAATGACTTCAAATATAATGCTAATGTTTCCAAGAATAATTTAGGAAAACTATACTTTTTAATAAAAAATTTTTACTACCAATGGGTACAAAACAGCTTAATGCACTTGAATCTGAAGGATTACAGCCACTGAAAAATATTTTCATTAACAATTCAATAAATTAATAAATTTTTAAAAATTAATAAATTTATTTCACATGGAAAACAGAAAATATCAATATAATACTTACTCTCTAATAGCTATCTTTTCAGAATGCCTTGAGGATACCGAAGACATGCTCTGAGACATCTAAAAAAAAAAAAAAAAAAAAAAAAGAATAAAGTTTATAAAATTAAAGCACCACATATATTTATTAGGTCCTTGTTGCAAAAATTTCTTTTGATGTCACACATATTCACATCTGTGTCCCAGCTTTTAAGAGTCCAAATATGATGTTCACTAATGTAATTGCTTTCCATCAACAATGACTTTCAGTGGGCAAATTCACCTACATTTTTTTTTTTTAAGATTTTTTATTTATTTATTTGACAGAGAGAGATCACAAGTAGGCAGAGAGGCAGGCAGAGAGAGAGAGAGAGGAGGAAGCAGGCTCCCTGCCAAGCAGAGAGCCCGATGCGGGACTCGATCCCAGTACCCTGAGATCATGACCCGAGCCGAAGGCAGCGGCTCAACCCACTGAGCCACCCAGGCGCCCTCACCTACATTTTTATATATGGTATTTTTTAAGTCAAATTTGGCTGCATTAAAAACTTTAAATATAAAATCGTATTTTATTTATATTTACACAGTTAATATTAAATATATCACAGAATAGAGATTGACAAGTTTTGGAGAAGCGCTTGCCAATTATAACACATCAGTTTCAAATCTTTCATTTTGGTAAAAGAACAAACCAAAAAACTCTTGAGCAAAATCTTATTCAAAGGTCCAATATCTAACTAGGAAAAACAAATATAATACTCCTCTGGTTAAAATAAGGGTGGGAGAAAAAAGTCCCGAGAATTGGTAAAGTCCCTCACTTACCTCCAAGGCAACTTCTGAGAACTTCAGTTTAAAAACCCACTATTCCCAGCAAGGGCTAAATAATGAGCCCTTAAGGGGCTTAAATTAAGACCTTGAAAATTAATTCCTCTCCTGATGAGCACAATGGAATGGGACTTGCTAGCTGATGTAGTGCTGCCTTAGCCCAGCTGGGACTGCTTGCTTTTCAAACAGGCTTTAATCCATTATTTAATACCATCACACGATACATGGGACATGTGTCCCATGGTCTTGGGGCCTGAAAGGATGGCAATGATGCCTATATTTCCCAAGCAGAGTGGGTCCATTACACAGTTGTACAAATCAAGGACGGCTAAATGAATTTCTCTTTGTTTAAGAAGTCTAATTCTGATGCCCTCGGAACATTATCTGGAACGATGCAGGGTCTCACTAGCATTTGGAAACAAAATAAAACGAACAACAAATAGTAAATAGAAAGGCCTAAAAGTGTAGTAACTTTTCAGAATCATCGAAATGGTCTATATGCTGCCAGTGAAGACAAGTCTGATTTTCCATTTTCCAGACCATATTCAATTTTATTTTGATTTTTAAGTTTTTCATATATTTATTATAAAATAAACGAGGGCTGAGATTTAAGAAAACACTGTGTGAAAACAGTTGTAAACTGATATGAAAGTATGCTTTACACTAAATTACATCTTGGGGTGGGAGTGGGGTACTCTTTGGATCTGAAGAATAAAAAGCTTTCATTCATAAACACTTCCCAAGTATCAACTGTGTACCAGTTGCTAGTCTAGGTGCTAAGAACACAGAAAATTGATTATAATCCTTGCCAGACACAGCTTATATTCAACTGGAAATACTGCATAAAACAGCATACTGAATGATGTCTGGGATAGGCAATTCTTCTTAGTCTTTGTGAACAACAGTTTCCTCTACTTAGAAAAATAGTAAATAGCCTTAAGATTATCTTGGTGATAAATTGACTAGAATGACTATAGACTAACTGACTATATGACCAATGACTGTAGAATTAAGATGTGATTTACACTGTTTGAGTTGGGGAAGAAAGGCATATGAAAGACAGCAGATGTTTTCCTATAAGACACAATTTTTAAAAGCTCAATTCTAATCAGTACCTTAAAGTTTTCAAAAGTACTGAACACAGGCCTTAGATTATTCCTATTTTGTTGTAAATTACAATTATTAGACCTTGAAAAATTAAGTAATTGCTTTATTAAAACATGTAAGATCAACTATATAACTGTTCAAGTAACTGGTTAGGTTTGCAGGTGACAGCAGAGCCAAGATTAATTCAAAACCATGTAGTCTCTCATGCAAGGTGTCAAGGTCAAACAGCTCAAGTTAAATTAAAAAAAAGAGGAAAAAAAAAAGAGAAAAAAAGGGGAAGGGATACTATGTGTGTATTAATTATTCACACTTCCATGTGAACATGTTAATTTTCAAAAGGCCTATGAAGAATACCTTTAACTTTGTTACGGACTTAAGAATCCTAACTTGATGTTATAAATACACATAATTATGGAATCCTAAGTGATCATAGCTTTTAATCAGAAAACTGCTTTGATTTTATTGATTGATTTTAACATTATATTAGTAAGGTAGTCCACTTGGTCAGTTCTACGGCCACATATAGTAACTCTGAGAATCAATTCATTAATGACCCACATGGCCCAATGAAACTACTAGAAATAAATTAATCAAGCTGTATACATCTCTGATGGTATTTATAGTGAAAGAAAATGCAAAACATTTTGAAATGTTAGTATCTATTTGGTAAGAAAAATAACTTACCAGTCTTTGATTTAACCGCTTGTTTTCTTCTTCTTTCAACTGTAACGTCTGCAGGAGAAAAAAAAGACCCCTGTGGTTTAATCCCTTGTACCTTCTCAAATTGAAACTTAGTAATTGTCAAAATTTCCTGAATTTTCACATTAATGTTCTGATCTACTATGAAATATTAGGATATTCTTTTTTATGGGTCTTTTCCAACTGTTTTAATTATTTACAGGCTTAAGAGAGAGTTAGAATAATTTTAGGTACATTTGCCTAGGCCTAGAGTTCTCAGAATTTTACATGCATTAGAATTACTTGTGACACTTGCAAATATGCAGTAAGTAGCTGAGCTCTTTCCCCAAAGACTCTGTAGGGAATAGATATGAGACAGGGATAGGAATAGGTATGGCCAAAGAGGATTCTGTAGTTGTAACCCACAGCCCACCTGATTCTGACAAAGGTGATCACACAACCCTTTAATTAAAAAAAAAAATGTAGAAAATCTTAAAAGCCCAAGGAATGAAAAGTAGTCTATGACCAAAGATATGTTAACTTTAAATCAAAATTACATATAACACGGTAGTACAGCTGGGAGGAAACTACTACTGCCAATTTTTTCTTGTTCAATTAATTTCTTAAAAATCCCTTTTCTTCTTCATTATTCATATTCTATTTTTGCCCAATTCTAGAAAATATTTACCTTGCTTTTGAAATACTTAAGTTCATAATTATAATGTTCTGTGCATTTTGAACCATTACTGAATAAAACCATTATTCCATATATTCATTTTATAAAGAACACCAATCTTTCTTACTGATAGAGACTTCAATTATTGGGAAGAAATGAAAAGGAAAGGACTGAGTTACTACTGCCAAACATTTAGCCAGTTGGATTAAAAAAAAAAAATGACAGGATTTCTCAAAACGTTAACCATTAAAGTAACCATTAAAAGCAAGATTAACTTATAAACACAACTGTGTATGTTTTCAATACAAGGTTTATGTAACTGCATCTCCAAAGTGAACATAGCAAACATTGTATTTCAAGAAAGCAATTTACTTACTCGTTCTAACAGCATTATTCTCTGTTTTTCTTCAGAGAGCATATGAATATTTTCTCTAAAAGAGAATGATTTATTTTAGTTTAAGTTGTTAAAAATTCTGAACTTACATTTTCCAATAAGATTTGGAAATTTTATATTAAGTGTAACTATTAATACAGAGCACTTAAAAAATTTAAAGGTCTGTACTGAATTTTCAAAAGCAGCCTATTTAAATTAGGATACATTTCAATGGTATATATTCTTTGTACCAGGTCTTGAACCTAGGTCTATAAACTGTTTGAAATTATAAGCAAAACTTTGTGCATGCATTTTTCTAGAGATAAGGTCTTCTAAATTTTAAGTCCCCCCCCCCCACTCTTCTTCCTCTTTGTGGGGTTAATCTATATTACCAATCAAGTGGTACTTCTTGGGTGGCTTCACCATTAAAACTAGAAACAAAATAAAATTCTACACATACTTGAGTAAGCTACAGAACTTAAAGTTTTATTTTATAAAAAATAAACCAAATATCAATAGACTTCACAAGTATTACTAAATGGCTATAAATGTGCCATGTGTGAATCTGCCCATCACACTAAAATACTCAAAAAACTAACACCTCCATCACTTACCTTTTTTGCAAGGCAGGGAGAACACTGAAATTCTACTCTCCTATCATATTTCAAATACACAACACATACTGTATGTGTGTGTGTGTGTGTGTGTGTGTGTGTGTGTGTGTATACATATCCACATATCCTCAGGTCTTATTCATCTTTTTTTTTTAATTAAAAAAAATTTTTTTAAAAGATTTTATTTATTTATTTGACAGAGAGCGAGATCACAAGTAGGCAGAGAGGCTGGCAGAGAGTGAGAGAGGAGGAAGCAGGCTCCCTGCTGAGCAGAGAGCCTGATGTGGGGCTCGATCCCAGAACCCTGGGATCATGACCTGAGCCGAAGGCTTTAACCCACTGAGCCACCCAGGCGCCCCGGTCTTATTCATCTTACAACTGAAATTTTGCACCTTTTCCTCCCACCTCCTGGCAACCACTTTTCTACTTTACCAGTCTGATTTATTAAAGATTCTTCATATGGGGATACTATGTAGTATTTGTCTTTCTCTGCCTGGCTTATTTCACTGAGCATAATGGCCTCCAGTTTCATCCACACTGTTGCAAAGGGCAGAATTTCCTTCTTTCTTATGGCTGAGTAATAATCCATTATATATTTTTATTCACCATTTTATCTATTCCTCTATCAAGAAATACTTAGGATGCTTCCTAAGTATGCTGGCTACTGTGAATAATGCTGCAATGAACATGGGAGTACAAGAATCTCTTTGAGATAATGACTTCATTTCCTGTGCATGTATATAATCAGAGGTGAGACCGCTGGATCATATGGCAGTTCTACATTTAATTTCTTGAGGAACCTCCATACTGTTTTCTATAGTGGCTGCGCCAGTTTACATTCTCACAAATGGTACATAAGGGCTCCTTCTTCTCCACATCCTTGCCAGCTATTGTTATCTATTGATTGTAAAAACAGACATCCTGATAGATATGAGGTAACTGTTATCTTGTGGTTTTGATTTGTATTTCCTTGATGATTAGTGACACTGAGGAACTTTTCACATACTTGATGGCCATCTATATGTCAACTATGAAAAAACATCTGTTTTTTTTTGCCCACTTTTTAGCTGGTTTGTTTCTTTGCTATTGAGTTTTGTGAATTCGTTACGTATTTCAGACATTGATAATTTATCAGATAAATGATTTGCAAATATCTACTCCCACCTATGGCTGGCCTTTTCATTTTGTTGATGTATAGAAGCTTTTTAATTTGATGAGGCACCACCTATTTATCTTTGTTGCCTTTGCTTCCAGTGAAAAAGCAGAAAATCAATGCCAAGGCCAATGTCAAGGATCTCACCTCCTATATTTCCTTCCATGAATTTTACGGATTCAGGTTATGTTCAAGTATTTAATCCATTTTGAGGTGATTTTTATATATGACATTAACACAGGGATCCAATTTCATTCTTTTGTATGTGGCTATCCAGTTTTCCCAGCACAATTTATTGAAGACATTGTCCTCTCCCCATTAGTTTTCTTGGCTACCTTGTCAAATTTTAGTTGCTTAGTATGGGGGGATTTATTTCTGGGATCTCCATTCTGTTCCACTGAGCCATGTGCTTATGCCACCTGTCTGATTCCACAGCATTTTAAGACAGTTTGAAATCAGGAAATGTGAGGTCTCCAGCTTTGTTCCTCTTACTCAAGATCGCTCAGGCTACTTGGTGTTTTGTAGTTTCACATGAATTTCAGGATTGCATTTTTCTATTTCTGTGAGAAATGCCACTGGAATTTTGATACAGATTGCATGAAATCTGCAGATTGCTTTGGTTAATAGACATTTTAAACAGTATTAATCTTGCAATCTAAGAACACAGGACACCTTTCCATTTATTTTTGTGTCTTCTTCAATTTCACCAATATGTTTTAGTTTTCAATGTAAAATCTTTCAGCTCCTTGGTTAAATTTATTCCTAGGTATTTTATTCTTTTTGATGCAATTGTAAATGGGACTATTTCCTCAAATCTCTGTTAGTTCACTATTAGCATATAAAAACACTACTGAGTTCATTCCTGCAACTTTACTGAATTTATGATTAGTTCTAACAGTTTTTGGTGGTCTTTAGGGGTTTCTACATATGTCATATCATCTGCAAAAAGAAAATTTCATTCTTCTTTGCCAGTTCGGGGTTTTAAAATTTTTTTCTTGCCTAATTGCTCTGGCTATGACTTCCAGTGGTGAGAGTGGGCATCTTTGTCTTATTCCTGATCTTAAAAACCTTCAGCTTTCCACTAGTAAGTGGATTTTTCATATGATCTGGGTTTCTCATATATGGCCTTTATTATGCTGAGATACATTCACTCTATACACCTAACTTTGTTAAGAGTTTTTATCATGAAAGGACGCTGGAAATTTTGTCAAATGCATTTTTTCTTTCATATATTGCAATGATTAAATGATTGTCATCCTTTGTTTTGTTAATGTGGCATATATCATACTAATTTGCAGATATTGAGCTACCCTTGTATACCTGGAATAAATCCCATTGATCACGATGGATGCTTTTATTTTTTATTATTTTATTTATTTATTTGAGAAAGCGAATAAGAGAGATCATGAGTGGGATGAAGGGCAGAGGGAGAAGCAGACTCCCAGTTGAGCAGGGAGCCCGATGAGGGACTCGATCCTGGGACCCTGGGATCCTGACCTGAGATGAAGGCAGACACTTAACTGAGTCACCCAGGCGCCCTGTGTGCTCCTTGTAATGTACTATTGAATTCAGTTTAGTACCATTTTGCTGACAATTTCTGCATCTGTTCATTAGGAATATTGCTCTGGATTTTTCTTTCCTTCCCTTGTCAGGTTTTGGTATCAGGGTAATGCTGGCTTCATATAATGAGTTCAGTGGAGTTCTTTCCTCTTCCGTGTTTTATAAGAGTTTCAGGAAGTTTGGTATTAGTTCTTCTTCAAAAAAATGTTTGACAGAATTCACCAGAGAAGCCATCTGGTCCTGGGCTTTTCTTTGCTGGGAGGTTTTTGATTACAGATTCAATCTCCTTAGCTATTAACTAGCCTGTTGAGATCTTCTCTTTCTTCATGATTCAGTCAGTCTTGTTTGGTTGTATGTTTCTAGGAATGTATCCATGTCTTCTAGATTGTCCAATTTGTTGGGAATAGTTGTATACAGTAATCTCTTATGGCTCTTTGTAGGTCTGGTACTGTGGTAATGTAGTATTGTAATTTAATGTTTTAAATTCTTTTGCATGTGTAATTCACAGATTACATTTTAAGCAACCTGACTGAGGCAGGAATTCTATCTTCTAAATGTTAATTCTTGTAGGAAGAAGCTTTGCCTAACATAAGGTCACAAAGACTCATAAGTTTAGCTTTTACATTTAAGTCCATGATCCACTTTGTTAATCTGTCTTGTAAAGTAAACAAAAGATCCAGTTTCACTCTTTTCATGTGGATATCCAACTGTCCCAGCACCATTTTTTAAAAAGGCTATTATTTCTCCATTGAATTGTTGTCTTGGCAGCTGTGACCATAATGTAAGGGTTCAACTGACTATGAGAGCTTACTTCTGGACTTTCAATGATTTATAAACATATACATTCACATATACAAGCACACAGATATAGATGAGGCTACCACCACCGTCTTGATTGCCCTAGCTTTGTATTAATTTTTGTAATAAGGATGTGGACATTTCCAACTTCATTCTTCTTCTTTGCATATTGTTTTGGTTATTTTGAGTTCACTGCATTTCCATATGAATTTTAGGACCCACTGTCCACTTCTGGAAAAAAGGCATACTTCAACAGCAAATACTGTGCTGAATCTGCACATCACAAGAGTACTGCTACCTCAACAAGATTAAGTCCCCCCCCCACTTTAAGATTTCATTTTTAAGTAATCTCTACACCCGGTATAAGGTTTGAATTTACAACCCCAAGATCAAGAGTAGTATGCCCTACCAACTGAGCCAGCTAGGTGTTCCAAGATTAAGTCTTCTAATCAATGAACATGGGATTTTTTAGGTCTGCAATTTTGTTAAATAATATTTTATAACCTTCAGTGTATATGTCTTGAGCTTCTTTTATTAAACTTATTAAATATTTAGACTTTTAGTGAAATTCTTGGGATTGTCAATAACAAGAACATGTTATAGATACAAATAAAGATAGTTTTATTTGTTCCTTTCCAATATGGAATGGATGACTATAATTTCTTTTCCTTGCCTGAGTGCCCTTTATAGAAGAATGGATCTTTTTCTTAATTTTTAGGGGAAAAGCATTCATTCTTTCATCACTGAGTATGATCTTACTTGTGGGTAAGATGCCTTTTATTAAATTAAGGAAGTTCTCTTCAGTTCTTGCTTTACTGAGTGCTTAAATAAAGTATCTGTTTATTGATACTGATAGGGTATATTACATAAACTAATTTTTAAATGTTCGGCCAATATTGCATTCCTGAGACCCAGTAAGAATCCCCTTTATGTATTGTTGGATTTGGACTATTAGTATTTTGCTGAGAACATCTGAATCTATAGTTATGAGATATTTTCATAAGTATAAGAACTGAACTTGATGTGGAGTTTCTCATTCAATAGGACTTGGAAGGGTTCTAAGATTTTAATTCCTAAGGAGTTTAATGCTAGTTCTGATACTGCTTATTTAGAGAAGGAACCTGAAGAATGACTGTTAAACTACCATTTTTAATTTTTCTAAAATAAGCATTTAAAGTTATTTAAAATAACTTTAGAAACACAAACAGAAAATTAAGAAAAACTCCTAAAGTTGGTTGAAATAAGTAGAAATCCAGCATATTTAACAAGCCAATTAGAAAAGGACCAAATTGGCATTACTATCCCTAGCTTCAATTTTCTTTTTCTTAGTTTCACTGAGGTCTAATAATTGATATGCAAAAATCTGCACATACATTTCATATACACATCTTGATGGGTCTAAACATATGCATACACCATGATACCACCACCACAACCAAGGAACCAGATATATCCATCAAATTAAAAAATTTCTGTGTGTGTGTATAAGAAAAAGGAAGGGAGAAATTTTAATGTAACACTAGTCTTTTCCTTACGCTTCCCTACTCCACATTCAAAGCAGTCTACTTTAAAAAATGCTACTATGTTAAAAAAAATCTTCAGTCTTTAATACATCTGTATTATTTTTTGGTATATAACATAAAATATAGGTTACCCTCCACCAATAAGCAACCAGGTATTACTCCAATGTCTCACGTCTTCTTCCAAACTCATTTAAAATGCCATCAATTTCCATACATCCATGGGTTTACTCAAGAGAACCAAATCTAGTAATCTATTTACCTGTGACTTTATCAACAATATACAGAATTATTATCTACATAGCTTAAGACTGCATCTTAACATCCAGCAGGATAAATTCCTACTCGCTGATAATTTTGAAAGTTATCACTGTTTTTTTGCACATATATTTTTCTGTATGAATTTTAACATCCAACATCAAATTTTACCTACTTATCCTGCTGGAATTTTAAATGGGTATAAATAACTGAATAAATCTGTATTTAAAAACAGTATCTTTATAACACTATACTTTATCATCTTCAACTATCAAGCCTTTTAGTACCTTTCATATAGTTCCACAGCTTTCTCCACAAGGGTCTTGCATATTTTTTGTTAAATTCATTACTAACAAATAATTTCCTTATATTTTCATTGGGACCTCACACACACACACACACACACACACACACACACACATATATATTCCCATCAGCTTTTGCTGGTAAATAGATGCAAACTGCTCTATTTTGATATATTTAAGACATACACTCTGATGCAGTCTTACTACTTTTAATAGTCTGTTAGGTCTATTTGAAAAGGATATTATCATGATATCATGACAGTTAAGACTTTACTTGCCAATTTTTATTGTTTATTGTCTTGCAGAATGGTGATGGTGACAGCTGGCATTCTGGCATTCTTCCTAAAATTACGGAAAATGCTTCTAAATGTTTCAACATTGAATATATTTGCTATGTCTCATGTATACTCTCTCAAACTAACAAAGTTCACTTCTATTCATAATTTACTAAGTTTTTAATTATTGCATTCCTGAAATACTCCACTGAGTCATGATGATCATCTTAATACTCCATTGTATTTAAAATGCTGGAATTGTCTTGTGGACTTTTTACACTTATATTAACAAATGAGATTAACTTTTATCTTATTCTGTAAAATTTTTAAAACCATACCTGCAGTTATGGTTATACTCATTCCACATATTTACTTGTACCTACTTTTGCTTAATATTTTATTTATCACATCTCATATACTTTTACCAATTTCATTTTCTAATACAGATACTTGAGGTTATTTAATTCTTCCAGTGTTACCACCTTCTTAGTATCTCTCGTTTTTTGATACTTTTGTTTAGATTTAAATAATTAAATTTCGATTTTCTTATCAATACCTATGTTGCATATACAGGTATTCAGATTTAAAAATGTATAAACTTCTAAGTTTGTTACTGATTTTCAATCACTTATGTTTAGTGGCTGGAATTGTATCAATATTTAGACCTTTGAGACTTCCTTTGTGATCTGGTATATAGTGAATTTTCTTGACTGTTTCTGTACTGTTTTATTTTTTACTTCACTGTGCCCTGAGAGGAAATTCTATTAATATGGATCTGAAAAGTTCTCATTCTAGTTTTTTTTTTTTTTAAGATTTTATTTATTTATCAACAGAGATCACAAGTAGGCAGAGAGGCAGGCAGAGAGAAGGAGAAGCGGGCTCCCTGCTGAACAGAGAGCCCAGTGTGGGGCTCTATCCCAGGACCCTGAGATCATGACCTGAGCTGAAGGCAGAAGCTTAACCCTCTGAGCCACCCCAGGCGCACCTCTCATTCTAGTTTTAATCCATTTTTCTTTCAGATACAATTGATAGAAGTTACATTTTCAAGCATCTACGTAACAATGAACTGCTTATGGTAAAACTGCCCTCTCTAAATATGAAAACTTTTTCTTAAGTTTATAAAAACTATTGCTTTGAGTAGCTTATATATTTTTCCCTTTATCATTTTTCTTTAGGTGCTTCTCATATGTAGAATTGGATCCTTTTTTTTTTTTTTTTAAATTCTATTTATTTATTTTACAGAGAGAGATCACAAATAGACAGGCAGGCAGAGAGAGAGAGGGAAGCAGACTCCCTGCTGAGCAGAGAGCCCGATGTGGGACTCGATCCCAGGACCCTGAGATCATGACCTGAGCCGAAGGCAGCGGCTCAACCCACTGAGCCACCCAGGCACCCTGGATCCTTTTTTTTTTTTTTGCCCTGAGTCATTAGGTCAGTTAACTTTCCACATATTTTGACTTATTTCTGTCATTTACATTTTCTAATTACCATGGGTTCTTTAGAGGTTTGTGCCTTGCCTTTCTGAATTATTCATTTCTCTATTTTTCACATACAGTCTTAAAGCCTTATATCTTTCCAAGACTCAAGTTAACCAGCTTCTACTCCTTTTTTTTAAACCAAATGGAAAGCTGCATTTTTACTTTTTAAAAAACTCCTCTGCCTCCTCCCACCCAACACAAACTCATCAAAATAAATATATTTATTACTATAGTAATGCCTTTTCCTCGAGTTAATGGGCCTCAAAATTTAAACAGTTCTATAAATAAAAATAGTCTGACACTACTGCAATGATCATTATCTTGGAGGCCTATGAAAAGTCTGGTGCACATAAAAAGTATAACAGGTCAAAGTGATTCAAATACACACAATCAGCAGTATTAAAATATTTCTCAAATCTACAGCTTAAACGAATTTAAATGGCACAACTTTCAGATATATGGGCTGTGGGCAACCAGCAGTGCTACACGTATTTCCTATCTTGAGTGCTTTCAGCTTAGACAAGTGCACTAGTGCTGTAAAAGCATGTATTACTTAAGGCAGTTGAAGACATATGTACTTACTGTACAGACATCATGCTTGTCTCCATTGCTGAATCAACTTTTCCTTCATCTTGTGTTTCCATGGCTGATCTCTCTGTTTCACCTGGGAGTTCAGGTGCACAAGCTCCATAAAGTTCTGGGGCTGCAGCTACATATGCTGAAGGAACAAAACTGCTACTACGCAGCTTACTGACTTCTTCTTCAAGTTTTTTCTTTTCCTCAAGCAAACGAGCTCGATCTTCAGATAGTGACTCTATCAAATCTGAAGGCCCCCCCAAGTTGAAATAACATTATAAAACATTTCATATGATTTTTTAATTTTAAAAATAAAAATATATTGTGAAATATTACTAACCTTTATCTCGCTCTTGCTGTTGCATTGTACTTTTCAACTTATCACTAAGATCATTGATTATGTTTTCTTTTTTCATTTTCTCTCTTGTTAAAACAGTGTTAAAATTGGTCTGGAACAAGAGAATGACAACTACTTAAATTACCTGCATGTACACAGCAGCTAGGGCTAAAGAAACTAGCCAATATTTTTGCATGGTGCATTTGTATGTGGAGAAGATAAAATGCAATTCACAAATGATGTTAATTTTTGATAAGAATGTCCTACTGTGGTAAAAACAATGTCACTGGGTTGTCCTGAGGTTCCATATTAAGATATGCTCCAATTTAATTCCTTAAAAATGAATTCTATTTTTTCATTATTATCTACATATCTATTGTCAAAGGAAAAGCATGAGCAGATGATTTTAAAATTGGGAAGAAAGAAAACAAGTGTTGTTATCCACTTTACTTTTTCTTTAATAATCTTTCCGCTTCTGGAATCTTCCTTTAATCTTACAGCTAAGTCTTGATTACCACAGTAATATTTTATAGAGATGACTTTATCCCATCTTCTTCTCCTTTCTGGACATTTGCAATAGCCACTGCACATGTAGTGAATAATAACCGGATCTGTTACTCCTTTAATTTTTTATAAAAACTTTCCTACTGTGAAACGCATATATCAAAGTGCCTACACAGATTACATAAGCCCATCTGGCAATTCTAACCACAGTTTCTTTTATAAAGATGACTGAATTGTTAACAATTACATTTATAAGATCTCCATTAAGATCTTCCTTAAACTTAAAAGCAATAGCTGAATGGTAAATGATCTAAATTGATTCTTCCCATCTGCCCAGCATTTCCAATTCCAAATTTAATAATCTATGATCTTTCAATCAATGCATAATGCCAATAATACTAAAAACTGGGAGATGACTTAGTATAGCATTTTTAGATCGAAATTAGTTAATTCATTAAAGATTGAGTTAAATACCATTTCTAGCCAGAAAGCATACATGAAGATGCCTTGAACATTTATGATGCTAAGCCATTTCTTTTGTTAAGCCATTTCTCCACATATTATGTATGTATAGAAAATTAACAAATATTTATAATAGTGTTTTAGTCAGTTAATTCATCCCTAATATTTATAAAAGCATATTTCAGCCAATTAATCCGTCCCTTATTTAATTTTGTAAATCAGAAATTGCATATTAGCTCACAAAAGAGCACAGAGAAAGAAAGTGAATGGAAGATATATTTTAAACATAGATGTATATATAAAATATATCCAAGACATATACAAAGGAATTTTTAAAAACAGAGACATCATTAATGATCTCTTCATTGGTAATTCTTCCTTAAAACTAAACTGGCTGCTACTCCACCTCCCTGAACACTTAATTTTGTTGACTTCCATAGCCACATTTTTCCTTTTTCTAGTTATTTTTTCTTATTCCCCCTTTCAGGCTCTTCTTTCATTCCCCAAGCCTTAAGGCTTAAAATAGAAAGTTCCTACAGGTTTTGAACTACACTTCTATACTTTTCTTGAATTCTACAAAGACCTAAATGTAATCACACCACCACAGGAAAAGGAAAATACCACATATATTGAACAAATGTGTATCAACTGCAATATGTTACCTGTTTCAGAAAAATATTCCTTGGGGTAAAAAAAGCAGGTCATTATTCTCCCTGCCCTATCTGTCAGAGCAGGCATCCACTGTCCCCACAGCTGCCCATGTCTAGCAGTTCTCCACTCTTTCTCCCCAACCCAGTTGTACAAATCCAACTGTGGATTTCCTTTATTTTCTCTCCAAGTGCCTGAGGTGAAACACAGCTCCCGAAGAAGGCTGCCACCTAGTCCTTAGTGGTCTGTGCCTGTTTCCCATATAAGCTTTACCCTCTCACCATTCCTCAATATTATTAATCAAGTGAATCAACAAAATTCAACAGTAGGCCACGATTATGTACCACTAGGCTGTCACATGGATAAAAATTATAGGAAGCATAAGAAATTTGTATAGATTGGCATGTAATTTAGAGTAATAAAATCTGAGAGCTTGGAGGAAAAGTTCAAATATGTGCAAAGTAATAGAAGCACTTCCATTTTACAAAAAACCTAATCTGAATTGAAAATGCTTTTATCTTGAGGATATTTAATAAGTATGACAGGGTCAAGGCAGGAAAATCACATGTAAGATATAAGATGCCCTGAGTTACACAAAAAAATTATGTCTGTTAATTTATGTTTATCTTCTTTAGACCTGAAATAAATGAAACAAGGGTTGGGGAACATACCTGTTGTTCAGCAATCAGAGATGTTCGAACATTTTGCATTTCTTCATTCTTTCGTTTCTCTTGCTCTTCAAGTTGTTCTAGAAACTTTGCTTTTTCTTCCTGAAGCTTTTCTTGAAGTTCAGCAACTAGGCTTGAAGAATCTTCTCTGGTAGATTCAATGGCAAGACTTGAAAATTACATACAGTATTAAATTAAAAAAAAAAAATAACATATAATCATAAATATACAAAATATCAAAATTATTTGGCATCAGAAAGGCTATATACCTTCCTTAAACCGAATAGTAATTAATTACTGTAAACCGAATAGTAATTACCGTTAGAGATAATTCTATGTAATCCTCCACCCTTTTTACCTACTAAGGAAAGGGAAGCAAGTGAAAGGGAAAGTTTAACAGAGATTATATACTGACACCAACATGGTAAATGCCTATAATGATTACATTTGATAAATTCAGGGTAACCTGCTTCTACCTGCATTGGGAATATTTTCAATATAACGAATCAATATGCCTCTCAAGAGCTCTGCTTCAAATGTCAGTTCTGCTAATCCCAGAACTGTAATGCACATGACAGAGAAAGAAGAAAACAAACATATGTGAGGATCACATACTTTTGAAAAATCCTTCTTAATTTTTTAAATAGGTTTTAGTTCACTTTGTTAATTACTAAACAAGTAACACAAAACTAAAAGGGAACTTAAATGTTCACACAGCAAATCTACATATTGATCATTCATATTCACCTCCCTCAAAACTAGCTACCCCCTAAGGGGTTGCAGATAAAACACCAGAGGTAAGAGAAGAGGACACACAAGGAGAAAAAGCCCAAACACAAGTTAGTAAGTATTGTAATTTCTGATATAGAAGTTAATTTTATCTTTCAATCCAATAATCTTTTTTAAAAATTATTCTTATTAACATATAATGTATTATTTGCACCAGGGTACAGGTCTGTGAATCATCAGGTTTACACATTTCACAGCACTCACCATGGCACATACCCTCCCCAATGTCCATAATGCAACCACCTTCTCCCTACCCACCCAGCAACCCTCAGTTTGTTTTCTAAGATTAAGAGTCTCCTATGGTTTATCTCCCTCCCAGTCCCATCTTATTTCATATTTTCCTTCCCTAACTCCCAACACCCCCCCGCCCTACCTCTAAATTCCTCAAATCAGAGAGATCATGATAACTGCCTTTCTCTGATTGACTTATTTTGCTCAGCATAATACCCTCTATTTCCATCCACGTCGTTGCAAATGGCAACCTAATAATCTTTTACATCAAAAAAAGTTTTCCCATGAAGTAAATAATTAATCCCACCAAAGGAGTTATAAATATGTTAAACCACAGGAAAGAGGCTTCCATGTTAGCAAATATTCCTAAACTATTTTGGTGACTAAGTCAACTGATTGCTTTAAATGTAGATTTACACAATTTTAAATTACACTTTAATGTTTTTGGAATCAAATAAATAAAATTTATTTGAAAGAGAGAAAAAAAAAGTGGGGGAAGAAGCACAGGGAGAAAAATAAGCAGACTGCGCTGAGGGCAGAGCCCGATGCAGGGCTGCATCCCATGAGCCTGACATTATGACCCAAACTGAAATCAGGAGTCCAATGCTGAACCAGACACTCAACCTACTGAGCCACCCAGGTGCCCCTTGGAATCAAGAGGCATTTTCTAGTCAATGCGGATACTGAAATTGTTTGCTTATAATTATTCCTGATGTAATTTCGTAATATATAAAATTATCATACTATTAATATTATAGCAATTGATAATCATACAAAGAATTGCTATGATTCTTTTATTCATTCTTCCCACTTTACTAATAAAATCAAGCAGTTCATATCAATTTATTGCCCATTTTCCTCTAAGGGATGGTTTTAAATGGCCAAACATGAAATATGCAGTTAGAGACATATTACCTCTATCAAAGTTTGAGATTTCTTAGTTTACAGCAAGATTTCAATTGGGAAATCACCTCAGCCCTTAGGCAGTAGAAAGGATAAGGTAAAAGAGTTGTTTTCGAAGTTCTTCCTTTAGGGCTAGAGGAGTACAGAAGGTAAAAATTAGAGCGCAGATGGAAACCTGACAAGCTACGTAAACCAAGGTGTTACTCAGGAACCAGAATATAAATATGGACTCAATATACTAACAATAAAGTGTTAAGGGTCCAAATTGGTACAGGCAAGGTTTAAGTATTAGGTCTTCTTCAACAGTGCCTAATGTCCACCTTTGGCAAGTAAGAGTTATACTTTGAAGAATTATCCCTACAATTATAGGATAGGTGAGTTGTTACAGGAAAAACAAAAGGCCAGGTTTCAGGCAGGTAAGCAGGGTGACCATAGTGAGGAATGAAGTTAGAGAAGCAGGGGGGAAGCCAGATCAGAAACAAAAAGTATTTGGATTTTCTCAGCAGTACAAGGTAAAGTCATTAAAGAATCTTGTCTAGAGAGAATGACAGAATATAAATTTAGGTTTGTCAAAGACTGTTATGAGGATTTTGGTGAAAATATGGAGCACAGTAACAAAGAAAGGAGAGATTTCAGCATGAGAAAGGATGCTAAGAATCCTGTGAGAGTGTGTGGGGTGTGTGTGTGTGTGTGTTATGCACAAAGATGGGTAGTATTTGTAATTTCTAGGGGTCTTGTAACTTTGGGCTGCCTGATGCACCTTTATTTCAAGTGTCAGTGCTGTGCTAGGATGGGGCAGGTAGGGGAGAAGACAGTTCTAGGCATACAAGAATGTGCAGACACATCATTGCCTCTTTGTACTTTTTCTTAGATTTAAAGATTATTTATTTATCTGAGAGAGAGTGATAGACAAAGACAGAGAGAGAGCATGAGCCGGGGGAGGAGCAGAGGGAGAGGGAGAAGCAGACTCCCTGTTGAGCAAGAAGCCCGACGTGGGGCTTGATCCCTGGAATACAGGATCATTACCTTTGTAAATACGTAATTATTCCAAATACCCACAACGAGCACATTAAATGATTAGGTATACACTGATTCATAGGGTAAAAGACTTTTGGTGGCAAAAAAAATAAAGGAGAGCTTAAGACACAAAGAACAATAATCCTACAGTGTTGGGGTCAGGGGTTTCTTGTGATTATATATGCTATGTCACATTGAGACTCCTGTTGGAAAAGGTTCCAGGGAACTGTTAGCCACATCATTCCATTGTATTTTATACTACTCTACAACCTCAAATGGCTCTGTCATTAGGGGGAATTAACCCCAGCAATGGAATAATAATAGCTAAAGTAAGTTTTATTTTTTGTAGCACCACAGCCACACTTTCTTTGGGGAGTAAGGAGATACGTGTGTGCTGGGTACCCGCAATCTAAACTTACATAATCCTGTCTTATATTAATATCCCCAAACGGCCTTAAAATTAGAACTGAAGGAAGCAGATAGGTGAGTTGTTACAGTTGAAGTTTCCACACTCTTACATAGAACCTGAAATAAATCATAAATCATTTCTGGTTGATAGGTTACCCCACCATTAATAAATTAGTGTATGCTAGTCAAAAGATTATTTTATACCCAACATTTCTAGAAAATTTGCATTGAATACAAACTAGACTGTCATGATGCCTGAACTATTTCCTATCATTATATTAGATTTGGGCCTAGTAAACAAATATTGTTTACTGTGGGTTTTAAACGTTTTTCAGATTAAGTCTGTAAAACTGAAATGCTCTTCCTATACTCACCCAAATCTATATCAACTACTCCCTGGAGGTACAGCTATAAACAGTAAAGTAGGCAGATTTGTAATCATAGACACACACACATTCTCTGCACTCATTTTCTTTGTACAGAGGTGTATGAGAAAGCCCCTTCCCCTATTAAAAATAATCTATACTACTGATTTAATTTTTCCCTAGTTATATGGGAAAAAATGTGTCTTACTTTAATTTTGCATTTCCTTAATCCCAGGTAGACTAAAAACTATTCACGTATTGGCTATTTGTATTTTTTCATTGATCTGGTTATTCACATACTCTGTCCATTTTTCTAATGAATACCTTGCCTTTTCCTAACTGATTTCTGGGAGTTCTTTAACATTACAGATACAATTAATACTTTTATTTATATCTTGTTGATGCTTCTCCCACACAGCTGGTCTCTCCATACTGCTTCTGGCATATTCGCAACCAACCAAGTGGTGGAAAGCAGGGAGGTGTGCTGTATCATATCATCATCCCAGCATCATTTCTGCTCAAAGATTTCCACATTCTTTTTCAAGTGTTTCTCCTGCACGACAGAGAAGCCTAGAAACTATGTCAACCAGAACCCCCTTCCCAGTAAGCTCGGAGTTCAAGTTTGCCAATGAAAGATACACAAGATACACAAGATCTGGAATGCTAAGGAAAAGAGAGAGTTTGTCATTCTGTAGAAGTGGCTATGACCAGCTATGTGGGCTGTTCAGTTTATGAGGGGTTTCCAAGTGAACTACCTGCACTGGTGCTATAGTAGACAACTGGTGGACATCTCCAAGAAACTGTAGCAAGTTTCTGACTAGCTACCCACTTCTGGTGCTTCAGATGGCTTTGAACCTACAGATTTTCAAGTCTTTGGCAGCAACTCCTTTACCACGTCCCTCCCTCAGAACTTCTATGAGTTTGGGAAGACCCAATTGTAATATTAAACCCTTTAATCCTGGAATATTTAAAAGAGATTCTGTTTTCTAAATTCAATTCTGACAGATACAAATATGATACTTGGGGAAAAAAGCATAAAGACAGGAATCTGGAATTGATTCTCTGATATGCTTTGATCTGAAGGCAGTAATGACTGTCAGTGCAAAATAGAACTCTGGGAGATTAGGGCATTCCATGGCAGAAGAGCTGATACCTATACCTGTGTGGATCAGGTGATTTAGGTGGCCAATGCCATAGCTGTCCCTACCAATCCCACCAAGCCTTCCTTGCCAGCAGCAGCAGCCTTTACTGCCTCATCTGAAAAGATTAGTGCCAGTTTGCCTGAGGTTCCCATCTCAACAAGCTGATCCTTCTCAACTGGCTTACCTACTATTTAATTACTTCCAGATCCATCTCTACTTTCAAATCCCAGATCCCAGGGGAGTTGAAAATCTAACCAAGGAGGAATTGCAACTGGAAAATTTTTCATTTATTTTGATAGAAATATAGGAAATACGTATGGGGATAGAGCCAATAGGAGTTAGAAAAGGAAAGGCAAACATAATGGTAACTTGGGCCAAAATTGTCTGTAGGGATACAATAATCAGAGACTCCAGATTCAATGTTAACACACTGCTAGATTTATTGCCTGAAACCTGGATGTGATGGCCCACATTAAAGAAAATAAGATGCAAAGACGAGATATTCTAGACCATAGGCAAACAACGGCCTGCAGGGCAGATCCAGCTTTTATTTGTTGTGTAGGTGAAGTTTTACTGCAAAATAGCCACACCCATTCATTTATATTAACTCACTTATCTCTTGCTAGTTGAGCAGGAGGGATAGAAACCATTATCACCTGCAAAGCCTAAAATATTTACGATTGGTCCTTTACACAAAGTTTGCCAACCAGTCTCTGTATCAATGATTCTCAAGGTGTGATCCATAGACCTTAGGGGTGACTAGAAACAGTATCAATGGATCAGTAAGATCAAAACGATTTTCATAATAATACTTAGATGATATTTGTCTCTTACACCTTGTTGACATTTGCACATATGATAAAATCGCTGACACCTAAATATAAAGACAGCAGTGCCAAACCGTACTTTTTTTTTTTTTTAAGATTTTATTTATTTATTTGACAGAGAGAGATCACAAGTAGGCAGAGAGGCAGGCAGAGAGAGAGAGAGAGGAGGAAGCAGGCTCCCTGCTGAGCAGAGAGCCCGATGCGGGACTAGATCCCAGGACCCTGAGATCATTACCTGAGCCGAAGACAACAGCTTAACCCACTGAGCCACCCAAGCGCCCCCAAACCGTACTTTTAATCATTGTTTCTTTACACCAAAGCACCCAAAGTGGAAAAGAAAAAGGCAGATTTATTTTGGAATATCCATGATATAGTAAGAATTATTATTACTGAATCCTGACTACTGACTATGCACCTTTTTAGTACTCAGCGTGATGAAATGAGTACATATAAAGCCACTTACAGAAATATGTCTATCTCACGGAAAAGTACTTGTATAATTCCTTTGGTGTGTGCTGAATTAGCTACTTTTTCATGCTCTACTATTTCTATTTGAAAAACGACAATCTGCGGCACCTGGGTGGCTCAGTGGGTTAAAGCCTCTGTCTAAGGCTCAGGTCATGATCTCATGATTCTGGGATCAAGCCCCCTATTGAGCTCTGCATTGGGCTCTCTGCTCAGCAGGGAGCCTGCTTCCTCCTCTCTCTCTGCCTGCCTCTCTGTCTACTTATGATCTCTGTCAAATAAATAAATAAAATCTTTAAAAAAAATAAAAATGACAATCTTTGGTTATTTAGATTTTTCAACATATTCTTAAGAATGACTAATGTGAGCTTATTAACGTCAATGAACAAATGACAGAATTTATTACCAATGGTTAAGATGTCATTATTTAAAGATAAATTAAAATTTAGAAACCCTGAGGTGCCTGGCTAGCTAAGTTGGTGATCTCAGGACCATGAGTTCGAACCCCACGGGCATAAAAATTATTTAAAAATAAAACTAAAAAAAAAAAAAAAAAAAAAAAAGAATTTAGAAAACTTGTACCTGCCACTATGGGCTTGAGAGTTTTGCAGGATTTAAGATCTTTCTCATAAAACTGGTAGATATAGTAACACATCTGATTTTTCTTTCAATAAAATATGACCGTATTTACAAGATCTACATAACTCAGTGAGCCTGTATTTTTCAAATGGACAATTCATTGTGCTACAAAATTATGCATGAGTAAAATAGCCAAAGTGCAAGACAGAGTTCAATAGATATTAGCATAAACAGCGTGAAAAAATCCATTCTGACAGTTTCATATTCCTTCCTGAAACTTATGTTTAAGAACTTATCGTTTATTGAGAGGGAGGAGTCAAGGTAGTGGGGAATTAGCAGGCTGAGATGACAACAGGGAGCAGGAGATCAGCTAGCTTATCAAACCATTCTGAACACCTACAAATCCAACAGGAGATCAAAGAGAAGAGGAGCAGCAATTCTAGAAACAGAAAATCAACCACTTTCTGAAAGGTGGGACCAGCAAAGAAGTGAATCCAAAGCAATGGGAAGATAAAGACTGCAGGGGGAGGGGCCGGCTCCTGGCAAGTGTCAGAGAAACAGAGCACAAAATCATAACTGAAAAAGTCTGCTCCACTGAGGGACATCAGTCCAGAGGCTAAGCTGGGGTGAAGCCCATGCGGGGACAGCATGGTCTCAGGTCCCGTGGGGTCACAGAAGGATCGGGGGTGTCTGAGTATTGCAGAGCTTGCAGGTATTAGAGCAGGGAAGCTGGCTAAAGAGACGGAGCCGAGGAATGAGCTCTCAACTCAGGGTTACCTTAAATTGTGATCCGTGACACAGACCACTGCTGTGTGAGCAGGGACCCCACAAGATCCAGGGAGACACCCCCTCCCCCGGAAGAGCACAGGGATCTGTGGGGCTTGGAGATTCCAGGCGGAGCTGTGTGCCAGAGACGGAGATACTTGATCACAGGCTGGGTAAGCTCGGAGTGCATGCAGCTGGTGGCCAGGGAGACGAGTGATTGAGCGCTTTATTCTGAGGGTGCACAGAGGAGTGGGGCCCTGAACGCTCGACTCTTCTGGGCCAGAGGCTGGAAGGCCGCCATTTTTTTTTTTTTTTTAATTTCTTTTCAGCATAACAGTATTCCTTGTTTTTGCACCACACCCAGTGCTCCATGCAATCCGTGCCCTCTCTAATACCCACCACCTGGTTCCCCCAACCTCCCACCCCCCACCCCTTCAAAACCCTCAGATTGTTTTTCAGAGTCCATAGTCTCTCATGGTTCACCTCCCCTTCCAATTTCCCCCCACTCCCTTCTCCTCTCTAACTCCCCATGTCCTCCATGATATCTGTTATGCTCCACAAATAAGTGAAACCATATGATAATTGACTCTCTCTGCTTGACTTATTTCACTCAGCATAATCTCTTCCAGTCCCATCCATGTTGCTACAAAAGTTGGGTATTCATCCTTTCTGATGGAGGCATATTACTCCATAGTGTACATGGACCACAGCTTCCTTATCCATTCGTCCATTGAAGGGCATCTTGGTTCTTTCCACAGTTTGGCGACCATGGCCATTGCTGCTATAAACATTGGGGTACAGATGGTCCTTCTTTTCACTACATCTGTATCTTTGGGGTAAATACCCAGTAGTGCAATTGCAGGGTCATAGGGAAGCTCTATTTTTAATTTCTTTTCTTTTTTTTTTTTTTAATTTTTTAATTATTATTATTTTTTTATTTGAAAGATGGAGATCACAAGCAGACAGAGAGGAAGGCAGAGAGAGAGAGAGAGGGAAGCAGGCTCCCCTCTGAGCAGAGAGCCTGATGTGGGGTTCGATCCCAGGACCTTGGGATTATGACCTGAGCTGAAGGCAGAGGCTTTAACCCACTGAGCCACCCAGGTGCCCCTATTTTTAATTTCTTGAGGAATCTCCACACTGTCTTCCCAAGTGGCTGCACCAACTTGCATTCCCACTAACAGTGTAAGAGGGTTCCCCTTTCTCCACATCCTCTCCAACACATGTTGTTTCCTATCTTGCTAATTTTGGAAGGCCGCCATTTTCATTCCTGTCCTCTGGCAAAGACACTTGAGAATCACTACTAACAGGCCCCTCCCCCAGAAGATCAGCAAGAAATCCAGCCAAGACCAAGTTCACTTACCAAGAAGAACAGCAGAATTCCAGAGGAGAAAGCAAAACATGGAATTCATAGCTTTCTCCCCATGATTCTTAAGTTTTGCAAACTTAAATATTTTAAAACTTTACTTTTTCTTATGCTAAAATTGTTTTAAATTTTAACTTTTACTCGTTCCTCTTTTAATATTTTGTAAACTAGTTTATCTTAACAATACTTTTCATAAAAAAATGTTTTATGAACCTTCATTATTATAGTCATATTTTATCCTTCATTGTATCTAACTTTATTTTTTGAATACACATAGGGTTTTTTCTTCTAAAAAAATTTGGGATACAACTTCTTCTAATAGATCAAAATATACCCTAAATCTAGCACAAGTCTTTATTCTGGTCTCCAGCCTGAGCAAATTCTCTCCACTTCCTTTTTCTTTATTCTCCCAACCAACTTATCAACTCCTTTTTTTGAAATTATTTTAAAAAACATTTTCATCTTTGTAAGTCATATTCCATCCCTGCACTATATTTACCTTCATATATGCTTTTCTTTCTTCAAAATTTTGGGAGGTAGTTTCTTCTAAGAGACCAAATACTCTGAAAATTAAGTGGGTGACCCTGTTCAATTCACCAGTCTAATATAAATATTTTTTTCTTTTAAAAAAATTTTTTTTTCTGAACTTCTTTTTACCCCCTATTTCCCCCCCATAATTTGGTGTCTCTTCTGATTTGGTTAAAGCACATTTTCCTGAGGTCTTTGCCAACCTTTTAGTATTTAATTCGCTCCTTCATATATTCTTACCTGGATAAAACGACAAGGTGGAAAAACTCACCACAAAAAAAAGAACAAGAGGCAATACCGAAGGCTAGGGACCTAATCAATACGGACATTGGTAATATGTCAGATCTAGAGTTCAGAATGATGATTCTGAAGGTGTTAGCCGAGCTCTAAAAAGGCGTGGAAGATACTAGAGAGACCATGTCAGGAGAAATAAAAGAACTAAAATCTAACCAAGTTGAAATCAAAAAAGCTATTAATGAGGTGCAATCAAAAATGGATGTCTTACTGCTAGGATAAATGAGGCAGAAGAGAGAATTCATGATATAGAAGACTAAATGTCAGAGAATAAAGAAACTGAGCAAAAGAGAGACAAAGAATTACTGGACCACGAGGGGAGAATTTGAGATATAGTGACAGCATAAGACGAAACAATGTTAGAATAATTGGGATTCCAGAAGAAGAAAGAGAGGGGAGCAGAAGGTATATTGGAGAGAATTACTGGAGAGAATTTCCCTAATACGGCAAAGGGAACAAGCATCAAAATCCAGGAGGCACAGAGAACCCCCCTCAAATTCCATAAGAACAGATCCACACCCCGTCATCTAAGAGTAAAATTTACAACTCTTAACAACAAAGAGAAAATCCTCAGAGCAGCCCGGGACAAGAAGTCTGTAACATACAATGGTGAAAATATTAGACTGGCAACGGACTTATCCAGAGAGATCTGGCAGGCCAGAAAGAACTGGCATGATATATTCAGAGCATTAAATGAGAAAGACATGCAGCCAAGAATACTATATCCAGCTAGGCTATCACTGAAAATAGAAGGAGATATAAAAAGCTTCTGGGACAAATAAAAACTAAAAGAATTTGTAAACACCAAACCAGCTCTAGAAGAAATATTGAAAGGGTCCTCTAAGAGAGAGCCTAAAAGTAGCTTATCAGAAAGGTACAGAGACAATATACAGTAATAGTCACCTTATAGGCAATACAATGACACTAAATTCTTATTTCTCAATAGTTACCCTAATGTAAATGGGCTAAATGCCCCAATCAAAAGACACAGGGTATCAGAACAGATTAAAAACAAAACAAAACAAAAAAAACCCAAAAAAACCCATCAATATGCTGTCTACAAGAAACTCATTTTAGACCCAGAGACACCTCCAGAGTTAAAGTGAGGGGATAGAAAACAATTTACCATGCTAATGGACATCGAAAGAAAGCCAGAGTGGCAATCCTTATATCAGATCAATTAGATTTTAGCCAAATACTATAATAAGAGATGAGGAAGGACACTATATCATACTCAAAGGGTGTGTCCAACAAAAAGATCTAACAATTTTAAATGTCTATGCCCCTAACACGGGAGCAGCCAACTATATAAACCAGTTAATAACAAAATCAAAGAAACACATTGACAATAATACAGTAATAGTAGGGGACTTTAACACTCCCCTCACTGAAATGGACAGATCATCCAAACAAAAGATCAACAAGGAGATAAAGGCCTTAAATGACATACTGGACCAGATGGACATTACAGATATATTCAGAACATTCCATCCCAAAGCAATAGAATATACATTCTTCTCTAGTGCACATGAGACATTCTCCAGAATAGATCACATCCTGGGTCAGAAATCAGGTCTCAACTGGTACCAAAAGATTGGGATCATTCCTTGCATATTTTCAGACCACAATGCTCTGAAGCTAGAACTCAATCACAGGAGGAAATCTGGAACGAACCCAAATACATGGAGACTAAACAGCATCCCTCTAAAGAATGAATGGGTCAAAAAGGAAATTCAAGAAGAATTGAAAAAAATTCATGGAAACAAGTGATAATGAAAACACAACGGTTCAAAATCTGTGGGACAAAGGCAGTCCTGAGAGGAAAATAAAAGCCTTTCTCAAGAAACAATAAAGGTCTCAAATACACAACCTAACCCTACACCTAAAGGAGCTGGAGAAAGAACAACAAAGAAAGCCTAAACCCAGCAGGAGAAGAGAAATCATAAAGATCAGAGCAGAAATCAATGAAATAGAAACAAAACGAAACAAAACAAAAAAACCACCAACAACAAGAAAACAGAACAAATCAACGAAACTAGAAGCTGGTTTTTTGAAGAATTAATAATACTGATAAATCCCAGGCCAGACTTATCAAAAAGAAAAGAGAAAAGACCCAAATAAAGAAAATCATGAATGAAAGAGGAGAGATCACAACCAACACCAAAGAAATACAAACAATTATAAGAACATATTATGAGCAACTAAGCACCAGCAAATTTGACAATCTGGAAGAAATGGATGCCTTCCTAGAGACAAATAAACTATCACAACTCAACAAGGAAGAAACAGAAAACCTGAACAGACCCATAGCCAGTAAGGAGATTGAAACAGTCATCAAAAATCTCCCAAAAAACAAGAGCCCAGGGCCAGATGGCTTCCCAGGGGAATTCTATCCAACATTTAAAGAAGAATTAATTCCTATTCTCCTGAAACTGTTCTAAAACATAGAGATGGAAGGAAAACTTCCAAACTCCTTTTATGAGGCCAGCATTACCTTGATCCCAAAACCAGACAAAGACTCCATCAAAAAAGAGAATTGCAGGCCAATATCCTTGATGAACACAGATGTGAAAATTCTCACCAAAATAGTAGCCAATAGGGTCCAATAGTATATTAAAAGGGTTATTCACCACGACCAACTGGGATGTATTCTAGGGCTACAAGGTTGGTTCAACATCCGCAAATCAATCAATGTGATACAACACATCAATAAAAGAAAGAACAAGAACTATATGATACTCTCAATAGATGCTGAAAAAGCATTTGACAAAGTGCAGCGTCCCTTCCTGATCAAAACTCTTCAAAGTGTAGGGATAGAGGGTACATACCTCAATATTATCAAAGCCATCTATGAAAAACCCACCACAAATATCATTCTCAATGGAGAAAAACTGAGAGCTTTTCCACTAAGGTCAGGAATACGGCAGGGATGTCCATTATCACCACTGCTATTCAACATAGTACTAGAAGTCCTAGCCTCAGCAATCAGACAACAAAAAGAAATTAAAGGCACCCAAATCGGCATAGAAGAAGTCAAACTCTCACTCTTTGCAGATGATATGATAGTATATGTGGAAAACCCAAAAGACTCCACTCCAAATCTGCTAGAACTTGTATAGGAATTCAGTAAAGTCTCAGGATATAAAATCAATGCACAGAAATCAGTTGCATTTCTTTATACCACAAACAAGACAGATGAAAGAGAAATTAAGGAGTCGATCCCATTTACAATTGCACCCAAAACCATGAGACACCTAGGAATAAACCTAACCAAAGAGACAAAGACTCTGTACTCAGAAAACTATAAAGTACTCATGAAATAAGTTGGGGAAGACACAAAGAAATGGAAAAATGATCCATGTTCGTGGATTTGAAGAACAAATATTGTGAAAATGTCTATGCTTCCTAAAGCTATCTACACATTTAATGCAATCCCTATCAAAATCCCATCCATTTTTTCCAAAGAAATGGAACAAATAATCCTAAAATTTATATGGAACCATAAAAGACCTTGAATAGCCAGAGGAATATTGAAAAAGAAAGTCAAAGTTGTTGGCATCACAATTCCAGACTTCAAGCTCTATTCCAAAGCTGTCATCATCAAGACAGTATGGCTGTCAGAAAAACAGACACATAGATCAATGGAACAGAATAGAGAGCCCAGAAATAGACCCTCAACTCTATGGTCAACTCATCTTAGATAATGCAGGAAAGAATGTCTAATGGAAAAAAGACAGTCTCTTCAACAAATGGTGTTGGGAAAATTGGACAGTCACATACAGAAAAATGAAACTGGACCATTTTCTTACACCACACACGAAAACAGACTCAAAATGGATGGACCGCAATGTGAAAAAGGAATCCATCAAAATCTCTGAGGAGATCACAGGCAGCAACCTCTTCGATCTCAGCCGCAGCAACTTCTTCCTAGGAACATCACCAAAGGCAAGGGAATCAAGGACAAAAATGAACTATTGGAACTTTGTCAAGATCAAAAGCTTTTGCGCTGCAAAATAAACAGTTAACAAAACCAAAGGACAATTGACAGAATGGGAGAAGATATTTGCAAACAATAAATCAGGTAAAGGGCTAATATCCAAAATCTAGAAAGAACTTCTCAAACTCAACACCTAAAGAACAAATAATCCAATCAAGAAATGGGCAGAGGACATGAACAGACACTTCTGCAAAGAAGACATCCAGACGGCCAACAGACACAAGAAAACGTGCTCTGCATCACTTGGCATCAGGGAAATACAAATCAAAACCACAATGAGATACCACCTCACACCAGTCAGAATGGCTAAAATTAACAAGTCAGGAAATGACAGATGCTGGTGAGGATGTAGAGAAAGGGGAACTACTACACTGTTGGTGAGAATGCAAGCTGGTGCAACCACTCTGGAAAACAGCATGGGGGTTCCTCAAAAAGTTGAAAAGAGTGTTATCCTATGACACAGCAATTGCACTACTGGGTATGTACCCTAAAGATACAAATGTAGTGATCTGAAGGGGCACATGCACCTGAATGTTTATAGCAGCAATGTCCACAATAGCCAAACTATGGAAAGAACCTAGATGTCCATCAAGAGATGAATTGATAAGGAAGAGGTGGTATATATATACACAATGGAACACTATGCAGCCATCAAAAGAAATCAAATCTTGCTATTTGCGACAACGTGGATGGAACTAAAGGGCATTATGCTTAGTGAAATAAGGCAAGTGGAGAAAGACAACTATCATATGATCTCACTGATATGAAGAAGTGGAGATGCAATGTAGGGGGTTTAGGGAGTAGGAAAAGAATAAATGAAACAAGATGGGATTGGGAGGCAGACAAACCATAAGAGACTCTTAAACTCACAAAACAAACTGAGAGGTGCCGTGGGGAGAGGGGTAGGAAGAGGGTGGTGGGGTTACGGACACTGGGGAAGGTATGTGCTATGGTGAGTGCTGTGAAATGTGTAAACCTGGCGATTCACAGACCTGTACCCTTGGGACTAATAAGACATTATATGTTAATAAAAAAATTAAAAACAATTAAAAAAGAAATAATTGTTTATTGGACTTTGACTTAGTATCAAGGAAATGTCCACAAGTATCTGAAAGTTATTCAAATATTCCTCTTTTCCAATTACATGTAAGTAAGAGGGAAATACAAAATGATAGAAGTTGGCGAGAGGGAGACAAAGCCTAACAGATTCTTCATCTCAAGAAACAAACTGAGGGTGGCTGGAGTGTAGAGGGGTGGGGAGGATGGGGTGGCTGGGTGATGGACATCAGGGAGGGTATGTGCTGTGGTGAGTGCAGTGTACTGTGTAAGACTGATGAATTACAGACCTGTGCCTCTGAAACAAATAATACATTATATGTTGATTTTTAAAAAAGCTTCTCTGTAGTACTCTGCAGGACAGGGATAGCAGAGGGAGAGAAAAATCACTGAAATTCAATGAATTTATAATGAGAATACAGTATTCTGGAGTGGTAGAGGCCCATTAGTGGCACTTAACCAGAGATATGATGCAGTACTATTACAAGCAGCAGAGCCAGAGCAGCAATCAGGTCTGACCCAGAAAAATCTTTGGCACTGGCTATCCACAGGGCCACAAAAGAGGGATGACAAAGGATTATTAAAACTTTAAAAATTTTTTTTTAAGAAACTCTTCATCACCCCTCACCTAACCCCAACATCTGAGTCAGTCATCAACTACAATGCCAAAGTTTTATAATGTTGTCTCCATAGTCTTTAGCATAGGGACCTGTGTCCACATCTCAGGCTTAGTGTGTATTCTGGTAAAGTAGTTAACCAACATTTGGGGGACAAAAGAATACTGGCTCTGAGGGGGTTCTGATACCACTGTGGTCCATCAGGAGATTACTGATAGCCAAGTGATAAATGGGGTTTGGGTTCAGTGGGTCCTTTATCATGGACAATTGATAAAATACATCTTTACATCCAGAATCCAGTGGGATATACATAAAAGTTATTGTTGGAGACTCCTTGTTGGTTCCCTTACTCATGGAACTAAGGAACTATTATGATAAAAAAGCCAAGTAAAATCTCTAAAACAGTCTCTCATTTCACAGGATGTAAGGGCAATTTTTATAATGTTCTTATTCAACTTAACTATGTGTCCTATAGAAAATATACAACAATAAGCAATGGATCCTCATAAATTTAATCAGGTAGTGACTCCAAGGAAACTTATTTCACATATGACCCCTCTGCTGGAGTAAATCAACAAGGCCATTACTGCCTGACATGGAGCTAGTGACTTAGTGATTTCTTCCCTCTTCATAATACATACTAGAGGCTGACAAACTTTTTCTAAAGGGAAAAAGTAAACATTTTAGTGAGATCATCTGTCATACCTACTCAACTCTTCCAAAAGCAACCACAGGTAATAAATAGGTAAAGGAACGGGCATCTGTGTATATTCCAATAGAGCTGTATTTACAAAAACAAGTGATAAGCTGGATTCCCACAGGGCAGTTTGCAACCTCTAGTAGTATAGACCATAAGCAGCAGTTAGATTCTACCTACAACAACAGCAACACACTTCCAATGTCTTATCTCTGGATTATACCAGTTCTCTAGTTCTCTGTTAAAATCCAGTATTCAGGGGGCCTGGGTGGCTCAGTGGGTTAGGTCGCTGCCTTCGGCTCAGGTCATGATCTCAGGGTCCTGGGATCGAGTCCCGCATCGGGCTCTCTGCTCAGCAGGGAGCCTGCTTCCCTCTCTCTCTCTCTGCCTGCCTCTCAGTGTACTTGTGATTTCTCTCTGTCAAATAAATAAATAAAATCTTTAAAAAAAAAAATCCAGTATTCAATGCACACAAAACAGATAATCATGTCAAAAAATGGGCAGAAGACATGAACAGATACTTCTCTAATGAGGACATACAAACGGCTGACAGACACATGAAAAAATGTTCATCATCACTGGCCATCAGGGAGATTCAAATCAAAACCACCTTATACCAGTTAGAATGGCCAAAATTAACAAGACCGTAAATGAAATGTGTTGGAGAGGATGTGGAGAAAAGGGAATCCTTGTACACTGTTGGTGGGAATGCAAGTTAGTGTAGCCACTTTGGAAAACAGTGTGGAGATTCCTTAAGAAAGTAAAAATAGAGCTTCCCCATGACCCTGCAATTGCATTATTGAGTATTTACCCCAAAGATACAGAGGTAGTGAAAAGGACCATCTGTACCCCAATGTTCATAGCAGCAATGGCCAGTCTCCAAACTGTGGAAAGAACCAAGATGCCCTTCAACGGACGAATGGATAAAGAAGATGTGGTCCATATATACATATATTCATCAGAAAGGATGAATATCCAACTTTTGTATCAACAAAAGATTATGCTGAGTGAAATAAATCAAGCAGAGAGAGTCAATTATGGTTTCGCTTATTTGTGGAGCATAAGGAATAACACAGAGGACATGGGGAGCTGGAGAGGAGAAGGGAGTTGGGGGAAATTGGAGGGGTAGACAAACCATGAGAGACTGTGGACTCTGAAAAATAATCTGAGGGTTTTGGAGGGGGGAGGAGGTTGGGTGAGCCTGGTTGGGGGTGTTATGGAGGGCACGTATTGCATGGAGCACTGGGTGTGGTGCATAAACAATGAATTTCGGAACACTGAAAAGAAATTAAAAAAATAAATACAAATTAAGAAAAATCTAGTTGGCAGGGATACTGGTCTTCATGCTATTCCTCAAAATATCAATACTAATCTGAGAGGAGGCGGGGAAAAGATATCATATTAATCCAATACATTTATGGCATTTATGCTCCTTAGGCCGAGTAAATAGGAAGTAGCAACTACCTCAGCTACCAGGTGACGACAAAGGAGTGCCAGAGGATGAGCAATAATGACCATGACAATTCAGGAGCTTGTCAGTACAGTGAAATTTCTTAGTATTCAGTGGTCCAATCATATGAGATGTCCCCTCTAAGGTGAAGGGACTAACTACATTGTAGGTGATCATCTCTGAATTTTGGAGGCAAAATGTACAGTACAACTGGGTGTGCTGCTCAGACTCATTAATGAAATAATTCCCTATTCTGTGTAAGGTCCAGGGCAACATGCAAGTTGCTTTGCCCTTTGACCCACATCTCCCAGAAGATGTTTGAAGTGTCTGTAGCGGAAATTAATAACGTATAGAACTTTTGACAAGTCATATAGGAGAATCACAGTTGAGACCCTTACAATTTTGAAGTGCATAACTAATTTTTCTTTTTTTTTTTTTTAAGATTTTATTTATTCGACAGAGAGATCACAAGTAGGCAGAGAGGCAGGCAGAGAGAGGGGGGGAAGCAGGCTACCTGCCGAGCAGAGAACCTGATGTGGGGCTCTATCCCAGAACCCTGAGATCATGACCTGAGCCAAAGGCAGAGGCTTAACCCACTGAGCCACCAGGCGCCCCCATAACTATTTTTCTGTTGTAAAGTAGCTTGCCTCTGGGTCCGCAGAGACTGAAAGACTCCATGTTCTCCCAAGGTACTGTGTCCTGAGCTTCCCATCATCAGGTAATGCTGTCTAGGTCATGAAACCATAAAATTGGGTATACACGGCAATATACTATCACAAGTTAGATATGGCATACATGAGATCAAACAAATTATGGCACAAGTATGGCATAAACAGATCAAGAGGTTTCAGGTTCCCAAGGGGCCTTCTCCTGCTACACTGCCTCCTTTCTCTCCACCACAATTCTGACATTGACGGAGTGAAAAAAAAAAAAAAAACCTGGCAGGCTTGGTTTTATCATGATTCTGTAAAATATACTGACACTATTCAAAAGTATAGTTGAGGTATTAGAGCCCCACTGAGAAATGGTTCTAAAGAATAGTAGTGAAGGGGAATCTTCTCACTGGCAATATGTTAAGCAGTGTACCTAAAGTTACTAAAGAGGACAAATGGTCAGAGGCAAAGATTTGCAGTGATTCATGGAGACTGGCCAGCCTTTGGGTGGATAGTGAGAGACTTTAAAGAAACTAGATTGAAATCTGGTGGGAAGATTTCTGGAAAAGAAATAAGGACCAGCCTCTTGAAATGTACAGGATATGTAAGTTCTCTAAATATATTATGTCTGACTGTGAGGAACCTCTTAATAATCAGATGGGCAACCTGAACATTCTAGATTATCAATCAGTCCTAGTCAAAAGGCTGACGAACAACTGTCCGTACAGGCAGGAAGTGAGGTTACATATAGGCTCAGCAATATGAACTTCTATGTATTTAGTAACTAGCAGTTGAGCCCCCTGATATTGTAGTGCTCCTCTGGGAAACCGGCCAGCTACCTGGTGGCATGCTGATTACACTGGACTGCTTCTATCAAAGAGAACAGTAATCTATCTTCACAATTAACAGTCTATTATTCTCCATATAGAATTGCTTTCCATGCCCATAGTATTTCTGCAAAAATTACCATTCCTGAACATACAAAAAAGGCTTATTCACTGCTATGATATTCTACTAGAATTGCTTCTAAACATGGAATTACATTGTACAGTGAAACATATGTAGCTATAGCTACAAACCCATGGAAATCACTTATCTTAAAACAAATGCCAATCACTAAACAGCCAGTTTGATAAAACTGTGGATCAAAACATTAAAAATTCATTACAGTACCAGATGGGTTCCCTACCCACTGTAGAGCCCAATGCAGGGCTTGAACTCATGATCCTGAGATCAAGACCTGAGCTGAGATCAAGAGTTAGACCTTAACCGAATGAGCCACTCAGGTACCCTGTCATTTTGAATGGCTAGAGCAGAGAATGCAGAACATACCCTGAATCAGATTATTACTATGTGAAACTAATTATCCCACAGTTAGAATATATAGGTTGGAGAACCAATGATAAAAACTGGAATAACACATATGTTAAACTAACTAGAATTTAAATAAAGATTTAATTCAAGAAAAAAAAATTGTAATAACTATTATTCCAATAAGCCAACAGCAAAAATTTTGCTTCTCATCCCTACAACTTTGGATTGTGCCAGTTTGGTTTCTCCAAGAAGAATTCCTTTACCAGGAGATACCACCAGGGTCCCACTCACCTGGAAGCTTAAGCTACCACAGGGATACATAAAGCTCATCACAGCACTGAATCAACACAAAAAGAAGGAAGCTGCAGTTATATATTGATATTTAACTTAATTATCAATGAGAAACAGTTGTCCCTAAACAGTAAGGCAGAGGAATATGCCTGGAAGTCAGAAGCTTTTCTAGGGTATCTCCTGGCACTTCCATGTCCACTGATAAACAATCAAATGAGAAACTACAGTGACTGTATTACAGGAGGAATCATTATTGGCAGTCTCTTCTGGTCAAGTAAAGTCAACTGAGGTAATGTCTAAGGTAATAAAATAGAAGGAAGCTGTAAATACCTACTAGGGTTATGAGACTAGTTATAGAAATAAAGACTACCACGATTAGATCTATACATAAGGATGAATTTCTTTTTTTAACCTTATACCTTCTCTTGGTATCTCAATATTGTAGTAAGTATTGTGACAATTGTAATTAAACCTGTATTTCAGTATTTAACCTACAGAATATCAAACAGAGACTGTGGCTGTACAGAAAGAAAAATGAACAGAGTTCTAGGATGGCTGCAATGACATAAGTTATTTGGAAGAATAACTCCTTTGGAAGAGGTGAGACTGAGGAGATATGAAAGACACAAGCTGAATCATGTCCAAAAGAATGACATTTTAAGTGTCTTTATTTGGAAGTTCAGTATGGGTAAATGAAAAAAGAAGGACCCTTGGGTTGGAAATGGGGTATATACAGTACTGGACTGTCATCATCCATCCATCCATCACTCTCATCCCTCTTCTAGAGTCTCATCTGTACTGTACTGCAGAAATGTGTATTTCCCAGAATCCCCTTGTAACTGCAAGTTTGCCAGTAAAAAGAATATGTACAAGATTGGAGAGCACGAAAGCTTGGTGCACCCTGATGAAATTTCAGAGGAGCTTCCTGTCAAGTAACTGAGAACTACCCTTTTGTGTTGCAGACTGAGCCACATTACTGGGGCTCTGAAGAGATTCTTGGTTGCTACAGCAATTTTCCAGTGAGCCATGAATAACTCTCATCTTTGATGGGTACTTCAGCATCTATTTTCCTGATATTTCACCCAGAGCTTTCCTGATTTTCAGCAGTCATTCCCTTGATCTTAGCTCCCCCAGCTCTCTAAACATTTGTATTAAACCCTCCAATCTGCCCAGAATACATGAAGAGTTCTTGCTTTCAAAACAGAGTGGGAGGTTTAACTGAATGCCAGTATATGAAAAGTACACAGCAGAGTATATCACAAGATATTATAAAAGTGATGAGGCAAGAAATAGGTTAAAGTATATAAGGTATTCAAACCTACAAATATATTCACTGAGAAGAATTAATGACAGAACTAATTGATAATGGTCTAGAAGTTAGTCATTAGGCCATATAGCCCATCAATGAAGTTTAAAGAGCAGAAATACTGATCAAAAGGTAGTAATAACAGTCACAATATTAAAAATGCAAAAAAAAAAAAACCCCAAAAAACAAAAAACAAAAAACCATCACTGTATAAAACCTGGAATTTAAAGACATTATCTTTTGAACCACAGAGGAAATGACCAAAATTGTAATATCAAGGGACTAACAGTGAAGAAACACTTAGTCAATTTGGAATTTACTCTTTAATAAGTGAGCACTACTCAGATGAAACTATTATCTTTCACACATATGCTATTTAAAAGGAATGGTAAAGAGTAATTTTCAACAGAAAAAATTAGGTTAAAACATCAAACCAAAAAAGGAAAATTAATGAATTAAAAAGAAAGAAGCCCAAAACATATGAAATTTTCAAAAAATAATTTCTCTGAAAATCCAAGATTCTCAGCCATTTTTAAAAGCCACTAATGAGCTTATGCAGTCTATTATTTTTTAAATGTTTACAAGAAGCAATGAATATAAAGTAAAAGATTGTAGTTTATAAAAATATCTCAATTACTATATTGACCTACGATAAGGAAGTAAATCAAGGTACTGTGATTATATAAATAATTAAAATTTGAATCACCAATATTTTAATTTTAAATTTTAAAGCAATCCTTACCTCTTTGCTATTTGATTCTCAAGATGTTTAACTTTTTCTAGTAACTCTTTCTCAACAGCATCTCTCTCCAATTTAAACTCTTTTAGGGCAGTGTGAATAGCTTCTTCTTTTTCACAATTAAGCTTCTGAATTAACTGTTCTCTGTCTTGTTCCTGGCTCATGACAAGATTCTCTTTGTCTTTCTCAAGTTTCTGAATAATGGCTTCATACTTCTCTTCCTGTTGGGTGAGTTTTTCATCTTTTTGTTTTTCAAGAGCACTCAATTCTGCGTCCAATTTACTCTGCAGTTCAGCTATTTCTCCTTTCAGGTTTTTTTCTATTTCAAATGCTTGGTGATTCAATGATGTTACTTTGTTTAATTCAGCTTTAAGCATATCAGATTCTTCTTCATGTCTACTAATTAACTCTGAAATGCACTGATCTTTTTCAATTGTCATTAAAGTTCTTAGCTCTGCCAAGCCCACCTGATAGTTTTCATTATTATCCTGAATCCTTTGGTTTAGTTTACTTATCTCTGTTCTCAAATTTTCTGTCTCTTGTTCAAGGAGAGATTTTAAGGTCTCCTTCTGCTGGGTTCTGCATTCTTCCAGCAAAATTTTTATTTCATCAGTTTCTGCTTCCTTCAATGCAAGTTCAACCTCTAACTTACATCTCATGTCAGACAAATCTGAAACCTTCAGTTTTAATTCCTGTAGCTGTTGTTCTTTCTCCTGGATAACTGTGGCATGAGACTCTTGTATCTGATCGATTCGTTGCTGATTTTCCTTTTTTAGTTTCTCCAAAGACACTTTATGGTCTGCCATAACTTTCTCAAATTCCTGAGTGTGCCTGACACGCAGAGTGTCCTCTAACTCCTTTAGATGACTTTGCTCTAAACACTGAAGTTCTGTCCGCAACAACTGCATCTTCTCATTATTTTCAACATGGAGCTTCTTTAATTCTTCTAACACTATCTCTCGTGACTGTTTCAGTTCATTAATTTCACAATTTTGAGTGTGCATTGTATTTTCCATCTCTAACAACTTCTGATCCTTTTCATTTTGCAAGCAGATAACAGCTTCTTTTTCATGTTTAACCAAAGCAAATTCATTATCTTTATTTTGTAAAACCTCCTCAAGGCATACCAAGTCTCCTTTAAGCTTTTTAATTTTGTTTTCATTTTCTTCACTTTCTTTCATAAGTGCATCAAGCTTGCCTTCGTATTCACTTTTTAAAGACTGCAGCTCTCTTTGATGTTTTTCATTTAGTGTTATTTCCAAAGAATATTTTACTTTTTCAATAATGTTTCTTATTTCTAGTGCTGTACATTTTAAAGAATTTGAGAAGTCACACTGTTCTTTCTGTACAAATGTTCTGAAGTGGCAAAGGTCTTCCTTGATGGTTTGTATACTGAAGTGTGAGTCTTGGGCAACAACTCGACACTTTTCCAACTGGACATTTAGAGAAGCATGATCTCCTATATCCTCTTTACCACATACATTTGTATCCTGCATCCTTCTACTGTCTATCGCATTGATAACAGATGAATAAAGTGATTCCACCATCATTTCTGGACTCTGTGGATCACTTATAGGATTAGGAGATGACAAATTTTCTTCTATTACAAACTCATTTACGGCAGACATAAAATCTGATTCAGGGCTTTCTGCTAATGAATCCAAATCTAATGAAACTTGGTGAATAGTCTGTTCTATGTTTGGATGGGGGATAGTTTCAAAATCAAATGTATGTGCATCAATGCTATCTGGAGATAATTCTTCTAAGGGACATACTGCAGGACATAAGGGATCCTGAACAGTGAGTGGAGGAGGAGTTCTTGGTGAGGTAGTAGTTGCAATTCCTGTTGCACTTTCTATCCTTGGTGACGAAGCCGACTGTGGGGACGTCTGACTCATGGATGCCTGGAAAAGAGAGGGGATAGGCTTAAAGAGCTGTAGCAACAAATATTTTACGCTAATGAAACAAATCATTTGAAAGAACTTAATTTGCCTTTTGTTCACTCAATAGATCTGTAATGGTCTGTGACATTTCATCCAAACTTTGTGCTGCTTTTACCAAATTATGTAGAGCAAGTACATGCTGGTGTAGAGGTTCAAAGTCACAAAGTAAGGGGACCCTGGAACAGAAAACAATATAATTAGATTTGTGATTCCACAATGAAAAGATGGATGCCTACAACCAAATATTTCCATCTATGTAAAAACAAAAACAAAAACAACCCCCCCCAAAACAGTACCATCATCCCCTTTTAATCAACACCAGAAAAATAGCTTAGACCTAAGACATAATCACTGAAGTGATGAATCAGACATCTCCCACGCTATACACAAAGTGAGAATAATTACTAGAAAAAAATTAATTACATGTAAGGCACTAATTTCCTTTATCTTCATTTTCTGATCATTTGCATATTCCCTAGAAACTTCTTAAAGCAGCATATCAGTCTATCATAAAATATTTCTATATTACGGCATCTCCTGAGACTATCAGTGCTACTTTCCACAGCTCCAAAATAATTAAAGTATTTTAAAATGATAACTAAAGTTAAAAATAATCTTTCTCAGCCTTCTGGCTAAGATCAAGTGTACTAAGGTTAAAAATGCTAATGATATTTACCTGAGGAGTGGCTGAACTTCTGAAGGACAAAATGATTGAAGAAACTGTAAATCTTTTAATGAAATATCTGGAAGTTCACAGTCAAACTTTCGAGGCTTCTGTGTCTGTACAAAAAAACGAAACAAAACAAAACCCCAAAAATATACAGTACAAATTTATAAATTTTTACTATGATTAATTTCAATATTAACAAAGAAGCAAAAATGCTACAAATCTACTGACATTTAAGAAATAGGATAAAATAAAAATGAACTATTCAATGACCAACACGGTATACTATTTTTCTGAGTTTTAAATGACTGGGGATCATAGCTGTTGGTGATCCAAGTACTGTGGCTGTTCCTCCCTTTCTCGTCAGCTTTTAAAAAATGGGGTAGTGGGGCACCTGGGTGGCTCAGTGGGTTAAGCTCTGCCTTCCGCTCAGGTCATGATCTCAGAGTCCTGGGATCGAGTCCCGCTTCCGGCTCTCTGCTCAGCAAGGAGCCTGCTTCCCCCTCTCTCTGCCTGCCTCTCTGCCTACTTGTGATCTCTCTCTGTCAAATAAATAAAATCTTTAAAAAAATAAAAAATAAAAAATAAAAAAAAATAAAAAAAAAATAGGGTAGTATCCTGTCAACATCAAAGAAACCCATTTGTTTCACCAGCATATAGGCGTTCCCAAATTTTTCTTTAACTTATAACAAGACCATGAAGATCTCTCTGGCCTTAGCTCTATGACTATTCCTATCATTTATTAGGATGCCTTGGTGTTTTAATATGGTAAAAAGTTTTTTCCTATGTAACATGTCCTTCCTTGCCTTTTACTTGATCTTTCCATTATTTTCCAAAATAAAAAACTCTTAGTAAATTTCAGTTTCTTAAAAAAAAAAAACTACCTGGTAAGTCCTACCATTTCTTTATAATATTGCCAAGAAATGTGACTCTAATCATTTCAATCACTACCTAAGCAGATTTAGAGATGTCAAGATGCTCTTCATTAAATGGGGGTCCTAGATATATGAGTGTGGGACACCCTATTACATCACTCATTTTTAGATATTAAAAGATTCATACATTTAAGGCCTAAAAATCCTGCAGTACAGAAACACATTTAATAGCTAAGCACTGCATCTGAAGAGAAAAGAAACAAAAAGCCTACAGCATTTCCCAAACTTCTCTGACCCATGGAATCAATGTTTCTCATGAAATAAAATGAGTGGTCCCCAGTAATCCTGGTTTAAAAACACATTTATTTTTCAGGATTTCAGTGAAGGCCACCTGAAGAGTCACCTTATTCTGATTAGTAAACACAAGAATAAAATGAGGGTGGTGGTGGTGGTGAAGAGAATGAAAAGAGGAGAGGATAAAAGGAAAAGAAAGTGCAGGGATGGGGAGAGAATGAGGGAAGGGAAAAGATAAAGAGAATGAGAGGAGGGCAAATGAGAAAGACAAAATAATAAGACAATCTACTCCTACCAAACAATATCTTAACAATGTAATATGTCTTATCCTCTTGTGTTATGAAAACTCTTCATCAAAAACTATGAATATATTTTAATAAAGTTTCATGACAAATGGCTTTTAAAACCAAAAACATTTTTATGTTATAAAAGAAGACTCTATGTTTCTGAAAATATCTCTACTTCTGAAATAAGGTTTGAATACGTACAAAATTTAGTCATAGTTAGAAAATTAATACATACACAAAAGGACGGGGGCCAGGAGTCCAATCCCCTAAACAGACGATTTCTTAAAAATGACTTCCCTGTGTAAAAAAGTTAACAATATGATAATTTTATAACTTTATATTTCAGAGGAAAAAAAATTTCTGGTTTTTGAAAAACAAATTAACAATTCTTCATATTTAAGTTTTAACAATGGATTCAACTTTACAGACCTTAAAAAGAATATTTCTCCAAATTTCAATGGTAACTTAAATCACATAGATTCTATATAACAACATTCATATTGACAAAATAGCATTTTTCATTAAAAATAAATTAGTAAAGAACACTTACTAAATAATTTCCCAAAGGATTCCCTTTTTGACTTTTCAGCTTCATATAATCGCTTTCCATCTTTGACTAAAGCACCAGCCCACTAAGAGAAGGAAAGCTTACGTTAATAATCATACACCAACTCATTAAGGCTCATACACAATGAAAAGAGAATTCAACTTGCATACCTCCCTGTAGTGTTTTATGAACATTTTTCTCCTTACAACCTCAACAACAGCTATGCAGTACATCTGAGGAACTGTACTAAGAGCTTCAACAATTTTGACTCTTTCTAACAGTTCTATTACAAGGCGGAGCAAAGCTTGCAATTTCTCTCCATCTTGATCAGCATGAAGCATTACAAAGCAACACCACCTACAGAATGAAATTGAGACACAAAGCTCCATAAAAATAATCTAATCCCAAGTTAATCAACCAATCAAGTATTTCAATATAACAATAAAAAGTACTCCATTACTTGGCAGAAATTTTAAAAAATCACTTTGAAACATCCAAAATTAGATGTAAGAGAATCACTTACTTCAGTCGGACATGTAGGTTATTTGCTAGTTCCTGTTTGGCAGTGGTACATTTCTGTTTAATATCCAACAGTTTTCTATGATTTTGCAACATAATCATCAACTGATTTGCGTGACTCAGGCACAAATCAGGTAAAACAGATGCATCCTTCAAGTTTTCAGCTCTCATCTGATTAGCTAAAAATCCCTTTGAAAGAAAATATTTTAAAGGACATTAATCTGGTTTCAGGAAAGATAACATTCATTTAAGAGGGAAATCTTTGTTAAATATGAACTGTTCTACTTTTAAAGATTTTATTAATTACTATCCTGAATGTAGATATACTCATAAAAAAGATTATTTTTAAGAACTCTGCTCATCTAGTTGTTTCAATTTCTAGCTAGGAAAAAAAAAAAAAAACCCACTGGGAAGATAGAGTAATTTATCCAAGGACAGACACTCTTAACAGTTAAATTAGAACCAGAATTTATGCGTCTAGACTCCTACTATACCATGGGTCAGTCAGATCATGTATTAAATAAAATATGATCACTGATTTTAGCCATGAAATAACTGACCTAATCTAACCAATGATATTCAATAGTACTTTGTACCCTTCCCCAAATGAGTAACAATCAATTTACTGTACTTTTTATTAAGAAGTCATTCCTCTCTCCAGTATTTCTGGACTAAATTTTTTCATATATATATATATATATACACACATATATATATATATATTTTTTTTTAACTCATATTAGAATGACTTAAATGTATAGTTTTATAATACATTTTATTATTTGATAAGAAAAATATTATATTTTTTCTTAGCTATCCTTACTCATTTATTTTCATAGGTGAACTGTGCATCATTCTGCTAAGCAGGGATTGTGTTTAGGCTCTAAATTAATTTAAAATAAGATAGTTGTATATACAAAACATAACAAAAAAAGAAACCCAACAGCAAAACCTTAAAAAAGGTCCAAGACATCTTATTAAGGTTACTACTAAATGCTTTTGTTGTACTTATAGGTCCTTTTACTACTGCTTACTGAACAGTTTTTGTATTACAGGAGTTTTATAATTTGCATGTCCATCTGACAGCCATACTTGCTACTGTAAATAATTATCTGTCTAGGAACTTAACAATATGGCTGGCAATAGTATGTCTTCTAACTTTTTGGTAGTTCTCTCTGTTTCTGTCTTCCTAAATTTCAAGAAAATATTTAAATTTAAATGACATGTACTAAACTCAAAACCATTTAATATCTGAAAATAAAACAATTTCAATAGGAATTTTATATCTTATTTCCTTTTCAATATGCCATATGCTCTACTGTAGCTATATTTTTTTCTGAACTTAAAAATAACTTACTGGTTTTATCAATTGCATTAAAATCTTAATAGGTTTCCACTACTTTTTAATGATCCAAGAAAAACATAATCAATCCCCCAAATTAAGTTCTAAAGCAATAATGAGGAATTTCCTGACACCAAAAGCACATACATGCCAAAGTTGCCAAAAGAAAAAACGTTTAGGGGCACCTGGGTGGCTCAGTGGGTTAAAGCCTCTGCCTTTGACTCAGGTCATGATCCCAAGGTCCTGGGATCAAGCCCTGCATCAGGCTCTCTGCTCAGTGGGGAGCCTGCTTCCTCCCTCTCTCTCTCTGCCTGTTCTCTCACTACTTGTGATCTCTGTCTGTCAAAAAAATAAAATAAAATCTTAAAAAAAAGAAAAAAGAAAAGAAAAGAAAAAATGTTTAAATCTGCTTTCAATAAAGTAATTTCTGTATTTATCAAACCATCCTTAGAATAATATTTAGACTAAGTAGTAAAATACCTAAGTACAAGCTTCTTAAAAAATAAGTCATCGGAATGAAAAGTATAGCATAAGGAACATAATCAATAATACTGTAATAATGTTTAATGGTGACAGATGATAATTACACTTATCATGTTGAGCAATGAGTAAAGAATTGTCCAGTCACTTTCTTGTAGATCTAAAAACTAATGTAACACTGTATGTCAACTATACTTCAATAAAAAAGTTTAAAAAAGTATAAAAAACTGTGATGTCATTTCGTATTAGTATTTTTTATGTGTAAGTAAGGATAGATATATACATGATATGTAAGTTTAAAAGAAAATTACATAGCTGAGTGATGATGGAAGGCAGAACTTAAACCATACCACATCCTAATTCTGAATTTTTAGTAGGTTATCTAATAAGAATAATCATGACAACATTCAAAAGAAATCTAACTAGCTCTTAGTTACTACAGTACTTACAACTCCCCTCAAGATGTATTCTGTGAACTTTTGGTTTAGGGAGCAGATTTCCTATTATTTTCTTATTTTGTTGATAATCTTTAAAGACAAAAAGATTACTAGAGAAATAAAACACACTGAATAAATTTTCAGGGCTCCAGTGTTAACATAGCTTCACAGATCTGGTTAAGATTCTCTGTCAATTAAGGTAGAAGTGTCTATAAACCTCAAGTGTTGTGATCTTAAAAAAATTACTCTCTTAAAGCTGCCTGAACTGGTCTTTATCATATAAGATATTTAGGCAATAAATCTCCTTCCATTGTCTCATCCCTTCTTTCTCCTTTTTTTTTTTTTTTTTTTTTTTTTTGGAGAAAGAGAGTGTAAGAGAGCAAGTGGGGAGGGGGGCAGAGGGATAGAAGAGAGAAAATCTTCAGTAGGGTCCATGCTCAGTATAGAGCCTGATGTAGCGGCTTGATCTCACAACTTTGAGATCATCGCCTGAGCTGAAATCAAGAGTTGTACACTCAACTGAGGTACCCAAGTGTCCCCTTTCCCTTTCCTTTAAGAGTGGTTAGAAGATTTAACTGCTATGTTGCTAGAATGAATTACATAAAATTGTGTTTATACAGAATCTAAAATCAACTCCTCAAAATGATTAATCTGAATTTATCGACTTTCACTGACCACATGCTGAAGGAAATACTGATTAAAAAAAAAAAAAGAAAATATCTGCAATGGAAAAAAATACATTAACTATAATAAAACTAACAGATGAGACATCTGCAAATAATGAAAAGGTCCCAGACCAGATTTTTATAGAGAAGTCTAACATTCCATAAACTCAAGACTACCCTACCCCAAATTCTTGCTCTTTCTCTCTCTGTCTCTATTTTTTTAATGGGGAGGAGTGAGAGAATCTTATGCAGGCTCCACACCCAGCTCAAAGCCCAACTTGGGACTCAATCACATGACCCTGAGATTATGATCTTGGCCAAAATCAAGTCAGACCATAATAGAATGAGCCAACCAGGCACCCCTCATTCTGTAAATACTGACTGTGTACTTACTACAGGTAAAGAACCTGCAAGGCACTGTGATTAGGGCAGCGAGGAAGAGAGATTAGAAACCTGGTTTCTTAGAGCTTATTATTTTTTTGTTTTTCTTAATTTCTACACCCCGTGTGGGACTCAAACTCATGACCATAAGATCAAGAGTCATGGGCTCTTCCAACTGAGCCAGACAGGTGCCCTGGAGCTTGTATTCTTAAAGAAAAAATTTCATTTAAAAAAAAAAACAACCCACATAATCACTTAAATGTAATTATGACATAGCCTAAGTACAACCTGCTAAGAAAAAATATATCTGATCTGATCAAGACTGCAAAATCAGAGAAAATTTGTCTGTGAAAGTGATGTCTCAGTTAAAACCCTTGCCTCTATACATCCCTTGTCAGTCAAACACATAAACATATAGGAGTGAAAAGTTGCTCCAACAGCCATGTATACCTAACTTCAATAAGTTATCCCTCATCCCTCATAAGCACATTTAGAATTATCTTATTATAGCCAATTTCTCTCAAAGCTATTTACTCAGGCAAGCCCAGCTGACATCTATGATTGCTGGGCCTTGATTTCCATCTATTTTACATATTAATATTTTACATATTCAGTTTTATTCTGAATATATAATGTACTTATATTGAAGCATATGTAGGAACACTAAAAATATTCACTGAGGAATAATTAAATGAAATTTAATTGCCTCTCAATGTCAAAAAGGATTATACACTATACTATTTGAGGTATCAATATCCAAGAAAAACATAAACATTTTTATTTGAGAGAAAGAGAGCAAGAGAGAAGGAGCTGGGGGAGGGGCAGAGGAAGAGGGAGAAAGTAGACTACCTCCTGAATGGGAAGCGTGATGTGTGGCTCAATCCCAGGACTCTGAGATCATAACCTCAGCCAAAGGCAGACGCTTAACCAACTGAAACACCTAGGCCTAAACCCCCCAAAAATCTGTTTTTGTAAAAGTAAGAGTATTATGTCTTAAAAGTTAAATTCTATAAAAGTTAACTTAAAACATTAGCAAAAGCTGGGAATAAATTAGGGGGAAAGAAGATAGTTAGACAAGGTACTTCTTTGATCACAGGATGCCAAAGAGTAGTTTTCAAATTTTCCCAGGAACAGTATAGGACATATCTACTAAATTTTTTTCACTTTGGGTTCAAGAAACCCTGGGAGGGTTCAGCCCTGAAAAACAAAAATACAGGAGCAAACAAAAAAGGATCAAGAAATGCTTTCTCTATTTTTTAAAGAAAATAAAGAAATACTATTAGGTCCTTTATTAAGCAAATACACTTCCAGGAAAATGACCTATTCTTGTATTACACAACTCCATTTGCTGAATCCAATGCAGATGAGGATAACATCAGCATTAGGTTTTTTTTTTAATATAACCAAATGCAACACCCTTCCTTTTAGCTGCCTGATTGTAGTAGAGCTACTATACACATATTCCCCCCACACCCTCACAACAACCCCCAGAGATTTGAGAGTAAAGAAAGGAGAAAACAGATTATCTAGATAAGAAAACAGGAAGTCCTGGTTTATTCAATCAGAGAAAGAGGAATAAAGAAATCTGGAGATTTTAAAGGAATGAAGAGTTTATTAAATTAAAGACGAAAAAATGACTAATAATATATCTGACTGCATCAAAATTTAAAATTTCTGTTTAACAATCTTCACAACACTATCAACAAAGAGACGGTATCTGTATTATTTACAATAGACAAAGGATTATCCAGATTACATATAAAATAAATTTTTACAGAAACATTAGGATAAAAAAAATTGGCAAATGAAAATTCAGAGGAAATAGATGGTAAATACTGATATAAGGAAAACTGCTCTTCTCTTAATTACTGGGAGTGTTGACTGATTTTTCCTTTATGGAGGGTATAACATTACTAATTAATATTTAAAAATGCACAAACACACCAGAATCTAGCAATTCAATTACTGAAGATTGTCCCAACATGCACATAATGACAGAGATGTACTGGGATATTAAAACAATGTTTGTAACAAGAAAAACTAGAAGCAACCTAAATGACCATCAAAGAAGTCTGGTTAAATAAATTATGTTTGATTCATTCTATTGAGGGCTAAAAAAGAATGACCTTGGAGAAACAACAAAACAATCAGAAATTCAAAGCTGTCTCAAGTGATGGTAAACTATAATTTAATGATAATGTAGACTAAGCTTCCTATGGCATTAGTTACGAAAGACCTAAGAAAGCAGTAAAAGAGAAGAACCAGGATCTAGAAGGAGGAAACCTAGGAAAAGCCAGTTAAGCAACTAGGAATTCTTTGCCCTAGAGACATGTGCTGATTCCTGAAGAGGAGCCCAAAGCTAAGAATTAAAAAAAAGCAATCCTTCTGACATTCTCAAGGAGCTATGAAATAAAAAACTGGAGATCAGGGCCAGCCAAAGGAAGTGAAGATGGAAAACACTTTGTATTAGTACCCCAAAAAGCTATATCCTATGGAGTAAGAGTCTACAAAAGTAGACTGGCCACCACCACAAGGACTGTAAGATCAACTTCCCATAAACTAAATCCTTGATGTTACATTAAGATAATGTAAGACTGTGATAGCCCCTATCACATGCAAACAAATTCTCTCCAGAAGTGTTATCTTAAGCTTCATATTTCCTGTTTTTATTTATTTATTTATTTATTTATTTATTTATTTATTTATTTAGATTTGTCAGAGATAGAGAGGGAGAGAGCATAAACAGGGGGAGGAGCAGGCAGAGGGAGAAGCAGGTTCCCTGTTGAGCAAGAAGCCAGATCCCCACCTGAGCTGAAGGCAGATGCTTAACCAACTGAACCATCCAGGCATCCTCTGGGTTTTTCTTATCAAAAATAATTAGGCAGGTGAAAAGGCAAAACCACATGAATTTAAACTATTTAAACTATAAGAAACAATCCTATATCCACAGACACACAGGCACAAGTAATGGAGTTAACAGATAGACTTTTAAATTACTATATGGTTAATGTAATCAAAGAGATGATGGATGAGTCTGAGTATTTTGATAGATAATTTGAAACTATATAAACAAAAGAACCAAACTGAAATTGTAAGGCTAAAAAAATAAACAAAAATTACATATCAATAAATGGGTTTAATAACAGCTATTCACAGCTAGAAAAAATTAATCTGGGTCGAAAGAAATACCTGGAATAAAGCACAGATGGATATGACGATGGGAAATGCAGGCTATAAGGGTAAATGAAGAGAATGAGATGAAAGGTCTAATACATGTGTAAATGGAATCAATGAATGAGAAGGGAAAGAGCAAGGCAAAGGCAAAATTTGAAGAGACACTGGCAGTTATCCCAAAACATATGCCATTATACCACAGCTTCCAGTAGTACTACAAGTGCAACGCAAGGAGAAATACAAAGAAAACCACATTTTGTCATATTTTAGTAAAACTGTTAAAAACCTAGAAGTAAATCATGGAAAACCTAGATTCTATATCCAGAGAAAACATCCTTCAGAAATAAAGGTGATTTAAAGAAATTTTCAAACGACAAAGACTAAATTTTCCACTAAAGGATTCTTTAGGATATTCTAAATGCCTATCGAACTTACAAGGATGCATGTATTACTTTAAAAAAGCTAATATGGAAGATAAAATACTTTTTTAATGATAAGTTTTAAAATGATACATATATATGTATATATGTATCATTTTAAGAGAGAGCAAATGACCAGCGGTTATGGGGCAAAGTAGGAGACATTTTAATCAGGCTCCATGTCCAGCATGGAGCCCGACACGGGGCTCAATCTCATACCCCTGAGATCATGGACCTGAGGTGAATTCAAGAGTTAGATGCTTAACTGACTGAGCCACCATCCCCCAAATTTTTAAATTTTATTTTTAAATGATAAAAATAATCCAAAGGGCAAAAGCAGAAAGAGATATAACTGGAAGAAAAATTAGAAATAAGACTTAAAAACAAATAGTAATTATATTAAATAAATGGACTGAATACTCTTTTTTTCAAGATTTTATTTATTTGACAGAGAGAGATCATAAGTCGGCAGAGATGAAGGCGGGGGGTGGGGGAAGCAGGCTCCCCGCCAAGCAGACAGCCCAATGCAGAGCTCAATCCCAAGACCCTGAGATCATGACCTGAGGTGAAGGCAGAGGCTTAACCCATATTAAGCCATCCAGGTACCCCTGGACTAAATATTCTAATCAAAAAATTTCTCAACTTACTTTGAGGCCATCATAAAGACAATGCCCAACTTGACAAATATATGCCGAATGAATACACAATATAATTCAGTTTGCCAAAATGTTACACTTAATTCAGAAATACATGAAAAAGACAATATATTATGACCATGTTGAGTTTATTTCAAGAATCCAAGAATGGTTCAAGATTAGAAGCAGACTATAACTTTCTTAATCTGATAAAGGGTTTCTATTAACACAAAGAGAAAAAACTATTAGAAACATTCTAGTTGTGAAATACCACTTTCTATGGATCAAAAATTAAACAATGACATCTGCTATCACCTTCTACTCTGCATTGGTACTAGGGGATTCCAAGTCAGTGCAAAAGCACAAGATAAAGGGGTTCAGTTCACAATAAGGTGGCCAGATCCAAAATCAGGAGAAAAAAAGAGTCGGAATGACGGATGAATTCACTTAGGAAACCATAAAAATACAGTAAGTATTTTGAAATTTATTTTAGAAGAATTAAAGCAAGGATATACATGTTTTATCTACCTACCACACACTGTATAATGCCATGCAGGTAAAATAAAACATTTACACCCATTTGTATGTTTTAATGTTAAGAACACAATTGGAGGAAAAATACTGAAGATACAGAAGAACATTAAACTAGAAAAGTATATATTAGAATCAAGATTATGCAAGTCAACCCTTTTGGTGTTTTGCCAGAGTGGATGGAGGGCAAAATCATAAGCATGGCAGAAAATGCCTACAGTTTCCACTCTTTGCAATTCCATCACTATGTTTTGGTTATAAAATCTCTGACAGAGTTCTTAGAACACTACATTAAATTAGATCTAAAAACCTAAGTATTAGTAATCTGTAAGATTTCACATTTTCCTCTTATCTTTTACAAATCTCATGTGTTCTTTTTTAGTTTTCTGAGGGGGGAGCAGGAAGTACTCAAATGTTTAGTACAATGACTGCTTTATAATGTTCTTTCCACATGTTTTTTCCCCAGCTGCTGACAGCATTTTCATGGTTTATCTTTCTGTTACTACTTAAAGTGGCCCCAGCTCACGTTATCAAACCTGAACATTAAGAATGTGTAAACCTGGCGATTCACAGACCTGTACCTCTGGGGAAAAAAAATACATGTTTATAAAAAAATAAAAAATTAAAAAAAAAAAAAGAATGTGTCTTCTTCCTTATTTCATGCAAACAATACTATTCATTAACAATAATCAAGGATGTGGTAAAAAATAATGGTGTATGACAAACTGATACTACACATAAACTACTAGGATAGAGAAACTATGAACTGGTTTTCCTGAGAGAAGACTGATAGGGTACCTGAGCGAGTTCCTTCTGTTCATTCACCAGTCGGCTGCAGCTAGCAATCATCTGGTCCAGGGCATAGAGCCGGTCTTCAAGTCCTTTAATGGCTTTCATATTCTGATTATCAAGTTTGGCAATAGTTTGACGGCACTCTGCTATAAATGGCCGAATAATCCTTGGATCAAGCTAAATGACAACAGAACATATGAATGAAGTTTTCAGCAAACAATTTACAATATATTTCTCACCATTTTGATACACAGTTTCAGAGGAAAAAAAATTAAAAATACAGAAAAGTAAAAGCATGGGGAATCCTACTTATACTTTCACAAAATTGAGAGCAATAAAAAATTACTGATTATATTAGAATACATAATTAGGGATATAGTGCCAGGAGGTACCTGGAGGTATCTTTATTATCAGTCTCTATCTTGTAAAGGAATTTGCTTTATCAACCCAACTTTTTTCCTCTTCAATCTCTCCTGTTCCCTGGCTTTAAATCTACGAATTTTCTGGAATTCATGGAACCTAACAAATTTCTCTCAACACTGTTCCCCTTCCCTTGAAAGAATACACTGGTAGTGTTTTTACAGATAGTCTCCATTAAAAAAGATTGTCAAAGAGGACCAATGACCTCCTTTCTTTGAGGCTCTTAAACACTGAAGATAATCTTTCACAAACTCTGGAAGTCTGGGGCATTACTTCACTAGTTTCTCTACAGTACCATTCTCTGGCTCCTTTTCCTATCTAATCCATAAATACAGATAATCCAGAAGGACTCTGTGCTTATTAGCCCATCTTTACTATTTTATATGATTTCAGCATTAAGCATAATTTCTATGGAGCTCCCAAGCCTTCTGTAATCACTAATCCTTCTCATAGATTTTCAGCTTGTGTTTCTGACCACCTACTTATATCTCTATGTGAATACCAACCAGTTATCTTCTATTATTATTATCTCATTATAGTTGTCTTCTGTTGAAATCCCTAAATGGCTTCCTTCTGCCCACAATGACATCCAAAAAACACAGCATATAGTAAAGGCTTCAGTAATTGGATACCATTAAATCTTTCTAAGGCCTATCCTCTTCTCAAACTGAATTACCCATTACATCCAGAAAAGCTCTTTGTTTCTCTAGCTCTGATCTTTCTTCATACTGATGATCCTGCCTAGCTGTTTGCAAGCCCATCCCTGTTTCTACATAAGGGTCCTAGTTGAATACTGCCTCCTTCATGCTTTCTCTGATCACTGAAATTGAAAGACCATAAAATATTCAGTGTAGTGTTCGGCACAGAGAGAACATACAAAGGCAATTAAAACCGAACTATTTTATTGTTATTATCAATAATCCAGTGTAATTATTAAGAGGCTGCATTTGCAACGCTACAAAAAAGTTAACAAAGCCACTGCTTATATATAGGCAGCATTTGCCTAATATTAATGAAAACCTTACATACGTTAACATTTTCTCACTTTTCTTAATTTCACTGTAACTAAGTCCAATCTGCACACATTTCTGATCCAAAGTATTATACAAACCAAAGTTTAGCTATAAATCATTAAGGTGATAAAGGGCTAAAAAAGAGGATTAAAATAGATTTGAATTTTTAGCTTGTGCAAAATTACAACTATGCATGGACTTTTCACAGTAGTAATTTAAAGAAAAAAACCCCAAACCAGGGCTCCTGATTATGATAGTTCTGTATTTCATAATTCATTGAAAGTATAATACAACTATACTGGCAATATGGAAGAGTATTTTGTAAATCACTTAAGTAGCAGGTACATAACCTGACTTCCTAAAATCTTATTCTACTTAATATTTTATTTCATTTGTCCACAGAGTCTCTGGAGAAATTCTTTTTTAAAGATTTTATTTCTTTGTCAGAGAGACAGCTCACATGCACAAGCAGGGGGAGTGGCAGGCAGAGGGAAAAGTAAGTTCCCTGCTGAGCAAGGATCCTGATGTGGGACTTGATCCCATAACCTTGGGATCATGACCTGAGCTGAAGGTAGATGCTCAACTGACCGAGTCGAGTCACTCAGGTGTGCCTCTGGAGACATCTTTAAAAATATGTATTTTAAACCACAGAATTCTATTAATTATTTAGGAAATTTTCAGTAACTGAACACAGTGCTACATTCATATTTTACTCTTGGGCTTTTCCACTGATATCTGGAAAGATTAATATTATTATTGTCTTAAAAGATAAGAAACTAGAAATTGTCTTACCCTCTCCATTCTTCCCATCCCACCTCTAAATCCACACCCACTGCACAGACCAAACACTATTTCAGTTACACACAAAAATCCTGAATGAAATAACTACAAGATTCAATACATTATGCTGATACTAATCTGAACAGCTTAGAAATGAGCTGAATATGCATATTTCCAATTATTAATCATCAGATATACAAATGTTTGCCTTTTATAGTATAACCTGAACTAAAATATCCAAGATTCATTCTAATACAAACACACCGTAACCTAAAAAAATATTTGAGTACACAAAAATCCAGCAACAATTCTAAATTTTACCTGGTATACGAGGGGGAAAACTAAATAGGTCATGAAAATGCCATCTATTAATCCATCCAAGTATTATAAAACAGAGGATTCAACTGACGTATGGATGAGATGAGTAATAAATGGATGGCAGTGCCAGGATTTGAGCCCTTAGGATGCCCAATCTTAGGGAAGTTCCATAATGCCTATGTTTTAACTAGTTTCTTGAAAAAGATATTTGATTTAGGCAGTTGAAAATGCATGTTACAAATACTACTGAAACTGGGATTAGTATGTGAAAATGATGACTTTAAACAGGATTTGCTTTTGTAAGAACATCAAACCTTAGCACCTTTTAAAATTCATTGGCAAAGAGCACTTTCTACTATCAGATAATCAAGTAGGTTAGTTGTTATGGGTTAACTATGTAATAAATGTGAGAGAAAAAGGAAGGCATCTCTAGTGAGAGAGAAGTCCCATACTCCCTTTAATCTATCTTTAGAAATGCCATTAATGGTATTAAGAATAATACATAAATCTACCAAGAGGAGGAAAATATTAATCTAATAAAGAAATTTGACAAGTGATATTTATCATTCAGTATATCCCACTAATAGATCATTCCACACTGTAAAATACAGGCAGAAATATATAAACAAATATTGAAACAAGTTCTTCAAAATGTGTTTTCACTGCTTTTAAACAAAATTTTTTAATCTAATGGGCATCCACAACTGAAAAGAATGCTGTATTATAGATAGTATTTTACATTATGCTACACTTATTTTATAACAAGTAACTATAACCAAATAAAAATTTATATTTTGCCTTCAGAATATAATAGCCATGTAATCTATCACAAAGACTTCAGATACTCTTGGTATGTACTATGAGAGTAAATATTAACTTAGGTCAAAAATGTGACACCCTAGCAATAATACTATGGCTAACTTCTGTAGATTATTTCTATAAATATAAATTCTTATAAATTTTCATTAAGTCAGAAAAGGATCACTATTTCCTTTCTCTTATCATGTAAAGCGAATAAAAATTATATGACTGTGCTGGAATTCATTTAAACACGTAAATGCAAAACCAATTTCAAGTCCGTTTAAAAGGGGATTTTCCTCATAGTCTATAACCCTATTCTGACTCACGCAGAATATATATACATACATACATATATATATATATATATATATATATATATATATAAAATACACATATATACACTTCAATCACCCTAATTACCATCACGTATTAGAATTTTTAGGCTACTAAAATGTCAACATTTTAAACAGGAACACAAGTTTTCATCCCTTTTAGGCAGTAATCTTTGCATAATATATTACATACTTTCATGCCTTGGCAAATGTCTTAATTGAAGCTTTCTTTGATGACAATAAGTGGCCAAAAAGAAATTCCTGCTTTAAAGGATGTCATCAAGGAAGTGGAAATTTAAAGAATAAGAAACCTAGAATTTATTTAAGTTTTCCATTTGGAAAGATATGTGCTATTTTCTAGGCATTCCAGAAAATGCACTACCTTTCTCAATATTCAAAGAACAAGTCTTTTTTTGTAATTGAGTACCCCTTTAAAAAAGGCTAACAATCATGCCAATTATCTTTAGACACCTGCAGCCTTCAAAATACTATTTTGTTATTTCTGTATAACTGACTGAGCCACCCAGGCACCCATGGATCATATTTTAAGAGATATTTATTTCCCAGGTCTAAAAGTTTTTAGAAGTATATTTGGAGAAAAATTTAATCCAAAATATGAGCTCACTATAATTACAAAATACAACCAAGAATACAATGTTGAAATTTTGAATTTTAAAGTATCTCAGGCAGATACGATATTTAAAACTTCTTTTAAAAGTCAGCAATTGATTAGATTAGAAAGATGCACACGGGATTTTCAGGGAGACAAAAGTGTTCAGAATCTCCTTTTGGGTGGTGGTTATTCTGTGACCTAACCACTAAAGAACCTGAATATTTCACTGAATATAAATCTTTCTTGCCAAAAATAATTTTTTAACTGTAAAAAACAAAATTTTATCTTTAATATTTTCCAAAAGACCTTCAAAGTTCTATAGCATTTATAAATGTGAGCATGTGATCCATTATTAACTTAAAAATGTGGCAGGCTAGAAGTGGCCAAATATTACCATTTACCTATTTACTTATATTCAATGAGTGCTCCATGCCTATAGCACAAGAATGAAAACATTAAGACTGCTCAAGTTTTACCTAGAAGATAAAAGAACCTAACTGTAGGAACAAATTAAAGGATAGGAGATAGTAAAACATCTAAGTAATATTACAAGGTCAGAGAGAAATATATTTCAAAGTGCTACCACCAAAATCTGTACCACTTGAGCGGACACTTCAAATGTTCTGTATTGCAGTAGAAATTTTATGTATATGACCTCTAACAGTTTTCACAAATTTACTAACAATTCATAAATTAGGTTACAAGTGAAAAGGTTTGATTCGTCCAAGGTTGCAACCTTGGTTATAAAGTCTCACATCAAGGCTCAATATTTCTACTGTTAATAATGTGTTGTCATTCTCCCATTATATAAAACATTCAGTACAAATAACATAATTTTGCGTAGCTGAAATGACCCAAGAAATACCAAATTAACATGACTTACTCTGCTCATGGAATCAAAGCATTTCCTGACCAACGATTCCACATCATTAGGTCTATCTTGAACATTTATCCAGTCTAACAAAGAAACATTAAAAAAAGGCAGATCACCGTCTTTAGCATCTACTGAAGTTTCATCCTGCTGGACAGTACTTTGACAAGATTCCCTAATTTCTTTTCCATTTTCAGCATCTGTGGTATCTGGGGCTATATGTTCCACTGACTTGTGAAATGAGGTTAACAAGGATTGGTTAGTTGTTCTAGGCATATCAGGAGAGAGCACCAGTTCAGTGGAGGTTTTCATTTCAGCCTTTTCTGAGCCTTCATGTTCAGGTAAAGAATCCAGTCTTCCCAAACATTCCCTGTAACTATGTCTGGTTAGGCACTCCAACAGTGGAATCTTGGCCATTACTGAAACCGCAGTTCCTAAACTTAAAATACAAAAGAGCTGTCAGTAAAATTATGAGACTGCTCTAGCCAGAGAAATAGCATTTAATTACTATACACACAAAAACTACAACCTCTTTATTACATTATGCATATATAGTCTGTGTTCTTTTAAAAAAAAAAGTTAGACAGAGAAGGGTATCATTAATACATTAAAATACCACTCTCAAGTAAAGGGAGCCAGCTTACACTAAACAAGTGGACACATGGTTTTCATCAAACCTTAAGCTATAAAAAATACAAATTAAAAAAAAAAAAAAGATTTACCCACAGCAGTTCCTTAAAGTATAACTTAAAGCCAAACAAGTTGAAAGCACAGGATAAAATTAATAATCCCAATAAAGATTAACATAACTCTCATATTCATTTCACCCTATAGACAGGTAGATCTATGTTGTCAAAAGGCATGCGAAAGATGAACTATCTATGATTTGATTTCTGTAGAACATTTGTGAAATGGCTCAGGATTCTATGAGGAATTAACATATCTAAAAGAACTCTCAAACAACAGTTACTTGAATAGACTGTTGTATAAACTCTTTCTAGTCTTAAGTAATCACTCCCTTCCTTCCCAAGATCAGTCCCATTTGCAAGGCTAAAATCTTCTAATTCATACCACAAAACAGAAAAATTTCAATTAATGATATTCATTTTAATTGAAAAAGATGTTACTTCCCTCCAATTCAATTCAAAGTAACAAAAAATGTAGAAACTAAAAAATGAATGTAAAAATTGAAAGCATACACACAGACAACAAAGAGCTATATTCATGCTGAATTATTGCTGTATTTTTACATTCAGTATAGCCTTTTTCAAAAACAACCACTGGCTATCAAATGTGCTTATATGAAAAGAACCAGAAAACCATCTAAATGGTTTCTTTCCATCTTAGCAAGCCTACATCATGGCAATATTTAAAAAGGAAAATAAAAATTTCCTTGATTGCTGAATGTTTGAAAACTTTTCCATTTCTGCTAGATGTGTTATGTTTATATTTTGCCTTTACTTTAATGTAAAATTGGTAGCAGGGCAAGGAGACAAACACACTCAGGTATGTAAATCATTCAAAAGTATTTTGAGCGCTTTACATAAAGAAAACAAGGTAAGTAAAAGAAACGTGGGAGATCCATAAAATAGGAGGTGAATAAAATTGAGCACAATTTTAAAGTCCATAAAAGTCATCATAAATGTCTCAAAAAACGAACAATTATAATAAACAGTTATTAGAAATGAAATCACAATTACTGAAACAACTGATAAATTGCAAAGGTATTTCAAACAAACATCTTATTACCCATTTTAATGGCAAACATACTGAGTAAGTTTTAACTTGATGTCTTCTATGGATTGCAGATAATTTGAATAAATACTTTCAAACTTGAAAAGTAGTTTTTGGTAAGAATTTGAACAGTCCTCCAGATTGGCCATAATTGCAGCCCAGCCTTGGTGCTGAAGATGTTCATCATGGACCAGACCTTCACAGAAAGAGCAAAGTTTCTTGGCAACTTCATACATTTCCTGAAAACAAAGAAACACACCAAAAGAAGGTAATGTTTTCAACAATTAAATGAACTGTAGCATATTCACACAATGGAATACTATGTAGCAATGCATACAAACCATCAATTCATGCAATTACATGAAGAATCTCAGGAACATAATGTTAAATAAAAGAGGGGAGACACAAAAGAAAACAATGATTCCATCGATTTAAAGTTCTAAAAGAGGCAAAGTAATTTATGGTTTTAAATTCAGGATATTGGTTTATTTTACAGAAGAGAAAAGATGGGTACTGACTGCGAGAAAGCATGAAGTAGGGCTTCTGGGGTGATATTATATTTTAAGATTTCACTTTGTGAAATTTGCACAATGATTGAATTTGCACAAGTGAATGTGCAATGATCTGTACATTTTCTAATATGTATATATCTCACTAAACAAAAATCTATTATTTCACTAATGAAGGTATCTGAATCCAAGGTCACACCACAATTGAGGTGACCAAATTTAAACTCTGACAATTTGACTCTCGAAGACCATACTCCTGCCATTATTATAGAGCCTCTAATTCCTATTATAGAGCCTCTAATTCTAATTCAAATTTCTTATAATATGCACTATCTGACATATTCACTGTTTTGGTTACCACAGCTTTTGAGTACATTCTAAAATCTGAGGAAGATGTATTGTTCCCTCCACCTCTCATTCTTCTTTCTCTTTACTTTGGTAACTATTCCTGAACACTGATCCTTCCCCATAAACATTTTATCTAAAACAAACAAAACAAAACAAAAAAATCAAAGTTCCTCCTCACTCTCCAAAGCAAAAAATGCTTTTTTTCCCCTCCCTACACCAGTGCTTTCCATGGCAACTTTAAATGCAATTCGTTAGGCTAATGAATAATATTAAGATTATGACTATGAATACTAAGAATGATATTAAGAATGTCTTTTTTTTAGGGTGCCTGGGTGGCTCAGTTGTTTGAGCATCTGCCTTCAGCTCAGGTCATGATTCTGGGATCCTGGGATAAGTCCTGCATCAGGATCCCTAGCAGCGTACACCCTCCTTCTCCCTCTACCTCTGCCTCTTTCTTTCTCTCTTAAATAAAATCTTTGAAAAAAGAGTCTTCTTTTATTTCAGAGATAGAATTTAGTGATCCACCAGTTGCATCTAACATCCAGTGCACATTACTTCAAATGCCCTCCTTAATGCCAATCACCCAATTATCCTTTCCCTCATCCTTTTCCCCTCCAGTAAGTAATTCTCAGTTTATTTCCCAGAGTTAAGAGTTTCTTATGGTTTGTCTCCCCCTCTGATTACCCCTTGTTTTATTTTTCCCTCCCTTCCTCTACATTCCTGTTTTGTTTCTTAAATTCCACTCTCGAGTGAAATCATATAATAACTGTCTTTCTCTGACTGACTTATTTCACTTAGCATAATACCCTCTAATTCCATCCATGTCATTGCAAGTGGCAAGATTTTGTTCTTCAAGATTGAGAGCCGGGTAATATTCCATTGTATATACACACCACATTTTTATCCATTCATCTGTTGATGGACACTTGGGCACTTTCCATAATGTGACTATTGCTGATAATGTTGCTATAAACAGCACGGTACATGTGCTCCTTTGAATCACTATGTTTATATCCTTTGAATACCTAGTAGTGCAATTGCTGGGTTGTACGGTAGCTCTATTTTTAACTTTTTGAGGAACCTCCATACTGTTTTTCAGAGTTTAAAAATATGTCTTTCCATTAGCCTATAACTTGTATTTTTCTTTTTTTTAAGATTTTATTTATCTATTTGCTAGAAAGCGAGAGAGCACAAGCAAGGGGATGGAAGAGGAAGAGGGGAAGCAGCTTAGCAGAGAGCCTGGTGTGTGGCTTGATCCCAGGACTCTGGGATCGTGACCTGAACCAAAGGCAGATGCTTAACTGACTGAGACACCTAGGTACCCCTATAATTTATATTCTTTAACAGAATTTTATAATTTTTGTTGCTACTTAGATTGTAATACATTTCCATTTGCATTCCAAAGCAGGGCCCAGTACTGAGAAATGTGAATGTTTCTGCATTTATCACATACCCAGCCACCTTACCAAAAGTCTTTCTGATAGATTTTTATTAAATCCTCTGATATTCCAAATATACAACCATAGATCGCCTAAAATGGATGTTTTTCACTTCTTTTCCATTAATTTTGCCACTTACTTCATTTTCATTTTCTTATTTTAGTGTATTTCTTCAGAAGTTCCAAAAGAATACTGAATAGACTGATTCTGATTTATGTAAAAATGGCTCTAATAGTTTGTTGATTTAAAAGCTGATTAGCTTTCATATTTGGTCAATTCTACATTTTATTTATTTTGTTTCCTTCTAGAGCTATTTTACTATGAGGAATATCTGCTAAATTTTAACATACGCCCTTCTGGATAATATTAATATGACTCCATGTTTTGTCCTATAAAGTATAGTATTACCGATTGAGGCAATTAATTACCATTAAATTTCCAAATACTGAAGGACCCTTGCATTCCTTTAATATACCTTTTGCTATTAATATATTACTCTTTTGATACTCTTATTTTGGTTTTATCTGTAAGAAAAAATGAGTTATTCTCCATTTTCAGGATCCAAAATATTAAACACTGGCCCGTAAGAGCTTTCTGATTTTAAGAGACATATTAAAATCTCTCATTTTTTAAAAATCCCCCATTTTAAAATTATGATAAATACACATGAAACTTACTGTCTTAACCCATTTTAAGTGTATGGTTCAGAAGCACTAAGTTTTTCACATTGCCGGGTAACCATAACCACTAACCTTCTTCAGAAATTTTTCATCATCCCAAAGTGAAACTGTACCTAATAGATAATTAACTCGACCTTCCCCTCACCCCTCAGCCTTGGGTAACTCTTCTTCTATTTTCTGTCTCTATGAATCTGACTCCTATAGGTACTTTATATAACTGAGATTGCACAATATCTGTCCTTTTACATTTGGCTTATTTCACTTAGCTTATTTGTCCTCAAGTTTCATCCATATTGTAGTTCATATCAGAACTTTCTTCTGATATGGTTAAATTTGACAAGGTTAAATAATATCCCATTGTATGTATGTATATACCACATTCTGTTGAATCTATCTAGTCATCCACTGATGGACATTTGGGTTGTTTCTATCATTTGACTACTGGAAATAATTCTGCTATGAATACTGGTGTTCAACATTATGTTTTATTAAGTTCTGCAATTATTATCATTTAGCCTGTGTTGATAGAAAAATACAGATCTGACTTCTCTTTCTCACAAATTAAATCTTTTATTATAAATTTCACTTTGTTCTGTTTAATGCTTTAACATCCACTTTGTCAAGTATCAACACTACCATTTAAATTTTTTGTATGGTGGAAAGATAATTTGTTCTCCTCAAGGACTTAAATATGGGTATGGAAAAAACAATCACATTTTTAAGAGTTAGTTAAGTCTTTTATTTCTGTCTACTCCAACACAGGTAACTTTATTGTTTATAGCAATATTCAGAAGTCAATAACTGCATACCATCATTTAGGAAAGAAGTTGAACAAATCATGTTTAAAACTGCTTTTCCACTCTTAGATCTTATAACTCCTTGCAAATGCAGAATGACTAACAATGTATGAGTCTGAAAATTTAAAAACCAGACATATTAGCCAGCAAAATATTCCCCCAAAACTTTATTTTTATCTTTTTTTTATGCTTCCCCTGTAATTCAGACCACCTTGCTAGCTACTTATTTATTTGAGTATAGTTAACACACAATGCTAGCTCCAGGTGTACAACACTGTGATACAACAACTCTATACCTAGGCTATACACACAACAAGTGTAGCTACCATCTGTCAGCATACAGTATTATTACAGTATCACTGACTATATTCTTTATGCTGTACCTTTAATTCCCATTTATTCATTCCATAACTGGAAGCCTATATCTCCCACTCTTCTTCAACTATCCCTCCACTTCCATCCCTCTGGCAACCATCCGTTAGTTCTCTGTGCTTAATTTAGATTTGAATGCTTTTAGGAACTATCAATTTGTTATAACGTTCACTGATGCCTAAAACAGGCTAATACTTCATGAAAATATTACCAAGTATATGAAAAAGATATAATTTTGTTAAGTAACCAATTTTTAATTTTAAATTGTACTAGATGTAAATAAGTATAATAATCTCAAAAAACAATTATTTTTATCTTACCACTGCAAGTTGTGTTCTTGAAGCAACAGTGTGAAAAACTGCAGGCATCATAAGAGACTCTTCAACTTTTATTTCCATGTCATTTTCTGTTGAAAAAGTAGTTTTTGGAATAGCAGGTGGACGATCACATAAAATCATTTCTTTGTTGAAAAGAAAAATTGGATTTGTGTCCTACAGAAGTAAAAAAGCAAAAGAAACTAAAGTAAAATGTTATACTGAACATGCACACTGCCCTCAATATATGAAGCCGATAAACCTTACTTTTGAACGTTGAGTTCCCAATTCCCTACGTGATGTGAAACGAGCACGTTTGTACGAAAGCATTCATGGACACATACCGTCCCAGCACTGTAGGTGCACACTCTTCGATCTGCAGCCATGCATTCTCCTCCATTGACCACCAGCACCTGATGCTGAATAGCAATCTTGTATTTGCTATGAATGGCATGCTTGAGATCTGCCACACTTTAAAAGGGGTGGAGGTAGGGCAAAAAATTATTTATACATACTTTCCAATGACAAACTTTTTACCATCAAAGTAGCACTATGTAAAAATATTCGATAGATATTAATTTCACTCTAAAAAATTTTCCCCAAAACAACAGCATAAAATACAAATTTGTTTCTGGAATCAGATTCCACAATCATCTGGCTGACCTTAGGTGAATAAATCACCCATGTGGCACAACTAAAAGTGAATCTATAAAATGCAGGAAGTAGACATATTTATTTCCGTGATCTTTATATAAAAAACATAGCAAAAGAATATGCTCGAATTAGCATCAGGTCTGTTAAAGTCTTCAGAACACAGATGTCTGTTAAAATCCTCACATCACATTACACAAACTACATTAAGTATAAAACATAAAATTGCTTCCTTTCCTTACCTTTCAGAAAATCATTCCTTCACAGGTAAAATTATATTTTATAAAAAGCAGAATTTTTAAAAAAGAATATAATTTCAAATTCCATTTTTAAAACTAAGATTATAATTCCACAAATTATTTATAATATTTCCAGTGTCAGATTTGTTTACTCTGTATTGCATTAAGTCTTTGCTCTCAGATCCACTACCAAAATACAAGTATACAGGAATAGTTGTTACTATTCCCTTTCTTGCTGTTTGCCCTAAAAATATATCCTCCCTCCCTGACACTTCTCCCCACATTTCAAAATATAACAACATTCATCAGTCAAATATTTGAATCTCCTACAAAGCTGGAGAATTATTAGGTAGTATGAGTCCTACAAACTTAGTTAAAAATATTAAGCTGATTGTCTTCTTGAATCAACAAACAAAACAACTATTACTGACTTTATTCATGTAAGGGAATAAAAACAAATCACCAAAGCATCTAGGACTGACACATGTTACTTTATATAGTTAGCAATAATTTCCTTAGCAATGTCCTGGGAAACTTAGAAGGGCAATCAGGTATGAAAACTTCTTCTATTTGACAGTTTTAATTTGAAATAAGTTTGTTTGCAGGTAAGTTTGTTCATTGTGAATAATATATTCACAAAAACAGACAAAGCACAACTTTATGAACTTCGGTGTTTTAGTGAAAGAAAACAACTATGTAAGTAATATGCTAGAAGATTTAAGATATTACTACTCTTTTTTTTTTAATTTATTTTTTATTTATTTGTAGCTTAACAGTATTCATTATTTTGGCACCACACCCAGCACTCCATGCAATCCGTGCCCTCTGTAATACCCACCCCCCAAGATATTACTACTCTTATTTTCTTATTTAAAAAAGGAAGAGTTTTCTGCAAATCGATTACTTTGTAACTTTTTGCCTACACAAAATACAGAATTGATGAGATTGAACGAAATACAACTTACGTTTGCACTGTAAGTTCAGTGTCAAATGTCAGGGTAGTTCCAGTGTTAACCAGAAATACATATAACTTCATGATGATTTCTCTGGATTCTGTGAGCTTATACCTCACACTCTAATCCGGTTATTAAAAAAACAGACAAGAAAAATGGTCAGTTACATAAACATAACTACAAACACAGATACCCTCACATAAAACATGTTATTTATGTGCTACAGAAATAACTAAAAAATAGTTTTTGGTGTCTAAGATGGCTAACTGGACAATTTGGTAAATTTGCTGCTTAAAAATAAACAGTAATGAAATTAGTGAAAAGCATAAATATTCTAATTAAAAATATTTGTTTTAAGGAAGAGGCCAGCAATCAGAACAAAAATTATGTGTACACTTCACATTGTCCTCATGTACCCTTCTACATTAAGAATTAAAATTAAAAATTTGATCAAAGATCTTCCTAACTCAAAAAGTTCTTCCCTGACTGCTTCCTTTTAACAATAAAAAATTGTCTTGAGGTTAGACTTACTGATAGTAAATAAGAGTAGCCACTACTTGCTAGTTAGGGAAAACGAGTTAATTCCAATTCCTTCTATCAGCTGTCTCTTAATCTAAATTCCACCTCCACTCTGAGTTAGAAATGCTCCATAAGAAACTGTGACCCTAACAGTTATATCATCTCCTTGAGCAGTAGAAAGTGCACAGGTCTAGAAATCAGGATATTTGAAACAACTGCTATTAACTAGCTGTCCAAGCCAAAATCTCATATAAAATAAACTTCTTCAGGGAACCTGGGTGGTTCAGTCACTTGAGCATCTGACTCGTGGTTTGGGCTGGTGTCATGATATAAAGGTGGTAAGGTCAAGCCCTGTGATGGGCCCCACCATCAGGGAGTCTGCTTGAGATTCTCTTTTTCCCTCACTCCCTCTGCCCTTCTCCATTCTTCCATGTGCATCCTCTCTCTTTCTCTCAAGTAAATAAATCTTAAAAAAAAAAAAAAAATGAAATAACATAAACTTCCCCACCTACAAGGGACAGGTTTAAAATCTAGCACTTTATTTTTTACAATCAGAGGTAAAAATCCCCCAAATTAATGAAAGTGATGAAAGACAATAAATTAACAGATATTAGAATATATCTTTCCTTATGCTCTTTCCAATGAGTTTCAGAATAAAATTATCAGGAAAGAAGGAAAAAAATAAATAACATCTTAAAATCAATGTTTCCAACACCAGTTTTTTAAAAAATGCATTAGATGAAAAACTCATGAATTTAGAACTGTACTTACTGTCAGGCACTGTGAAAAGGACTACCACTTTTCTTAAAAAGCAGATTAAAACTGGCTTATGTTTGCTTTGCTTGATATTGGCAACTGAATGGCATTACTGGTTAAACTCAGTGAACTGGAAAAGAAAAATTTCTGGATTATCATAAAGAGAAATAATTCAGTATATGACAACGTATGATTATTTATTTAAAAACTCCCTTGTGAAAATAATTTCTACTCAATCTCTCCTCCTACCTGCACATTCACTGAAACCATAAGAGTATTATAACTTTTATCCATACCACTCCACTAAGAGACATAAAAGTCTCTAAAAAACTCTCCAAAGCTGCCAAATTCTACAGCCATTTCTTAGTTCTTTTTTTTAAAAAAAATTTTTTTTAAGATTTTATTTATTTGTCAGAGAGAGAGAGCGAGAGAGTGAGCAAGCACAGGCAGAGGGAGAAGCAGGCTCCCTAGAGACCAAGGAGCCCGATGTGGGACTCGATCCCAGGACACTGGGATCATGACCTGAGCCGAAGGCAGCCACTTAACGAACTGAGCCACCCAGGAGTCCCCAGTTCTTAAGATATAGTGGTAAAAAAGAGCCTGGCAGCTTTAGCCTAGCAGCATTAAACCCTGAGGCAGGGTTTAATCCTGGCCCCATTTCTTGTACATTATCTTGGGCAACTTACTTAATTGTCTTGATTTCTTGTTTTGTAAAATGAATAAAAATGGTACCTGTAGCAGGCAGCCTGCAAAACAGCCCTACTACCTCTGGGTATCCTTACTCCAATGAAATCCCTACCCCTACTGGGTATGGGCAGGGCCCATGATCTTTTTCTAACCAATGAAATATGGTAAGGTTAATGAAATGTCACATGATTGCTACTCAAGATTATAACATCCATCATGCTAGCTGACTCCTTCCCTTGCCAGCTCTGATGAAGTAATAAGCTACCATGGAGAGGCCCAATGAGTCAAAAAATTGAAGTTAGCCTCAGCAAGAAGCTGAGAGTCTCAATCAGACAAGCTGCACAGAACTGTTAACCACTGCTGAGCTTGGAAGCAGATCACTCCTTGGTTGAGCCTCAGACAAGACCTCAGCTCCAGCAAACACCTTCACTGCAATCTTCTGAGAGACCTTGAGGCAGATGACCCAGCCAACCTATGCCCAGAAAATGTGAACTAAAACATTTCTTATTCAGCAAAAGATAATATAGTACCCCACATTGCAGGGGTATTATGAGAAGTAAGGGAGAAAAAGTATGAAAAAAAAAAAAAAAGAAAAAAAAATATTAGCCTCATGCTCTGCAGGGAATAAGAATTCAACAGGGCGCCTGGGTGGCTCAGTGGGTTCAGCCTCTGCCTTCTGCTTAAGTAACGATCTCAGGGTCCTGGGATCAAGGCTTTCATCGTGCTCTCTGCTCAACAGGGAGCCTGCTTCCCCTTCTCTCTCTGCTGGCCTCTCTGCTTACTTGTGATCTCTCTCTCTCTCTGTCTGTCTGTCAAATAAATAAATAAAATCTTAAAAAAAAAAAAATTCAATAAACAACCCTAGCACCCCTTCTTGGGCTTTTTCCTCTGCCAACTCTCCAGTATTTGGGTAGGACCTCAACACCACACTCAAATTCAAAAGTATATTTTATCTTACAAGTTAAAGGAGTTCTTTTGTTTTCTAAAGGATTAGGTAGCTATAAGTATGGTGACTAAAAAAGAAGGAATATTGGTAGCAGAGATGATTCATTAATTAATTCATTCATTCAAATAGAACACTTATTGGGCTTGTGTGTCAGGACTATATTTTGTGAACAAAACAGACATGATCTTTGTCCTTATGGAGATCACAGCCCTGAAGTAGAAAAAGAAATTAAACAAAAAGAAAACAAACATGGTATAAGTTACAATAAATGCAATGTAAGAGGAATGGGGTGGCAAGGACCTAAAAACCTATTTTAGATTTGGGGGAGCAAAGAAGGCCTCTACGTAGATTACATTTAAATAGGTCACACAAATGAGACTAAGACTGTTCTGTAAGGGGGGTAAAGCAATACAAGAAGATACAACATTTGTGAGCCTAAATATAAAACCCTTAGAGTAATCACAACTGTATTCTAAGTTTTACTTTTCTTTCCTCTTAAATATTATTTACCCTTTCTATTTTGGGGTAACTTCACACTTAGAAAAAAGCTCAGAAATAGTAAAACAAACAAACAACCAAACAAAAACAAAACAAAAAAACCCTCCCTGGCACGTTTTACCTAGTGTTACCAACTATGTACACTGTGCTCCATGCCTGCTCCTTTCTTTTTCTCTCTCTATATACATATACACTGTACACACAGGATACATTTTTTTCTGAACTATCTGTGAGTAATCTGCAGACAGAATGTCTCATTATCCATAAACACTTCAGAATGTGAGTAACAGAAAGAATTTTTCTCATACATGACCAAAGTACATTTATCGACTCATCAAATTTAACCTAGATCCATATTATCACCTAATCCACCATCTGTACTCAAATTACTGCCCCAATAATACTCTTGACAGTTTTTCTCCCTCGATCTAGGACCCAATTCATTGATAATATTCAGATTTAGGATCCAATTCAGGATAATATTTGATAATATTTTAAATTTAACATCTATTTGATTTCCTTCAATCTAAAACTTCATCCATCTTTTTCTTTTCATGATCTAGGTACAATACTGTTCTCAATACAATAATCCATCAGAAGCTTCAGAAATCATTATAAAGATGGACTCAGTGCCATTTCCCTGTTCCATAATACTTACAGTAAATGAGGGAAATTGATAAATGCAGCAGCTACTATGTGCCTTTAAACAAACACTAATCTCTTTAGCTGGCGTTCACCCTAAGAAACAGCTCAATAATTAACAATGCTTACGAAAACAGCTACACGAAAAAAGCTTATTTGAAAATTAGTCTATATGTATAATTCATGAATAATGTAAAACAATCCCAAGGACACTTTTTATTGCTGTGGCTCTAGAACCTAGGTTAGTTTGACTCTACTATGTAGGCATCATATAGGCACACTATACAGGCACACTTGATATTGCCTGTCATTTAGATCATTTCTTTCTTTTTCTTTTTTTTAATTTAGCTCATTTCTAAAAGTTCCCGAATGACATTATGGCAGTATCATTTAGAGAAGCACCTCTGGACCTACCCTGATGTAACATCCCACATTCTCATCCATTATCCATTGTGTGAAGCCATCGCATTGGCAACTTTAACCAGAAGCATCCCTCTGAATCTTAACTCTCTATGCCCTCATTAATTGTCATCTACCACCCAGGACCTATGCTAGAACAGCATAAGAGAAAAATCTAACTAGTGAAATGAATCATTGTCCCATGGGTCTCACTGGCCTGGGTACTCTTTATTTATTTGACTAAATAAATAAAGCTTAATGGTAATCCTAAAATTTGTATGGAATCACAAGAGACCCTGAACTTCAAGTAATCTTGAAAAAGAACAAAATGGAGGCATCACAATCCGAGATTTCAAGATATACTACAAAGCTGTAGTAATCAAAATAGTATGGTACTGGCATAAAGCTAGACACACAGATCAACAGAACAGAGAGCTCATAAATAAGCCCATGATTATATGACCAATTAATCTTCAACAAAAGAGGCAAGAATATGCAATGGGAAAAAGTCTTTTCAACAAATGCTGCTGGGAAAATTGGACAGCTACACAGAAAAGAATGAACTTGGACCACTTTCCTACACCATACACAAAAAACAAACTCAAATGGATTAAGACATAAATGTGAAACACCAAACTGTAAAAATCCTAGAAAAGAGCACAGGCAGTAATTTCTTTGATATCTGCTATAGCAACTTTTTTCCTAGGTATGTCTCCTGAGACAAGGCAAACAAAAGCAAAAATAAACTATTCAAAGTAAGAAGCTTCTGCACAGTGAAGAAAGAAATCAACAAAAGTAAAAGACAACCTATGGGATAGGTGAAGATATTTGAAAATGATACTTCTGATAAATGATTACTATCCAAATACATAAAGAACACAAGAAACAGTAAGTGTTGGCAAAGATGCTGAGAAAAAGGAATCCCTATGCACAGTTGGTGGGAATGCAAACTAGCGAAGCCACTGTGGAAAACAGCATGGAGGTTCCTCAAAAAATTAAAAATAAAAATTACCATATGATCCAGTAATTCCACTATTGGGCACTTACAAAATATGAAAATATGATAATTCAAAAAGATAAATGCAACCCTGTGTTTACTGCAGCATTAGTTACAATAGCCAAGATATGGAAGCAATATAAGTGTCCATTGACAGATGAAGGGATAAAGATGTGAGGTGTATACACAGGTATACACACACACACACACACACACACACACACACACACAAAATTACTCAGCCATAAAAAAGAATGAAATGTTACCATTTGCAACAACATGGATAGATCTAGAGAGTATAAAGCTAAGAGAAATAAATCAGAGAAAGACAAATAAGTATGATCTCCCTCATGTGTGGAATTTAAGAAACAAAACAAGTGAATGAAGAAAGAGACAAACCAAGAAACAGACTCCTAATTACAAAGAAAAAAACCAATGGTTACAAGAGGGGAGGTATAGGAGGAGATGGGTGAAACAGGTGAAGGGGATTAAAGAGTACACTTACCATGATAAGCACTGAGTAAAGTGCTGAATTGTTGAGTAACACTTAAAACTAACAGAATACTCTATGTTAAGTACACTGAAATTGAAAAACAAAACCAGAAACATAAAGTAAAAAATGAAAGGGAATAGCGAAACAAAATAAAAACAAAACAAAAACAAATAAAACAACACAGGCTATGGTTTCCACAGCCACAAAACACTCATTTATTTCACCTGTCCCAAGTATACAACATAAAATAATCATCAGTGACCCTTACTGAGTAATTCATTATATATTGGTGATTATGCTCAGTAATATTATATGCAATAGTTCCCTTATTTTTCATAACATGTAAGATAACCATATTATTAATTTCTTTTTGGAGTTTAGGGAAAAGATTCAGAGATCACTCAACTTGTCTAAAGGTAGAAGGTTAGTACATATGAGATACAAGAGTTTGAACACATCTCAGTTTACAACATTCATTCAATAAAATTTCACCTGAGAATCTAGTATGCCCTAGGTGGTGTGTGTGTGAGTGTGTGTGTGTGTGTGTGTGTGTGTGTTTAGTTTTGGATAATAAAACAAACAGTGTGATAAAACTGCCGAGTCTCATGAAGAGTACATCTGGGTAATCTATACACAAACTCTGTGATATCTACTTTCAAAACAGTAGCTCTAAAAATGCAATTATTTGTAATTAAAAGTAATTCTAAAATATATGCTTGCATTTTTCTATGTTTTATTCTTTAAAGATATTGATATTGTTGACTTAACAATAACCACTGATTATTAACATGAAATAAAAGCCATACCATCTACATATCTTCACAATTTCTACTGTGAGAAAGGCTATTATCTCTAAATCAAGTGATAAAACTATGGTTCTAAAATACTTCAATAATCTCTCCAAGTCATATAGCAAAAACAACCAGAGTTCAAATCTATGGCTGGGTCAAGAAGGAAAGAAGTCCAACAAGGAAAGAACATGAACTACTACTAAAAAATATGAACATGTACTACTAAACACATGTAGTGAATACATTCCATGACTTGCCATTTTACTGTTCCTGTATAAGTTCCAATACTTGTTTCCCCCACCAATTCTATCTCTTTTCATTTTCTTGAATGCAATATAAAAAAAATTCTAAAAGTAAGTAAGGGGGTGGGATGGCAGAACACTTCCAAATTTGACATGGTAAGGTTTTCAAATGAAAAATAAGTTGCCCTCCAAGAACTGATGTGATCCTAGGTTATGGGAGAGTAAGATTCCCTTGGGAACACAGATAACATAGTTCCTTGTATGTGGCAAGACTGGAAATTCTTTCATGCTGTGGATCATCTGTGCATGGGGATTCTCTGAAAACTTTAAACCTAGAGAAATGTACACTGAAGAACTTACCTATGGTAGCCAAGAAAACATGCCTGAGTGAAATACTCAAAGTGGCCTTTGCTCTGTAGCCGCTGGGCTGTTTAGACACTGTTCTAAGGGAACAAGAAAGCTGAGGAAACCCATTCTACTCCCAGTGCTGCCTTTCCATTATCTGTTTCATCATTTAATCCAAGTATCAAAAGATGGGATCTGACTTTCTCCCCCAAACTGGTAAGTGGGACACTGTTACAACAGAGATTAAGGGTAAACAGCTTTAAAAAAAAAAAATTCCTATAAATTAGTAAGAAAATCACAAAAACCCACAACAGTGCATGAGAAAGTAATCCAAATAGTTAACCAATGAGGAAAATAAACCTCTTCAGTAATCAAAGAAATACAAATCTGAAAAAGACAGAATTTTCACCTATTAAATGAGCAAGAGTTTCAGTCTAAGAGTCCTAGACTTTCAATCTAAGAGAAAAGAGATACAATAAAGCAAAAAATAAGGACTTTAGAGATGTGAGTTTAAACAAAAATTGTTCTCTTTGCATAAAACACATATTTCACACCCCCAGTGAAATAAAGGCAGTGACAATCCTAGAGCAGTAAGTACTCATCTTCCTTGTATAGTAAAGAATTAATCTTATCCAAAGAGAAGTCTGGACTTTATCCTTGGCTATGAGGAGGGGAACCTGAGGTCTCTTGGATGTCCTATTTGACAAGAATATATCTGTTTGGGGGCTTTAGAATAGTATAACAATATGATTTATGATGGGGGCTTTGGGATACACAGTACCAGTTCCCATCTCCAGAAGAAATGGAGACTAAAAGACATAGTAGGACCTCCAGAAGAGCTAGAGACTAAAGGTTAGCTACCATGTAAAGATAATAGGACCTCAATAAAAACTCCAGACACCAAAGACTCAGGTAAACTTCTTAGAGGAAAAATTTCTTATAGAAAAAAGTGAAACTACAGTTGAAGTATATACAAAATAATTCACTACTTCTAAATAGTGTTAAAAATACTTCTAGTAGGGGCACCTGGGTGGCTCAGTGGGTGAAAGCCTCTGCCTTCAGCTCAGGTCATGATCCCAGGGTCTTGGGATCGAGCCCTGCATCAGGCTCTCTACTCAGCCTTCTTCTCTGCCTACTTGTGATCTCCATCTGTCAAATAAAAAAAAAAAAAAACAAAAAACTTCTAGTACTGGAATTAGTAATCTAGTAAAACAATTTGCTGCCAGAATATCTGCTGGCAATTTATTGCTAAATAAATAATCTAGTAAACTAGATAGAGTAAATAATTTGCTAAAACCATTTGCTGTTTCTTGGTTATAATCTGACCTAAAGTGAGGGAAAAACAACTGACTTTTATATAGAAAGAGCTTAATAGACCTTGTTTAAATTCTTTTTTTTTTTTTTTTTAAGATTTATTATTTATGTTTGAGAAGAGAGTGCCTGTGAGCAAGGTAGAGTGGGAAGGGGGAAGGGACAAGCAAACTTCCTCCTGAGCAGGGAGCCTGACACAGTGCTCCATCCCAGGATTCTGGGATCATGAACTGGGCTGAAGGGAGCTGCTTAACCTACTGAGCCACCCAGGGGCGCCCTGGTTTAAATTCCTACTCTGCTATTTATAGGCTGAATGAGTTGAGAAAAGTAAAGAAAACATTTTCCTTGCTGGGCTATTGTGGGTGTATCTGTTCTTTAAATTTATAAGACTACAGTTGCAAAAGAAGGGGAAGTAGCAGCAGGAGCTGTGGGGGGAATATCATGGCATATAACTGAAACAAGATTAGGCCATGAGATAACTGATACAAAATGATAGTTACATGTGGCTCAATATTCCATTGCCTATTGGTGTTAACTTCCACGAAATGTAAATATAAAAATACAAGAACAAAATAAAACTTACAGAACACTTTCAGAGGTTCCTCACCCCTACAAGAGAAGAAAAATAGTATACTAAAAAAACTTGGCTCAATAACCTGGTTTTCTGTATTTTGGTTATGTTTCTGTTTTTGCTTTTTTGAGCAAAGCTAGGAGTTATTCTCAAAAGCAAGTCCATTCTATAAAACCCTGCTGTAAAGAACCTTGTCTGTGCTGAAAACTAACTCCTGATAATGCCTATATAGGGTGCCATGCATGTTAGAAATTATGTGTCCCACACTTTCTGCTATTCGTACTGGACAAAATTTTTTTAATTTCCTCCCACACCTAGTGGTCATATTTTCTCACGTTAATAGCAAGTTTTTGAAATACTTTCTCAAGGCAGCTTCTCACTGTGCTGCTAAGAGAATTTCTTTTTCCTAATTTCTCAAAGAGAACTGTGAACTTGTAAGTAAGTCTGGACCCAGCATACAGCAAATCTCAGCATATCTTACTTGCAGCACGTCCATGAACAAGAGAATATATGAATAATGAGGGCACCTGGGTGGCTCAGTCTTAAGTGTCTGCCTTCGGCTCAGGTCATGATCCCAGGGTCCTGGGACTGAGCCCCACATCACATTTGGATGGGCTCCCTGCTCAGCTGGAGGTCTGCTTCTCCCTCTCCTACTCCCCCCTGCTTGTGTTTCCTCTCTCACTGCATCTCTCTCTGTCAAATAAATAAAAATCTTTAAACAAAAATATACAAATAATGTATAATATTTAGGGGCTTTGTGGACAATAATTGCAAATACAATGAAAATCACAACTTCCTGTAAGTAAGCACATATATATAGAAAGATACAAATCCAACTCTCATGTCACACCAACACCTAATCTAAATCTATATACAATATAAAAGATATGCAGCGCTTTCTTACTCTCAAACTATACCGTCAGCCTTTAATTTTTCAGCAAAAATCACCACAGACATGAAAAATAAAATTTACTTTCAAGTTAAGAGTTTTCCTGGACTATCATTGCCAGGAGAAGAAATCTGATTTTGAGGATACCAAAGGGCCTGCCTAGTCAAGATTCTGTTAGAGAAAGTTTATGTACAGGGCTCAAGCCATCTATTTAAGGAAACAGGCAAAATTCAATCTCTGTCTTGAAGGGCTGTACAATATTATGAGGTTAACAAAATATAACTAAAAATTCAAAAAACCAGATATGAAAGAAATAGTAAATGTCCTGAAGTTCCACTACTCTTAGATGAGCACTCTGTCCTGCTCGATACAAAGGGATATCATATAGATCACCATATTTCCCATCATCTAAATCTCCTCATAAGCTTGCCTGACCTTAAATTCTTTCTTCTGTACCTTAGCTCCTAAGTCACTAGAATCTTTTCTAAAAATCTACTCTGTCTTTAGCTGTTACTTCAACTCTGGGTTACTAATTTCTAAGTGATCACATCACAGTTTCACAGCAAGATTTGTTTCGGTCAAGAAAGATTTCTATCTACATTTAATTTTTTTTTTCTATATTTCACATACTGGATACATAGGGTGATGGACATGAATTTTTGTGTAAGCAAAAGTTCTGATTCAGATTCTACCTGTAAAGTATGGTTTATAAAAATTATAAAAATCATTAAATGCTCTAAATGGGTAACAAACATGTTCATAATATTTTAAATTCTCTTAAGAGAAATACAAAACTTCTATAAAGACTTATTTTGTGTAATCTAAATCAGTTATAAAATTTTATTGAATTACATGTTCTCCAGACAATCCAGGAGTCACCTGACTTTATTATCAACTAAAAACTTGTGGAGTTAAAAAAACCTTCTCATCACTACACATCTAGATTTCTGTTTGCTAATGTGTAAAATGGGAATGTTAGCAATACCTGTCTCCTAAAGCTTTTTGGAAAACAACTAAAATACCTATGCAATGAGTTTAATATTTAGCACAAGGCCAACTGCACATTATAAAACTCCAAAATGTTACTTAGGAACAGGCAGTAACTCTTGCTATACAACAGAAACTATTCAAGAACATCTACTGAGAGAATAGACTCTCACAAGCAAAAGTACTCTTAGAATACTACTTGCAGGGGCAGCTAGGTGGCTCAGTGGGTTAAAGCCTCTGCCTTCAGCTCAGGTCATGATCCCAGGGTCTTGGGATCTAGCCCAACATTGAGCCCCACATCAGGCTCTCTGCTCAGCAGGAAGCCTGCTCCCCACCCCCACCCCCCGCCTGCCTGTCTGCCTACTTGTGATCTCTGTCTGTCAAATAAAAATACCTTAAAAAAAAAACTACTTGCAGTAAGTAAATAGTTAATTGAGAGAGATCTCATCCAACTATCTAACTATTGGTAATTTCCTTAGAACCAAGGTATTCCAAGGCTCTTTAATTAAAAAACAGAAAAGCAAAAATGCAGTAATCATCTCTACTTTAAACATCTCCAAGATATTTCTCCTACTGACCTTTTTGGGTTCACCAATGGTAATCAAATTTACCATGTCATATGTGAATAAGTACTCTTTCGTCTCTGTATTCCTCTTTACCACTTATTCCCAATTAAGCTATCTAATTCAGTGCTTACTACTGCATACCCAAGCTCTGACAATAACCTAACTGAGCTCCTTCTACCCAGTGGGTTTCATTTCAATTCAACCCTGTAAGACACCACCAACTAAAAAATCTGAGGTCTTATTTTAATGTCACTTTACTTCTCACCCCAACTAAAAGCACTTTATAAGATTTACTTCTATAAATCCCTTGGAGTAAACAATCCAATATTGCCTTTCTGCATCTCATTAATGAAGCTCCATATCATTTAAAATGACCTCCTGATATAAGATGAATAAGCCTTGGTCTTTAGTGTCTTTACTCATGTCACAACACTGCCTCCATTTTATGACCATGATGTCACTCACAAACATCCTGTTGTAAAGTCTTCATCAATCTACTGGCTGTTAACAACCTTCCTTAAGCACTTACGGCCCTCAACTTCAAATTTCAGCTAATTAAATATTAGTGTCTATATCCAGAACATAAGTAAATAAATGTCTTGCTCTACATTTTTCCCCATGTGCCAAATGCCTGACATCCCCCAAACTGTATTGTAAACAGCTAGAGAAAACTTGGCCATGCCTTATACCTTTCTTCAAGACCTCACAGTGTCTTCTACACCTATTACCAAGACATTAGACAGTTAATAAATGAGGCCAACGCTATGGAGAAGGACTAGAGGAAGACCACAACAGAGAAATCAGAAATACAAAGTGGCTCAAAGAAAATCCACAGGAGTACTTTATTTATAAGAATGTATAATTTAGGGGCGCCTGGGTGGCTCAGTAGGTTAAAGCCTCTGCCTTCGGCTCAGGTCATGATCTCAGGATCCTGGGATCGAGCCCCACATGGGGCTCTCTGCTCAGCAAGGAGCCTGCTTCCCTCTCTCTCTGCCTGCCTCTCTGCCTACTTGTGATCTCTCTGTGTCAAATAAATAAATTGTTTAAAAAAATCTAAAAAATCTAAAAAAAAAAAAATGTACAATTCATATATTCAACAAAGCTGAATTCACTCCTTGCTATGTAATTGTTAAAACATTAAGCAAAAAAAGGGGCATTAGTAATAGTAACCACACACACATTTGGTCATCCTGAAAATGAAGAGAATCTGTCCTGAAAAAATAATGGAACAGAAGTAAAACAGATATAGGTTTTACTCCTAGATCCACATTCTTTACTTCTGTGACCCTGAGAGCCTAATTTCACCAAATCTCATTTCCTCACCTAAAAATTGAAAGGGCAGACGGGTTAATTCCTCCAGGTTTTTATAAAATCTCAGACGTTAAATTCGTTCTAACTTATTTAATGTGCGAGTTTCTAAAGATTAAAAAATATATATAAAGTATATGCTATCTCCTTTCAAGGAACTTAGTCACATAAAATGAATATGACACTACAATGCAATACATATTATAGAGGTATACAAAAGTTGTATCGAGAAGGAACGGGCAAAAGTTCACAAAAAGGAGGTGTTGTTTCAAAAAAATACCAAAAAAAGGTTACGTAAAATGGAGTTCCTGGTTTAACCTCCTCAATTACATTTGCTAAAATTTAAGAGGATAAGCTTAGCAAAACACAAATTTCCTTGAAAAAATAAACATTAAAAAGAGCTAACCCTTTCATCAACTTAGGAAGTTGGGATTGCTAATTAAGCACATTTTCCCTTAACTTACATAAAATCTATCAAATTTCTAAGTGGACTGCATCTAAATGATCTAGAACTAAATTTTCACATGCAATGGTAAAGTGCCACCATATAAGTCAACTACTGCTGAATTAGAAATTAACTTTATGACAAAATTTCAGCCTTAGTACATAAGTACATACATGGTATTACTTTTCACCAAATAGTCAAGATTTTCTAAAATTTGCCACAATGCTCATTTTATACATAAAAGTCATTTTTATAAAATGAATAGTATGACACAAGCTAGCCCAATTTAAAATTAAAAGCAACAGGTTAGTAACTCAATAATGACACATTCTCTTAAAATTATTATGTGGTCCTTTGCCTAAAAATGTCTCTAGTTTCTGTCCATTAAGCCAGTAATAAGTGGCCATTATAAATACTTATAAATATACATACATGTATATTTGGGGAGTGAAACAGACATTACAGGAGAGAACATTTATCGAAACATGTCAGACATAGTCTAACCAGTTACTAAAACTGGGATTCTGGCCCATTTGATAGATAACTTGTGGAACAAAACCAATACAAATAGATCTTCATATATACACGTGCAGATAAAAAATAATAATAGAATTTCAAATTAGGGGAAAGGATAAATGGTTCAAGCAACAGTACTATGACAAATGGCTATCTATAGCATACAGAAAAATAAACTTTATCAGAAATGCCATCAGTTTTTACCCTTTAGGTTACTTCTATAATGAATGAAATGAACAGTGTTGATTCTTGTTACCTCACAACAAGCACACTGGCAGTCTTAACAAGAACAGAAATCCAGGGAAGCCTGGGTGGCTCAGTCTGTTAAGCATCTGCCTTTGGCTCAGGTCACGATCCTGGGGTCCTGGGATTGAGTCCTGCATCAGGTTCCTTGCTCAACAGGGAGCCTGCTTCTCCCTCTGTCTCTGCCTGCTACTCCTCGCCCCCCACCCCGGCCTCGCTTATGCTCTCCCTTTCTCTGACAAATAAATAAAGGAAATCTTTAAAAAAAAATAGAAATCTGTACAACTTATAAAGAGATTTAATCTGGTAGTATGTATCAAAATTTAAACTGTGCAAATTAAAATGTACAAACCAACAATTATATCTTTGAAAATATATTGGAAGCAAATAAACAGACAAGTATACAAAGGCATATATCCAATGAATTATTTTTAACAATGAAAAATCAGAAAACTGCCAATCATTATTGGTCAAGTAAATGATGGTACAGCTATATGACATTATTTAGATATTTAAAAATATTAGCTCGATACATTTTAGTGATTATTATTAGTGATTAGTGATATATTTATTATTCAGTAAGAAAAACAAGTTACAGTATATGTGATTCTGTTTGTGGATTTTATTGTTATTTTATTAACTAATGGTGAGGAAGTACATGTATATACAAGCATTAAAAAAGTCTGGACTACATTTTCCAGCTATGTCTCCTGAAGCAAAGGAAACAAAAGCAAAAGTAAACTATTGGGACTCCATCAAAATAAAAACTTCTGTACCGTGAAGGAGACAATCAACAAAACTAAAAGGCAACTAGGGAATGGAAGGTATCTGCAAATGACATATATGATAAAGGGTTAATATCCAAAATATATAAAGAACTTACAAAACTCAACTTCCAAAAAACAAATAAATAAAGATAAAAAACAGGCAGAAGACATGAACAGACATTTCTCTAAATAAGACATACAGATGGCCAACTGACACATGAAAAGATGTTCATATCACTTACCATCAGAGAAATGCAAATCAAAAGTACAATGAGATAATATCTCCCACCTGTCAGAATGGCTAAAATCAAAAACACAAGTAACAAGAGTTGAACAGGATGTAGAAACAAAAGAACACTCCTGCACTTGTCTGGGGGAATGTAAACTGAAGCAGCCACTATGGAAAACAGCATGGAGGTTCCTCAAAAAATTAAAAACAGAACTATGATTCAGCAATTGCACTACTGGGTATTTACCCCCAAAATATAAAAACACTAATTCAAAGGGATGCATGCACCCCATGTTTATAACAGCATTATTTACAATAGCCAAATTATGGAAGGAGCCCACATGTCTATCAATTGATGAAAGGATAAAGATGTGGTATACACAGACAGACAGACACAGACACACACACACACACACACACACACACACCCCACCCAAGATTATTATTCAGCTAAGAAAAAGAATGAAATCTTGCCATTTGCAATGACATGGATGGAGCTAGAGAGTGTCACAGAAGGACACAAATACCATATGATTTCACTCACACGTGGAATTTAAGGGAAAAAAAAGGAAGAAAATAAGAAAAAAGAAGATAGAGGGGGGGAAAAGAGAAGAAAAACAAAAAATGGATTAACTAAAGAACCGATGGTCATCAGAGGGAAGGGAGTTAGGGAGATGGGTTAAATGGGTGATGGGGATTAGGGAGTACACGTATCACGATGAGCACTGCACGATACCTGGAGTCACTGAATCACTATACTGTACATCTGAAACTAATAACACTAGGTTAACTAACAGGAATTATGAAGAATTTAACATCAATCTTTTTATAATGGCTATTTCTGGATGCAGGACTTTCATTTTCTCTGATCTCCTTAAAAATCAGATTTATAATCAGAGGTAAAGATACTTATTTCAATTTTGAAAAAGAAAAAAGACAACACTTAATGCATCACAAAGAAATAAAGAATCTGAAATATGGTGCCCTAGAAGAGTTGGTCCACTAAAAGAACAAGACAATGACCACCATCTGCTGCTCCCATTCTAGCCTCAAATCTGCCATCCCAGTTTAGATAATGCCTTCCAACTCTACATCTTTCCTACATGGCCATTCATATTTAGTTCTCGAATTGTTATCTTTACTACATGTAAGAAGGAAAAAAACCAGGAATGTGAAAAGAACATGAGATTGGGAATCAGAGATCTATATTTAACTCCTATCCTCACTATTGACTATGTGACCCTGATTAACCTCATCAACCTTAAATTACTTCTTTTAAAATATTTTTTTATTAAAAAAACATTTTTTACTTTTTTTAATTATTATTTTTAAAGATTTTATTTATTTATTTGATAGAAGACACAGCAAGAGAGGGAACACAAGCAGGGGGAATGGGAAAGGGAGAAGCAGGCTCCCCACTGAGCAGAAAGCCAAGTGGGGAGCTCAATCCCAGGACCCTGGAATCAGGACCGGAGCCAAAGGCAGCTGCTTAACGACTGAGCCACCCAGACGCCCCAAGATTTTTTTATTTTTTTAAGTAAGCTTTACACCCAACATGGGGCTCAAACTCACACCAATTTCAGGAGTCATATGCTCCACAGACTGAGCCAGCCAGGCACTGCTAAACTTAAATTATTTGGACTACAGAAAGACACTCCCTATCTCATGGTTGTTGTGAAAATGTAAAGAATCTAAGTATAAACTATAGAGTTATGCAAAGTGAAGTGCAATACAAACATCAGTTACTGTTGTTTAATTCAGATTTCCGCCCCCAGGCACAGGACTAGCACTCACCTGATGCTAAGTATCTCCCATTAGCAATCACACCACAAACTACATATCCACATTTCAATTCAGTGCTTTTCCTTTAAAACTGGTCCCCAACTTCTTTTGTCAAAAAAGCTAGCATTTCCCCATTTTTCAGAACTTCAGTTTTTCCTAAAGCCTATCCATTTTTCCTCTAGAGTTCAATCCTTCATTTTCCAATGACATAACTCTTATTTTAGAGCCTGGAAACTCTTCTCTCTGCCTTTATATCTCCATCTTGCTCCAAGTCTTCCTGAGCATTCCTACCAGTTAAAACTGTCATCACCACTGTTATCAGGCTGCATCCCTACTCAAAAATCTTCCCCAGAGCTTCACAGTTGCCTACAGCAGAACACAAATCAATGGCCTACCATGCTCTGTAGCTTTTTTTTTTTTTTTTTTTTGCAGCTCTCTTCTGTGACATCAGTATAGTACTTTACAGTTGCACTTAATTTCATTATCTATCTGCTCCTTTAAGAACGTGAATTTGTCAACTCTGGCTTAAAGCTACATTAACATTTAAAGGGCAGACTCTGAAGCAAGATTTACCCTTATGGGAATCCCATCTCTCCCAATGATGCTCAGACAACCTGTAAACATCAGTTTATAATCCACAGACTGATAGGATACCTTTTACAGAGTGTATTTCAGACTCCTTTACTATGCAAGGACTAAAATAAAAGCTCTAAAGATGGTGGCGATTATAACTTTAAACTCCAACATTCATGGACTTCAGAATTACACTCTAGTTTACCTTTCTAGAAATATCTCCAACTACTTCTTTACAGGAAACTTATATTCTCTCACTTTATATAGCTCTGCCAGATACAAGTCCCCCAATTTCTATTATCGTGAATTTTACTCAGCCAACTATGGTCCAAAAACATGGTTCTGTTAGCACTTCTAGTGCTAACCTAACCACAGGTGGCCCACTCTTTTCCCTCTGAATTTACAGAGCTCTTACTAGCTATATCAAGTAGTAGGAATTATCAGAGGGAAAAAAATCTCACATCGTAGAAGAACATTTGTTCCACCAGGATCCTCTTGGGATACAGTCAGCTATAAATGAGGGGGAGATGGGATATCAAACCATCTCCTACACTCGTGAAAAACACTGTCTACCCAATTCATCAACTGGAGATTAATTTACAGTTTCCTCTTTGAGAGACAGCCACCATAATGACTAAGTCAACTATTCCAGTTTACTGTCAACTATTCAAAATTTAGAACTAGCTTCCTTAGGGTGCCTAGGTGGCTCAGTGGGTTAAAGCCTTTGCCTTTGGCTCAGGTCATGATCCCAGGGTCCTGGGATCCAGCCCTGCATAGGGCTCTCTGCTTGGCAGGGAGCCTGCTACCCTTCCTCTCTGCCTACTTGTGATCTCTATCAAATAAATAATAAATAAAATTTAAAAACAAAAAAAAAGAACTAGCTTCCTTATGGAGAAAACAAAGGGAAAAACCTCAATTTCTGACTTCCCAACTGAACACATTCAGCCATTATTCACTCTCTATTTGTTAAAAATCCAACATAAGCCAGAAACTCTGCTAGGTGCTGGAATTACAAGTCTCCACAGTAGCTTTCAGGTCCAGCAGAAGAGATAAAATTGAATGAACTAGGTATGTTAGACCAAAGTTTCATAGAAAAAGAACAAGAATTAGGAATAATTCTGTTTGATTTGCAATTCTGGAAATTGCAATTTGACCTCACTGAGGGGTAACTGTGTGCTGCATCAATGAAAATGTTCACTACAAATGGAACGTGTAGGTTACCCAGGGGACTGAAAACTGGACTTCAAATCCCCCAAATCAGATTATTTCCACCTGATCTTACCCTTTTTCTCTGCCAAGAGGAAAACAAAAGAAAAAAAAGAAGAGTACGTCAGTCATTTTTCTCACATTCCCCCAAAGAGAACTTTTTCCATAGAAGTTCAGAGCCTCCAAAATGAAGCTCCAAGTAGACAAGCAACTTCATATAAGATAGCACCCAAAGAAAGCAGACAACAGGAATACTTTTAATAGTTTGGCTTTAGGTTTTTTTCCTGCATATACAGAAAAAAAACATATGTGTATGTACGGACAGTTTGGTTTTTACAGAAATGAGAAAACATTATGCATACTGCTATACACCTTGTTTGAGCTGAATAACATAATGTGGGTATCTTTCCATCAATACATGTAAATGTATTACACATCTTGCTGTCCTGCCATTCATAAAAATTATGTAAAATGCATGACTTAGATAACTTGAATTTGGAGTATTAGTAAACAATCTAAAAAACAAAAGCCCCAATATAGAATATCAATAGATTTGTTATTCTGAATTAGTCTCTTTCATAAAAACTTTGTAAGTATTATTGTATTTAAACATGTTTTTTCATACATGCTATGTCATTTAATAACTTCTGCTTACCAGAAATTAAAAAAAAAAAAAAAAGCCATTCAGATGAATTTAAGTCAAGTTTGCTATAAAACAGCTCTCCTGCCTCCAAATTATACCAACTCTGGAAGCCACATCCATTTTTTTCTGTATTATTGTCACCAGCTGAAATATAACATCCAGGACTGTTCATGGTGTAATTTTTAAGGAATGGCAAGATCAAGTTGTGACACTCCCTTTAAATGTGAACTCAGGTTTTCTAAACTAATATTCACCTAATTATGTCTATAGCAAAAGTGTTATTGTTCTATGTTTCATTTTATAATGACTTGGTTTAAAAATGAAATCAAAATTATATATAGCAAATATTGAACTAGCTTAATTCTATTAAACCATATGTAAACATACAGCAATATCAAAAAAATTCGCAGAATAATGGCTAAAACAGATCAGTATGGTACTGATCTGACTAATATTTCAACAGATTTTCTGGACAGTTGCTGATCAATTGTTATGTGTAGAATGAGGGAAAAATAACGTGTATAGGCCCAAACCAGTAACAAGAAATGGAAATGAGTCACAATTATTTTCCTACCTTAACATAATTACAAGTATGAGAATTCAAAAGAGCAAAAACATGGGGAGTATGAAGAGTATGGGGTATCATTCCATAATCCTCAGGGTACTCACTGAACAGCTGTTAAAGAAACAAACCAATGAAAGAACGGGTGCATGAAGACACTCACATATTAGGAAAAAGTAATTAGAAAGGACCTCAACTTCACGGAGGGATGCAAAGAAATGTCACCCTCTCAGGGACCACACAACAGAGGTCTGCTTATAGGCATTTAGGTTTATTAGGCTCACAATAATAAACAAATCAGAAATGTGATAATTAAAATTTACATACTTTTATCTATAACAGTAAGTATACCTCTTCTACCTAGCACACTACAATCTGCTTCTCTAGCAGTATATCTACCTCAGTGTCTGAAAGTAGCTAGCATTTGCAATCTATCTTTTTAAAAATTTCCCATAGTTCAAAATTTCCTACATTCTTATATACAAAGCTTTACACACAAAGTTCTTATTCATTATTGCAGGAGCTAAAATTACGTATTGCAGGGGTTAACATTTCTTGAAAATATAAATGAATGTTAGGTACAAGCTGCCTCTGGCCTTGCTGGGTTTCCTGGAACAAACTTCTATGCCTTTGCACACGCAGGGTTACAGTACATGACTGTTTCCTTACTATTACCCCAAAACCCTGAGTATCTGTAGAGCCCTATCACCATTCTCAGAGCCCCCTCATTTCTATTAGTACACCCTGAGTAACCTTTTCACTTTTTCATGTATATGCCAATTATTTCAGAACCTTCCTATTTACTATTCCTGCTGCCAAGAATGTTCTTGCCCAGCCACACAGCAGCCTTCTCACTTCTCCTGGTTCTTTATTCCAAAGTTACCAACCAGTGAAGACTTCCTTGGCCACGTTATCTAAACCTCCTAATCCTGATACTCATCTCCTCCCTTGTTTGTGTTTGTGTGTGTGTTTTGTTTTGTTTTTCTTCCTAACATGTATCTCTTATTCCTCATTTTTCTTGAATGCAGGATTTGGTTTGTTCACTGTCAAATTCCCAACATTTCTTGACCAGTGCCTGGCAATAGTAGGTACATGATAAATCCTAAGCCAAAATTTGTTGAGGTGGCTAGGACATCATTTTTTTTTTTAATAGATTTTATTTATTTATTCGACAGACAAAAGATCACAAGTAGGCAGAGAGGCAGGCAGAGAGAGGAGCAAGCAGGTTCCCTGCCAAGCAGAGAGCCCGATGCGGGACTCAATCCCAGAATCCTGGGACCATGACGTGAGCTTAAGACAGAGGCTTTAACCCACTGAGCCACCTGGGTGCCCCTAGGACATCTTTTCAAGGAAAAGTGAAATGACTTATCCATGTTAGATCATGCTTCTAAAAATATCCCCCTACACTCCATAAAAACCCAAATTCCCTTTCATAACTTCTTTCAAACTTGCAATAATGCTCCGAAAGTGTAATTATATTTATACAGGACCCCAATCTCCTATTATAAGGCAAAAACAATTTCTTACATATTCTTATATGTATTCTTATGATCCTGTAGTAACTGGTTCAATGGTCTATTTTAAGTAATAACTGTATGAATGAATGTGTGTAGAAAGGGACTGCTAGATTTTCACTTGAGTTTCTTCAGCCACTATTACCTACACTACAAACGAGAAGCTTACATGGGTTAGAGAACAGCATTATCCAAAAAAGAACATTTTACTAGATATTCCTGTTTAAAAAAACATTTATAAGTTTCATACATCTGCAAAGTAAAGCATATAGCAAGTGTTAAAACGTTTGCTGAATGCATGAAAATTTAAAGACAGTTTCAAAATCAGAAGCCAAATAAAAGCTCTTCTCAAGCTTATACAATAAAAATTTAGGCTCAGAAATGTGGCTTTTCAAAAACAAAGGTCTTGTGTCCTCTGCCCTTCTGGACCTTATGAATTTGATTTGCTAAGAGTCAATCTGCCATACATTCTCAACTTGTATTTGTTAGCAAGGGCCAGAAAAATTCTGACACAAGAGTATTGCTTCACCGTCTTCCCTGTCATCCAACAACACCAGAAGAACCAGGCCAATAATCAATACTAAATTTGACTAACAATAAAAGATTCAAAATCGACTAAAAAAATTATTTTTAAAAAGTATACTGAGTTCCTATCTAATGTCCATCAGCAGATATTTCTTGACATAAACACCAACATAAAGCATTTCTTTTATAAAACTATTTTGGGTTTTAAACACAACCCTAAAATTAAAAAAAAAAAACAAAAAAACACGACAGGAATGTTACTGAGAAAATGTGTTCATTTGGGCCACATTCTGTTACAACATTACAAAAAGCAAAAATACCTTCCCACCTAGCTTACAAACCAAATAACCCCCAAAATAAAATCCTTATGGTACTTCTGCTTCTCATGGTAATAGCCTATCAGAATGGGAAATACCCTCTTTTTATCAAACACCGAAATATAATAATGTGATTCCTGATTAAACACAGATTTGTCTATTTAAATAATAAAGTCGTCTGTCACCTCCTAAGTTGCTAACTTTCCAACCCTTCGGATAAATCACACAATCAGCATCAACACACAACCTAGAAACTATTCAATAAAAACGATAAGCACATTTTCACAGGGCCCAAATCATTGCTCTACGTACAGTCAACTCGAGGCAAACATCGTTATCTAGCTTAATGACTTAGGCAGTAACGAGGCTCTATCAACAGTGAGCACATTAGTCTTCCCTGGTATGCAGGCACACACCACTTCGTGGTATGACCACACTCTAAAGAGTCATGATGGAAAAGACGAGATTACGAAACCATAAACAATAAACATAGTACATCCACCAGGCGGTGGAAGAAACTATTCCCCTCAAAAGCTGCCATTTCTCCTGTTCTCCTGCTTCTACTAAGGAAGTTGTGAAATCCGCAAACACACCCCATCCCAAATCTATCGGTGGGGCTGGCGGAGGCTGAGTCATTCCTAGGAGTAACTTTATACCGATCCTCGCACTCCCGGGTCGGGACAAAGGCATCTCTCCGATCCTCCCGCTGTGCGCTTCGTTCGGCCTCGGCCCAATTCCCCTCTCTGGTTTCCCAAGTCAAAGACAATATTAGGGCTAAGCCCGGTAGTGGTGACGACAAGGGGGAGTACGTCCCAGTGGGTTAGGCGTCCCTCCCCCTCGGCCACTCCCGAAATTCGGCCCGGAGCGCATACACAGAGGGACCCCGGCGGCCCGGCCGAGGAAGCCGCAGGTAGGCCTGCACGGGGCGAGCCCGCCCCACATCTCCCGTAGCCCAGTGGCGCTTCGACTCGAACCGCGAGTCTCCTCAGGGGCTGTCGCGCCAGGGAGGCAGCCGCAGGGCAACACCTGCCGCGGCCAGATGCGCCAGACTCGCCGGCTCACAAACCGGCTAGCCAGTGGCGTTCGGCCCGGTGGGGACCCGGGCGTTCCCGGCCCACTGTGCCCAGGCTCGCCGAGCGGCTCCGGTGTCAGATGGGGGAAGGGGCCACGGGCGGCGACGGCACTTACCTGGCAACACCTCCTCCTCCGCCGGCGGCAGCAGCAGAGCCAGCAGCCCCTGGCACCATCTTCCGCCACCGCCTCGTTGTCGGCGGCGGCTACCAACCGCCCATCGGGCACAGCCAACCGACAAAACCGCCGGTGTCCCAGGTGCCGGTGGCGGCCCCGAACTCCGGGCGGGAAGGGAGGGGTCGGGGCGGAGGGGGTACGCTGTCAGGCCCCTCGGCTCTGGGTCGGGGGCCGGGGGTCAGGGGGCCGCGGCCAGTCAGAGCCGAGGGGCCGGAACGACTCGGGGACCCCAAGGCAGCGCCGAGGGCTCGGCAGGGCCGCGGACACCGCCGCGGTTGGGTTTGTTATTGTCGACTCCGTCCCTTCCTCCGCGGAGCATGCCGGGAAACGGTGGGCGGGGGGAGGGGTGCGCCGGGCTGCCCTGCCGGCGCAGAGACGCGCGCGCAGGTCCGGAAGTCGGCCGGGACCCGGGACGGGGGGGGCGACTCCGCCCATAGTCGTTGTCAGTAGGCCTGTGACTTGGCTGTCCTCTGGTGACCCGAGGAGAACGCTGGGGCGGCCTGTTGCGGTGCGAGCCGTCGTCCGGGCGCGCATTGCTCCAAGGTGATCTTGACCTTCCTTGCTACAGCGAGCTGGCCTGGTCTGGGCCGACTCCACCGAACTTTGGATTAGCCCCAGGTTAAACAACTTTTCTCTTAGAACCTGCCGCGGAAGAGCGGGGTCCACTGAGGTTCCGTGCGTTCGTCGCCTGCCCGCACACTCGGCCAAAGTCTGTAAGGGGATGACGAACCTGGCCGTGCCGCCGCCAGGCTAGACTACCCCCACCTCATACCCCCGCCGCCAGGACTGCGAGCAGCTGTTAAGTGTCTCGGGTAACTCTGCAAGTGTGGGGCGGCACAATTTTTCTCAGACCAGGTAAGGCAAAGAAAACATCCAGGAGAGGAGAGAGTTGAGGTTTGGTCGATTGGAATGAAGGTGTAAGCGGCGAGACCACCAATTTTCAGCTCTATAAATACTGAATTTGTTCTCGAGTGGGTTAGCATGAGCACGCTAATGGGCGGGAAACAACTTGGGTGGAATCCTGAGTTTGTGAAGACGAACACTCACGAGCGATGACTTGAAGCCACAAGGCTTTGAGTATTAAAGTGTGGTTAGCAGAAGTTACACGTAGAATAATGATATAATACTCTAAATTCCTGTTCTATCCAGATATATATGGTACGAGTCAAAGTTGAGAGGTGCTACCAGGGTCAGAGGCTCTTGAATTGGGTTTGCATAAAAATGAGTATTATCACTGTTTTCAAGAGCACCGAAACAAAAAATACTATTAGGAAGCGAAGTTTGCAGTCCTTCACTTGTCACGTGGAAACTGACAAAACAAAACATTGAACTACTGGTAAGCATTAGGGGTTTTTAGTTTCCTTCACACTTAACCGGTTTCTGAAAGTTATGTTTAAGAAGGACTTCATTTTACCACTTGCTTTTTAATTTCACACTCCTGCATATCCCAGAGAGAATCTTGTCTTTGGCAAGTCATTTCACTTGTTTAGTTTTTTTGGGCTAGAGTATTATACACTCAGCAAGATACAGCAGAGAAGTGAAAATTAAGAGACTAAATTGTTCTTATGCCTTGGGGGGAGGTACGAGCTGGCAAGACTGAAGAAAAAGGATGCTGATTTTATTAGTCACAGCATAGTCCAGCACACAGAAAATAGGTGGTGGAGAGATTTTGCCAGAAAATTGGAGAGCAAAACAAACTACTAGGCCTATAAAGAATATAGGGGTGCTTAAACTTCACTTAGTTACCGTTGACATTCATCTTTACAAATATAATACAGCTTAGAATGTAGAAACATCACTGAACTATGTGAGTGGTAATCTATTAAATAATAAAGTGTTTTAAATGTTATTTGTCTCTCTGACCTCTTTCTTGGGGGGGGGGGGGGATTCACTTTTCATCTTCTCTTAGTCATAGGTTGGAAGAAATGATCAGAAGAGAAGGTTCATACCTTAAAAGTTGACATCTTCTCCAGAGTGTAAGGTTAGAATTTGTATGCATTCAGTGTTGTTTCTTAGTGATTAGTGTAAATGTGTTAACATTAGCTTTGTTATGTATATGCAGATATCTAGACTAAATACTATTATAAGTTACTGATGCTGCTTATGTCAGTAGTAATAAGTTTCAACAAGTTGCATTTTGTCCTACCAAGGATATTGAAAACCCAATATACTCTCCCTTCCTTAGTAAATTAAACCAGCCAAAATCCCTCATGCAGCATTACGTTTTTTTTTTTTTTTTAAGATTTTTATTTATTTATTTGACAGAGAGAGATCACAAGTAGGAAGAGAGGCAGGCAGAGAGAGAGGAAGGGAAGCAGGCTCCCCGCCCAGCAGAGAGCCTGATGCGGGGCTCCATCCCAGACCCTGGGACCCACTGAGCCACCCAGGCACCCCAGGGAAGCTGGTTCTTTTTAGGATTATGTAGGGATTACACAGAATCTGCAGGGAAGCACTAGAAATACTTCAACTCAATTCGGATCTTTAAAATCCTATTTTTCCTTCAGGTCTCCATTTCAGAGATTCTTTCTTTCTTTCTTTTTTTACTTATTTATTTATCTGTCAGAAAGAGAGAGCTCGCAAGCAAGGGGAGCAACAGGCAGTAGAAGAAGCAGGCCCAGGATCCTGAGATCATGACCCAGACCAAAGGCACCTGCTTAAACCAACTGAGCCGCCCAGGCGTCCCTCAGTGTCACTTTCTCAGGGAGTCCTTTCCTAACATTCCTGTATTTCCTCTAGATTATTATATCTTCTACTATTCATCTAACAGCTGAAATATAGGTCCTTTTTAAATAGAGGAACTGTTTCTTTATGGTGTACAGTAATCTGCATACAAACATTTGTTGACAGTACCCTACACTTTTTTCCAGTCCTTCAGTTTATACTTGGACTCACTTTAACTAGTCTCCATCATTTACTCTATCCAAGACCAATCTGATCATGCCTCTTCCCTAACCATCTTCATGGTTTTGTTTTGTATATGGATGCAATTTAGATTTTTTCAGGTAGCATAAGAATCTCTTCATCATGTAGCAACCCATCTCTTCACCTGTATCTCCTGGCACTTTGGCCCTTTACACCTGTGTTTCTTCCTCCAGGAATATTAATTCCACCTTGTTCCTTTTTCAAAGTCATTTTTTAAAACAGCTTAGACATCGATCAGCTTCTAACTTCTGGGCAATATAGTGATCCACACATCCTACTACATCTGCTCCATACCACACAACTATAAATTTTTGTCTCCCCTCTAAGTCTATGAAACTCTTAGGTTTAGAAGCTATGAATTACTAATTTTTAAGTTCCTAGAACTTTCTAGAGAGCTTGGCACAGACTTAGCAATGACTAAAATATTTATATTGAAGATTGAGAAGTTACTATGAAAAATGCTTGTCCTCAAATATCTCAAAGTCTTGTACAGACAACCATTCAAAAATCACTGTAGTGACAAGTTTAAATGACATTAATTCCTTATCCAGAATAAATCAAAATACTGGGAAGATCTAGTTTACAGCTTAATTTTGTTTACTGCCTGATTTGGGATTTTATTTTGCATGCATTAGATGCTTCTCAACTTTTTGTCATTACACTCATTTTCTTTTAGGTTCTGTTCAAACACCCAGCAACTGTGATTAACATAATTTGACTTTTTTCAGAGAATGAATCAGTTAGCTATTTTTAAAGGTTAACTCCTTTTAAAAAGTGTTGCATTTTGTTTTTAAGATCATAGCTAATGATGTATAAAACATGGTCATGCACTACTTAGAGGCTTCTGGTACTATGATTATTAAGTTAATGTTTTTAGTACTATTTACAGACATTAAAGCTGCCTTACTCTGTCTGTTGGTACTCACATATTATTAATGATAATGATGATAGTAAACTTGGTGAGTGTTTATCTTCAAAGCTAGTGCTGAGCTTGATGAGCTAGTGAGCAACACTGATTCTAATGCTGCAACACATGCAGGACTTCTAGCATGCTTAATTTTTCAACAGATTTAAAGCAGTAGATGGAGATAAAATACTTTTGGTCATTTTTCACATTAAGTTTTTGTCTCATTACTTTGAAGAGCTTTTTAACAAAATGTCCAAAGATAAAGCCGGACTGTCTTTTTTTTTTTTTTTAAGTTATTTATTTATTTGAGAGAGGGAGAGTAAGGGAGGGAGAAAGAATCTGAAATAGACTTGGCATTGCACACAGAGCCAGACTCGGGGTTTGATCGCACAACCATGAGATCATGACCTAAGCCAAAACCAAGAGTTGGACATTCCACTGACTGAGCCACCCAGGTGCTCCTCAGCTGGACTGTCTTAAAGCAAATCTTGTCACTTTTGCAGATATAGATTAGACTAAACCATCAAATGGTGGTAGTTGGATTTCGAATGGTGTCTTTCAGAGCTCTTTTATTGTGACACACATTAAAAAATACGTTTAAACATTGTGACCTGGTACATACATATAGGCCTCTATCGATGAAACCATGTTTTATGAAAATAATAACTTATCATGCACTCAGATTTTTTTCACTCTGATATCTCCTATTCTATTTTTGTTCCAGTGCTAGTCTTGACCCATAAAATTGACTTTACCACCCTCCAAATGGCTTGAAATTTCTTAGATTCAGTGACATAGGCCTCAAACCTTGAGATTCTTTGCTTCTGATTTTTCCATCAGTTTTTCCTATTTAGACTCTACCCCTCCGTGGTGAAGTTTGTGGTTATGTTTATTAAAAAAATAATAATAACCTAATTGAAGCCACTACAACCTAGTGAGTGTATCCCTAGATGACAAACATGAGCTTTACATTTATAAACCTACTTATTTGTCTTAGTAGTTCTATCCAGTTTCTATTAATTTCCCCATATTTACAGATGGGGAAATGAGAATTTAATTTACAGATCCCTTCTAGGTAATGTTCTTCAGCAAGTAACTATTATGGCTAATATATGAGCCCAGCCAATTCAACAGACTGTATCCAAACACTATACTATGCTGTCCCTTAATTTGGTGGACTCCTGAAGGAGGAGAAAAATTAAAAAAAATTAAGTCTAGAAGTAGACTATAGAATCTCAGCACTATTAGCATTTTGAGCCATGGGGGCTGTCTTCTATGTTTTAGGATGTTTAACAACATTCCTAACCTCTACCCACTAGATGCCAGTGGCACCCCCAGTGATGACAACCAAAAGTGTCTCTGGACATGTTGTAATGTTCCCAAAGAGACAAAGTTACTCCCTTCCCAGAACCACAGGCAAGAATATGGTACATCTATATAAAGAAATGCATTGAAGTCTTTAAAAATGTATTTTAGAAAAATATTTAATGACAAAATATTCTAAGTTAAAAATATAGAATTACTGGGGTGCCTGGGTGGCTCAGTGGGTTGGACCTTTGCCTTCGGCTTAGGTCATGATCCCAGGGTCTTGGGATCGAGTCTCACATAGGGTTTTCTGCTCCGCGGGAAGCCTGCTTCCCCTTTCTCTCTGCCTGTCTCTCTGCCTACTTGTGAGCTGTCAAATGAATAAATAAAATCTTAAAAATATAGAACTACTGTACTCTTTTTAAGGTGTACTTCTTTTTTTTTTTTTTTCATATTTTAACATCTCTGAAATCTGGGTGCATTTTAACCATGGGTAGGGTCCTACAGTCTTGTTAACCAACTGCCATTCATCACCTGTTTATTCAAGATATCAAGAAACTACCTGAGGGGGAAAAAAAAACCCTAAAAACAAAGGTGGAGCATCCTTTTGAACACAAGATTTCACATAATTTGACTTTTTTAAAAGAATGAGTCACTTTCACAAAAGTTTGTGGAGAAAGATGGGAAAGATGATGAATCAGACATGTTGGACAGCATAATGAAAGGCAGTCTAAAGCGTGCCGTATCCAGAGAATTGCAAAGCCAGTCAGTAGAGGAGTCTGGAACCATGACACTTGCTCCATTATGGATTCACAGGAAATAGCTGTTGCCAAAGCTTTCACTGGTAAAAAGGATGGTTTGTATGGAAAACTCATTGTATTTTATTTACTTATATTTTCCTTTTTAGATATGCACAAGAGCAATGATAAAAAACACGTTAGTGAAGTCTAACAAAGCTTTTTAAAGAAGTAAAAATTATAGGTGATGTTTTCTTCTGTGCAAACATATTGCCGTATTTTCCAAACTGCAAGCTCGTTGAAAATATATCCTTACTCTTTCAACTTTAAGTGATTCTATATTGGTTATTACACAAAATTCAAGATTTTCTAATTTATTGAACTCCATTTATTTAATTAATAGCAAAGTTTTTTGCTATTACTTCCTTAGATCATCATTTTTATTTAACCCTGCCTGCTGTCCATGCATGCAAAAACACTTTTCCCAGTAGGCATTCTTTTTCAGTGTGGTTTATTTATTTATTTATATGGAGCATAATTGACACACAATGTTACATCCATTTCAGGTGTCCAATTTAGTGATTTGACAAGTTTATATATTATGCTATGTTTGCCACAAATGTAGCTATCATCTCTCTCATTACATTTCTATTCAATGTGTATTAGAAGGAACAGTGAACTGGACATCTGGAAACCTCGAGTCTAATCCTGCCTCAGCCTTCTGTGCTATGTATCCCTGTTGGTCATCTCCTACTCTGTCGAACTGTCTGGACTATTCTTAAACCTTTAACCCTTACCACTTTGCAGTTCTCTCATTCTTGGTAAATAATCTTACCTCATACATCACTGAGGAAATAGAAGGTATGAAAAAAAACTTGTTCACCCTTCTAACAAAGTCTGCAAACCCATCTGTACCTCTTTAGTCTCCCCTCTAAACACTGTTCTGTCCATTCTATGGAAGATAGTCATGGGCTTTTAACTCCATCCCATCATCTCATTGTGTCACTTTGTGGGGCTACTTGGTACATGTAAAATTTTAGTTCATGCAAAATGTTCTGCAGAGTTTAAAGAATATCCTTAAAATTGGGTTTATTGTTAAGTGCTTATTGTTCCTTTTTTTTTTAAACAAGAAATACATCAATAATATGATTTAGTGTTCACCTAAGGAAACTTTTGATGTGCCAGTTTTATCAAAATTAACTTCTTAGTTACTAGACAATTATTTACATAAAATGCCATATTGATCTGTTAAGATCAAAGTTAAAACTTTTAGGAAGATAACGTAAAAACTACTGAAAAGTTTTTCTTTGTTTCTGTAATATTGTAATTTTTTTTACTTTAAATTTTTGACTGCCTTGATCACATGAAATCTCTTTTCTTTCCCCAAGTTTTTACTTAAATTCCAGCTAGTTAACATACAGAGTAATATTAGTTTCAGGTATAGAATTTATATGAATTATTAAAAATTTTCACTGTCTCTTCTGGCCATTATTATTGTTAGTTTCATCATTGTTACTGAAACTAATTTTATTGTATAAAGGAGTGCAGTGTTAAAAAACATTCTCCACTTTGAGTATCAAGTACACTATACAGTGACAAAGCCCAGGACTCAATTTTTCAATAAGTTCTAGAGGGAATTCTAATGCAGACTTGGCCTTGGGAAACAAAAGACTAAATCTATACAGATCCTTTTAATCCTAGTAAGTCTTCCTTTCCCTTTAAGTGCTTTTTAAATCCATAGTTCTTACCCTCTCTCAATGAAATGTATCTTTGTACTGTTATCAAAGGATTACTTTGAGTTTGTCATTCTCAAATGTGCCTTGATTATTTTGGAAGTGTGCACATTGTTTCTATATAACTAAATCGTAAGGTTGTTTGCATATAGGAGTTGGAAAAACCGAGATCTCATTTGGATTTAGAAAATCACTTAATATGTATGATTTCATTTTCCTCCTTTGATAATGGTGTTCATCATATTTTAGCTTTCTCATTACTCTATAGGTTATAATGAAAATTGCATGTAAAATATACTGCACTCTCAGCATTTTGTATAGTCCCAAAATAATAACAATGTTTTCTCATACTTTTTGAAAAATTCAATTCTATCAGTTCTTAAAATTAATAAAGTGCTTATATGTATTTTAGTACAGAACATCTAGTTACATTTAAAACATAAAAGAATTACTTAATTTTATATTTTTCTTGTTATTTACATTTCATATTATGAGTTTTTTGCCTCCTTTCTGTAAAGTTTTTCCGACGAAATAAACACAACACCAGGCAAAGTGGGTGCAAGGCAAGATTTATTAAAAACGCTCTCCGGCGAAGTTTCAGGGCTCAGGAGAAGGGGAGCCAGGAAAGTTGCGCCGGGAGGAGGTGGGCACCCTCGGGCGAGGTTCTGCCACTCTGGAAAGCAGAGTGGCGGGAAGTCACGCCCAAGGCAGGGAGGAGGGGGCTTTTAAGGGGTCTTGGGGAAAGCTCAGGGGTCTTTTGGCAAGTTTCCCTTATTTGGATATCCCGCCTGCCCATCGGGATCCCATTGGTCCACGGGAGCCCGGGGCGGGGGTCTCAGATTCCTGCTTGGGCCTTTGTTCTCCTGACCGAGCTCAGGTCTTGTGGCGGGAACTTTCGCCATCTTTAGTAGCCCTTCCTGCCAGCCCAACATTCCGACCTTTTGCTTAATATAATGTTGTCAGGGGCGTCGACTCAGTTCTGGCTACTTCCTGCTGACAGGGGGCGTCGTCATGGGGGTAGTCGGAAGTGGGCAGGCCAGAGTAGGGCTGGAGGAGGAGTTGATTGACAGATACTCAGGCAAGTTCTTGTAGGCGACCCTGCAAGTACCAGAAAAGACAGGGAGCAACTGAGATTAGGAGGAGGATTATGCATACAGGTCCCGCCAGAGGAACCAGCCAGGTTACCCAGTTGTAGGGGTCCAGGCCCCAGGAGGATGTGTCTCGCCACTGTGCTTGGATCCGATCCCTGAGTTCTTTGATCCTGGAGGTAACTATATGATTGGTTAACAAAGTAACAACATTCTTCATTTAATAATAGGCAGGTCCCCCCTTTTTCGGCGGTCAGAAGGTCTAAGGCCCGTCGGTTCTGTAGAGCTAAGGCTGCCAGGCTGGTGACTTGGGTCTGTAGGGCTGTGAGAGAGTCAGCAACTCGTTCCGTGTCATCATTCAGGGCTTGGGAGAGTTTGTAAGAAAAAAGTCTATGGAGGTTCCTATCCCCGCTGTTCCAGTTGCCACCCCTGTGGCTATTCCTGCCCCTGTTATGAATAGGAGGAGGGCAGCCCTTCCTCCATGGTGTTGGGGAAATAGGATGGACAGCAGCTGGGATTCAGAGTAGATGGTGGTAGAAGGAGATAGTAGAATGAATATACAGCCCAGGGAGTCGTTAGTGGTCAGGCAGCGATAGATTCCCTGAGGGCACAAGAGAAATATTCCCGAGGGAGTACAGTACAGGAGGGAGGAATTAGTGATATGGCAGCTGCGGTGGTAAGGGAGGACACATTAATAATATGTATGTTTCCCCTGATGGGGCCCATATGGACCATATTATTTGTGGCCCTGAAGTTGGGGAGTGGCCAGTCAAGAGGGAGGAGTATCCCCAGGAAGTAGAGTGAGGTAAGGTAGATAGGATAAAAGAGGCGGGGAAATGACCGGAGGGCTATGATTTCTAAGAAAGGGCGGGTCGCATAGTAATTCAAATGGGCTTAAGCCTGAAGACCTACGGGGCGTAGCCAGGAGTCTGGTGAGAGCTATAGGCAGAAGTGTAGGCTAGGAAAGATGGGTTTCTAGGGTAGGTTTGGTGAGTTGGGCTTTGAGCAGCCCGTTGGCCTTTTCTACCTTACCGATGACTGTGGGTGGTATGGGATGTGAAGTTTCCAGGTTATGTTGAGGCTCTCAGCTACCTGTTGGGTTACACTGGAGATGAAGGCAGGTCCGTTGTCCGACTGGAGGGTCTGGGGCAATCCAAACCTCGGGACGATGCGCTCGATGAGTATTGTAGCCACTATGTCCGCTGTTTCCCGGGCCATGAGGTATGCTTTGATCCAGCCTGTGAATGTATTTTATGGCGAGGCATGGGAGTTTAGTCCAGGTGTCAGTCTTCCCCCGGCTGATGACCTCGGAGCTGTTGGTTAGGCCCTGGTCTGCAGATTCCTCCTTGTGAATTCATGGCGGAACAGGTTTTGCAAGCCCTGTGGACAACTTCGATTACCTTAGATAAGGAAGGATGATAGAACAATGGCTGAAGAAATTAGTGGAGAGCCTATGGGCCACTGTGGAGGGATTGGTGGATGTCAGTAATCAAGGTGTGCACCAGATTGCCTGGCAGGGCAATCCTGTCCTGGATGTAGATCCACCCCTTATCTGGCAAGGGTGTAGGCAGTAAAGTTGCAGGGTTTAAGGGGGAGGGGGGTAGAGAGAGAGAGATGTGGGTTCTCTAGGAATAGCAGATGGAATAGCTGGAGACCAGGAGTCAGATGGGCCAGAGATCGGTGGCTAAGGAGGTCTGTGAGTCGGTGGGGAGAGTAGACCGTGATGGGCTGCCCTAAGGTCATGTTGAGGGCCTTAGAGGGGGGTACTTGATATCCCTTGGCCCCCAGAAAGTTAAGTAGGGTGGAGGTGTCGTCTTGGGAGACCGAGAGGGAGGGGCTACAGAGGAGGAGGTCATCCACATATGTAGTAGAGTACTGGCCTTAAGGACGCACTGCTGTTAAGTCTGTAGGCCTGGCCGAAAATGTGAGGGCTGTCCCTGAACCCCTGGGGTAGAACAGTCCAAGTTAGTTGTCCAGAAGCATGCGTGTCAGGATCCTCCCAGGTGAAGGCAAAAAGAAAATAGGAATCAGGGTGCAAAGGGACGGTGAAAAAGGCGTCCTTTAGCTCCAGTACAGTAAAGTGAGAGGTGTTTGGGGGAACGCGAGACAGTAGGGTTAGGAACGACTGGGTGGAGGGGGACCACGACCTCGTTGATAAGCCTAAGGTCTTGTACCAGTCGATAAGCCCCTGAGGGCTTGCGTACTGGGAGGATGGGGGTGTTACAGGGAGAACTGATGGGGATCAGGAGTCCCTGACGTTAAAGCCGTTCTATGATAGTTTCAGGCCCTGGCGGTGGGCTAAGGAAATAGGGAACTGAGCTTGAGGGAAACTTAGAGTTATCCTTAAGCTGTACTTTAACCGGGGTAAGGTGGGAAGCAATGATGGGTTCTGAGATGTCCCACACCTGAGGGTCTACAGTAGGTAGGTCATCTGGAGCGGGGGTCGAGGGAGTGGAGAGGTGTAGGATGAGACGGGTTGAGGTGGATAGAGGGGAGGAAGGGGAGAGGCAGATAGTTGCCCTTAGTTTCTGGAGAATGTCCCTACCCAGTAGAGGGACCAGGCAGGAAGGAATCATAGGAACGAGTGGGGGAAGGGAAACCCATCCAGGCTACAGGTAAGGGGAAGGGTCACCCTAGGGTTGGAGGAGGTCCCATCGATCCCCATAACAGAAATTGGTGAGGTTCGAGTAAGTCCCGAGTAGGAAGGCAGAACAGAGTAGGTAGCCCCCGTGTCCAGCAAAAAAGAGATGGACTTACCCGCTACCTGGAGCGTAACCCTGGGCTCGGCCTGGGTGAGAGGGGTGGCCGAGTCTGGGCTTCGTCAGTCGTCCTCCAATCCAAGCAGTTGAAAGGCCAGACTTACTGTCTCGGGGGGTCCCTCACGTTGAGGCACCGAAGATACCCCGAGGTTAGGGCAGTCGGATTTCCAGTGGCCCATCAAATGGCATTGAGGGCAAGGCCAAGTTGGCGGCTTTGGATTGGGGCACTGGTGAGCCCAGTGTCCCTTGGCCCCGCATTTGAAACAGGCCCCCGGGGGGGTGCGGTTGGTTGCCCCTCTCTGCTGGCTCCCAGAGCCGGCCGGCCGCAGGGCTGCTACCAAGGCTTGGGTCTGCAACTGAACCTTTTGCTGGAGTCTGGCTTGTCGTTTAAGCTCAGCCGCCTCCTCACGGGAATTAAAGACCTTAAATGCCATTTTCACCAAGTCAGAAATGGGGGTCTGAGGGTCCTCCTCAGCCTTCTTTAACTTTCTCTGTATATCCGGTGCCGATTGAGAGATAAACTGAGTAGCCAGTACCGTGGCCTCCGCAGGAGAGGCAGGGTCCAAGCAAGTGTACTGGGTTAAAGGTTAGGTCAACTGGTTAAGAAACATGGTGGGGTTGTCGTAGGGGCCTGGACAATATCCCTAATCTTGTCGTAATTAACGGCCTTATTAGAGGCTGGCCACATGCCTGCTATGAGACACTGGACCATGCGGTCGCGGCGCCAGTGGCCATCTTGGCCATCCTGATAATCCCAACCTGGTTCTACAGCTGGGACCGCCCGGGCTCCAACTGGCATGGCAGCATCAGTGAGCTGGACCTGATCCGCGTGCTCCTGGGCAGCAGCCTGGATGCGTTCCCTCTCCTCTATGGTGAGGGTGGTGGTCTGGACCACATGTAAATCATGCCAGGTGAGGTCATAGGCTTGGGCCAGATATTGGAATTCTTTAATATAGTTTTCAGAACTGGCTGAAAAGGAGCCCAAACGTTTCTCAATTTGGGAAAGGTCCTGTAGAGAGAAGGGCGCATGAACTCAAACTTCCTCAACTCCAGCAACCTCCCTTGGGGGGCAGACTAACTCAGCGGGGGGCTTTCAAGGCCTAGTGTAGCTGGAGCCATACAGACACATTCACGCAGTCAAGCACTCTTCAGATTCAAACAGATTGGACACCCTCCCCTTTGGGAATCCCTGGCTAATGGGAGGTGATCAGTCTCCCCTTCCTTTCTTTACGAAAGGATCTAGCTCAAACAGTAGCCCTGTGGCTGTTACAACAGAATTCAATTAAGCACAAAAGGTGTTTACCAACAGCAGATTTCAAAAGCGTAAACCTAGTTCTGGGCGACCAGCGCTCTGGTAACGGTTACCAAAGACTTTGAATGCTACCTTAAGAATGACCCATTAAAACTCCGAGACACACAATTAACCAGCAGTTCTAGTCATCTCTTTGCTAGCAGATTTTAACAAATAACAAGAGCCTATTTGACCTTCAGTAAACTTTGATTGGAGTTTCCCGTTTACTGGGGATAAATTTGTCAGGAGTTCAGATAGGAGTGGGGAGGGGGAGAAGGAGAGGTAGACGAGAGCGCTGGTTCAGAAATCCTGAATTTAAGGGACCTTGGGGTGAAGGATCGCGGTAAAGAGGAGGAGGAGGAGGAACCAGAGGCCCTCTTGTCAGTGGATGGGTGAAGCTCTCCGGGGGTTCAGAGAGAGATGGGGAGGAGAGGTCCCAGTCTTTGGGAGCAGTGGGTGGCAGGGTAGGGGGAGGGGAGCAGGCCAAGAGGACCTGTGAGGTGGAGCAGTGAGAGCAGAGGAAGGGGCGAGAGTGCAGAGTCCAGAAAGCTGGACATAAGGGACCTTGGCCCATCTGCCTTGGTGTCTGCCAAGGTTATTTAGGTCCATGAAAATCTGGTAGTTAATCGTGCCTTCCGGAGGCCATTGGGACTGATTGTCTAATCGGTATTGTGGCCAAGCGACAGTACAGTAACGTCGTTTTTGCAGGTCCTGGTCCAGTTCCAGGGTTTTAAGATTGGCCAGCAGGCCTAAAACACCCCCGGGATGTTTTAGGGTCGAATTTGGATTGGGAGGTCCCCACGATTCATTGCCGGGCAACCCAAGGGCTGGAGGAAGGCGTCCCCTCCTCCACCACTGGGTTGCGGAAAAACTGTGTCGACTGCCGTAGAGGTTAGGATGTCTCCCAGCCTCTCAGAGTCACGGAGATCACCTGGTGACCGGCGGGGTCCACCCTGACGCGGCTGCGATTAGGGCAGGGCTTTCCGGTAGGAGGCGCGGAATCGGGGAAACTCACCACAGCTTTGGAAGTGGCGTTTGGAAAGGCAGGTCCGGTTCGGCCAGGGAAAGGAGAGAGCCTCCCCACTGTGTGGGGGCTCAATCTCCTTCCCGGGTTTCGGCACCAAATGTAAAGTTTTTTCCGGCGAGATAAACACAACACCAGGCAAAGTGGGTGCAAGGCAAGATTTATTAAAAACGCTCTCCGGTGAAGTTTCAGGGCTCAGGAGAAGGGGAGCCAGGAAAGTTGCGCCGGGAGGAGGTGGGCACCCTCGGGCGAGGTTCCGCCACTCTGGAAAGCAGAGTTGCAGAAGTCGCGCCCAAGGCAGGGAGGAGGGGGCTTTTAAGGGGTCTTGGGGAAAGCTCAGGGGTCTTTTGGCAAGTTTCCCTTATTTGGATATCCCGCCTGCTCATCGGGATCCCATTGGTCCACGGGAGCCCCGGGGCGGGGGTCTCAGATTCCTGCTTGGGCCTTTGTTCTCCTGTCCGAGCTCAGGTCTTGTGGCGGGAACTTTCGCCATCTTTAGTAGCCCTTCCTGCCAGCCCAACACTTTCCTTCTCCCCTTCATTCCTTTATATCTTTGAAGTTCTGGAAACCAAAGAGATGGTTGTGTCAAATGCTCATCTTTTCCTTTCTATACTTAAGGCTCCAAAGAACATTTTACATTCCTGTTTCAGGAAGGTTGTCTTTTTGAAAATATCCAACATCACCAAGAAGTAAGCTGAGAATCACAGGTTTCCTGAAAGGAAGTTCATCCAGGCTTCAAAAAGAAGTTACAGTGTGTATGTCTTCAGCACCGTGTATAGTACAGATTCAAAAGAAACAAAAATATATATTAAGTAATTAAAGAAATATATTATTTTTTCTATTCCATGAAATTCAGTAGTAGGAAGTTTTTACACAAAAAATTTTATAATAATTATAATTGTATATTTGTATACAATTTGTATACAAGTGCATAATTGTAATGATTCAAAACATGAAATTGAGAAAATGTTCATTTACATAGCATCCGTTTTAAAAGAATATAATAGGAATAAATTTAATTAAAGAAATGTAAGACTTGTACACTGAAAATTGCAAAACATTGTTGAAAGAAATTAAGACATCCCATGTTCATGAATCAAAAGACTTACTGAGATGGCAATACTTTCCAAATTGATACACCAATTCAACACAAGAAATACAATGCTATAAATTTAGAGTTAATTAAAGGTACCAAGACATTTCAATGGAGGAATAACCTTTGCAAGAAATGGTGTTGGGACAAGTGGATACCAGCAGGAAAAAAAGTGGGACTCCTACCCTAAACCATATACCAAAATTTAGCTGGATTGAGAACGTAAATGTAATAGCTAAAACTATAAAACTTAAAAGCATAGAAGTAACTGTGACCTTGGATTTGGCAATGGTTTCTTAGATATGACTCCAAAAACGCATGCAACACACACACACGCACACGCACACACACACAACACACACACGCACACACACACACAGTAGGTAAAAAGCTTTTGTGCTTCAAAAGACTCCACTCAGAAAGGGAAAGGCAATACAGAGTGTGAGAAAGTGTTAATTAAATATCACATAAAGAACAAGTATTAGAATATATAATGAACTCTTAAACTTAATAGTAAAAAGACAACCCATTTTTTAAAAACGGGCTTAAGGGCACCTGGGTGGCTCAGCGGATTAAGCCGCTGCCTTCCGCTCAGGTTATGATCCCAGGGTCCTCGAATCGAGTCCCACATCGGGCTCTCTGCTCAGCAGGGAGCCTGCTTCCCCCACTCTTTCTGCCTGCCTCTCTGCCGGCTTGTGATCTCTCTCTCTCTGTGTCAAATAAATAAAGTCTTTAGAAAAAAATTAAAAATTAAAAAATAAAATAAAAATGGGCTTGAGATTTGAACAGTCATCTTTAAAGATATAAAAAAGCTAATAAGCACTTGAAAAGATGCTCAATCTCAGTCACTATGGAAATGCAAATCAAAATCACAATGAGATAGCACTCCACATCCCCAGGATGGCTAAAATCAGAGACAGATAATAATAAGGATGTGGAGAAATTGGAACTCTGCTATTTTGCTGACGGAGTTGTAAAATTGTGCAGTCCCTTTGGAAACCAGATTGGCAGTCCCTCAAAAGAGTTAACAGAGTTACCACATAGCCCAGCAATTCCACTCCTAGAGAAATGAAAATGTATGTCTCCACAGATACTTGTACATAAATGTTCAAACTGTATTACTCACAACAGGTAAAGGAAACAATCCTAATGTTCATCAACTGGTTGATAGATAACCAAAATGTGCCATATCCATACAATAGAATATATATGATGCAAAAATATCTATTCCCTTAGAATAAGCAGAATTACCATATGGCCCAGCATTTCCACTAAAGCCTGTGTTCACAGAAAAGTGTTGCAAATATTCATAGCAGCATTCTTCATAGCCAAAAAACATGGAAGCATGCCAAATGTCACCTGATGAATGGATAAACCAAATGTGACCTATACATACAACTGAATACTATCTGGCAATAAAAAGGAAAGAAGGGGGCGCCTGGGTGGCTCAGTGGGTTGAGCCGCTGCCTTCGGCTCGTGTCATGGTCTCAGGGTCCTGGGATCGAGTCCCGCATCGGGCTCTCTGCTCAGCAGGGAGCCTGCTTCCCTCTCTCTCTCTCTGCCTGCCTCTCCGACTACTTGTGATCTCTCTCTGTCAAATAAATAAATAAAATATTTAAAAAACAAAAAGGAAAGAAGGGCTGAATCATGACACAACATGAATGAACCATGGAAATATGCTAAGTAAAGGAATCTAATCAGAAAAATCCACATACTCCTCGATTCTGCTTATACAAAATGTTCAGAATAGGCAGATTCCTAGACAGTACATTAGTAGTTGTCAGGAGCTGGGGAAAGGTATGAATGGGATATGACTGCTGATGGGCTTGAAGTTTCTTTTGGGAATGTTGAAAGTCTTCTGAAATCAGATAGTGGTGATTTTAGAGTCTTATGAATATCCAAAAAGCCACCACATTGTATACTTTGAAGTGGTCAATCTTTGGTATGTGAGTTATATTTCAGTAAAACTTAACATTTAAAAATTAAAAATTATATTTTTTAAAAATCTAATAAGACAAGTATCAAAAAGCAAATAGTCCCATAAATCACTTTGGTTCTAGCTATGACTGAGGTGGTTTAAAAGTACTTTTAAAGTAGAAGTCTGATTTAACCCTCATTGGAGGTGGCAGTCCTTTAGAAGAGAGTCTAATGGAAACGTCATCATTAGCCCTGGGTACGAGCAAAATAAAGTAGTGCTTGTCTACTTAATTGTTTAACAAATAATAAATACAACTATCATTAGTCTTCTTTTATTATCACCACGTGCCATTAGTCTTAAACAATGCCAATGAAAAAGTACTCCCTAAAAAATCTTTTGTTCAAACAAGTCAGGGTTTATCAATCTTGTCATCTGGAGCCAGATAATTCTTTGTTGTGGGAGGCTGTCCTGTGCACCTTGAGATGTTTGGCTGCGTCCTTGGCCCCTACCTGCTTAATTACAGTAGTACTCTCTTACCCGTAGTTATAAAAACCTAAGTGCCTCCAGACATTGCCAAATGTCCCAAAAGGCAAGATCACCAAGGCATTCTAACTAAATGCTGTGATTTCAATTAAATTTTAATTACATATATGTAAGCCTCAATAATAAGTAATTTTTCTTTTTTCTTTTTTTTAAGATTTCATTTATTTGTCAGAGAGAGAGAGAGAGAGAGAGAGAGAGCAACCACAAGCAGGGCGAGAGGCAGGCAGAGGGAGAAGCAGGCTCCCGGAAGAGCAAGGAGCCCCATGCGGGACTCCATTCCAGAACCCTGGGTTCATGACCAGAGCTGTAGCAGAGGGCAGCCACTTAACCAAGTGAGCCACCCTGGCATCCCAATAATAAGTAATTTTTAATATCTTTTGAATAAACTGTGTATTCTGTGGGGAAGTTAATTGATGTCTCCAACTCTTGTGGTACAATATAAACCCTACATATAAACAGTAGACTCAAATATACAAAGATAGTACCATGATTATAAAAATACCTGAACAGAAATGAAATAATTTAAATTCTATCATTCTGTGTATGGATTATTCTTTAAACCTTAAAAACCCTTTTTGAAGCATTTCTTTATCTTTTTCCTTTTAAAAAAAATAATGAAAAGCATTACTCTATTTTTTCCTCATTTATATCATATTTTTAACTTTTCATTTAAAAAATTTTAATGGCATTTTTTCAGTGTTTACATTTCTACCTCATATTATTGGCTCATATTATTTCCTTTCATTTCAAGATTAATAAAAAAATTTTCTCATTCAGAGGAAGGTGTTAAGAATGATGTATACCAGGTGTTAAATGTGCTAGATACACCACTGATTTCAGAGAAAGAGAAAGTAGCTAACAAAATTGAGTGAGCATGTGTGAGGTATCATGCTGAGTGCTCTGTACCTTATTCTAACACAACAAACTGTCATTTACATATGAGGAAATAGAAGCTCAAATTTAATTAAATTTTTCTTCAAATTCTATTTAAAATTCTAAGTAGCAGGAACAATTTATATTGGCAGAGATTTTACTATCTCAGTCTTGGGCTGGTTATTGCTAACTCAAAACCAAGTAATATAATGGTTTATTATTTGTATAAAATAATTAGTAACTTTAAAAAAACACGTATATTTGATATATAACGTTGTGTTAGTTTCAGGTGTACCACATAATGATTTGATATTTGTGTGCATTGTGAAATGATCACAGTAAGTCTAGTTAACATCTGTCACCGTACATGGTCACACACAAAAATCTTTTTTGTGATTAGAACGTTTAATATCTACTCTCTTAGCAACTTGCAAATATGCAAAACACATTATTAACTTAGTCACCATGCTGTACCTTATATATCAGTGACTTACAACCGGAATTTTATTCCTTTTGACCCACTTCATCCATTTCTCCCAACCCCCACCTCTGGCAAACACCAGTCTGTTCCCTGTCACTATGAGCTCATTTTTTTGTTTTTGTGTTTTGTTTTTTTAGATCCCACATATAAGTGAGATCACACAACCTATCTCTATCTAATTTATTTCATTTAGCATAATGCCCTCAGTGTCCATCTATGTTGTTGCAAATGGCAAAACTTCATTTTTAAAAAATGGTTGAGTAAAATTCCATTGTGTACATATACTGCATTTTCTTTACCCATTCATCCATTGGTGGACAGGTTGTTTCAATATCATAACTATTGTAATATAATTAATAATTTTAAACGTGCACTTTTATTAGTTCTTCATTTAGTAAGGATTCCTTTCTAGAACATTAGTATACCTCACAGCAAGACTACTGTCTTAAATTGTGGAACTATTAGTATATATACATATTTTGAAAGGAACCTTTTTAGACTTAAGTACTTACATCTCTGGTAGATGCCTAGTCTGGTGTACATTTAATTAACCCTTGTTGAATGAATAAGGGGTTAACTTGGTGGCTTTCCTACTCAACATGAAGTCAGCTCAAAGAAAAATTGTCCAAAAATGTTTCTATCAGCAAAACCTTAGTACACAATTTTAATTTGAAAGGCAGGTTATAATAAGAAAAAGAGGCAGAATCATTAAGACGAAGTCCTAATCTAAAACTTAGGATGGGAAAGAAGCAAGACTGGCATCTTTTAAGTGAATTATATTTCTTGGGTAGAAAGCTAAATAACAAGAGGAAGTATGTGTGACATTTTGCCTTGTTATCACAAATTTCCTAATGTGGCCTCAGTAAAATTAAGCACATTAAGTACTCCTTTGCCCCAGCCACAAAATGCAACATATCCAAATATTAAATAATGTCCTCTGCCAAAACTTGCCATTGGTGGTTAGATAGTGTTATAAAGTTCTTACACAGAAGCTGCCCTTGTCATGATATGAAAATCAACTGAGGTATCAGAATATATGAACTTGAACTTGAGCTTTAAATAATTGGTGTGTCCGTTTAACAACAAAGCAACCTAGCCAGATATATTCTTGACATATTCTAAATACAGATAGGGTGTAGTGGCCCTTAGCTAGCTGGGTGTATCTCTGCAATTCAAAAGATGACTAATGAAATAATGTTTACATTTAAAACTAGAAAGAGAATTATACTGATGTGTACTGTTTCCTTGACTAACTGGTGATTGAGTCTATTCATGCAAATCCTGAAAACTGAAAAAGGTCAGAGTTTTAAAAGCAATAAAAGACTATTCTTCCTGAACCCCTCCCATTTACCTCTAAGGGCTTAAAATGACAAGAGGACTGGGGTTGGATTTCCCTGTGTATTCAACTACTTTGTCTATGTCTTCCCTTGGGCACTGTGATCCTTAGTAGGGAATATCAACTATAGTCCTGCAGAGTTCATACCAGCATGTTTAGCATGCCTTGCACTCAGTTTCTTATTATTCATGTATTCATTTGTTCATCCGTTCTCTCAAGAAACATTCATCATGGGGGTGCCTGGATGGCTCAGTTGGTTAAGCATCTAACTTCCACCCAGGTCATGATCCCAGAGTCCTGGGATCAAGTCCCACGTGGGGCTCCCTGCTTAGCGGGGAGTCTGCTTCTTCCTCTGCATCTGTTTCTCTCTCTCACTCTTGCTCTCACTCTCTCAAATAAATAAAATCTTTAAAAAAAGAGAAATATTTATCATGGATAGGCACTCTAGCAAGGAAAAAGTGATACGGGGCACCTGGGTGGCTCAATTAGTTAAGCATCTGCCTTCGGCTTGGGTCATGATCCCAGGGTCCTGGGATCAAGTTCCTTGTAGGGCTCCCTGCTCAGCAGGGAGTCCGCCTCTCCCTCTCCCCTTCCCCTCTGCTTGTGCTTTCTCTCTGTCAAATAAATAAAATGAAAAAAAAAAAAAAAGGATAAAGTGACATGAGACAAACGTAATTGTTCATCAGTGGGTGTGTGGGTAAGTAATTTGCAGTATATTCAATTTGTGTAACTGAACACTACCCAGTAGTTAAAACTGCATGAACAGTGGCTAGTGTACAACTATGATGTCTCAAAAACACAATATTTAAGTAAAAAGTAAAGACATTTGATAATATGCAGTATTGGAAAAGGTGTGAGAAAATGGGCACTTACTTCAGGGAAATATAATATATTACATCCTTAAGGAAGGACAATTAACACCCATTATGATTAATATTACCATAAAAGTGTCAACTGTAATTTATTCTGTAGATATATCTTGATATGTGGGAACTGACATATGAACAAGAATAGTTATTTCAATATTATTTGCTATAGTAAAAGATGGATTGTTCATTCATAGAGGACAGGTTAAATAAATGATGTCCCAATGCATCTGGGACAAAAGAATAAGGGATCTCTTTGTACATTTTGTGTAATTATCCTTAAGGTGCATTGTTGAATGAACAAAAAATAGGTGCATTAATAGCAGGCTACCTTTTTAAGTTAAAAAAAAAAAACAGGAATATCTCATATTTGCTTAATATGCATAGAACATTTCTGAAAGAATACAGAGGAAACAGGAAACACTGGTTTCTTCCAGGAAATGAAACTGGGTGTTTGGACACCTTTCTGTGAAAGAAACTTTCATTGCATACTCCTTTGAATCATTTGAATTTTGAACCATATCTAAATCATAAAAGAAAAAGACAATTGCATGTTTTTAAAGATAATGTTGAATGGGGAAAAAACTTAAAACACAGAAAATAATGTGCAGATAATCAAAATACAGACACACACATTGTAATGAAATATACCACAATCAGGATGGTGAGGTAGGAGAGGAAAGAATTGGACTAAGACAGGCTGACCTACGGAGCTTCAGTTATATATATATATATATATATATATAATGTTTCTTTTCCCAAAAAATCTGAAATATATATAGTAATATGTTAAGATGTGTTAAAGGTGGGTAATGGATACATTGAGTGTTCACTATGTCATTATCTATCCTTTTGTGTTTGTCTGCAAAATTTCCCATTTTTTTTAATGGAAAGTTGTGATCAGATATTCATATGTAGTCATATTAAATATTTGTTGGCATTAATAGGGATCATAAAAATATGGAAGAAATATCTCCCTTTTAGAGATTTAATTCCAATTAAGAGGAATAAGAATATTATTGAATAGGCTACACAGCTGATGAGAGAGCAGAGCACTTCACCTCACCTGGGGGCAGCTCACTTTCTCTCTGATGGGGAGAGGCATGAAGAATTGTAACTTCTCAGGGCGCCTGGGTGGCTCAGTGGGTTGAGCCGCTGCCTTTGGCTCAGGTCATGATCTCAGGATCCTGGGATCGAGTCCCGCATCAGGCTCTCTGCTCAGCGGGGAGCCTGCTTCCCTCTCTGTCTCTGCCTGTCTTTCTTTCTACTTGTGGTCTCTCTCTGTCAAATAAATAAATAAAATCTTAAAAAAAAATCTTTAAAGAATTGTAACTTCTCACAGTGCAAAACTTACGTGAACTTACCCTCTCACAGTGCTAGACAGTAGATAAAGAAACTGCCGCTTCTACTTTAATCTCATGATTTCTCATCTGGCCCAAGTAATGCCTTACTGTCTACCCTATTTTAAAGTGTCCTTAGGTGGCCTTTTATGTCCTTCAAATGAAGATCCTGACCTACGTGAGGGAGAACTGTGGACACATTAAGGACTCAATCTGGCTTGGGGTCCAGCCAATGCTTCCTACTGGCTGGATGATCTTCAGCAAGTACCTTACTCTGTGATTCTGTTTCTTCAACCCTAAAATGAAAACCAGAGCAGCACTTTGTCAGCATAGAGTGAAATAACATTTGTAAGGAGTTGAAAACAATACCTACCATGTGGTAAGTGCTCAATCAATACTGTCTGTTATTATTCATTCTAGATATAATCTCCCCCCTTTTGGCTTTATGCCCTTGCTCAGGCTATCACTTTTCCAGGAATTTTCAGAGGTCACCTGTCAATAGGCTACCAATTTTTTGAAATTCTTTTTCTTGGTCTGCCCAGTTGCATGTCATTTCTTTGTTCTGTGAGCCTTCACACAACCACAAACCTTCTGTGGTACTTCTACTCTGTCTTTCTGAAGTTATCTGAGAACTTCTCTCCTTCCCCATTTTATATACATATCTATCTACACACACACACACACACACACACATACACATACACACTGATCTAGCAGGATTCTTGCTGATGGTGACCAAGGTGACCAAGGTGATCAGACATTACCTGGGGGATGATAGAGGTGATTTTATACACACACACACACACACACACACATACACACACATATCACATACATACATGTATCACTGGATAGAGTCTATTTAATTTCTGTTAATGTCTTTATAGTCATTCTATGTACTTTCTCTGTAAGCATCTTTACCATAAGCATTTTGCCAAGAACATTTTTGCTGCATAACTGGCTGCAAGGCAATTTTGCTAGAAAAGATTAAAAAAAAATAACTGGTTGACAGTTTGGTTTCATTTAGCCATTGATGCAGTGTTCCCATTTTTATATAAATGTCAGCCCTCATAGTGGTCTACACAGTGGTGCAGAGTTTGGAGCCCACGTTTCCCACGGAATTTGAGAACATCAATAGACATGAGGCAATATGTCAATAACAAACAGTGTAGAAGGCTTTCACAGTGCAATACTAAGGTCAGTTACAAATACACATCCTAGTATTTGGAAACAGATACCTCTCAATGAAGGAAGAAATTTTAACAAAAAAAGAACAGAGTGTGTTGCTGAACAAGGAGATGAATCAATAAGCAAACAAGTGTGTAATACTGTGAGAGGTAAAATAAAATGGGCTAACTTGTGACAAGCAGTTTTAAAATGGAGTTAGGAGGATATTAATGAGATGGGCCTTATGCATGTCCCTAGCCATGGAAACATGAACTGTTGAACTGGGCCAAACTGCAAATATTCCAGGGATTAAGGCTGGACATCTGCATCTTCCTGCTACAGGAAGAGATTTTGTTTAGTGACAACCTTAGTCACCAGTTACATTAAACCAAGATTAATGTAAACCAAGTTACATTAAACCAAGCTTTCGGCCATCAACACCAATCAAAAACTCCTCTGTAAGCAACATATATTAGCATTCCCTTTTTGTTTTAAAAACCTTTGACTTTTGCACCCTCATGGAATACTATTTGGGCTGCTACCAAAATCTGTGTGCCCAAATTGCCATTCTTGGAACCCAAATAAATGTTCTTGCTTAATTATTACTTCCTGGCAATTTTAGGTTGACAGTATTATTGAACAAAAGACGTTTGAAGATAAGTGCTTAGGTCGAATCCACAAAATCAGTTTTTTGCTGTTTTGCCATGAGTCTACACACACTTTAAATGCATTCAAATATTTTGTATTTTGTAATATCTTTTTAATTTTGTTGTTTATTTTTCATATTTTATATGTCCTTTATAATATCCTTTTGTTTTTTGCGTGATTTTATCTTGTACAGCAAAATTGCCTTATGAGGTAAAAATGAGAAAATGTTTTCAGCAAAGATGCTTATGGCAAAAATACTGTACATGCTTTGTAGTAGCCTATCATATGTAATATTTCTATATCTATTTGCTCCTACAGTTAACAAACATACTATTATGTGAAAATATATTTTTTTTCTTTCCTTCCCCTTTTTTCCACATTAAGTCAAGAGTAAACTCCTATGCACAGTCAAGGTTATTCCCTATAGCCAAAGGTCTTAGGTAGTGAAAAAATATTTCTATGATTTCTATCTCTGAGGAACCACCTTCTGAAATACTATTTAGAACACATGAGTGCTTTTTATGCTCTTTCTCCTTTGGGCATGTTGGTGTTTGGCCACATTTAATCTCCTTTTACTTGCCTTTTTGGTCCTTCTAACTCAGCACCAATTGCTCATTTTCCTTGCTGCTTCTGCAGTTTTTCTTAGACCTAGCTTTTAGGAAATATGTATAAAAAGCTGTTATTACTCCCAACTTTTATTTTCATTTTTCTAAACCCCCTCTTTCCTCTCTCCCATCTTTCAATTTCATGCCCTTAAGAAAAGTGTAATCATAGACTTTAGTAAAAATATGTGCATTTCATATCATCTCTTATACTTTAGTAAGAACTCTGTGTTCTACCACAGATTTTTAGGAATCATCTGAGTAACTAGTGGAAAGCTTTTGGGCTGTGGAGTATTCTTATGATCCTAATTTTAAAACACAGACCTATTTGGCGTGTTTTACATTATAGCTGGACCATAAGCTTTACACATCAACTTACCACTGCTGTGTCTCTCCAGGGACTCTGTACTGCCTCCATAGGGACATAATACTTTGTAGTAATACACAACTTTACAATTCCAACATATATGGTCTCATGACAGGGTTAGTCGATGGTTAAACCAAATTAAAAGAAATTCCAGCAAGGAGCACTACACCCATCCACCCTATTCTAAACACATTGGCCAGAACACAAACATCTTAAATTATTTATATTCTGCATAGTTTAATCAGTTAACTTTAGATAGGTTAACGAAATTGCCAATATTCAACTGCCCTTTGACAGAGAGTCTCTTCTTGACCAAACTTCAGTGAGACTCCTCGGAATCCTCTTCCGAGCTGGGCCTTAACTTTTGGGCTTCTGTGTTTGTCTCTGCATTGTCCCATTTTAGCAGGAATCCTGCTGACTCAGTTTAGCCAGTTTCAACCATCCTTGATATCTGACCACCCTCCATGCCTGATTGGGTTCCTCATTCTCTAGCATGTCTCAAGTGATATCTGACCGTCCCAGCCTGCCTTCAGCAAAAATGCCACTAGGTCAGTCTACCTAGAATCCACCCTTATCCCTGAGGATTCTTCTTAGTAATTTTTTACCTGCTGACTCCCACCCTACTCATTTACTATCCATTCTCACTTTTTCTTGCATCAGAGTTGAGGCCAATAGCTTTCCCCTATTGCAAACCTCAGCATAGTAATCCCTATAGCTACCACAACAACCCCATGAATAAAGTCTGATATACCATCCTCTAATGGTGTCATTGAATAATCCTTTTCTTTCAGCACCTTTCACCTCTTCAACCTAATGTATGTTAGGCATTACAGTAGGCACAGAGGACTCAGTGGTCATTAAAAGCAATCTCTCAGGAGGCAATAGTCCACTTATATATTGTTTTCTCTACTCTTCCTTCCTACCTTTCTTCTCTTTCTCCCTCCCTCCTTTCTTCCTATTTTTCCCCTCTCTTTTTCCTTCTCTCCTTGTTTATCCTATGATGTTCCAAGAAGGATGTGAGATGAAAACTTTGTTCTCATTAAAATAGCATACTCAGAATTAAATGTACTGGTATAAAGCACGAGTAACCTAGATTTTTGTCTCTCATATTGTTATTTACATAACCAGTCTCTTAAATTTGCCATTCTTGGTAGAACACATAATTCTGTATAGTTATGGATTAAGAGACTTGGAAGGTATCTTTTATAAGCATCTTTTTGGATAATGATTTCTATTATATTAAGGGTAAGCTTGAATTCCAGTGATCACTTTTCTTTTTCAAATTGTTTTTTTTTTTAAGATTTATTTATTTGACACAGAGAGAGAGAGCACAAGTAGGCAGAGAGGCAGGCAGAGAGAGCAAGGGAAGCAGGCTCCCTGCTGAGCAAAGAGCCCAATTCACGGCTCCATCCCAGGGCCCTGAGACCATGACCCGAGCTGAAGGCAGAGGTAACCCACTGAGCCACCCAGGCACCCCTCAAATTGTTTTAATGGTTGAGATTTGATGAAATGAATGTAGTTCCCAAGTGGTTTTATTGTAAATTTTTAAAATAATATGTATAGGTTTAACCCAATATGTTATTTTTTTTTATGTTTAGTGCACAAAATGTAATTTCTGATGGAGAAATTTGCTCTTTACCTCATGGACTATTGGGAATAAACTATTTCATAGAGTTTGCCCACTCTTGGCAAGAACTATTTCTTTTTTGGGGAGGTGGCGGAGGTTGAGAGAATCTTAAACGGGTTCATGCCCAGTGTAGACCCTGACGTGGGGCTTGACCTCACAAATTTGAGATCATAACCTAAGATGAATCAACAGTCAGGCATTTAACTGACTGAGCCACCCAGGCACGGTATGAACTGTTTTAATACATGGTCTTAAAGATGAGAGAGATGAATAGCATACTGCATGTTTTTCAAAATAACACCAGAGGTCACTGTAGGCTAGAAATCTTCAAACATGTTTAGACCTGGTGAGTTAATGTTAATCACAGGATTTTTCTCTGAATACTTGTTGATGAGCTCATTGTTAGTTTCATAACAGTCCATATTACCTTGAATTATCTTTTAATTGTCCAATTTTAATTCAACTGGAAAAAAAAAAAACCCTCATCCCTTAGACAATTTAGAAACACTGCCACAATCAGATCAGTAATAACTATTATAGTTACAAGAAAGTTGGGAATTCCTTTTCTGCCATCAAAGTTAGGTATGATAACATAGTTCAGTAGATAAAGCCAGATTTAAAATCAAGAAAGATGAATTCTTAAATTTGATGCATGTAGCATTATCTTTCTAACTAAATTTCCATTTCATAGGAAGAGACTAAGAGGATTTCTAAAATCCTATGCAGCTGGTAGTTTTTTGATGACACAATTAAACTTGAATATCTCTTGGTTTCAGCATTCTAATACTATGCAGAAGGTCACAGAAATTTCCTCATGTTCACAGAAGGTCATTTTGCTTAGTAATAGCCTTGGGAAAAACTGAACTAGACATAGGGCTGCTTTAGAGATTTAAATCTAATAAAGAGACAGTTCCAGAATTCAGGACCAAAGAGGACAACATAAAACCTTTCCTTGGAAGGAGCCAAATCTCCACACAGCCTGGCTCTAATGCTTTCCTTTAAATATTTTTGCACATATCTCCATCTCTGTTTGTTTATTTATTTATGGTTTCTTTTCTTTTTTATTATTATTATGTCCAGTTAGCAAACATACAGTACATCATTAGCTTTTGATGTAGTGTTCAATGATTCATTAGTTGCCTATACTGTCCAGTGCTCATCACAACACATGCCCTCCTGAATACTCATTACCCGGTTACCCCATCCCCCCACACCTCTCCCGTCTATGGCCCTCAGTATGGTTCCTGGAGTCCAGAGTCTCTGATGGTTTGTCTACCTCTCTGATTTCCTCCCATTCAGTTTTCCCTCCTTCCCCTGTGGTCCTCCGCACTATACCTGTTCTTGTCTTCTTTTGTTAATGTGCTCTATCATGTTGATTGATTTGCGAATGTTGAACTACCTTTGCATTGCAGGAATAAATTTTACCTTTGGTCGTGATGGATAATCCTTTTACTATACTGTTAGATCCTATTGCCTAGGATCTTGGTGAGTATTTTGGGATCCATGTTCCTCAGGGATCTTGGTCTGTAAGTCTCCTTTTTGATGGAGTCTTTTTCTGGTTTTGGAATAAGGGTAATGCTGGCCTCAGAGTCTGGAAGTTTTCCTTCCATTTCTATTTTTTGAAACATCTTCAGTAGAATAGGTATTATTTCTTCTTTAAATATTTGGTAGAATTCCCCTGGGAAGCCCTCTGGCCCTGGACTCTTTTGGAGGATTTTGATTTGTTTCAATTTCTTTACTGGTTCTTGGTCTGTTCTGATTGTCAATTTCTTCCTGTTTCAGTGTTGGTAATTTTAAGTTTCAGGAATCCATCCATTTCTACCAGATCACTTAATTTGTTGGCATATAGTTGCTGGTAATAATTTCAAATAATTATTTCTATTTCCTTGATGTTAATCATGCTCTCTGTCCTTTCATTCATGCTTTTATCAATCGGAGTCCTTTCCCTTTTCTTTTGGATGAGTCTGTCCAGAGGTTTATCAATCTTATTAATTTTTTTAAAGAACCAGCTTTTAGTTTCATTCGTCTGTTCTACTATTTTTCTAGTTTCTATTTTGTTGATTTTTGGTCTAATCTTTAGTATTTTTCTTCTGCTTGGTTTAGGCTTTTTTTGTTGTTCTTTCTCCAGGTCCCTAGGCATAAGGTTAGCTTGTGCATTTGGGATTTTTCTAATTTTTTTAAAGAGGCTTGGGTGGCTGTATATTTCCCTCTTAGGACCACATTTGCAGTAATCCAAATGTTTTGGACCAATGTGTTTTCATTCTCATTCATTTCAATTAGTAGTTTAAGTTCTTCTTTACTTTCCTGGTTGACCAATCATTCTTTAGCAGGATGCTTTTTATTTTCCAAATATTTGGGTTCTTTCCATATTTCTCTTATGGCTGAGTTCCACTTTCAAAGCATTGTGGTCTGAAAATATGCAGAGAATAATCTCAGTTTTTTGGTATCACTTGAGACCTGATTTGTGACCAGTATGTGGTCTATTCTAGAGAAAGCTGCATGCACACTTGAGAAGAATCAAGTATTCTGTTGTTTTAGGATGGGATATTCTTAGATATTTATATTTATAGATACATAATCTATAAAGTCCATCTGGTCCAATGTGTCATTCAATGCTCTTGTTTCTTTGTTGATCTTCTGCTTAGATGATCTGTCCATTACTGTGAATGGAATGTTGAGTTCTCCTACTATTAATGTATTATCATCAATGTTTATTTTGGTTATTAATTGGTTTATATAATTGGCTGCTCCCATTTTGGGGGCACAGATATTTATAACTGTTAGATCTTCTTGTGGGATAGGCCCTTCAAGTATGATATAGTGTCCCTCTACATCTTTTACCACAATCTTTGGTTTGTTTTGTTTATTTTTTTGTTTAAAGATTTTATTTATTTGTTTGACAGAGAGAAAGAGAGTGTACAGGTTGGGGGGACAGCAGAGGGAGAGGGGAAAACAGACTCTCTACTGAGCAGGGACCCTAATGTGGAACTCAATCCCAGGACCCTAGGATCATGACCTGGACTGAAGGCAGATGATTAACCGACTGAACCACCCAGGTGCCCCTGGTCTTTGGTTTAAGATCTAATTTTTCTGATGTGAGGATTTCTACCCCAGCTTTCTTCTGAGGTCCATTAGCAAGGTAAATGTTTCCCTATCTCCTCACTTTCAATCTGGAAGTGTCTTTAGGTTCAAAATGAGCCTCTTGTAGATAGCATATGGATGGATCCTGCTTTTTTTTTTTTTATCCAATCTGAAACCTTGTGTCTTTCCATGGGAGCATTCAGTCCATTTACATTCAGAATAACTACTGAAAGGTGACTTTAGTGCCATTGTATTGCCTGTAAAGTCCCTGTTTCTGTTTCTTTCTGGTCTATATGACTCTTGGGGGTTTCTGTTCCTTAGAGAATCCCCCTTAAAATTTTTTGCAGGACTGGCTTGGTGGTCCCATATTCTTTCAGTTTCTGCCTGCCCTGAAAGATCTTTATCTCTCCATCCATTCTGAATGACAACCTTGCTGGATAAAGTATTCTTGGCTGAATGGTCTTTTCATTTAATACCCTGGATATGTCTTGCCAGCCCTTTCTGGCTTTCCAGGTTTCTGTGGACAAGTCTAATATTATTCTGATGTTCCTCCCTCCATATGTAAAGGAACCTCTTCTCCCTGGCTATTCTCAGAATAGTTTCTTTTGCTGTAAAATTTGCAAGCTTCACTATTATGTGATGGGGTGTTGATCTATTTTTATTGATTTTGAGGGGGTCCTCTCAGCCTCTTAGACTTGAATGCTTGTTTCCTTCCCCAGTTTAGGATAGTTCTCAGCTATGATTTGCTCAAATATATCTTCTAGCCCTTTCTCTCCATCCCTCAGGGATCCCAATAATTCTGACACTGGAATGTTCATGGCATCATTAATCTCTCTAATTCTTTTTTCATGTACTACTAGGAGCCTATCTCTGTATTCCTGAACTTCCTTCCTTTCCATCAGCTTATCTTCTAGATCACTGATTCTCTCTTCTGTCACATTTTCTCTTGCTGTTAAAATATCCCATTTAGACTGCATCTCATTCATAACGTTTTTTTAGTTCAGCCTGATTGGATCTCATTTCTGCTCTTAGAGATTCTATATTGTCACTAATGCATTTTTTCAAGCCTAACTATTGACGTTGTGATTGCTATCCTGAATTTTATCTCTGATATCTTGCTTATATCCATATCCATTAGTTCTTTGGCAGAGGACATTGTCTCTGGTTCTTTTCTTTGTTGACAGTTCCTCCTCCTAGTTATTCTGTTGAGGGATGCTTGAGCAAATGAGCAGAGTCCAAAATATCATCCACAACCCAAGCAAGATGCACCCTAGAAAAATCTGGAGTGGTCAGAAGAAACCACCAAAGAATAAAATTTAAAAAAAAAGCAAAACATTGGGGGGAAGGAGGGCTATAGTCTCTCAGTATGATCAAAGCAGGATGTTTCAGTTGTATTTTGGTCTGTGTGTTAGAGATCAGTGGGTGTATTTTGGTGTGTGTGTTAGAGAACACTATGTTCCAAAATTACAAAGAAAGTAAAACTATATATATATATATATATATATATATATATATATATATATATATATAAATCACTTGTCACTCTATTCAATTTATATGTGTATATATATATATATATATATATATATATATAATGACAAGGACTAAAATGAAGCATATTATCCATAAAAATATGTATGGAAAAATACAAGTTAAAAAGTGACTATGAAATATAAGTGGATATGATAAATATCTAGTTGAAATAAGGAGAAGGTAAAAAGAAAAAAAAAACAAGCAGAGAAAAAGCCTAAGAAAAGGAGTAGAAAAAAAAAAGTAAAGGATAATTTTATCTGAAAAATAAACAAGTCATGAGGTCACACCTGGAGCTCAATATGCAATTTTCCTCTGGCGTTGGGATTTTACAGTTTTATGGGATCCATAGGACTGTCGTCCACCTGTTCTTCCAGCCTGCCTTCTGGGGAAGGGGCCTGCCCACTGTCCCTCAGGTAACTGCTTGTGCAGAGTTGCCCCATCCCCTATCTTGGGCATGGGCTCAGTGGCAACTGGTCCCCTCTGTGGCTTTTGTTCCCTGGAGGCTTTCCACGCCTCTTCAGAGGATGAGAGCAAAAATGGCCGCATCCAAACCTCTGGACCAGAGCAGAAAATTCAGTCTGCCCTCTTTACTAAACCCTCCGGGACAAACGGTCTCCTCTTCTGTATGTGCCACAGAAAACTGCAGCCTCCAACAGTGCCTGCCCACAACAATGCTCAGAGGTAGTCCCTGGGGCCCAGGAGTGCCATCACCCTTTGTGATTCTAAAGCATCAAGCAGCCAGGGGATCGAGCACACCTGAAGCTCCTGACTGGGTGCCACTCTAAAGTCCTTTCTGGACCATGACTGAGTGCCACTCTAAAGTCCTTCCTGGACCATAACTGGGTGCCACTCTAAAGTCTTTTCTGGGCCACTACAGCTTTGCAAATTTTGTCCAGTCAGGTGCAGGTTCCAGACTTTTTCAGGCTGCTCAATAAAAGAGTGATTACCAATAGGCCCAGCTCATGGTTTATGGTGATCCCAGCGGAGAGTGCCTGCCTGGGCTCCCTGACCATAACTTGCTTCCTGGCTCCATTGCTCTGGCACTCTATCGGTTCAGGAACCCCCTTTTGTTCTGTGTTTCCTCATATCCTGAGACCACGTTGCCCTACCTAGAATTCTGCTTTTTCATTTCCAGAGCCCCTTTCAGAGAGGGATGTCTCTCAGAGCAGATTTATGTGTTCTGATTTTGTGCTCTGGTGTTATATCACTTTCTAGGAGCCAGCTTCTGGAGGCTTCCTCCCCCTTCTGTTTATCTTCTGATGTCTCCCTGCAGATTCATGACTCTGCACCTCCCACCTTACAAAAAGCAGTTGCTTTTCTATTTGTAAAGATCCAGATATATATTCTTATGTCTCAGGCTGGTTTTGTGGGTGTTCAAAATGGTTTGATAGATATCCAGCTAAATTCAGGGAACCAGATGAAATGGGGTCCCCTATTCCTCTGCCATCTTGCTGGTATACCTCCATCTCAGTTTATTTATTTATTTTTTAAAGATTTTATTTATTTATTTGACAGAGAGATAGAGAGCACAAATAGGCAGAACAGCAGGAAGAGGGAGAGGGAGATGCAAGCTCTCTGTTGAGCAGGGAACCTGATATGGGACTCTATCCTAGGATCCTGGGGTCATGACCTGAGCCAAAGGCAGCCACCTAACCAACTGAGCCACCCAGGTTCTCCTCCATCTCAATTTAGTACAATATAATTCTCTCACCATCCAGCATGAGATTACCTTCTATTCCCCTACAACCCTTTGGACATATCCAAGCCAATGGATGAAATCAATGAAACATGAATGAAGACCTTTAGGGGACTTCCTCAGGTTTCTTTCAGCTATGTCCTCAAACTCCTCCAACTGTAGGTCTTTGCTTAAGCTGGTCCTACTCCATATGACCGTTGCCCTCCACAAATTGATAAACCACTTTCATTTCCCTATGAAAGAGCTAATGCTTATTCCCTCAAAAAGCTTTTTGGTTCTCCTTTATTACCTTTTCCCAAATCACATATTCATGTGTTTGGTGAGCACTCACAGAAATGAGTCACTAAACTATTGTCTGTGCCACTAACCTTACCCCTCTCACGTTCATTGTCTTGTGCATTAATCTAGTTATTATACACAGGTATATTTTCATCTCCAGTAAAATTTTAAACTTCTAAGAAAAGCAGCTACATCACATACTGTAACACAGACCCTCAATCAATAGCCTAGCATAGAACAACTTCCAATGGATAAGTAAATCTGGAGGACAAAACAAAACATTATTTTTAATTTTGACTTCATAGGACTTTTGGATTACTTATATCAATGACAGAATTTCCTACCTTTTGGCCACAGTTGATTTACATCAATGTTACTTAAATCTGGTTCTATACTTCTTTAAAATTGGATCTCATAAATCCCAAACACTTCTCAGTTTTTCAAATGCATAGAGACTCTCTAAGTGAACAAAAAGGCTATGCTTGGCAACATATTAATCTATATATGTCTTTTAAAATAAAGAGAATCACTATCAATCTTACAATGCAGATTTCTTATTATCTAGTTTTAAAAAGTGGGGTGGAGGAGTTATTGAAAATCTAACAAATCATTCTTAAAAACATCTAAATTTAGTCTTGGGGAGTCCACAATCAGAGGAACACCTAAAGCTTATTTCATTTCAGCTGGAGAAACAATTGCTTTTCTTCATTTCTCCTTTCAATAAGTGAGTATTTACTGAGCAATAACTGGTGTCTTGGTAATTTTATCGTGCTTAGCCTTGAGCATTTTATAAACCTCACCACTGACTTTCTTTTCTTTTTTTTTTTTTTAAGATTTTATCTACTTATTAGAAAGATAGAGACCACAAGTAGGCAGAACAGCAGGCAGAGGAAGAGGGAGAAGCAGGCTCTCCACTGAGCAGGGAGCCCAATGTGGGGCTTGATCCCAGGACCCCAGGATCATGACCTGAGCCAAAGGCAGCCGAGTAACCAGGCGAGCCATCCAGGTGCCCCTGACTTTCTTGAAACAAAGCTATACCTTATTTGAATGCTTGTTTAACTGCTGTATTCCAGTATGGAATTCCACTGCATTTTCTACTTTCCTGATGTGATGCTTTTGTAAACCCTATTGGTGATTCCAGAGACAAATTCCTATAGTTGAGAATTTAGTATAGGAAAAGTGTAGAGAGATTCCTTTGTATCTGGTGTTGAAAATGTAGTGCATTCACAGTGATGCTCATCTCCCACTATCTTCATACAGACTATAACAAGATTAAAGGATTGAGTGTAAGCACCAAAGCCATAGAAGTAGTAGACCATAAGTGTAAAGGGAAAACTACTCTTGTGTCTCCTCTACTTGACACTGTTCTGCAACACTGCTTCACTCTAATACCAGGTGTGTGGGTTACCTACACATCAAGCGATTCTGTGATAGCAGCTGGGTGTTTAACAATGTAACTCAATTATACACTATCTACCTAAAGGTGGCATTAGATACCATAGATGAAAGATTCAGTCCTATAAGATTGCTATTCCCCCAATTCCTCTTCTTATGCAACACAGATATACAAATGAATCTTACTAAAGGCAAAGAAATATATGATATTTTGAGATGCTATCTACTTTGGTAACTCCATAATCAAGAAAAGATATGTACCCCCACATTCATAGCATTATTTACAGTTGTCAAGACAAAGAAACAACCCAAGTATCCATAGACAGATGAATGATCAGATTCATTCATCTGTCAACATATGCAATCCATATATAATGGATTATTATTCAGCCATAAAGAAGGAAATCCAGCCATAGGTAGATTTTGAGGTATTATGCTAAGTGAAATATGCTATGCAGAGAAAAAGACAAATACTTCATGGTACCACTTATTTGTGTGTCTTAAAAAAAAAAAAAAGCCAAACTCACAGAAACAGAGTAAAAAGGGGTTGACAGGGGCTGAGGTGGGGGAGGTTGGTAAAAGGGTACAAACTTTTTGTTCTAAGATGGGGTTATGGAAAAACTATGAACTTTGTTTAAAACAACTTGGATATGTAAGTTTACTATTTCAACTGTAAATTTTTGAAATCCAGATACAGAATGAATATTTCAATAAAATCTAGGGCCTGAATTGAGATGTACTATGTTAAGTGTGAAATATAGTGGATTTTTAGGGCACCTGGGTGGCTCAGTTATTGTCTGCCTTCGGCTCAGGTCATGATCCTGGGGTCCTGGGATTGAGCCTAGTATGGGGCTCCCTGCTCAGCAGGAAGCCTGCTTCTTCCTCTCCCACTCCCCCTGCTTACGTTCCCTCTCCTGCTGTGTCTCTCTCTGTTGACTAAATAAAGTTTTTTTTTTAAAAAAACATAATGGATTTTGAAAATTTAGTATGAAAGATATAAAATACCTGGATAACATTTGGATACAGAAGATGTGGTCCATATATACAATAGAATATTACTCAGCCATCAGAAAGGATGAATACCCAACTTTTGTATCGACATAGATGGAACTGGAGGAGACTATGCTGAGTGAAATAAGTCAAGCGGAGAAAGTCAATTTTTACATGGATTCACCAACTTGTGGAATGTTAGGAATAACATGGAGGACATCAGGAGAAGGAAAGGAAAAGTGAGTTGGGGCAAATTGGAGGGGGAGATGAACCATGAGAGACTGTGGACTCTGAGAAACAAACTGAGGATTTTAGAGGGGAGGGAAGTGGGGGGATGGATGAGCCTGGTGTTGGGTATTAAGGAGGACAGGTATTGCATGGAGCAGTGGGTGTGGTATATAAACGATGAATTTTAGAATACTGAAAAAATTTAAAAAATGGATAAGATTTTTTTATATTAATTATACATTGAAATAATATTTTGAATATATTGTGTTAAATCTATTAAAATTGGGGTGCCTGGGTGGTGCACTCAGTTGGGCATCTGACTCTCTTGTTTCCAGCTCAGGTCATGGGATTGAACCAAGCAACTCCATGCTCAGCTCAGAGTCTGCTTAAGATTCTCTCTCCCTCTCCTTTGTCTCCCCCCACCCCAATTTGCATTCATTTTCATTCTCTAAGGAAAAAAATACATATATATTAAAATTAACTTCAGCTTTTAAATGTGGATCGAATACAACTTATAATTACATATGTAGTTAGTGTCACCTTCCCACTGAACAGGCTGACCTAGAGCCACTTTTAGAGGAGCTCATATATGTTACATATATTTCCTATAGTTTAGGCATCCTTGAACTAAATTTTAGCTACATTTTAATGTAAGGGTGTAAAGCTTCAAGTTTTGGAGTTTCTCTTGGGATATAGAGCATATGTCTTATAATTTTATTTTCATGATTTTGGTCAGAACACCAAAAAAAGGCTGGATTCAAACAACTCCTTGCTTTGGTTAAATACTCTTGAGGTTTCCCACTTATAGCTCATTGATTTGGTTGTCTGTAGATCTATTCAGGGTACACTGGAGTTTCCTCCAAAAGGATCAGAAGAGGATCACATGACTTTGAAGGAGAAAGTAAAATTGTTCTTACATGATGATATGGCTTCATGTATGTATCTCTTCAGTAATAAAAATCATACTCACTTCCATGTTAAAAATCACATTGCTGAGGTATGCCTGGGTGGCTCTGTCAGTTAAGCCTCTGCCCGCAGCTCAGGTCATGACCCCAGGGTCCTGGGATCAAGTCCTGCATCAGTCTCCTTGCTCAGTGAGAAGCCTGCTTCTCCCTCTGTCCGCCACCCCCTGCTTGTGCTCACTCTCTCTCTGGCAAAAAGATAAATAAAATGTTAAAAATAAAAAGAAGAAAGTCTATCAAAGATGAATAAAAATGGCCAAGAATGAGGGACATTGTGATATTATTTTAAAAATTTACATCGCTGAAAATTTGTTAAATAATACCCTTTGGCCAGACAGGATCACTGATATTTTCTATATGGTTCTATTTTTTTTAAGATTACTTTATTTATGAAAGTGTTTTTAAATGGAGTTGTGTGCTATACTTATTGACCGAATTGTGTTGAATATTTACTATATAAAGTCTATTCATACTAGCAATTTGACAAAGCCATCAAGATTGATTGAATAAGATTACCTTTGTCTCCATCTATTAGGCTTAGATGAAGTAGATGTATTCATTTTAATTTAGTTTCTGAAGAGGTAATATGTACATTTTGAAAATCAAGAAATAAAAAGTATTCAGTGAAGGTCTCTTTTCCAGGTCCTGTTCTCTATCCATCTGTTTCCCAACAGCCCTCCAAAATACAGACATTGATGATCAAATACCCAATGTCATTATTTTGGTGCACATGTGCATAGTTTCTTTAGCATACTGGTAAATCCTGACAATCTTAAATTTCCCTTTTTATACAAAAAGTGGAATATTGAAAACACTTAACCATGTTGCTTTTTTTTTGTCATTTTAATATGTCTTACAGATCTCTTTGCATCAGTAAATGGAGCCCTTCCATTTCTTTTACAACTATATAGTATTCCCTGAGCAGATATAGTATAATTTATCTAACTAGGCTCCCATTGATAGACACATGGATTGTTTCCAGTAACAATGCCACAGTGAATAATCTTGTGCGTAGTTATTTCATCTGTATATCCACAGAGAAAGAATTATTGCACAAAAGGTATAATCATTTATTTTTAGTAAATATTAACAAAATGCCCTCCAAAATGGAATTTGAACTTTTACCACCATTTGAAGATTGTTTATTTCCCCATTGATGATTTCTAACTTTTACTTTTTTTTGTTCGTTTTTTCTTAAAATATCACAACCAGGATATTAATGTTAATACAGTCAAGATACGAAACATTTCCATCACCACAAAGATCTTTCTTTTTGCTCTTTTATAGACATACCACTCACCTCTCACTCAAAGCCTCTCATTAACTCCTGATAACCACTAATTTGTTCTCCGTTTCTATATTTTGTCATTTGAAGAATGTTATATAAATGGAATCATGCAATATGTAATGTTTTGGATTGGTTTCTTTCATCAGTGGAATTCTTAGGCAATTCATCTAGGTTGTTGCATAGATAAATAATATCATTCTTTTTTTATTGCTGGGTAGTATTTCATGTACCACAGTTGTTTAACCATTCATCCATTGAAGGGGACCTGGGTTGATAGTAACTTTTGGCTATCACCAATAATGTTGCTATAAAAGCTTGTAATTTACCTGCACCTTAGAACTGAAACCTAAAAAAAAGAACACCAAAAACTGATATCCAATAACAAAACTGACAGTGTTGGCATCTAATTATAGATGGCCAGGTGTGTAAACACTAAATCATGTCCCAATTCCAAGTGAAGAAAAATTTCAGACGCAGATGCAGAAATGACACAGCTAACACAATCAGCAGACAAAACACCAAAAATGTACTTAACATGCTCAAGAAAGTTAGAGGAAAGCATGCATTTGATGAAGAGCAATAGAAATTATAAAAAGATCCAAATTAAACTTCTAGGTGTGAAAAATGTAACATTTGAGATGAAAAACTGTAGATAAGACACCACAATATACCAGACAAAAAAGACTTGAGAAATATCTGAAATGGAACTTAGAGGAAATGATTTTTTTTAAATGAAAAGAACACCATAATGTGGCCTAAAATACATTACTCATAACTAAGAACCTCACAAAGTAGGAGGTGGGGGTTCAGACAAAAAAAAAAAAAAAAAAAAAAAAAATTGAAGAAATAATGGCTGGATATTTAACATTTATCATGAAAACTATAAACCAATAGATTGAAGCTCAACAAACCCCAAATAAAAAACAGGAAAATAAACCTAACCAAGCACATGGCACTGAAAAGTAAGTAGCAAATTGACACATGGAAAGATGCTAATGATTATTTGTTACGGTGTTAAAAAAAGAAATAACAGGTCCAAAATAGTTACTTGTGCTAAGCCCCATGCCAGCAAACCAAAACTTAATACCTAACCTAATTGCAGTTTCAGCCTCTTCAGGAAAGTAAACTTTATTTATTTATTTAAATTAAAAAAAAAAAAAAGATTTTATTTATTTATTTGACAGAGAAAGACACAGTGAGAGAAGGAACACAAGCAGGGGGGATGTGAGAGGGAAAAGTAAACTTCCAGCCCACCAGGGAGCCTGATGCAGGGCTCAGTCCCAGGACCTGGGATCAGGACCTGAGCCAAAGGCAGATGTCCAATGACTGAACCACTCAGGTGCACTAGAAAGTAACATTTAACCAGTTAGTCTGGAATTACCTGGTCAGCACTAGTGACGTAATCCTGCCCTGTAAGACCTGCCTTACCCAAAGGATGGTTTTTGCTTGAAACACACTTTATTTGTCTTGTCCCTTTTTGCCTATAAAAGCCTTACATTTTGTACATCTCTTTGGAGTATCTTTCTCTTTTCTAGATAGGATATTGCTCAACTGTTGAATAAAGATAATTTGATCTTCAAATTTACTAAGTTGAATTTTTTTTTAAAAAGGGAAATGAAAATTAAAATCATAATGAGAAATCATACCAATTAAATGCTAAAATTAAAAACACTTCCAATAGAAAAGGTTGGCAAAGATGCAAAACAACTGTAACTCTCCTACAATTCTGGTGGGAATATAAAATGTCATAGCCACTTTGGAAAAAGTATGATAGTCTTTTATAAAATTAAATGCTTACCATATAACTTAGCAGCCCTATTTGATTTAGTAGCATTACTCTTGTATTTAACCATGAAAAACAAATTTACATATTCATATAACACCAGTACAGCAAGTCCTTAAAAGCAGCTTTACTCCCAACAATCGAAACCTAGAAATAACTCAATGTCCTTCAACAGGTGGATGGATAAGTAAATTACAGTATAGTCATTCAGTGGATTTATTAGACTCAAAGGACCAAACTACAGATTCAGGAAATAATACAGAAGACTCTCCAAAGCATTTTTTTTTCTTTTACTGTGTCATGTTAGTCACCATACAGTACATGATTAGTTTTTGATGTAGTGTTCCATGATTCATTGTTTGCATATAACACCCAGTGCTCCATGCACTCCGTGACCTCCTTAAAACCCATCACCAAAACATTATTCTAAGCAAAAGAAGTCAAACAGTAAAAAACTCTTCTCACACTACTCCTTGCTCTGTGCGGAAGATTATATTATTCTGTAGGGTTCCATTTTAGTGAAACTTTAGAAATGGATAAACTACAGTGACAGAAATCAGATCAGTAGGTTCCAGGCATGGAAGCAGGAGACTGTCTTCAAAAGAACCCAATCGAACTTTCTGAAGTGAAGGAAATATTTTATCTCATAATTTGGATGGTAATTACACAATTGTATACATTTGTCAACACTAAACTAAACACTTAAGATTGGTGTGTTTTATTTTTTGTAAATGATACGTGATTAAAGTGAGAGTGAGAGGATATTCTAGAAATTATGATCAAAACAGTAAAGTAGGGGAACTAGGCCAAAGTGGAAGTCTGAAATCTTTGATAAGCTCTGCTTGCTCTGAAGGGCAAGTGAGATATTTAGGCTGAGACTGTGACAGCAACTGGTTGTTTGCAAGGATGGAGCTGAGTTTGTTGACTTTTATCTAACCTGGGCAGAGGAGAGGAGTAAATGTGGCCAGAAAGACTTGGGGGCAGAGACAGAAAAGAGAAAGAGGGCCCTTGAGTTATTAAGAGAACTGCAAACAGATCATGGCAATTAAGCAAATTCTTAGAAAGGAATAGGTGCAAATGCAAAGAGTTGAAATACTGTGACAGAAAGCAGTAAATACTTGGACCACTTGCTCATGGGGCAGATTTCCATCAAAAAGCACTTGTCTGAGTGAGTGTTCACCATCATTTGATCCAAAACATTTGTATTAAACTTTAAAAAATGATAATATTCAAGATGATCATACTACCCTTCTAAACACACTCTATTTAGTAATTGGGTGATTTAAGGATTAATTTAGTATTTCATTCCTTAGATAAAACCAGGAAGGACTCCTTTGGGGAACAGTAAGCTAAGAATAATTCTACGATTGTTTTTGACAATTGTGCCTGACAACAGCTTATTCTTCTAGAATAATCCCTCTTGGTAGAACTCTTCTAAGTGTTGCATTGCAAAGAAGTTTCTAAATCAGACATGCCTGTTTATGTTTATGCTTATACATGCACACATATTGAAAGACTAAGACATCCCATAGCACAAGATAACCAAAGCAACCTGAAGAAATTTCAAATATTTTAAAAGTGTGTATTCCAATCACAGGAGATTTATTTCAGTTGTCAAACTTCATATACAATTTTTCCCATGCAAAAATGTGTTAGCTCATTTCCACTAATAGGTGTTCCTCTCTAAGAAGGAAAATGTAACTTTGTTCTACTTCAAGTTTGTGCAGACTATAGGGAAAGTAATATTACTTTGAAAACATTTTTGGTTTGAATATGCTTTGATGGAAAGCTCAGTTAGCTTTCATATTCAAAAAATAGTTTTGTTGGGGTGCCTGGGAAGCCTCTGCCTTCAGTTCAGGTCATGATCTCAGGGTCCTGGGATCAAGCCCTGCATTGGGCTCTCTGCTTAGCAGGGAGCCTGCTTTCCTTCCTTTCTCTCTGCCTGCCTCTCTGCCTACCTGTGATCTCTGTCTGCCAAATAAATAAATAAAATAAAATTTAAAAAATAGTTTTGTTTGAAAATTATCTAATTCATAGTTAAATAAACTGCAAGGGAAAATGGTTTTTAAAAATTTATACATATTTTTTGAAATTTATTTGATTTACTAACAAACTAAATGTTCAATAAACCAAACTCACCCCCCACTTTTTTTGTGTTTTTTTTTTTTTTGTTTTTTGTTTTGCTTGGCAAGAAACAAATTAAGTACTTTTTGTTTAATATTTGAAATACAAAGCAATTGGAAAAAAGCATCTGAGTAATATTTAAAAAAATCTAATTTCACTCACCATTTCCTGATAGATGTAAAGAAACAGAAGAAAGAAAATGCTGTAGAAGCAAATTAAGTGTAAATTAATAATCTTTAAATTCTCTTTGGAGTATTTATGCATATGGCCCACCTTTCACCATCTAATTTAAATTTAAAAGATAGAAGAGCAGTCTTTTTCTTCAGGTAGGTGTTACTTATTCCCCTGAGGAGATGGAATATAGACTTATCCCTAAAGGCAGGATTTCTTTGAAACTTTGTGAAAGGGTGTCATCAAATTCTGTGCTAGATTAGATTAAATTTATACATTGACTCAATGAATAGTTATTGGGTCCCACCTGTGCTCCAAGAATTAGTAGGCACTAGATAGGTAAAAACAAAATCCAATCAGACCAGATCTTATCCTCCAATAACTTAGTCTTGTAAAAAGGAAGGATAAATGAACCATCAGGGCACAATTACAATTCAGTAGGGTAAGTGATACAATGTGCCAACACACTGGGTCGCCCGAGGGACTCTAGCTCTGAGGTAAAACAAAGGGTAGAGAGATGGGTGTCAGAGAAGGGGTTTAGAAAGGCATGTTGTTGTGGAAGCTAGGAAACTGAAATAATCTTTCAGTTTCAGCTGGAAAATCTGGCTTAGAGGAAAGGAAGGCCTTCTTTCCTCTGTTTAGTCTAAGAGCCAATATTTGCAAAAGCCCAAGGCTATACAGGAAAAAAGGATAAAGTATCATTAGAATTGAGAGTTTTGAGATTAAAGGATGTAGTATATATGGCAGGAGGGAGAAGATGTAAATTCAATCAAGATTGTGAAGTTAACTTATGATAAACTAAAGGCACTGAATTTGATAAAGGCAGCTGTTAAAAGTCTTTTAATTAGTTGATGACATAATGAAATTGTTACTGTGGGAAGATCATTTCCATTCATGCCCCATTTGTCATCTTTCCATCAGCTTGGACTAGAGGGATACTAGAACACTGAGTGTTTACAAAGTGCAGGAATTCCAAGGTGAATGGCTAATGGAAAGGACAGAAATGCCATTGAATGGTTCAACCCCAGAGTCTCAAAGGCTAATGTGTGAATGGGTGAATTGTCCATTTCACAATAAAGCCCTTGGAATGATGGCAGGACTTAGGAAGGGAAAGAAGACTATAAGACAAAGTCTAAAATTAGTAACAATGATAATAGCTAGTAAGGACTGAGCCATTAATATGTGCCTGTCACAATGCTAAGAATTTCATATAGATTATGTCATCTAATCCTGGAATATGTATAGTGAGTAGTGATCAGGAGACCTATGCATAACTGGGATATGGGGTGGCTAGAAATTTAAGAGTGTTTGTTGAACATGGGAGCAGTTAATGATCTGGAAGCATTTTAGGGTAAGGACATCACTGATAAGGAATGATGAGAGGACCATGGAGGAAGTTGTGTACTCAGAAGAGAGGCAAAGATGTAGAAGAGACTTTGAAAACCCAGTCGTGGATAAGAGTTGGTATACCATAAAGTAAAACTGCCAGAGGGGTAGGTTCAGACAGAGTGGAAAGCTTGGGAAGGTGAGAAACAGAAGAGATTTGGATTTGGGAAAAGGAAGCAAGGACTTATAAAGAGTTGGTCTAAATATTAGTGATGTTAAGTAACCAAAATTCAACTGAGTATATTTTAAAGAAATTGGCATTGATTGATGCATAAATTGAGCAGCATCCGATCTAGCAAGTAGAGGGGAGCTCTCAAGGGCTACAGAAAGGGAAAGGTTTGTTTGTTTGTTCATTTGTTTTGCATTTTTTTTTAAATTTCTTTCCAGTGTTCCAGAATTCATTGTTTATGCACAACACCCAGTGCTCCATGCAATACTTGCCCTCCATAATATCCCCTACCAGCCTCACCCAACCTCATTTCCTGCCTCCCTCCCCTCCAAAACCCTCAGATTGTTTTTCAGAGTCCACAGTCTCTCATGGTTCATCTCCCCCTCCAATTTCCCTGAACTCACTTCTCCTCTCCAGCTCCCCATGTCCTCCATGTTATTCCTTATGCTCCACAAATAAGCAAAACCATATGATAATTGACTCTCTGCTTGACTTAGTTCACTCAGCATAATCTCTTCCAGTCCCATCCATGTTGATACAAAAGTTGAGCATTCATCCTTTCCAATGGAGGCATAATACGCCACAGTATATATGGACCACATCTTCCTTATCCATTTGTCTGTTGAAGAGCATCTTGGTTCTTTCCACAATTTGGCAACTGTGGCCATTGCTGCTCTGAACATTGGGGTACAGATGGCCCTTCTTTTCACTACATCTGTATCATTGGGGTAAATACCCAGTAGTGCAATTGCAGGGTCATAGGGAAGCTCTATTTTTAATTTCTTGAGGAATGTCCACACTGTTCTCCAAAGAGGCTGCACCAACTTGCATTCCCACCAACAGTGTTAGAGGGTTCCCCTTTCCCCACATCCTCTCCAACACACATTGTTTCCTGTCTTGTTAATTTTGGCCATTCTAACTGGTATAAGGTGGTATCTCAGTGTGGTTTTGATTTGAATCTCCTGATGGCCAGTGATGATGAACATTTTTTCAGGTGTCTGTTAGCCATTTGTATGTCTTCATTGGAGAAGTGTCTGTTCATGTCTTCTGCCCATTTTTTGACATGATTATCTGTTTTGTGTGTGTTGAGTTTGAGGAGTTCTTTATAGATCCTGGATATCAGCCCTTCTTCTGTAGTGTTATTTGCAAATATCTTCTCCCATTCTGTGGGTTTCCTTTTTGTTTTGTTGACTGTTTCCTTTGCTGTGCAGAAGCTTTTGATCTTGTTGAAGTCCCAAAAATTTATTTTCCCTTTTGTTTCCTTTGCTTTTGGAGACATGTCCTGAAAGAAGTTGCTGTGGCCAATGTCAAAGAGGTTACTGCATATGTTCTTCTCTAGGATTCTGATGGATTCCTGCCTCACATTGAGGTCTTTTACCCAGTTTGAGTTTATCTTTGTATATGGTGTAAGAGAATGGTTGAGTTTTATTCTTCTACACATAGCTGTCCAATTTTCCCAGCACCACTTATGGCAGAGACTGTCTTTTTTCCACTGTATATTTTTTTCCTGCTTTGTTGAAGATTATTTGACCATAGAGTTGAGAGTCCATATCTGGGCTCTCTATTCTGTTCCAATGGTTTATATGTCTGTTTTTGTGCCAGTGCCATGCTGTCTTGGTGATCACAGCTTTGTAGCAAAGCTTGAAATCAGGCAATATGATGCCCCCAGTTTTGTTTTTCTTTTTCAACATTTCCTTAGCAATTCGGGGTCTCTTTTGATTCCATACAAATTTTAGGATTGTTTGTTCCAGCTCTTTGAAAAATGCCGGTGGAATTTTGATCAGAATGGCATTGAAAGTCTAGGCAGTATAGATATTTTAGCAATGTTTATTCTTCTGATCCATGAGCATGGAATTGTCTTCCATCTTTTTGTGTCTTCTTCAATTTCTTTCATGAGTGTTCTGTAGTTCCTAAGTACAGATCCTTTACCTTTTTGGTTAAGTTTATTCCCAGGTATCTTATAGTTATTGATGCTATAGTAAGTGAAATTGATTCTCTAATTTCCCTTTCTGTATTTTCATTGTTAGTGTATAAGAAAGCAACTGATTTCTGTATATTGATTTTTTATCCTGCCACATTACTGAATTGCTGTATGAGTTCTAGTAGTTTGGGAGTGGAGTCTTTTGGGTTTTCCATATAAAGTAACACGTCATCTGCAGAGAGAATATTCGACTTATTATTTGCCAATTTGAATACATTTTACTTCTTTTGGTTATCTGCTATTGCTAGGACTTCTAGTACTATGTTGAAGGACTGTGAAGAGAGTGGACATCCTTATCATGTTCCTAATCTCAAAGGGAAAACTTTCAGATTTTCCCCATTGAGGATGATATTCACTTTGTGTTTTTCATAGTATCAATTTGATGAAGTTGAGGAACGTGCCCTCTATCCTTTTACTTTGAAGAGTTTTAATCAGGAACAGATGCTGTATCTTGTCAAATGCTTTTCCTGCATCAATTGAGAGGACCATGTGGTTCTTCTCTCTTCTCTTATTGATTTGTTCTATCACACTGATTGATTTGCAAATGTTGAACCACCCTTGGAACCCAAGGATAAATCACACCTGGTTATGGTGGATAATCCTTTTAATGTACTGTTGGATCCTATTATCTAGGATCTTGAGAATCTTGGCATTCATATTCATCATGATATTGATCTGAAATTCTCCTTTTTGGTGGGGTGTTTGCCTGGTTTGGGGATCAGGGTAATGCTGGATTCATAAAAAGAGTTTGGAAGTTTTCCTTCTGCTTTAATTTTTTGAGACAGCTTCAGGAGAATAGGCATTATTTCTTCTTTGAATGTTTGGTAGACTTCCCCAGGAAATCCATCTGGTCTTGGGATCTTGATTTTTTTGAGGGTTCTGATCACTGCTTCAATCTTATTACTAGATATTGCTCTATTCAGGCTGTCAATTTCTTCCTGTTTCAGTCTTGGAAGATTGTAGTTTTCCAGGAATGCATCCATTTCATCTAGGTTGCTTAACTTATTGGCATATAACTATTGATAATAATTTCTGATGATTGTTTTTATTTCCCTGGTGTTAGTTGTGATCTCTCCCTTTTCATTCATAATTTTATTAATTTGGGTCTTCTCTCTATTTTTTTTTTTTTGGGGTTAGTTGGCCAATGGTTTATTGATCTTATTAATTCTTTCAAAAAACCAGCTTCTAGTTTCATTGATGCATTCTACTGTACCTCTAGTTACTATCTCATTGATCTCTGCTCTAATCTTGATTATTTCCCTTCTTCTGTGTGGGGTTGGCTTAATTTGTTGTTGATGCTCTACTTCTTTAAGGTGTAAAGACAGATGGTGTATTCTGGATTTTTAATTTTTTTTTTTTGAATGAGGCTTGGATGGCTATGTATTTCCCCCTTAAGACCGCCTTTGCTGTATCCCATAGGTTTTGGGCTAACGTGTCTTCATTCTCATTGGTTTCCATGAATTGTTTAAGTTCTTCTTTGATTTCCTGGTTGATCCAAGCATTCTTTTTTTTTTTTTTTAAGATTTTATTTACTTATTTGACAGAGAGAAATCACGAGTAGGCGGAGATGCAGGCAGAGAGAGAGAAAGGGAAGCAGGCCCCCTGCTGAGCAGAGAGTCCAATGTGGGACTCGATCCCAGGACCCTGAGATCATGACCTGAGCCAAAGACAGTGGCTTAACCCACTGAGCCACCCAGGTGCCCTGATCCAAGCATTCTTAAGCAAGATGTTCTTTAGCTTCCTGGTGTCTGAATTCTTTCTGAACTTTTTCATGTGGTTGAGCTTCATTTTCAAAGCATTGTGATCTGAGAATATGCATGGAAAAATCTCAATCTTTTGGTATCAACTGAGCCCTGATTTGTGACCCAGTATGTGTCTATTCTGGGGAAAGTTCCATGTGCACTCGAGAAGAATGAGTATTCTATTGTTTTAGGGTGGAATGTTTTGTATATATCTATGAGGTCCAACTGGTCCAATGTGTCATTCAATGCTCTTTTTTCTTTATTGATTTTCTGCTTGCATGATCTATCTATTTCTGAGAGTGGCTTGTTAATATCCCCTACTACTAATGTATTCATATCAATATGGCTCTTTATCTTGATTAATAGTTGTCTTATGTAGTTGGCTGCTCCTGTATTGGTGGCATAAATATTTACAATTGTTAGATCTTCTTGGTTGATAGACTGTTTAAGAATGATGTAGTATCCTTCTGTATCTGTGACTATAGTCTTTAGTTTAAAATCTAGTTTGTCTGATGTGAGAATCACTACCCCAGCCTTCTTTTGAGGCCCATTGGCATGAAAGATTCTTCTCCATCCCTTCACTTTCAGTCTGGATGTATCCTCAGGTTCTAAATGGGTCTCTTGTAGACCATATTGATGGGTTCTATTGTTATATCCAATGTGCAACCCTGTGCTGTTTTATGGGTGCATTTAGGCCATTTGCATTGAAAGTGATTATTGAGAGATACGTTTTTATTGACGTTGTGTTACCTGTGAAGTTTCTGTAGATTGTCTCCATACATTTCTGTTCTATGATTTTCTTGGGTATTTTCCTCTTGTATAGAACCCCCCTTAATATTTCTTATAGTGCCGGCTTGGTGGTCCCATACTCTTTTAAACCTTGCTGGTCTATCTCTCCATCCATTTTGAATATCAGTCTTGCTGGCTAAAGTATTCTTGGCTGCATGTTCTTTTCATTTAGTGCCCCGAATACATCTTTCCAGCCCTTTCTGGCTGCCAGTTTTCATGGACAGGTTGACATTATTCTGATGGGCCTTCCTCTGTACATAAGGAATCTCTTCCCCCTGGGTGCCTTCAAGAGCTTCTGTCTAAAATTATGATTCATCATTTTCACAATAAGGTGTCTCAAGGTCTTTCTAGATTCTATGATCTTGGAGAGAGACCTTTCTGCCTCTAAAACATGAATGCTGGTTCCATTCCCCAGATTGGGAACATTTTCATTAAGAATTTGTTCGACTATATCCTCAAGTCTTCTTTCTTTCTCCTCCCCTTCAGTGATTCCAATAATTCTGACGTTGGAATGTTTCATGGCATCATTTATTTCCCTAATTCTGTTTTCCTGGCTTCTAAGCTATTTTTTCCAGGCCTCCTCCTGATTCTTTTTCTCTATCAGTTTGTCCTCTACATCACTAATTCTATCTTCTGCCTCAGTTACCCTAGCTTTTAGAGAATTTAGATTAGAATGGAATTTGTTGATAGCATTGTTAACATCTTCCCTGGTGGCTTTTACTTCTGCTCTAATCAATCATTTTTATCATTAATGGCTTTCTCCAACCTAGCCATTGCCTGGATAATTGTTAGCCTGAATTCCCTTTCTAACATACTGTTTATGTTCATATCCAATAGCTCTGATGGAGAGGGCACAGTCTCTGAATTTTTCCTCTGTTGGGTACTCCTCCTCCTAGCCATTTTGGTGAGAGATGGCTGAGGGGATGTGTAGCTAAATGTATGAACTGTTGTCTAGGCAAGTTGCACCCTGGACTGCTTCTGAACAATCAGGAGTCCCCACCAAAAAGAATTAAAAAAGAAAAAAGAGGGAGAGAGAGAGACAGAAAAAAAAAAAAAAAAAAAGAAAAAAAGAAAAGAGAAGACCCAGCCCGAATGGGCACCAAAGGTAAGATTTATAAAGTATTCAAACAAAAACAGACAAACAAAAAGACCGACAAATGTAAATGACAAGGAAAAAAAAAAAAAAGAACCCAGCTATGATGAACCCCAAATATAAGATTTATATACTACCAGAACAAAAACAAACACACAGAAACACTGCAGAAGAAAAAGATGGGAGGATGGTTATAAATTCTTGGTGTGGGTGAGGAAGGTTATTTTGATTCTTCCTGGGTGTATCTTGATATCTTGATATCTGGGTGGATCTAAGATATCTTCTTGATATCTTAAAGGACTCAACTTTCCCGAGATAAAGGGAGATTAAAACTGGTTTATATATAGGGGTAGTATTGATTAAAAAAATGATTATCTTGAAGCTTATCTCCATATTAATATAAAAAAATAGGAAAGCAAAAGAAAAACACAGGTATATATATCAAAAAAGTTCAAGTTAAAAGGTCATTATGGAATTTGTTGTACTGAACCTCTCATTGTGATGGTAAATAGGTTAAAAGTTATAAAAAAAATTTTTAAAAGAATGAGAATAGTGGGAACAAATTAAAAATGAAAGTTGTATCTTTGAAGTTTACAGGCTTTAGGGCAATATCAGGAGATTAATATCTTCTTTTTCCCTGATACTGGGGTTTTACAGTTTTACGCAGACCCTATGGTGGTTGTCCTCTTGTTTTTGTTTGTTTGGGTTTTTTCAGCTGGCTTTCTTGGGGAGGGGCCTGCCCTGTGATTTTTCAGGCTGTCTTGCTAGATTTGAGTCCTCCTGCCCTCTATGAAGGGTATGAAGGGTTTGGGCTCTGAGGAAACTGGTTTTTCAGGCTTTTGTTCTCTGGAGGGTTTTTTTTTTTTTTTTTTTTCCTTTTTCCTCCCCTTGGTGGCTGTTGGCAGTTCTTTGGAGGTTTAGAGGAAAGCAAACTGCACCCAGATCTCCATCTCAGAGAGAAGCCTCAATCTGTTCCCCTATGTGTGTTCCAGAGCACTTAAACTCCCCCTCTGCCACCTCCCACTGGCAGAGCACGACCCCAGCCACAGTCTCAGGGGTCGCAGGAACCCCCGCTTGTACCCTGGTGCTACCAAAACCATGAGAAGTACTGAGAGCTGGCTTCCAGTGGCTGCCTCTGCCAGGCTATCTGGGAAGGTGCGGACTGCCAGAGAGGTCCCAACTGGAGACTGCACACTGAGATTTTCATGCTGGCCTGGGTCGAGCAGCGCGCTTGCAGAGTGCAAAAGGCTGTGGTTCTAGAGAGCACCGGCTGGCATCCACACTAGACTCTCTCATGCCTACCACCACCCAGATGCTCTCATGCAAGCCTGCCTAAGACTCAGGGACTAAGGACTGACTTCTTCCCTGCACTCTCTTTGGTACAGTGTCAGCGGTAGCTGTCCTGGATCCCTGGGCTTAAACCCCTGTCCCTAACCGCCTGATTCCACTAATTTCCCCTTATGATCTTTTGCTCTTTTTGAGTGCCTTTAACCAGACTCCAAGTTAATGCTGGTCCCCAATCACAGGGCACTCTCGTATTGGGGTGGTACTTTCCAATGGGTCACTTCTGGTGGCTCCCTCCCCCTTTTGTTTATCTTCTAATATTGTCTGATGTTCCTACTCTGCTTTACGTGTCCACTGGAGTCTTCTGCCCCAGTAGAGATCCAGAAGTGTATAATTCTAATCTCAGGCTGATTTCATGGGTGATCAGAGTGCTTTGACAGATAATCAGCTCACTTTTAGGGGATCGACTGAAACAGCACCTCCTACTTCTCTGCCATTTTGCCCCCCTCCCAGAAAGGGAAAGGTTTTAAAGGCAGAACAAGAAAGTCATAAACGGAAAAAGAGATTATTTCTGATGTCCTCTTTCCTTGGGGAAAAAAAAGTGTCTTATTAGATAGATTACCTTATCTTGGTGGATGGATACATGACTGATTGCCTTATTATTGATGGTGACCAGAAAATTCTGGATTGACCACTTAAGACTACATTTCTGGGGAAGTTTGAAACTGCAATAAGGTAAGGTATTAAGCCCTGCTTTGGTGACTTGGTCAAGCATAAGTGGCTCCATTTTGGGCCTGTGGTTTTCTTTTTAAAAGTAGACAACCAGGGGCGCCTGGGTAGCTCAGTGGGTTAAAGCCTCTGCCTTCAGCTCGGGTCATGATCCCAGGATCCTGGGATCGAGTCCCGCATTGGGCTCTCTGCTCAGCAGGAAGCCTGCTTCCTCCTCTTTCTCTGCCTGCCTCTCTGCCTACTTGTGATCTCTGTCTGCCAAATAAATAAATAAAAGTATTTAAAAAAAAAAAAAAAAAGCAGACAACCACAAAGGACCTGAAGATGTACCAGGGAAACATATCTAGCTCCCAACAACCCTGCCCAGTATTGAGGAAAACTGAATTTTCTATCCAGACAACTGTGTGTTTAAAAGCTAATTCATAAAATCTATAAATGTTTCATTGTCGTTTTTTTGTTGTGTTGTTTTTGTTACTGCTGCCCACTTCATATTTCTCCCACTAAGCTCTGACATAGGATCGTCACATGGATAATTCCATATTCACAGTAGCTATCGATGAATGTGTGTGTTATGGAAGGCAGTGAGTTATGGCAGAAAGAATGTGGAGCTAGAATCCAAATCCTATATACCCCCCATGTCATAACTTTGTGCAAGTAATTATCCCTCCCAAATCATTTCCCATCTATAAAAAAGGGATGAAAATATCTACCTTATATGGTGGGTGAAGTGAAATAATATTTATAAAGTTAACCTCGGGACAGGATATGTATTCAATAAATGGCAGCTACCATTAATCATCTCTCTATTATTTCAAGAAATTTCTTGAAAGAAGGAACCATATTTTCATTCATTTTTAAACCCATTCAACTAATTTTTGACATATGCATGCTATTAAAAATTTTTTTCATTCATTTATTTGTTTTCATCTACTTTTTCACCATTATTTTCTTTGATCTGGGCTTTTAAAGAGTAAATTGTCTGGTAGGACTTGTCTGTTTCTTCTTGGTGTGATTTAACTATTCCTTATGATCCAGAAGTCAGATAGCATATGATTAGAGTAAACTTTTTTTTTTATAGGTGATGCTGTGTACTTCCTTTTGCATGATAACAGGAGGCATGTATCAAATAGCCCAATTAGTAATGATTCTCATTTTGATTAGTTTGTTGAAATGATCATAACTAGATCTTCCTTTGTAAAGGTACTTTTCTCTTTTTGCAATTAATAAGTAACTGGAGGTGTAATATTTTGCTACCTTTTGACTATCCTGGTACCCAGTAAACAAATTCATGATTATAGAATTCCATTGATGATCCTTATCTCAATTAAGAATTTATTGGGTGTTTTGAAAGTGTCAATTCCCCAATTACACCATATCTTCTGTATTTATTAGCTAGCATTTTTTTTAAAGGAGATTTTCTATATTAACATGGGAAGAATTACATTTCCATCAAAAAAGACAAGTATATGTTTTCTTTTTAAAAATTTTATTTATTTGAGAGAGAGATAGTGCATATGCAGGCAGGAGGAAAGACAGGGGGAGAGGAAGAGAGAAAATCTCAAGCAGACTCCTTATTGAGCACAGAGCTCAATGCAGGGCTCCACATGGAGTTCAGTTTCATGACCCTGAGATCATGACCTGAACTGAAACCAAGACTCAGATGCTCAACCAACTGAGCCACTCAGGCGCCCCAGACCAGTATGTGCTTAATTTTTCCCCCTTTAATTACCAATTTTCAGAGTAAGGAGTAAATAGTAGCTAGTAACCTCTAATGGTAACGCATATTTTTTTCCCTTTCTCTCTTTTATATTTTATAAAATCAAGGCTTTTTATTCAACATTACACAATTAAAGTTATTCTCTTTGAGGAGCAAAATTTCACCAATTTGAGGGGTGCCTGGGTGGCTCACTGGGTTAAGCCTCTGCCTTTGGCTTGGGTCATTGTTTTGGGGCCCTGAGATAGAGCCCTGAATCAGGTTCTCTGCTCAGTGCCTCAGTGCCTCTCTGCCTACTTGTGATTTCTCTCTCTATGTCAAATGCATAAATAAAATCTGAAAAAAAAAATCACCAATTTGAACCATGACTATCCCTTCAAGCTACTTTCTGTGGCCCCTTGATATGCTTGACCAGAGGTAGAATCAGCCATTTCTCTAACAACCTCTTGTTCATTTCAATGAACAAAGGTATTTAGGAATTAAGGACTGAAAATTAAATATACTTGTTGCTATTGGGATAGAATTGTTTCAATGCCCTCTCAGAGGAAAGTGAAAAAGTACATATAATATTGATATATATTTATTCATTTAACTATAATATACATAACTATATTTTTACCCATGTGATTATATACTTTATTATATATATTTAAAAATATATATTAAAAATAATTTCAAACTTGTAAGAAAGTGGCAAAAATACAAAGACCTTCTATATCTTTTTTCCAGATTCCCCAATAGTTAACCTGTCAAACACTTTTCTTACTCCTTCCTTCCTTTCTTCCTTCTTTCCTCCTTTCCTTTCTTCTTTCCTTCCTCCCCCTTCTTTCCTTCCTTTTAGTTTTTCCTAACCCATTTGAAAGTACATTGAATATAATGCTCATTATATTTAATACTTAGAATACTCAGAAAACTTAGAATACTTAGAAATACTTAGAATACTTAGAAAAACTTAGAATACTTAGAAAATCATCATTGATAATCCATTACATATGTTGATATACCAGATTCAGATTTAATATTTCTTTTTGTTTTCATTTTGATAATTGAGGCTTGCTTTATGAATCGATCTAAAAAAATTTATTTTTAATTATTAAATTAACCTCATTGGTGCTTTTTTTCCTATGACATATCTTTGGTCTCAGATCTCTCATATTATTTCTGGTTAATTTTATTTAGATATTATGTTCTATTTATTATGTGATTTACACTATGTGGTGTATTTTTTCCTTCATTTTATTTTTAAAATTAATTAATTAATTTGACAGAGAGATAGAGCTAGGGAGCATAAGTGGCAGGGTGGGGGGAGGTGGAAGAATGGTAGAAGGAGAAGAAGTAGGCTCCTTGCTGAGCAGGGAGCTCAATGGGGTGCTCAATGCCAGGACCAGAAATAAAGGCAGATATTTAACTGACTGAGCTACCCAGGTGCCCCGTCTTTTTTTTTTTTTTTTTTAATTATTTTTAAATCCCGTTATAATTAACATATAATGTTATATTAGCTCAACTGTGCAATATAGTGATTCAATAATTATATACATTACTCAGTGCTCATTATACTAAATACACTCTTCTTAATCCCCGATCCCCGTCACCTATTTTACCCATCCCCCTACTCACCTCCTTTCTGCTAACCACCAGTTTGTTCCTTATATTTGAGTCTGTTTTTTTGGTTTGTCTCTTATTTACTTTGTTCATCTGTTTCTTCAATTCCATACATGATTGAAGTTATATGGTATTTCTTTCTCTGACTGACTTATTTTGTCTGGCATTATACCTCTAGATCTATATCTGTATATGTTAATGCAAATAGATAGATTTCATTCTTCTTTATGGCTGAGTAATATGCCACCAAATGAATATGTGTGTGTGTATATATATATACACACACATGTATATATATATGTATATGGATATATATGTATATATATATAGTCGTTATCTTTATCCACTCATCTATTGATGGACATGTGGGTTGCTTCTATATCTTCTATAGCTTGACTATTATAAATAATGCTGCAATAAACATAGAGGTGCATATACCTTTTTGAATTAGTATGTTTGTATGTTTGTTAGTATTTTTGAAGTAGTATGTTTGTATTCTTTGGATAAATCCCAGTAGTGGGATTACTGGATTACACAGTATTTCTATTTTTAATTTTTTGAGGAACTTCCATAGTGTTTAATACACTGGCTGCACCAGTTTGCATTCCCACTAACTGTGGATGGGTGTTCCTTTCCTCCACGTTTGCCAATACTTTTTGGTTCTTGTGAGCCATTCTGAGAAGTGTATAGTGATATCTCATTTTGATTTTGCTTTACATTTGCCTGATGATAAGTTATGTTAAGCATCTGGGGCGCCTGGGTGGCTCAGTGGGTTAAGCCACTGCCTTCGGCTCAGGTCATGATCTCAGGGTCCTGGGATCGAGTCCCACATCGGGCTCTCTGCTCAGCAGGGAGCCTGCTTCCTCCTCTCTCTCTCTGCCTGCCTCTCTGCCTACTTGTGATCTCTCTCTGTCAAATAAATAAATAAAATCTTAAAAAAAAAAAAAGTTATGTTAAGCATCTTTTAATGTGTCTGTTGGTCATCTCTACATCTTTGGAGAAATGTCTGTTCTTGTCTTCCATCATTTTTAAACTGGATTATTTGTTTTGTTTTGTTTCTTGTTTTGCTTTGTTTTTGTTTTTTGGTGTTGATTTGTATAAGTTCTCAATATATTTTGGGTATTAATCACTTACCAGATAAATCATTTGCAAATATCTCTCCCATTCAGTAAGTTGTCTTTTAGTTATCTTGTTTTCTTTGCTGTGCAGAGGTTTTTATTTTGATGTAGTTCCATTCGTTTATTTTTGCTTTTGTTTCCCTTGCCTCAGGAGACATAGCTAGAAAACAGTTGCTATCGTTGATGTCAGAGAAGTTACTGCCCGTCTTTCTTCTAGGATTTTTATGGTTTCAGGTCTCGTATTTAAGTCTTAATCCATTTTAAGTTTATTCTATTGTGTATGGTGTAAGAAAGTGGTCCAGTTTCATTCTTTTTCGTGTAACCAGTTTTTCTAACACCATTTGCTGAAGAGACTTTTTTTGTTTTGTTTTGTTTTGTTTGTTTTTCCCCATTGCATAAATCTTGTCTCCTTTCTTACACATTGTTTGACCATAAAATTGAGGGTTTGTTTCTGAGCTTTCTGTCCTAATCTGTTGATCTATGTGTCTATTTTTGTGCCAGCACCATACTATTTTTATTATTACAGTTTTGTAGTATAACTTGAAATCTGAGATTGTGCTACTCTAGTTTTGCTTTCCTTTTTCAAGTGTGCTTTGTCTAGGAGTGCCTGGATGGCTCAGTTTTTAAGCATCTGACTTTGGCTCAGTTCATGATCCCAGGGTCCTGGGATCAAGCTCCACATCAGGCTCATGCTCAGCGGGAAGACTTTTCCCTCTCCCACTCCTCCCTGTTTGTGTTTCCTCTCTCACTGTGTCTCTCTCTGACAAATAAATACAATGGGGGGGGGGGAGTTGCTTTGGCTGTTCAGCGTCTTTTATGGTTCCATACAAATTTTTATAATTGTTTGTTCTCGTCCTGTGAAAAATGTTATTCATGTTTTGATAAGGATTACATTAAACATGTAGATTGCTTTGGGTAGTATGGACATTTGTTCTTCTATTCCATGACATGAAATATCCTTCCATTGGTTTGTGTCATCTTCAATTTCTTTTAGCTGCATTTTATGGTTTTCGAAATACAGGTCTTTAATCCCTTTGGTTAAGTTTATTCCTAGGTATTTTATTATTTTTGGTGTAGTTGTAAATGGGATTATTTTCTTAATTTCTCTTTATGCTACTTTGTTATTATAGAAATATAAATTATTTCTATATATTTATTTTGTGTCTTGCCAGTTTATTGAATTTATTTATGAATTTAAGTAGTTTTTTTGGTGGAGTCTTTAGGGTTTTCTTTATATAGTATAATGTCATCTGCAAATAGTTACAGTTTTACTTCATTGTTACCAATTTGGATGCCTTTTATGTCTTTATGTTGTCTTACTGCTATGGCAAGGAATTCCAGTACTATGTTGAATAGGGGTGATGAGGGTTGAACATTCTTATTTTGTTCCTGATGTTAGGGGAAAAGCTGTTTTTCACCACTACGTATGAAGTTCCCTGCAGGTTTTTCATATATGGTATTCATTATATTGAGATATGTTCCCTCTAAACCTGCTATGTTGAGGGGTTTTATTGTGAATGGATGTTGTACATTATCATTTTTTGTATCTATTGAAGTGATCATTCGGTTTTTATCCTTTCTCTTGTTGATGACCTTTATTACGTTGATTGATTTGCAAATATTGAACTACTCTTGCATTCCAGGAATAAATCCCAGTTGATTGTGGTAAATGATTTTCTTTTTTTCATGTATTGTTAGATTCAGTTTGCTAATATTTTGTTGAATATTTTTGCATCTACCTTAATCAGAGATATTGGCCTGCAGTTCTCTCTCTCTCTCTCTCTTTGTCATGTGTTTACCTGGTTTTGGTATCAAGGTAATGCTGGCCTCATGGAATGAATTTGGAAGCTTTCTTTCCTCTTCTATGTTTTGGAATTGTTTGAGAAGAATAGGTATTAACTTTTCCTTAAATGTTTGCTGAAATTCACCTGTGAAGCCACCTGGTCCTAGACTGCCATCGTGGAGTGAAATAAAGTTGTCAGACACCAATCTCAGTGGCCGTGCAGGGCTGCCTCTGTAAGGGAGGGCAGCAGCAGCTGAATCCCACACATAGCTTTTATTTCTTTGTTTGTTTGTTTGTTTTTAAATCAGAAAAGCAAGGACAGATGACTTCAAGCATGGGAAATGAATACAAAGGGATGGCAAATATCTTGAAGGAGGCTTGAATCTTCCCCTTTGAGTAGGCATGTAGGGAGTCAGTAATGGGATAAGGGAGGAGCAGGATGTTTGGGCTGGCAATCACTAGTGCAGAAAGGGGGGCTAAGGGTTACATTTTTCACAGGTCCTAACTTACTCCTTGCGTCTGGGGATTGTGGGATCCTGCTCCTACCTGGCCATTGTGTTGAACAGCCCTGAGAACAGGAATGTGGCTGACATTTCAGCTGCTTCCATACACACTCCTTAGGGTTTACAATATATTTTCTAAGAATAATTCTACACTAGACTTGTTTGTTGGGAGTTTTTTGATTACTGATTTTATTTTATTGCTGGCAAGCCCTGTGTTCAAATTTTCTATTTTTTCTTGATTCAACTTTGGGAGGTTATATGTTTCTAGGAATATATCTATTTCTTCTAGGTTGTCCAAATTGTTGACAAATAATTTTTATAATTTTCTTTTATAATCCTTTCTATTTCCATGATGTCAGCTGTTATTTTTCCTCTTTCATTTGTGTGTTTATTTGAGTCCTCTCTCTTTTTAAAATTGTTTTTTGATGAGTCTGGCTAAAGGTCTATCAGTTTTGTTCATCTTTTCAAAGAACAAGCTCCTGGTTTCATTGATCTGTTCTACTGGATTTTTTTTTTCTTTGTTTTGCTTTTATTTCTATTTAATTTATTTCTGCTCTAATCTTTATTATTTCCTTCTTTCTAGTTTTGTATTTTATTCTTCTTTTTCTAGCTCCTTTAGGTATAAGTTTAGGATATTTACTTGAGATTTTTCTTGCTTCTTGAGGTAGGCCTGTATTGCTATAATCTTTTCCCTTGGACTAGCTTTTCCTGCATCCCCCAAATTTGGGACTATTGTGTTTTAATTTTTATTTTTCTATCTACCTATCTATATATACATATTTCATTTCCTCTTTGATCTCTTTGTTGACTTGTTCATAGTTTAGAAGCATGTTATTTAATATACAGCTATTTGTTCTATGTTCTATCCATGTTTTTTCTTCTGGTTGATTTCTAGTGTTAATAGCATTGTAGTTAAAAAAGGTGCAGGATACAACCTTAATCTTTTTGAATTTGTTGAGATTTGTTATGTGGCCTAACATGTGATCTATTCTGGAGAATATTCCATGTGCACTTGAAAAGAATGTGTATTCTCCTGCTTTAGGGTGGAATGTTTTGAATTCATCTGCTGGATCTATCTGGTCCAATGTATTATGCAAAGTCACTATTTCCTTATCAATTTTCTGTTAGGATGGAATGTTCATTGATGGGAGTGGGTGTTAAAGTCCCCTACTATTATTGTATTACTATTGATTACTTTCTTTATGTTAGTTAATAGCTGTGCTGTGCATTTTGGTGCCTTAATGTTGGGCGTATAAATATTGAAAATTGTTATATCTTCTTGATTGATTGTTCACTTTACTTCTATAAGTGTCCTTTATCTTTTGCTACAGTATTTGTTTTAAAGTCTATTTATGGGTGGAGAAGCAAGATGGGGGAGAAGTAGGAAACCCTGTTTCAACTAATCCCCTGACTTGAGCTAAATATCTAACAGAACACTCTCAACACTCATGAAATCAGCATGAGATATAAGATTATACACTTCTGAATCTCTATGGGGGCAGAAGACAACAGTGGATAGGTAAAGTGGAGTGAGAATGCTTGGACTGTCATTGGAGGATAAACAGAAGGTGGGGGGAGCCACCAGAAGTGACCCATTGGAAAGTAATACCCCAATATGAAAGTGCCCTATGCTTGGGGATGAGCATTAACTTGGAGTCTGGTTAAAAGCACTGAAAAAGAACAAAAGGTCTTAAGAAGTGAGTGGCAGAATTGGGCGGCCACAGAGACAGACCTAAGCCCACAGTCCCAGGGTGGTCACAGCAGGCACCCGTCTATGCCTGAGAGAGACCAGCAGGGTCTCCTTTTAGTGGTTCCTGAGCCTGTGGCTTTATGCTGCTTGCACCAGAGCTGGAGTTGTGTACACCCCTGCGTGCACCTGAAAGAGCCTGGTGCAGGCTCCTGCCCAAGGTCCTTGGGTCTGCAACCTGTGTCACCGTCTTCCTTGACCTGTCCCAGGGCCAGGTCTGAACACATCCAACATGTGCGTGGTCTCCAGACAGCAGTCCCAGCAACTCTTCTGGACCAATATAACTTGAGGGTTTTTTTAATGTGGGAGTTGGGGGGGATGCACAGAGACAAGCGGGGGCCTTGGGCTAGCACTGAGACAGTGACTGGGAGTTTGCACCACCTGTGGGAGGTTGCAGAGGGGGAGTCTGTGTGTTCTGGACTTTCCAGATGGGAGCAGACTGAAGCTTCTCTCTAAAGTGGAAGTCTGGATGCAGACAGTTTACTTTACACTAACCCTCAGAAAAGCTGTAAAACCCACCAAAGAACAAAAACCTCCAGAGAAACCAGTTTTCACAGAGCCCAGCCACTTGATAGAGGGCAAGGTGACAGTCCAGGCAAGACTGACTGAAAAACAAGGTGGCAGGCTCATCTCCCAGAAGACAAGCCAAAAGAACAAGAGGACAATAACCACAAGGTCCCTGTAAAATGGTAAAACCCCAACATCAGGAGAAAACAATATATTAATCTCCTGGTATTGCCCCCAAACCTGTATATTTCATCAATACAAATTTCAAAAAAATTCATTCTCATGATTCTTCTTCTTTTTTAAACCTATTTACCATTACAAATAGATGTCTAATACAAAATATTCCCTATGACCCTGCAATTGCACTACTGGGTATTTACCCCAAAGATACTGATGTAGTGAAAAGAAGGACCATCTGTACTCCAATGTTCAGAGCAGCAATGGACACAGTCACCAAATTGTGGAAAGAACCAAGATGCCCTTCAACAGGCAAATGAACAAGGAAGATATGGTCCATATATACTATGGGGTATTATGCATCCATCAGAAAGGATGAATACCCAACTTTTGTATCAATATGGATGGGACTGGAAGAGATTATGCTGAGTGAAATAAGTCAAGCAGAGAGAGTCAATTATCATATAGTTTCACTTATTTGTGGAGCATAGGGAATAACACGGAGGACATGGGGAGCTGGAGAGGAAAAGGGAGTTTGGGGTAATTGGAGGGGGAGATGAATCATGAGAGACTGGACTCTGAGGAATAAACTCGAGGTTTTGGAAGGGGCTGTGGGGATGGGTGAATCTGGTGGTGGTATTAAGGAGGGTACGTATTACATGGAGCACTGAGTATGGTGCATAAACAGTGAATCTTTGAACATTGGAAAAAAAAAAGTCCATTTTGTTCAATATAAGTATGACTACTGCATCTTTCTTTTCACTGTCATTTCCATGATAAATGTTTCTCCATCCCTTCATTCTCAATATGCATGTGTTTTCAGTCTGAAATGGCTCCTGTTGGTAGCATATAGATGGATCTTGCATTTTCATCCATTCCACAATCCTATGTCTTTTGATTGGAGTTTTTATTCCATTTACATTCAATGTAATTATTAGTGTCAGTACGTACTGCCATTTTATTACTTGTTTCATGGTTGCTTTTGTAGTTCTTTTCTAGCCTTTCTTTTCTTGCTCTCTTCTGTTGTGGTTTGATGTCTTTCTTTGGTGATATAATTGGGTTCCCTTCTCTCTATTTTTTTGTATATCTGTTAGCAGTTTTTGAGTTCTGGTCACTGCTAGGTTTGTATGTACTATCTTATGCATATAGCAGTCTATATATATCAGGTTGAAGGTCACTTATGTTTTGAAACCATATAAAAGCACTCAAATTTTTACTCTTCTACCCACTATTTTTCATGCTTATGGCATTACACTTTTGTTTTGTGAATTCCTTGACTGATTTTTACTTGATTTTATTACTTTTGTGCTTTTTACTTTTCTTACTCTGCTCATGATTTTTCCTTTTCACTTAAAGAATCTCCTTTAACATTGCTTATAAGTACAGTTTAGTGGTGGTGAATTCCTTTAATTTTTGTTTGTCTGGGAAAATCTTTATCTCTTTTTCTATTATGAATGATAATTTTGCTGGATAGAGTATTCTTGGTTGCAGGTTTTTTCTTTTCAGCACTTGGAACATGTCATGGCACTCTCTTCTGCACTGCAATTTTTCTGAAAAATCAACTGCTAGACTTATGGGGTTTCCCTTGTATGTAATTATTTTCTCTTAATCATTACTTTTTGTCACTTTAATGATTATGTATTTGATATGGACCTCCTTTGGGTAATTTTGTTGGGATCTCTGTGATCCCTGGATCTGGATTTGTTTCCTTCCCTAGATTAGGGAAGTTTTCAGCTATTATTCTTCAACTAAATTTTCTGTCTGTTTCTTCTCTTTTCTTGGGATCCCTAAATGAGAATGTTATTATGCTAGATGGTGTTGCTGAGTTCCCTTAACAGCAACAACTTATTCTCATTTTTTATAATTCCTTTTTATTTCTCCTGTTCAATTTGATGGCTTTCCATTACTCTGTCTTCTAGCTCAATGATCTGTTCTTCTTCTTCCTCTAATCCTATTTATTCCTTCTAGTGTATTTTTTATTTCAGTTATCAAGTTCTTCATCTCTTCTTCATTATTAGTCATTACTACTGATTGGTTCTTTTGTGTTTTATAGCTCTTTGTTAAGGGTCTTGCTGAAGCATGCCATTCTTTTCTCAAGTTCAGGGAGTATCTTTATGACCATTACCTTGAATTCACTTTTCTCTGTTTTGTTTAGCTCTTTTGCCGTAATTTTGTCCTGTTCTTTTATTTGGGACATGTTCCTCTGTCTCTTCATTTTTTCTAACTCTCTGTTTCTATGTGTTAAGAAAGTCAGCTACATCTCCTGCTCTTGAAATTAGGAGCCTTTTGATGAAGAGGTCCTGTGGTGCCCTGTAGTGCAATATCCCTTGTTCACCTGAACATGGAAAAGAGGTGTTACCTTTGTGTTTTGTGTGCATCCTACAGTTGTGATTGAGCCACACTTGTTTTCAATCCAGTTATCTGCAAGAACTCTGTTTGTGTGAACATGGTTTGGTCCCTGTGTTGTTAATAGGCAAGTCTAGGGCCACCTTGGAATTAAGTTGGGTCAGATCAGGTCTTTACTAGAGCTGCAGTTGCATCAAACTACAGAACACTATAGTGTTGTTCCCTGTGTTGTTCCCTTAGAAGCTTTTGTTGGGGGGCAGGTGTTATGGTCAAGCCAGATGTTTTCCTCCATCCCCCACCCACTGCTGGGGTTGCAGTTGACCTAGTGTGTGTGATTGTTTCCCTTCTTCACAGGGCAAGAGTCCCTCTGGAGTGGTGCTGGCCCCTGTTGAGGCAGTTTGCATAATGTCATGCTTGTGGTGTCACTTTGGATGGACTCCTGCCAAGAATGGGTTGGAGGAGGTGGCCTGTAGCAGAATGTAGGGGACAGGTGTGTAGATGTTAGCAAAGTGTGCATGGATTTGCTGTGGAAGGTGATCTGGAACCACTTTGGAGAACTTCTGAGGGTGGGTCTTCCTGCATTTGTTCTGAGATTAGTAAATTAATCTCCTTTCTGTATACTTCACGCATTTTTCAAACTGCTGCCTCTATGAGGTATCTCAACTTGTTGGTTGTTATGCTCTCTCTCTAAGGGTGGGAACTCAAGTTTCCTATTGCTCTCTAGTTCTCCCAGAGTAGAGCTGTTGATTTTGAAGTTACAGGTGTTAAGCCCCACTGTTTGTAAAAACTTTCAAAGTTAAGCCCTTCTAGTTTTCAAAGCTGATTGTTGTGGGGATTTTTCTTCCCACTGCAGATCCTCCATGCCTGCAGTGCTTATTGTAGGGTCTGATCCTCTTCTTTCTCTGTGCTTGCAGAGTCTTTCCCTCCCGTGGAGGGTTTTTTGGGTTGTTTTGGTTCAAACTGCATCTTCATCTTACCCTTTTTGATGTTGCTTCTTCCCTATGGTTAACTGTGGACAGTCTGTTCTGAGAGCCTTTGGGTTATTTTATGGGTTGTTTACACTGATGTGGGTGTCACCTAGGTGTATCCATGGCACAAAGTGAGCTTGGGATCCTCCTCTTACTTGGTCATCCTCCCTGGAAATTGTTTTATTTTTCTTTTCTTCTTTTAAATATTTTGTTTATTTTGACAGAGACAGACACACAGCGAGAGAGGGAACACAAGCATGGGGAGTGGGAGAGGAAGAAGCAGGGCTCCCACTAAGCAGGGAGCCTGATCCGGGGCTTGACCCTAGGACCCTGGGATCATGACCCAAGCCGAAGGCAGACACTAAATGACTGAGACACCCAGGCTCCCCTTTCTTTTTTGAAAATTAATGTACTTTCTTTTTTTCCTATTATTTAGGAACGCTTATATTTTAATCCTAATGGTTATCTTTTGGCTAATAACTTTTGTAATCCATTCTCTGTCTCCCTTTTCTTTTAATTATTTAATTTGATGAGTTTTAATGCTATGCTTTGACTTCCACCTATTCCCTAGGTAATGATCAAAAACATTCTCTTTTCCCTTTTCTCTTTTATCTGTTTTTTTTTTTTTTAGTTTTGTTATTTCTGCTTTGTTAGAGCATTTAACATTTACACAGTTTTTGTTTCTTTACCCCACCTTTGTTAACTCTTAGATCTATTTTTGCTCAAGTTTCTAATTATCTTGGATAGAAGAAACTTGATACTCTATACATATCTCAGGAAGTGTTCATACTCTATACATATCTCAGGAAGGGTTCATGTGTACAATAGTACCTGAGTTCTTGAGTTTTTACATGCTAAACACTGGTTTTCTACTGCCTTGATAGGTGACGAAGAGCTTGGTTGGATATAAGATCCCTGGTTCATACTTTCTTTTTTTTAAATTTGTTTTTTATTTTCAGCATAACAGTATTCATTATTTTTGAACCACACCCAGTGCACCATGCAATCCGTGCCCTCTATAATACCCACCACCTGGTACCCTGAACTCCTTCAAAACCCTCAGATTGTTTTTCAGAGTCCATAGTCTCCCATGGTTCACCTCCCCTTCCATTTTCCCCCAACTCCCTTCTCCACTCTAACTCCCCATGTCTTCCATGCTATTTGTTATGCTCCACAAATAAGTGAAACTATATGATAATTGAATCTCTCTGCTTGACTTATTTCACTCAGCATAATCTCTTCCAGTCCCATCCATGTTGCTACAAAAGTTGGGTATTCGTCCTTTCTGATGGAGTTATAGTGTATATGGACCATATCCTCCTTATCCATTCATCCGTTGAAGGGCATCTTGGTTCTTTCCACAGTTTGGCGACCGTGGCCATTGCTGCTTTTCACTACATCTCTATCTTTGGGGTAAATACCAAGGAGTGCAATGGCAGGGTCATAGGGAAGCTCTATTTTTAATTTCTTGAGGAATCTCCACACTGTTCTCCAAAGAGGCTGCACCAACTTGCATTCCCACCAACAGTGGAAGAGGGTTCCCCTTTCTCCACATCCTCTCCAACACATGTTTTTTCCTGTCTTGCCAATTTTGGCCATTCTAACTGGTGTAAGCTGATATCTCAATGTGGTTTTAATTTGAATCTCCCTGATGGCTAGTGATGATGAACATTTTTTTCAGGTGTCTGATAGCCATTTGTATGTCTTTATTGGAGAAGTGTCTGTCCACATCTTCTGCCCATTTTTTGATATGATTGTCTGTTTTGTGTGTGTTGAGTTTGAGGAGTTCATTATAGATCCTGGATATCAATCTTTTGTCTGTACTGTCATTTGCAAATATCTTCTCCCATTCCGTGGGTTGCCTCTTTGTTTTCTTGACTGTTTCCTTGGCTGTGCAGAAGCTTTTGATTTTGATGAAGTCCCAAAAGTTCATGTTTGCTTTTGTTTCCTTTGCCTTTGGAGACATATCTTGAAAGAAGTTGCTGTGGCTGATATCTAAGAGATTACTGCCTATGTTCTCCTCTAGGATTCTGATGGATTCTTGTCTCACATTGAGGTCTTTTATCCATTTTGAGTTTATCTTTGTGTACGGTGTAATAGAATGGTCGAGTTTCATTATTCTACATATAGCTGCCCAGTTTTCCCAGCACCATTTATTGAAGAGACTGTCTTTTTTCCACTGTATATTTTTTCCTGTTTTGTCGAAGATTATTTGACCATAGAGTTGTGAGCCGATACTGCAGGAAATATTAAGGGGGCTTCTTTAAAGGAGGAAAAAGCCCAAGAATAGCATTTAACAGAAATATAGAGACAATCTACAGAAAGAAAGACTTCAAAGGTAACACGATGTCAATAAAAATGTATCTAAATGCGCCCATAAAATGGCACAGAGTTGCAGACTGGATAAAACGACAGGACCCATCCATATGTTGTCTATAAGAGATGCATTTTGAACCTAAAGATACACCCAGACTGAAAGTGAAGGGATGGAGAAGCATCCTTCATGCCAATGGGCCTCAAAAGAAGGCTAGGGTAGCGATTCTCATATCAGATAAGTTAGATTTTAAACTAAAGACTATAGTCAGAGATACAGAAGGACACTACATCATTCTTAAAGGGACTATCCACCAAGAAGATCTAACAATTGTAAATATCTATGCCCCCAATATGGGAGCAGCCAATTACATAAGAAAACTGTTAATCAAGATAAAGAGTCATATTGATATGAATACACTAATCGTTGGAGATCTTAACACACCTCTCTCAGAAATAGACAGATCATTGAAGCAGAAAATCAATAAAGAAACAAGAGCATTGAGTGACACATTGAACCAGATGGACCTCATAGATATATACAAAACATTCCACCCTAAAACAACAGAATACTCATTCTTCTCAAGTGCACATGGAACCTTCTCAAGAATAGACCACATACTGGGTCACAAATCAGGACTCAACCAATACCAAAAGACTGAGATTATTCCCTGCACATTCTCAGACCACAACACTTTGAAACTATAGCTCGATCACAAGGGAAAGTTCAGAAGGAACTTAAACACCTGGAAGCTAAAGACCAACTTGCTTAAGAATGCTTGGATCAACCAGAAGATCAAGGAAGTACTGGAACAATTCATGGAAACCGATGACAACGAAGACACTTCGATCCAAAACCTATGGGATATTCAAAGACGGTCCTAAGGGGGAAATACATAACCATCCAAGCCTCCCTCAAAAAAACTGAAAAATCCAGAACACAGCAGATGTCTCTACACCTTAAAGAACTGGAGAATCAACAACAAATCAAACCAACTCCACACATAAGAAGGGAAATAATCAAGATTAGAGCTGAGATCAATGAGGTAGAAACCAGAGATACAGTAGAATGTATCAATGAAACTAGAAGCTGGTTTTTTGAAAGAATCAATAAGATCGATAAACCATTGGTGACACTAATCCAAAAGAAAAGAGAGAAAGCTCAAATACATAAAATTATCGTTCATACTTTCTATTTTAGTTTCTTAAAAATATTGTTCTGCTATTGCTATGTTTGTTCCTGTCTAGAAGTCTATTGTCAATGTAATTTTTCTTTTCTTCTTGTTAGTTAGTCTTTTGGATTAGAACAGAGAACCCCCCCCTTTTTTAATTTTAAAAGTATTATAGTTGTATTATGCAATGTCTCAGAGTTAATTGACACATTTTCCCAGGTACATGATTTTTCCCTCTCTTTCAGGATATATATTTAAGTTTTTTTTCTCTCAGGGAGTTTTCTTGAATTATATTTTAAAATATTAATTTCATTTCAGTTTAGCTTTTTTTTATTTGACAACTCACATTAGGTAAATATTTGGACACCTTATCACTGCTCTGATTGGAAATATTAGTATTCTTTAATCAGTCACCAATTTTATTAATTTTAAATGTGTTACTCCACTTTGAAAGATCCTTAAGGTTTTGCTAAGTGAAGCCACAAAAATGTTATTTTTGGTAGCAACTCTATGGAAATATATTGATCTTAGATTAATACAGAAAGTTGTTTTAAAAGCAGCAATACAAAATAAATGTCATGTTATAAAGTTGTAAGATAGAAAATATAATATGTATTTTTTTTCACATTTCTGGAACTCCATTCTAAGCCATAGGCTATTCAGACCAATTTTAAAAATTGTCTGTTAAAAGTGGCTGAATGTTGAGTGACTGTTCAAGAAGCCAGATGTCACATTTGTGTTGGCCACAAACCTCAAAGGACATTAGCTCATTTTGTATCTTAATACTGCAGGGTTTTTTTTGCTGTTTCCAAACAACACACAGATAAAGGGTGCTGAATTTAGATAAAGGGTAAATTTAGATAAAGGGTGCTGAATTTAGACAGTCATTCACATGTTTTGTCTGCATACTATCAAACATCCAGATACCTGTAAGCAAACAAATATCTCAGGGGATTGCTCTGTTTTTATCTGAATATTTGGTGTCATGCAGTCTCAAGTTTTCAGTTTCTCTAAAAGTCACACCTTCTTTGAGAATTTTATACTCTACGTATTTGTCACCTTATAACAGCAGTTAATAAGATATATCAGTCTTTCCCCTGTTCTGGAATTACAGTGAAATGGAAGTGACAATGATCTGATATAATATAAGATTCCCAGATATCTCAAGAGGCCAATGATAACTAACAGAATTCAATTTATAGTTATGTCATGTCAAGGAGCTATGTATTTTTAACAAAAAAAGGCTTAAAGAATATTCTCCACCATACTTTGTAAAGAGAATCAAAATAGATAAATGCATCTTTTCCCATAAGTGTTATGGTCATGTTAATAAGTGAAATGATATTAGTTCTGCAGTACTTTAGATAAGATTAACCAGTTTTAAAGATAATAATATTTTCTAACTGTGGTGTTAGAAGAGGGAAATCGGTATAGCTACCATTTCTTATTTTTGTCAAAAAGGTCTTTTGAAAATTGTCAATGCATGTAGATGGGCATTATATTCTTGTTGGTGCTACTTACATATCAAGGAGTCTCAATGTGGTGGGATATAAACATAAAGTGCTTTTTATCTAAAACCTGTACCCCAGATGGGTAAAATTAAACCTATTAAACCCACCATTCCCACTTGGAAAGTGGCTTCTTTAATGCCACCTTGGTCATATAAGCATTCAGTGTCAGATATTGGAATACTCATTCTACTAAGTAAGATTAAATCCTCTGGTTTCTCTCTCTCCCTCTGTCTCTTTCTCCTAACTTCAAAGTCCTCCTTCCCTCCTCCAGGCAGACCAGAACTGTAGGTGATTTCGTTCCTTTTGTTCCCTTATGAAAGTAGAAAAGGAAGAAAAAAATGTTTAAAGAGAGCAGGTTGGTGGGAACTGCTGTTGAAATTCATTATCTGTGGATGTAGTTAGGTTGTGTGATGCACCAACGTGTCCCCATCATGACAGGCCAGTCCCTGCAATTCTTCTGGGCTTTGCAGACCTTGAACAGCTTTGTTTTGATCTCCTAGGGACATCATGCTGAGTTCTTTGATGTACCAGGTAGTCTTGACAAGCCTATAGTTGCAAAATGTCTACTTTTCTGTGGCCACCTTTTAGAACTCCAGACACTTGGGGATCCATTCCATGTCTCTTCAGAACTAAGAAGTGGGTGGCTGGCATTTCTCCACCACCTTTCTCTTACTTTTCTTTTACATTGCTACAGTAGCCTAGGGGAAATTTTCCAAGTCCATGGTAAGCAGACATCCAACCAGAGAACAAAATGCTGGTGTCCTCTTTTTGTACAAGCCTTCAGTTTTTACAACTGACTCCCTGAAGCCCTCCTTCCTCATCTAAAGAGAGGGAAACACCCTTGGAAAAAAAGAAGAACAACACCTTTTTAGCAACAATGTGGTCCCTAATTTGGATCTCCCTGTAGACCAAGGATGGTAGGAGGAGATTATTTGAGAGGGTGACGGGCAGTGCAACCTATTATTTGACCATCTCAGTAAACAATGTGAGACAAAGACTAGCCTAGACAATAGTCTGAACTTAGAATGTGGGACCTTAGCAGCAATTTCGTAGCAATTTCAACACAAATTCCTGTTATATTAGTTAGCTTTACTGGGGCTACTTGTTATGGATCTGGGTTGCCCAAGCTCCCATGTGCACAATATAAGGAATGTGCTTAGGTGGCCCAGTGCATCTGGTGTACTGTATCAAATCTTGTTAAACACAAGGTAGTACATAAATGATTCATGATTTAGCAACACTTTATTTCCACTACATACTCTTACCTTGATGGAAAAATGACAAAAACTATTATGACTAATAATAGCACTATTCTACCCATTAGCAGTAAGTGATTACATAGTAACCAAGGCGCAAATAAACACACATACTCCTGCAGAGAGGTACAGTCATTTTCCTGACCTTTTAACCTTGTTTACACCATATACATAATCCTAAAAATATCGTTTTCTTTTGTGTCTGCAGAGTTGAAATTCTGTTCTCCGAAGGACCTGTGTGTCATTCTACTGCTGGCAACTTGGAAAAGCTTTCATAGCCTCAGGTCTGTTCTCTGCATCCATGTCTTACCCTTGAATAGACTTGGCATTAAGGTTGTTGGAATTCAAGAATTCTGCACTTCCTCAGCTGTGTAGAGAGAGCCGACAAGGCGTCAGACATCAGGAAGTAATTTGTCAAGTGAGAAAATGCTTTCTTCTATCCTAACTTCTAAGTTCATTGTCTATGTCAGTGATATGTGTGAATTGACCCCTTCAGAAAATAGAACTTTGCATATAAATAATTAACCTTTTTAAAGCCACTTTTATTAAGAAGTATAAAAACCAAATTGTTTGAAAGTAACTTTTGCTTACTAGAAAGTTTTGTCTCTCAAAATCTCAGGCTTTGTCTTGCTTTACTTTTTAGTAAACTTTTAGTTTTAGAATATATTTATAGAAAATTTCTAAAAAAATGTGAAGGAGAACTCTAAGATATACCCCCGAACCAGTTTCCCCTATTATTAACAGTTTATGTTGTGTGGTATGGTACATTTGTTACGGTAAATTAACTAATACTGAGACCTGAATTTTAACTAATACTGAGACCTGAATTTTAACTAAACTCCATATGTTAATCAGATTTCCTTAGTTTTTGCCTAATAGCCTTTTTCTCTTCCAGGATGTGACATTACATTTAGTCATCATGTTTCCTTAGGCTGTTCTTTATTGTGACGGTTTCTCAGGCTTTCTTTGTTTTTCATGATATTGGCAATTTTTAACATTTTTAAAAGATTTTATTAATTTATTTGACTGAGAGAAAGAGATCACAAGTAGGAAGAGAGGCAGGCAGAGAGAGAGGGTGGGGAAGTAGACTCCCCACTGAGCAGAGAGCCCAATGTAGGGCTGGATCCCAGGACTCTGAGACCATGACCTAAGCCAAAGGCAGAGACTTAACCTACTTAGCCACCCGGGCACCCTGATATTGGCAATATTAAGGAGTACTTAATTGTACTTATTGTAGAGCATCCCTCAGTTGGATTTGTCTGATGTTTTTCTCTTGGTTAGAATGGAGTTGTGTTTGGGGGAGAAGACTACCAGGGTAAAGTGTCATTTGTATGATATACATCGAGGGTATATACCATCAATTTGTATATGATACAAATGGTACTTTACTCTGGTATCATATCTCAATTGGTTGAGATAGTATTTAGCAGGTCTCTCCACTGTAAAGTTACTCTATTCCTCCCTATCCCCTATGAATCTATGAAAGATTCATAAATATAGTTTTTATTTTGTTTTATTTTATTTCATTTTTTATTTTTTAAATTTTATTTTATTTTTTTCAGTGTTCCAAACTACATTGTTTATGCACCATACCCAGTGCTCCATGTAATACCTGCCCTCCATAATACCCGCCACCAGGCTCACCCAACCCCTACCTTCTCCCCTCAAAAACTCTCAGTTTGTTTCTCAGAGTCCACAGTCTCTCATGGTTAGTCTCCCCCCCGATTAAGTCGCTAGCCACATCCACAATTAAAGAATGGAGAGTTATGCTTTACACCTTGATAGCTACAGAAATTATTTAGAATTCTGCACAAGAGATTTATTTATTCTCTCCCTTTAAAAAATTCAGTCATTTATTTATATCAATATGAACACAAGGATATTTATTTTTTTACCTTGTGTATTTGTTGTACAAATTATTCTAGCTTTGGCCATTAAGAGGTCTTTCAAGGTGACTCTTGTGTCAACTCTACCAGGCAAGCTTACTTAAAGATCATGAGCACAAAACCTGTAGGCAAAATTAAAATGCTAGAGGGACAAGCTTATTTGAAGAATTTGAAACACAGTGAGAAACAAGGGGAAGAAGAAGAAGAAGAACTTTAACACATTTAAGGGAGCGTGCCTGTGGGGTGGAAAGACATACCATACATGGATCTAGTGCACATATGTTCATGTGTCTTGTCTGTCCCAATACTTCATCAGCCTTCCCCACTGGGTGTATAGTCATGAGGACCACAGATGGGGTTCAAGCAAGAGGCTTATGGACAAAAGGTACTCAGGGCCAATGACATACACTTACTTTAGCAGAAAGACAGAGTGACAAATAATTCTTAGTACAGCTGTGGCTCTCCTGTTAGCCTGATGAATAGCCACAGGTTCTTCCTGTGTTTGTTTGGTAGAGGACACATGGGTTGAAAGGTGTTACAACTAGGTGAATGACTTAATAACTCTTAAATATTGAGTATTTCCATCCTTTCCTATCTATGTTCACACACAAATGCTCTACTTAACTTACCTGTTTGATATATACCTTGGGTTACTGATGTATTTACTATCTATGCTTAACTCATCTCATGAGTTTCATTTATATATCCTATTTTTGTATCTTTTATAGTAGAAATAAATATTTTCCAAAATACAACATTACATAGACATTTTACACATTATGTAGACAAAGAAAATGCAGGTGGATTAGAAAACACAATTGCAACCAAGGCCCCCTTTCAGGAAATGGGAGCTCAAGTGATATTGAATAGATAAATTTATCATGAGGTTGGAAATATTGAAACTATTGGGGATGTCTGGGTCACTCAGTTGGTTAAACATCTGCCTTTGGCTCATGACATATCTCAGGGTCCTGGGATCGAGCCCCATTCAGGGTCCCAGCTCAGCAGGGAGTCTGCTTCTCCCTCTCCTTCTGCCTGACACTCCCCTTGCTTGTATTTTTCTCTCTTTCTCTCTGTCAAATAAATAAACACAATCTTAAAAAAAAAAAGAAAGGAAAATATTGAAAATATCAGATGTGCTTCCAAAGGAGGATAAGGTATTTGATTTAAAGGCCATAGTTACTGAATTTGAATCGAATACTATATTTATTTATTTATTTGTCAGATACCATATTTATTTTATTTAAAGGCCAATTTACTCTGAAGAGCTAAGTTTTTCCAAGATAATCTCCTATTTTTCTTTCAAAAAAAATTTGCAGAAGGCTTCTCTCCCAGGAGTCCTGTAGATGGGTGGAGCTGAGTACTTTCTGGGGGGGTTGCTGGCTTCCTGTTGTTAAGGAATCTGAGATATTTTGCCATCTTTCTTTTTATTTTATTTTATTATTTATTTATTTGATAGAGAGAGAGAGAGAAAGCAAGCATTAGTCGGGGGAGGGGCAAAGGGAGAAGCAGACTCCCCATTGAGTACAGAGCCTGACACAGGGCTTGATCTCAGCATCTTTAGATCAAATTGTTAACTTACTGAGCCACCCAGGCACCTCTCCATCCCTCTTTTAAGAGAAATAATCTGACAAAGGTACAAACATCTCCATTTTAAAAATGTTCTTGTTAATTTTTACAACTCCATTTAACATCTTGATATTCATGATATAAAAAATGCTGAATTCTTGTTAAAAGATATATGGAGCCTTATATAAATATAAATCAAAGATATATGGAGCTTTAATAAGAATTTGTCGATCTGTGCCAAGGAAGTGGGGCAAACAGAGCTAGCTTCATGGAAAAGTCATGTTAAAAGCAGGCCCTGAAAAATTCGATAGAATTTTAAAAAACAGAGAAGATGGAGAATGGTATCCTTGAAAAGGAAACAGACTGAACACAAGAGGAAGACTTCTACATGAAATAGCCTGGCTTTAACAAAAGCTCCTGTAATTGAGGGAATGGAGTCCAGGCTAGAAGCTCAGCCTGTAATGCCCAGTCAGACCAGAAGTTCATACATCATTTTCTAGGAGTTGTTTATTACTCAGACTTTATAATAGTAAAAAAATCACCTTGTTACTCATGGGTGTGAGGGTAGCATGTGCATATTACCCTTTAAGGTGTGTTGCAAACACTCCTGGGGAACAGAAGTTCTAGAGTTGGATGTGGGTGGGCAATGCTGCAAATCCAGAACAAAAAGTGGTAGGGACAGTTCTGGGAGCATGTCCCATTCTGCTAATCATCTATTTCTCACAACAACCTTTATCTTATGTATATACTATTATTCTCTCCATTTTATAGATGGTAAAACTGAAACTTGTAGAAGATGACTTATCTGCCCAAGGTCAAAAAGCCACTAGGTCATGGGATTCCTTTGGATTTAAGGCACACATCTTTAACTACTATTATATTCTTGCAACCTAATTTTAAACTTTTATCAAAATGTTCTAGAAATATTCACAGTGTGAAAACTGAAAATGGCCTAAATTACAGTACGGTACCTAAGGCCTAGTGGCTACCAATTATATGTTGAGTAAGCGAATGACTGACTGAATGAATGAATGAGTGCAAGGTGATCTAATTGAAAAGGAAAATCCTCTTGGCTTGAAAGGCTGAGAACATCAGAGGACATAGGAGAGAAAAGGAGAAAGAAAATCTCTTTATTTCACATTCCCAGGAAGCTATAGAGAAAGGATAATTAAGAGGGAAGGGGAGTGGCAGACAGATTAGCCAGTGATGGGTATTAAGAAGAGCAAATACTTGCATGGAGCACTGCGTCTTACACCCAAACAATAAATCATGGAATACTACACCAAAACTAACAGTGCACTGTATAGTGATTAACATAACATAATAAAAAATTAAAAATAAAAGAAATCTGAATAAAATCCAAAGAAAGATCAGTCATCACAGGCTTATTGATTTTTTGGTTCCTGGTACAAAAAATAAATGTAAATGGGAGTGGTCAGACACTTCTGGTGAATCAGCTTCAAAGGCTATTTGGCTGTTATTTTAGAGTTTTCTTTTCCAGATTTGGGCTTTCTCTGGAAATTTATTTCCAGTAATCTACAGAGTTGGAAATTATTAGTGCAGTTTTCTGTTCTGTAGTCTTGAGCTTTTGATGATGAGGAAGAGCTGGTTTTAAGTTTGTGCCTCAACAGTAGTACTTAGTGACTTTCATGACAGAATTTTTAACTAGGATGCAAAGGGAAGTTACTTAAATCAGAGGGCTGAGAGCTATCAGAAGTGGGGGAAGGGAGAGGTAAGGACACAACTAGGAAGGAATGTGTTTTCTTTTGCAGAACCAACAGTCCTAGCCAAGGAGATGCCCTGCTAAGCGTTTCACGTGAGAACCCCTTGCAAGGTGTGTCTCACCTGATATCCTATTACACAAGCCAGTTTTAGTCAGATTGCAGCTGAGGACTTGCTCAAAAGCTGCCCAAATTGTCCTGAAGTTACCTTTCACTCATTATAATATTAGGATCTCCTCCTAGTACATGGAGTTTTCTGCCATTTTTGGAACATAGGATGTATGAACTAGCATGTTGATAGGCTAGGCATACACAGTTGAATCAAAGTGCCTAAGTGATAGAATATGTGTAAGTTCCTTAATGTGTATTCATGTTCCCTGTCCCCATCTCCAAATGCACTGAGTAAAAACTTCTTGTACAAACACTACAGAAAACAGCACTTTGAGAGCTGTCTCCCTGTCTCCTTAACAAGCAATAAAAATTCTTTGCTTTCAACACATCCTTGGGGTGTGTTCAATTCAATACATCCCAAAAAGTGAACCCTTTGAGTTCAGTTATAGAATTACCTTGAAAACACAGATCATATTGATTGTAAAGACCATTGTGAAAGATGATCACACTTAAATCATGTGAACTCATCTCAGAAATGGTGGGAATAGAAAGAAAGAATATCTTTATAATCTTTGTCCTTCTTATAACCTTTTTCAATATTTGGCAAATATTTGTATATCAACAATTCTTTTTGTTATTCACTAAACCTATAAGCCCATTAGGTTTAACATGAAATTGTAATAATTATGTTTTAAAAGTTTTTTGTATGTTATGATGTCATCATAAAAATCTTTCAGGAATTGCAGAGACTGCCCCTGCTAGGGCTAATCATTTCTTAGCGACAACAAAAGAGGTGCCCTAGAGACCCTTTCATATGCAAACCAGTCTATCCCCAGTCTATGCTCCTAACCATTTCCCAAAGCCAATATTTTCTCTAAATCCTCTCAGGCCAATGTACCAGTACTGGAGAATACCCCATAGCCCAAAACCTGCCAGAATTATTCAAATAAGCCAGTCCTAATCTGTTCACTCCGCTCTATCTTGCCTTTCCTGCACAAACCACAGTAAAATGTCGGGCCTCGGCTTTCCCCTCCCTCTTGCTCCTGACCAGAACTCCTGACCGGAACCTGTTACTATGCCTGTGTAACATGGCAGACTCCCTTCTTTCAGGAAATGTTGATAATAAATTCTTTCAATGGTATTGACCTCTTCATATTGACAGTCACTTCCATAATTTAAAATCACATGGGTATGATTGAGATAGGAATGTGAGAAAGCTGTGTTACACTAACATATAAACCTTATTTTGCATAAAAAAATTAATACACACATAAATGTGTGTGGTGTTTGTGTGTGTATAAACTATAAAGCTGAGCTTACCCATATTTTATTTTAAAATTTGGAAGAATTTAGCTACATTGTCAAAAAAGGAAAAGGAGCAGAAAATACAGATAAATTTGATCTGTAAAATTGGTATTTCTGAATAACATAATAGGAGTAGCAAAGATTATTAAAACATAGTTACACAGACCTTTAACGCTTTTCAAGGTACTGTCAAAAGACAAAAGAAACTAAAAAATGTTGTGGGTAAAGGTCAAACCTAGAATTTGTATTTGTATTTGTGTTTTATTTTAGAAAGTTTTTTCATCAAAGATCTTCAAACCAATAGTAATCATATCTCTGATATGAATTTGTGAAACCCCTTAACTATAGGATAAGAGGTTACTGGGATTTCGTTCCCAGCTGGAAATTTCAGTGGGTGTCTGCTATGACATTATTACAGAATGCTTTTGCATGAGACTTATAAATTGGACTAATACCATCCTAAGGCCATGTTTATTCACACAAAATTTATAAATGTTTTGAAATTCACCAGTCACATTATACCTAGACTCAGGTGACCATATATCTAAGTATATTATTATTATTTTTTAAAAAGATTTTTGTTTATTTATTTGACCGACAGAGATCACAATTAGGCAGAGAGGCAGGCAGAGAGAGAGAGAGAGAGGAGGAAGCAGGCTTCCCGCTGAGCAGAAAGCCCAATGCGGGGCTCAACCCCAGGACCCTGGGATCATGACCTGAGCCAAAGGCAGAGGTTTTAACCACTGAGCCACCCAGGTGCCCCTATCTAAGTATATTATTAATACACCCCCCTCAATCTCAAAAGTGTGCCAGTTTGCACAAAAAACTACAAGTTGCACATTTATCTGCCTCACCTCTCTTATCCTTGAGCAGAACTTTTTTAGCACATGATCAGTGATAAATGTATTGAAAATGTTATAAAGTATTTATCCTAAAAGACACATCGTAGGTTCTCTAAATCACCACTTAAACAGTTTTTTAATTAGTTAAAAAATCTGGAATATTATGTTTTTAGTTTGTATTAATACTGTAAGTTTATTTATATATATATTTTAAAGATTTTACTTATTTATTTGAGAGAGAGAGAGATCATAAGCAGGGGAGCGATAGAGGGATGAGCAGACTCCCTGCTGATCAGGGAGCGTGATGCAGGACTCCATCCCAGGACCCTGGGATCCAGATCTGCACTGAAGGCAGACACTTAACTGACTGAGCCACCCAGTGTAAGTTTATATATTACCCATGGTCACTGAACATTACTACCACCATCAAACCTGTTTTCTTAATTTAGTTGTAGATTGACTTCAGTGCCTTTGAGCTGCAATCAGATTTCATAATCTGAAAGATACCTTTGAGATATCTGTGAGCCTACAGACTCCAATGGGAACTCTCCTTTTCCAAAGCAGCCACTGGAAGGCTTTTATATTTAGATATGGGCAGAAGACTTTTCATAAAACATTGTTTCCCCCACACCTCATGGGTACTGAAAATAATTGATTTTCGGAATGTGTGGGTGGCTCAGTCAGTTAAGTGTCCTATTCTTGATCTCAGCTCATGTATTGATCTCAGGGTTATGAATTCAAGGCCTGTGTTGGGCTCCAAGCTGGGTGTGGAGCCTACTTAAAAACGAAAATAGAAAATAACTGATTTTGATCTTATTCAAAATATGTTTTAGTTTCATATTTGTTCTGAACATTCCCTACTTTGACTTCAAAATATCTCCCTAAAATCCATCAGGTCATGACATCTTTAGCAGGTCTCCAGGGAATGCAGAATAAACCCAAACTCCCTGGCATGGCACAGTCACCTTCAGGTTCTGCCTGTCCTTCCTCAACCTTCTCTCCTTCTCCACTCCCAGTTCTTTCTGCACCAGACAACTGACCTGGAGTAGTTACCCAGCACAGAAAGCTTCAATCTTCAGGATTTTGAGTCTTTACCAGCATCTCTGAAACTCCAAAGTCATATAAGAATTTATTTTTCTGGTAATTATTTGATTTAAAATTTTATTTGTTAATTTTCCTAACAAAGTGAAAAAAATCACTTCTTTTACTCATTTCCTCTGACTAGAGGCAATTCATTGTTATCCCATTTTCAATGTTGAGTCAAGCAATGAAATTCACTCTGAGGCTGTCCTTTGATGAATGAGTCTATCTCATTAATACCCAGAAAGCAGACCCTGTATGTTGGCATTAGCATCATCTGGAAGCTTAGTAGAAATGTACATTCTCAGGTTTTACTCTAGACCTGCTGAATCCAAATCTTTGGAGGCAAGGGCCAGAAATCTGCATTTGGACAAGCTTTTCAGTTGATTCTAATACACATTAAGATTGAAGAAGCATCAGTTGGTCTAAAGCTCCAGATCTGCTTCTCAGTTGGCTTTAGTTTCTATTTATTGGTCATCTACAAAGGATTATCTACACAGGTGTATTGTATGGATAGAGGTTTCTGTGATTGTCTTATATAACCAACCACCTTGACCTGCAGGCAGGTTAAAGAATGTTGCTTGTGAGATGTATGCTGCATAAGTGACCTCGGGAACTTGGTTAGTTGACGTTAGCTGGCCTCCAGATCAGAACTTGCTCTTCCAGTCTGGATGCCAAGCGCTATAAAATTTGCCTTGCATCCCCTGTAGCTCTGGGCTGGGCTGCCCCCCTGAATGAAATCTGGAAGGGGAAGCAAGCACATATGGCCCAGGCTCCTTAAAGATGTGAAGGTGTGATAACATAGAAATGCAACTCACTCCAAACTGCATGTAGGCAATCGAATTTTAAACTTCATACCCCATCATTTGCCTATAAATATGGCCCTCATGGGGATGGTCAGTTCGAAGCTTCACCTGAGGGGAGGACACTTCTGCTAGGCCTCTCAAACGGGACACTAGTCAAGCAGTCACCACCGGGCTTCCCCAGCTAGTGAGTTTGGATGTTGTAAGTAGCTGATCTGATGTAACTCTGTCTTATTCTTATTTACTGCTTACTATTGCCCTTCATTTATGTATAGATTTCCCTTTTCTTCTTTCCATTTCTCTTAGATATTTGTATTATTAATAAGGTGTTTTTATCCCTTTGAAATAAAAAAAAACAGGCCGTTGTGAATCTTTTTTTTTTTTAAAACAAAATGTCAACTATAGGTCAGGTAGAAATAACTACTTTTATTATTATTACTGTTATTATTGTCACTTCAAATTGAGAGAGTGAGAAAGGCAAGTCTAAGAAAGTAATGATTCTTGCCTCATAATTAAGGTTTTAAATAAATCAGAGTGTCATGTCTGATTCAGAGGTGGCCAAAGCCTAAGTCTGATTTGTTAAAGTGTGGTCCTTGGATCAAATGCATGAGCATTATCTGAGAGCTTGTTATAAAAATGCTGTATCTCACAGTTCTCCACAAGCTACTGGATCAGAATCTGCACTTTGACAAGCTCCTTGAGTGGCTAGTATTCAATTAAGGTTTGAGAGACTAGCCCATTAGCCTACCAGAGGCTCTTCATGATGCAATAAGGAAACATATTTCATGAAAGTTGTAGCTGTTTACAGACAGTACAAGAACTGTTTCAGCTAAAGAGAGAGAAAATGTTAATAAAGGGGGGGGTATATATTTTAATAGTCTGATATATTCCTCCGGAATATATTTAAAAATTCATGTAGAGCCTGAAGCACTCATTTTAAGTAATACTTCACTGTTTCATATTGAGGGAATTTTAATCTTTATTGGTGTTAAGGATATGGAGGACTTGACAAGGTCTTCAGGTGTGTTCATGGTGTCCTATGGATGCATCATGCACATTCATGTGGCCATGCTGTTCCTCATCCCTAAAGGAGATTTTTCTTTTTCTTGCCATTATCTGTGCTTGCCTTGGTAGAATTTCTTTCTCCTACTCTAATTCTTGCAAAGACAGACCACTACAAGGCACATGCCTGGACTTCAAGGCTTGGGTCCCTCATGAAATTGCTTTTTCTGAATTATTTTGGATTTATGCTCTTGACATACTTTCAGGGACATTAAAATAAAAAAAATTAAAAAAAAAAAAAAAAGAAAAAGTCCCATAGTGTTTGCTATTGAAAGATGTAGTTGTAAGAGTTGGTCACTATTTTGCTAATGCCCTCTCCACTGGTAGGACCCCAATGCCTAGAGTGGCACATGTACAGAGCAGGTCTCAGTACCAGCTGCAGGTGAATAATAAGGGGGAACCTTGTGCCATCCCTCTGTCAAACACATACCAAATCAAGACTCTCCTGGTCAGTGAACAGTTGGACTTGGTTTAACCAACAGTGCATGGACTCATGGACTCATTGATGCAGGGAGTGATTTTGGTCCTTAATTTGTGTAGATATAATGACCTATCCATTTTGGGTATGGCATTTAACTCCCCTCAGTTCTCACCTCCACTTCCACACGGACTTCGTCCATTGAGGGAATTAACTACTCAGTGATTTTTCCCTTGATGTATCTCCCTCTACCAGGCAAGTGCTTTAAAAAAAAAAAAAAAATCAGTGCTTGCTCTATTGGTCAAATGGTGGTCTTTATCTCTCCTTTATCATGGAAGTAGTTTGTAGCAGAAACCACAGCTTTAATCTATATGCTTTGTGTACCAACCTCAATGTTCCACAAACCTGTGTAAGAAAGGAATCCTGCAATTCTTCCTGAGCATTGTTCAGGGAAATCTTTCTGCTCTCTTTTGAGGAAATGATTTTAATTTCCAATAATATATTAATATAATCAGTATTATAAGGAAGATGAATGGGAACTAGTTATGTGCCATCACTGTGCAGTAATTCACATAAATTAGTTAATTCCTGGCATTGCATTGTATTAGTGAATTATTTTTGTTCTGTTTTGTTTTCTTCTCAATTACAGTCTTAAGTACAGAATTACCCTGTCTTCTTCATTTGACTTTGGGATCCAGGGGTTCAAATGGGACAAGTTACAAGATCTGCTTTGAAGGTCAGGGGGTTCTCCATAGTAGAAAACTGTTTTTGGGCCTCAAACTACTCTCCAGAGTAAAGTGAATGTATAGCCCTTCCTGTAGATGTATGGGTTTAGAAGGTATCTTCACTGTATTTTTCAGAACAGCTCAACATGGATGAAATGGCAAGAAACTGCATTTGCAAAGGTGGTAGTTCAGATGGAACCTCAGTTTTGTAAAGTGCCAGGTTGTTGGAAGGTAACCATAGGTAGCCTGTGGCTTCAAGGCAGCAGTAGTAAGTAGGCCTCCACAGGTCAATAGGAATGGTTAGTCTGATTGTCATATCTCAGAGAACTCCCAGGGCTTTAGCATGTACAAAGCAGATAGCCAAATGGTGGCACTGTGAACAAGTAGGATCCTCAGCAGGGTGCGATCAAGATTGTAATTGCAGAGTCTACCTTTAGGAGAGCATCTGAGTTCTGTTCTCCTTGTGGACAGTAGGCAAGCTACCTGGAGGACCAACTTATGGACAAATACTGGTAATATTTGTGGTAGCGAGGGTTGAGAAATAAGGAGGATTCTTAGAAAAGGGAAAGCACTTTGAGTATTGGAGGATATGTGAGCTTAGCTTTAATCACAGACAGGTGAGCCTGGGATATTTTGGTTAAAGACCATGACCTGAGCAATAATTACAATACACCTGCTTTAAGGATGTAATGTCCCTAAGGAACAGACATAAAATTTCCTGGAAGCTAAAAGTACCAATGCCATCGAATCATCCTCACTTGAAAACTACTAGAATGATCTCCTTTAAGAAAAAGATTTACACTAAGTAGAGGAGAAAAATTTCTATTCTCTACAAACAAGGCTGAAAAAAAGATCAGTCAAAATAAAGTATATTTTTGAGGGTAGGGCAGTGTTCCAAAGCTCCTCTTGCAAAGCCACGTGCAAGCCCTGTCATCATGCACCTGTTCCTAGAAGGTTGTGATATGTAATGATTTATTATCATAATAAATCAGTCTGTCCCAAAGTTTGCTTTGTAAAACCCTCAAAATCAAGTAATTTGGAAAGCTTTGCCAGCTATGTATTCTTAAATATTCATAATGCATATGAACATACTTAAAGGATCTGAGAAATTGAATGATATACCTCTCAATCTTATTTAACCAATAATTTCCTAATATGATTTGATCTTGACATGCTACTTTCACATGACGTCCGTGAAGAGTTTTGTTAGTTCTGCTCCATATGACATATAGAAGTGCTTCTCTCTCTCTCTTTCTCTTGGTATTTGTCAGATCTTTTAATGTTGACATGAGAGAGGTGGTGTTATTCTAGTTGCTGTAGCCTGATTGGAATCTCCCTGGGCCTTGGTAATGATGGTGGGCCTGCCACCAGAGAAGACTTCCTCCACAGTATTACAGAATTTCTGAATTTACATGAAAAAGTAAATTTGAAAGACCAGATTGGGGAGAATTTTTGGAATCTTTTGAGACATGTTCATGGTCATTAATAAGATGAGATTTTAACATTATAGAATTATAGAAAATGACATTACAGAATTGAAGAGATTACAATAGAGGTTTAATCTTCATTTTTATTATTCTATTCCCTTTCTCTTTCTTATCTCTCTCTCCCCATCCATATCTATTTACTTAAGAATCCTGATAGCACTTGGCTGTTGGCATTCAGACTATTTATTTAGTTCCTTCTAATGATTGCCTTCATAGGTGGGCCGACACCCAGCCTTCTAACCACACAGAAATCCTACTATCCTTTATAAGATGATGAAACAAATGTGTTCTTATAAAACATTATTTCCACAAATAACCATTTAAATAACATCTATATTGTCTGAATTAATTACAGAGTAAAATTTCCCCTTATTTGAACCCCTTTTTTAGAAAATGAGATTAAAGTAACTGAGATCAATGGGGATTAACTTGAAGGGCATTTGTGAGATCAAGCCTGAATTTTTCTCTTCATTTTTCCTCTGACTAATTGTGATACCATAAGCAAGCCATATAATAGTCTCATTAGAAGACCCTGTTGAGAAAAGCAGGAATAGGGAACCATCTGGTGTGTAAAGTACCTGCTGGTTGAAAAAGTTATGGAGCTAAAAATAATCTCAATATGATGGCTGTTTTGAAATTAGGCATCTGGGCAAACAAGCTGGTTATTGACCAACTAAGGAGACTGCTATTTTTCCTGTAGAGAGTTTAGACATGATAAATTGCCCTGGAAAATCCACTGCTCTGGTTGTGGTTGGTGGAGGACTGGTAAGTGTACGCTTTCAAAGTGACCATAAAGATGGAGACATGATCAATAATCATCATGCTGCTTCCTATCATATTTGAATAAAGTGTAAAGCACATGGGGAAAAATGAACTGGAAACATAGAGAGGGGTGTCTGGCTGAGAACATGGTTGACGATTCCAATTATGGCCTAGGATTTGCAAGGTGTAGGCAATTCCCAGATGAATGTTAATAATAATAATAATAATATAATGCTACATTAATTCTAAACTTTTAAGGAGTATAAAAAATCTTTTATGTTCATATTTTTCATCATTTTGTTATGGAAATATACAGAAAATTTTAACTTTACATTATAAACCTATATACCCATAACCTAGATTTTCCCCTTAACATCTAATTATACTGGCTGTATTGCCTATCTATCAGTCTGTTCACCTCTCTGTCATCCATCAACCCATTTTATTATTTAATGCATTTCAAAATAAGTGTGGATAGTAGTATAATTCCCCTGAACTCAATATTGTTTATAGTTTTTTTTAAATTTTTTATTTTTTATAAACATATATTTTTATCCCCAGGGGTACAGGTCTGTGAATCACCAGGTTTAGTTATTTTTTTAAGGTAAAATTGATACACAATGAAATGGGCAAGTCTTTTAGTTTACTTTTCTATGGATTTTGACAAATGCATATATCTATATATCCCAAACTTCTATCAAGATACAGAACATCTCCGGGATGCCTAGGGGTCTCAGTTGGTTGAGCAATGAGCATCTGCCTTCGGCTCAGGTCATGAGCACAGAGTCTAGGACTGAGTTCCGCATCTGGCTCTTTGCTCAGCGGGGAGCTGCTTCTGTCTCCGCTTGCTGCTCTTCCAGCTTGTGCTCTCTCTCTGACAAATAAATAAACAAAATCTTAAAAAAAAAAAAAAAAGAGATAAGGAACATCTCTTTCTCCTAAGAAAGTTCCCTCACTCTTGTGCTCCCATCAGTCTTTGTCCCTACTTATCCAGAGGCCATCACTATGCTCATTTCTACCTCCAGGTTTAGTTTTTCCTGTTTCAGAACTTCATACAAATGGAATCACACAATTTGTACTCTTTTGTGTTAGCCTTTTACTCAACATAATGCTTTTGAGATTGCCTTCAAGTTGATGCATATGTTAATAATTTGATCCTTATTTATTGTTGATTAGTGTTTCATTTTTTCAATATACCACAGCTTGGTTATCCATTATTGTATTAATGAATACTCGGCTGTTTCCAGTTTTTGGTTAACATAAATAAAGCTACTATGAACATTCTCATATTTTGTCAATATGAATTTTATTTTTTCTTGGGTAATAGGTAGGAGTAGAATTGTGAGGGTGGCTGTACATTTACTTTTCAAAGAAACTGTAAAGTTGTTTTGCAGAATGGCTGTTCCATTTCATACTTCCATCAATAATGTTGAGCTCCAGTTACTCTACTCCTTGCTAGCACTTGATACTATGGTATGTAATTATCTTACTGTGACTGTAATTTGCATATTACTAATAACTAATGATGCTAGGTAGTTTTTAATAAAGTTATTGACAATTGATATAACTTCTTGAAAAAAATCTGTTCCACTCTTTTCTCCATTTTTTCATCAGATTGGTTGTTTTTAATTATTAAGTTGTAGGTGGTCTTTCCCTATCCTAAATGCTAGTCTTCTGACAGTTTTTGTTTCTCCAGGTTTGTGGCTTGCTTATTCATTTTCTTAAGGGTATCTTTTAATAAGAAATTTTAAATTATGATTAAGATCAATTTCTTAATTTTCACTTTTATTGTTTCTTTTGTTTTTAATGATTTTTTTCTATTGTGTTATTGTTTTGTATATATTTTTTCTAAGAAACTTTACCTTACCCTGAAGTCAAAAGATAGTCTCTTATGTTTACTTCTGAAAGTTGTATGGCTTGAATTTTTACATTTAGGTATATGATCCATCTCAAGTTAATTTTTATCTATGGCATGAGGTAGGACCCAAGCCTTTTTTTTTCCCCCGCATGGATATCCAATTGTTCTGGCACCATTTGATGAAAAGATCATCTTTTCCCAATTTCATTTCTTTGTCTTCATTACTGAAAATCAAGTAACCCTATAAGGTCGGGTCTATTTTTCTTCTCTGTATGATTACTGTGAGTATCATACTGTTTTGAAAACTGCAGATTTTTGTTATGTCTTGAAGTTAGGTGGTGTAAGTTCTCCAACTTTAGTCTTCTTAAGATTGTTTTGCATATTCTAGGTCCTTTGCATTTCTGTATGATTTAGGGTCTTCTACAAAGAAGACTTTGGGATTACAATTGGACTTACAATGAATCTCATTTATTTTTGAATGCAGAAAAAATGGGTGAAATTTTTGAGTATTTGATCTTATTCTGACCACACTTTTAACAGAAACAAAGAGAAAATAGAATATAAAATAAAGATCAAAGTGATTAAATAATTGTAAACTAGGAACAAGTAAAGAATGTAGGAATGCTTTGGGTTGTATCTGTGAGAGGCATATTTTCTCCCAAATTTTGCCAGGTATTTCTTTTTATTGTTAGATGATTCTTATATGAATGTTATATAAGGCATTAAACAAACCACATAGCTCAATCTGACTTGCTTCCAAAATTATTTACTCATTCTACTATGGTTTTTAAAGTAGGAATGATAATAGAATGTAGGCCCAACTGATTCAAGCATAAATAGAAATTCTGCTCCTGGATGGGGTTTAACCTCAAAGATTCCTGTACTATCCCTGTTTTTCAACTTCCCTTGATAAGCCTGAGACATTTTCTCTATCATTCTGTGTCTTTCTTTTCTCTCTTGGTTCTTGCCACTTTGATGAGGAATGCATGACATTGCCTTCATCACTCAAACTTAGATTGGAAATGGGAAGAAATAATAAGCCAGGAGGGAGAACTAATTTAGTTCTTCTATTCCACTTCAATCTGGCTTTTTTTTTTAATAATACGTATTTCCAAATTAGGCAGAATTTATATTCAAATCATGCAAATTATAAGGATACACTTAAAACAGAATTGTGCTCTAGGCTAGTAAACTAAGTATAATTCTAAAGAGATCAATTTTCTACTTTGCTGAAAAGATTGCTTTAATGTGTCCAAACATCATACTCGTATGTATTATTAAACTTTTTGTGAGGGCCAATAGTATGGAAGAGACGGTAGAGACGGTATCCGTCTCTTCTATTTATCTGCCTTACTGGTTAGGACCAAAACTTTGAAATAAGTTAAAAGTCTGTCTTTTACTATCTCCAGCATTGCCATAAGAGAGGTCATTACAGGGCTTTTTTGACTTTGGGAACAGAGTAAGGGGTCAGGGACAGTTTGGCCAAGAATTATGAATGGAAAAGCCATTTCCTATTGGATCTTTAGAATCTTCTTGCCTTTGTGTACACTCATCTTTGTAGTCTAACTGTTTAGCTTGGTATCTAAAATGTAATACATACATTATCAAATATTTGTTAAATTGAATGTCCTTAATCTTTGGGGTCTTCTCTATTTTGGCCAAAAGACTAAGAAATTAGCAGGATGACCTTTTTCAGATTCTTGTGTAGCTTGCCATTCTGATTTTAGCATCCCATACAATTTCACAGTCATCTGATCTTCTAAAAAGTTTATAATGTTTTTGTGAGCCTGCCTGGAGGGCCCTCTTCTGCTGTGCAGTTGACAGAACATCTGTGCCAAAGTGCTCTGTGCATATGGAATTGACTACTACTGCTTCAGGGCTGGGACAGGGTTGAATGCAATAGCCATCATTCTAACAAACTGCTACATATTATGCTACATAAAACAGTCCTAGAAGAGAAGTACTGGTAGGATCTTCTCTCCATCTCCCACAGAATTGATCAAAATTGAGTGTTTCTGTTGATTTTTTAACTGTTCCTCCCCACCCCCCTCACATCCTGGCACCTTATTTTACTACTGAAAAAAATTTCAGTGTACTCCCATTCAAGAGAAGGAGTAGGAAGGAGAGGAAAGCAGGAAGGAGAGGAAAGATGACTAATCGAATTAAGCATTGATTAGGTACCAGGAATTTTCATATATTCCATATTTCATATATTAAATATTTATTTAATGCTCATTATGTGCCAGAGATTTTCATATCTTATATATTTGCTTCATTTGCTTTTCAGAATAACATGTGGGGTCACTATGATTACGTATTTTCCATATAAATAGGAAGCTGAGGTTCATATATATTTCCATCTTAATGAAACTCTTATCATGCAAATGAATTGATTTACCCCTGGTATTAGACTCTTAGCCCATTTGACTTGAAGCCTAAATAGTCTCTATTCCATCACCTGACACAAAGAACAAAAGGCACCCACTGTTAAAAGAACTGTATTTTACAATATTATAGGAAGGGTTCTCAGGCTTCTTTCAAGTTTACAGAACTTCAAATTTACTTTCAGGGCCCTAAGTAAGCACTGAGGAAACATTCAGCTTCTTTCAGAGATTTTAGAAGAAGAGTTAAGTAATAATTTTTCCTCATTCTCAATATTCTATCTTCTTTCTTTCTTAACTGCCTCCTACCTCTGTTGGGTATGGGGACATTTGGGTTAGTGACAAAAGATACAAAATGAAAATGGCAACCTTGGTGTAGCAGAAATGCCATTTTTAGTAGGAAGTTTCTATGTCTTCAGTGCAGTGATTGCTGTTGGCCAGCATTACCCAGCATAAATTGGCCGTGTATTTCTGCCTCCTGCCCAGAAGGCTATTGTGTTCGTGCTGGTCCTTGGCACCCTGGTGCATCCCCCATCCTTGCACTGTGGTATTCCAATTAGTCGTACTCAGTGTGGCTGGTACCCATCATCCAAAATTATTTCTTTCTGCTCAGCTACAGAATTATCATTTCTATTTCCAACTGGCAACAGCTTGTCACCCTTCCCAGATATATTTCCATCTTAATGAAACTCTTATCATGCCAGCCCTTTGCATAAAAATTTTCAGTGTTTTCCCATTGTAGTTAGAACAAAATCCACCTCCTTGCCATAGCCTATAAGGCCTTATGTGATCTGGCCCAGCTCCCTCATTTCATATCCCATGACTTCTTTCTTGTCTCGTGGGACTCTGCTCACCGTTTCTCAAACACTCTAAACTCATTTTTTATTTCATTAGCTGTAACCTGGTTCTTTCACATCATATAGGGCTTTTAGCTTATTTAAAATCTCAGAGGGGCCTGGTTACCTTTCACCCTTACACAGTTCCTCTCCACCCAACATTGGCTTTACTATTATCACATCATCTTTCCATTTTTTCCAAAGAAAGTTTCACAGTCAAAATCATATCTTATATGTTTTTCTTAATTTATTTTTCTGACTCTCTCCATTGGAATGTAAGCTCCATTTGTAAGGAGCCTTCTTTACTATATTTCTCACTATATTCCTTGTGCACAGAAAGGTAAATACTCAGTAAGTATTGATCAAATGAGGACAGTGCATTAGCACCAAGGGATGGCTGATCATCAGTGGAATTCTAACTGCTATGGCAAGCAGGTAAAGGAAAGATTTTTTACAGGAATGGGAATTAGGAGGTTGGGATTAGGTCCTATTCAATCACTAAAATTCCTCCTAATTTTTGACATATGCAAGTCAAAACCAAATACAGACAGTTCTTATTTTGCATGATTCTATTATGTATGAATGTTCAGTTATTCCACTTCAGCTGAATAAACCAGTCCCCCAACAACACAGTTCAACTTTTAGTTACCATGATATATATTAACTGTGAGTTGCCCAATAGAGTACAAATTTTAAAAAGTGTTTGGAGTTTTAACTACTTATCTATAAACAGAGGATATGTGTGTTATTTTTGCTGTTGGTCGTGTTCTACGACATGACTGAAACCTATCCATCACTTCCTATTTTGTTTACAATGAAGCCAAACCCTTTATGAGTACCTGGCAAAGGGTGGGCATGGTGAAGTGCCTTCAGTCTTGCTAAGGTATTTTTTAAAAATGCTAGGCAAAGTAACAGTTTCTTATTTTTGCTAATAAATCTTTTCTGACAATGAATGAGAACTTGAAAGCAAATATTGTTCTTTCATCAGATCTTTATTGTCTAAGAGTGCTGATTTGCATTTTTGTTATCTATTGTTTTCTCAATTCCATTTCATGAGAAAAGTAAATGTTTATGAACCATGCATCTGCATTTTGTTACTTATTTCTGAAAGACAAAAATACCTTCATCTAACCCTTGCCTTCACCTGTAATGAATTTTGTGTTTCATTTTGATTTGATTTTCTTTCCAGTCGGCTATATCAATAAACAAAACTTGAGATATTATATTTAAGATCTCTTTGGTGGAAGGGCAAACTAAACATTTTATTTACGTTATAGTCCCTTGAGGTCCCTTGGGGACAATGTCACTATTTCCATTCTCATGACTGTTCTGTGAAATTGCTCCTTGTTATTACTAAATCTTCTGAACCTACTGATTCTGGGGAGGAAGAAAAAGGTGTAAATATTTGAGCATTCCCTGCACATAGGATTCAACAGTGTCACATCAGTCCATTACATCCATGAGTCAGTCCATTTGCATAGAGAATACGGTACTGGGAAATAAAGCTGTCAGTAGTGTCAAGTTGGAATATAAAAATGTTTTCCTGAGTTTAAAATATATACACAAAAATGGAGTTCACGCATGTGCAACCTCAAAGATTGCTCTGAATGGCAATAATCCTGGTATATGATAATGGAGTTTTAGAACTAGAAGTTCTGTTTTTACTCCCTCATTTTATACATGAAGAAACGGAGGCCTAGAAAGTCTAGTAGCCTGTCAATGTTCAGATAGCTAGCCAGTGGCAAAGTCAACAAAGAAATGTGGGCCTTGGAGAGATTGTCTCTTCAATAAATGGTGCTAGGAAAATTGCACAACTATATACAGAAGAATGAAACTGGACCATTCTCTTACATCATACACAAAGATAAAAAGGAAAGACCTCAAAGTGAGACAGGAATCTATCAACATCCTAGAGGAGAACATAAGCAGTAACCACTTTGACATTGGCCACAGCAACTTCTTTCAAGACATGTCTCCAAAGGCAAGGGAAACAGAAGCAAAAATGAACTTTTGGGATTTCATCAAGATAAAAATCTTTTGCACAGCAAAGGAAACAGTCAACAAAACTAAGAGGCAAACCACGGAATGGGAGAAGATATTTGGAAATGACATTACAGATAAAGGGCTAGAATCCAAGATCTATAAAGAACTTCTCAAACTTAACACCCAAAACCCAAATAATGAAGTCAAAAAATGGGCAGAAAACATGAACAGACAATTCTTCAAAGAAGACATATGAATGACTAACAGACACATGAAAAAATGTTCAACAGCATTAGTCATCAGGGAAATACAAATTAAAACCACATTTAGATGCCAACTTACACCAGTTAGAATGGCAAAAATTAACAAGGCAGGAAACAACAAATATTGGAGAGGATGTGGAGAAAGGGGAACCCTCTTACACTGTTGGTGGAAATGCAAATTGGTACAGCCACTTTGGAAAACAGTGAGGTTCCTCAAAAAGTTAAATATGGAGCTACCCTATAATCCAGCAATTGCACTACTGGGTATTTACCCCAAAGACAGAGATGTAGTGAAAAGAAAGGCACATGCACCCCAATGTTCATAGCATCAAGGTCCACAATAGATAAACTGTGGAAAGAGCTGACATGCCCTTCAATAGATGAATGGATAAAGAAGATGTGGTCCATATATATGATGGAATATTACTTAGTGATCAGAAAAGATGAATATCACCATTTGCATAGACATGGTTGGAACTAGAGGGGATTACGTTAAGTGAAATAAGTCAAGCAGAGAAAGATAATTATCATATGGTCTCACTTACATGTGGAACATAAGGAATAGCATGGAGGACATTAGGAGAAGGAAGGGAAAAATAAGGGGGGGGGAATCAGAGGGAGAGACGAACCATGAGAAACAATGGGCTCTGGGAAACAAACAGAGTTTCAGAGGGGAGTGGGTGAGGGGAGAGGTGACCCTGGTGATGGGTATTAAGGAGGGCACATATTGCAATGAGCACTGAGTGTTATACACAAATGACGAATCATGGAATACTACATCAAGAACTAATGAAGTAGTATTTGGTGACAAAAAAAAAAATAAGGTGAAGCTATTATTAAAAAGTAAGAATGTTATAAATTGAAAAAAAAAATAAATGCAGGCCTTGGGATATGATTATTAGCTTTTTCCTGAATCACAGTTGCTCTTTAATGGTTATTAATTATTCAGTTTGGAAATTATCCAGGGCTGCTGCTTTTCCTCATTCATCCTCATCTATTTTAAAACAGTGCTAATTGTATCTGATAGGGTTGGGAGGTAGACCCTCAGTCAATCAATTTTGTGCTCTTTACTAGATTTGGTGAAGATTTTAATGGGAGGGAGATTTTAAAAAGATAAAAATAATTTTTTTACAAGATTCTGTGATTTTTATCTATGTCTCCGCGGTTTCGTCTCATTAGTTAAAAACATTTATATATATATATATATATATATATATATATATCTTATTATACTAACTTAGATTTATACCAATATATTATCAGAAGTATGATTCTGGATAATATTATTGATTGATGTGCTTTATCTATGGCATAATCTGGGTCAGTAGTCACACATGGATTGCAATAAACAGTGCATATCATTGTAACTTGTTACATTCTTTGAAATAAAATTAAGAAAAAAGAAAATTGTAGATAGACATGGGTTAGAAATATAGGTTGGATTGCTAGAGAAAGATTTAAATACAGCATGAAAGTGATTCTGTTAGTTCAATAAAATTAAATTTTATCATATATGTTATACAACATATATACAAAAGCAACTTAACAACTTTTTCTAGATTTGCGTAAGATTTTTTAAAAGAACTTGCATAGGATTACCAAGATACCCATTATAAAATTGTTATTGTCAGTATCCTTAGAGGAGAAATAATTTCAAAAGTTACTTCTGTCTTGGATTTAAAAAAATACTAGAGAAATAAAAAAAAAACCATGAAAGTAAGAAAGAGATACGGAGAGAGAGAAAGAGAGAGAAAGAAAGATCTTCTAGAGGATCATGTTTAAAAAACATAGCCAGTGATGACAAAATCACCATACATAGATGAGTCTTAGCATCTCGGTGGCTAGAGACATAGTATTTGATTAGGAGCATTTCTTCAGCAATTCCCCTCTCTTTAGCATCCTTTCTTTCCATGCTTATTGATTGTTCCCATATTTTTTTTTTTAAGATTTTATTTATTTATTAGAGAGCATCAGCAGGGGGAGGGGCAGAGGGAGAAGAAGACTCCCCACTGAGCAGGGACCCTGATGCAGGGTTCAGTCCTGGGACTCCAGGATCATGACCAGAGCCGAAGACCTGTCCTCTAAACTCTGATCATATATCTGGTGTTTTACGTGAGATCTTCAAAATATGCCCAAACCACAATATTGATTCTCCAAAATCTCCTGCATCTGACAACTTGATCTTCCATTTGGCTTGGCCCCACATTCCAAGTTACCCTTGATTTTTTTTTCCTCTTACACTTCAAATTCAACCATCAGGAAATTCTCTTGGCTCTACCTTCAAAATATCCAGAATCTGACTACTTCTCACTTCTCCACTGCTATGCCCTGGTTTAAGCCACCACCATCATCTTACTTAGACTATTTTAATGGACAGTTAACTCTTCTGTCTGCTTGCTCTCTTCCCCCTACTCCTTCCACCAGTCTATTGTCAACCAGAGTGTCACTTTACAGCTGAATTCAGGGCATGTTGTCCTGCTCAAACCCTCCAACATCATCTAATCTCAGGGTAGAAGCTTCTTTGGTTTCACTCCTTCTACTTTCCTTATTTTGGTCACCTTGATGCTCTTGACCACTGGACAAGTTTCACCTAAGCGTCATGGCATCATTCTCATTCTACTACCTGCATTGCTCTTCCTCCATATATCCTCAAGAAAATTATTCTCACTCAGTGCTTCTAAGCCTTTGTTCAGATGTCACCTTCATAACGAAGCCTTCCAAGGCTGTCCTGTTTAAAGCCTCAGCCTTTCTGACCTGTGTCACTGGCTAGTCCTCTTCCTTGCTTTATTTTTTTCTCCCAAGTATTTATCTTTTAATAGCTTATTATTTTACTTATTTTTGTGTTTATTACCTGTTCTCGCACTAGAATGCAAGTTCCAATGCGGTAGAGATTTTTTACCGTTTTTTTTTTTTTTTTCCACTGCTCCATACCCCTGCCTAGAGCAGTCCTCGTCACCCAGCAGACACTAAAATGTTTGTTCAGTGGATGCATGAATGCAACTTGGGGTCATATAAACCTTCTGAGAATCCTGCTAGTATAATTTGGGATAGGGATGGTGCTACTTTGGGATAAAATTTATTGATGCATAAAATAAAGACAACAAGAACTCTCTCATGTTGTTTTGAAGAATAAGTTTTGTAGTCATTTACAAAGTGCATAGTAGTATACTTAGTAAGTTCTTTACATATTGTAGTTATGTGTGCTTTTAGATCATTTACCCACCTGTATCTTCTTTCAAAAATATTTTTTTTCATGTTCATGCAGAAAAATTTTAGCCAATTTTTATTTATTTATTTATTTGAGAGAGATTGAGAGAGAGAGAGAGAGAACACAAGAAAGGGGTGGGTCAGAGGGAGACACAGACTCCTCGCTGAGCAGGGAGTCTGAGGCCAAGATCTATCCAGGGATTATGGAAACATGACCTGAGCCAAAGGCAGACGTTTAAACGACTGAGCCATCCAGGTACTCCGATAATAGCTTTAGATTTAGAAAACAGGGATGCCTGTGTGGCTCAGTCGATTAAGCAGCTGCCTTCGGCTCAGGTCATAATCTCAGGGTCCAATGTAGGGATCAAGCCCTACATCAGGCTCTCTGCTCAGCAGGACCTGCTTCTCCCTCTCCCTATCACTCCACCTGCTTGTACTCTCTCTCTGTCAAATAAATAAATAAAGTCTTCAAAAATATAAAAATAAATTACTAATAATTTTTGAAATGGCAGACATACAATTAATTACTTTAATCAATAGCAGGTATTATATTAACATTTAATATTACTACTCATACTCATCTTGTTAAAATTTTAAAAGCAAACTTTACTGGGTCGCCTGAATGGCTCAGCTGGTTAAGTGTCTGACTCTTGATTTCAGCACAGGACATGATATCAGTGAGAACAAGCCCCACATGTCAGGGTCCCCAGTAGAGAGTCTGCTTAAGATTCTCTCCAACTCCCTCTGACCCTCCCCCTATTCAGGCTCGTTCTCAGGCATGCTCTCTCTAAAATAAATAAATAAATATAAAAAGTCCCCCAATTTACTGCAAATAATACAGTGTTTAAAAGCACAGTGCTATAATAGTACATAACTGCCCAAGAATATTGCTCAAATTTAAAACAATCTGCTTCTTATTTCTTCTCTTACATGATTTTGACAAAATTGTAAAGATATCTCACATGTGCCTGGCCTAAAATTAAGTGTATATTTCTTCTGAACTGCTTTTTCTTGTGTTCCATATCTCAACTGAGGCATCCCACAAAGCTGGGGTGCAGGTGATCACCTGGAGGAGATCTTCAACTTCTTTCTCTCTCTGCACTCTGACTATACCTAGTCAGGGAAAAAGATTTCTGTTTACAATCCAAATATCTCATAAATCTATTCTTATTACCTTAGATTAATTTCAGTTGTTATTTCATATAACAACTAAATTGAAGATAAGCTTGTCATTGAATCTTTGCCTTTGGCCCCTTTTGATCTATACCCCATCTAGTTACTGGAGGGATATGTCTGTTTCAGGCTAGCTGGATTTCAGTGGCCTCTATGCTCAAGTCCAAATACCTTTGCATGGCATATACCGTCCAATGTCCAATCTGCTTGGGGCTGGAGTCCTGTTAGATGAGCAGCTGAAGGGGTCATCTGTCTGGCCAGCCAGTAGAACATGCAACTCTTGATCTTGGGGCTTTGGGTTGGAGCCCCATGTTGGTTGTAGAAAATTACTTAAGAATAAAATCTATTAAAAAAAAAATGTGGGACGCCTGGGTGGCTCAGTTGGTTAAGCAACTGCCTTCGGCTCAGGTCATGATCCCAGCGTCCTGGGATCGAGTCCCATGTCGGGCTCCTTGCTTGGCAGGGAGCCTGCTTCTCCCTCTGCCTCTGCCTGCTATTCTGTCTGCCTGTGCTCTCTCTCCACCCTCCCCCCCGATAAATAAATAAAATCTTAAAAAAAAAAAAAAAGTAAGGAGCTCAGGGAGGAGTCTTAGCCAGGCTATCTCAGAGTGTGCCATGTTTTTAGTACAAAGCAGTCCTCCTCAAAGGAGAAACTACCTGGAAAAGAGGTGGGTTGGTAGAGGGTATGACCACACAGGAAAAGTGAGACACCAAAGCCAGAACAATATGAAAGAAATTATAAAAGAGAGTGCTATGAAGCAGGAGGCAAGAAGGAGAGATTCTTCTTTTTATATACTTTGTATTTTATTTAAAATTAATAAAATGATAAATAGTTTTAGGTAAACAACCATTCAGTACATTTAACTGGATAATATAAAAATGTACACACCCACTAGCATGTAGGTCCTTAACCAATATTGAACACTTCAGTCTATTTAGAGTCTTTTGGAGTTCCGAAATTTTTTTAAAACAGTTTTATTTTCTTCAAATTCTCTTTTGGCCCAAGATTTTATTGCAAATACATCATCACACCATCTGTCAGCAGCTTCTTTGGTTACTTTACTTGCTTGGCCTATTTCCTCTATAACTTCCAGGTCACATTCTTTGTATTTTTCTACTTCTGCCTTTAGTTGTTCCCTTTGGTCTCAAAGTTGAAAAAATACTTTTGCTAGTATGATTGGTTCATGTCAACTAATTTTAGCTTCTGCTTTTTGGTAGGTCTGTATGCTTTTGGCTTCTCTCATGTAACTGAGATTCCAGAACCTCCTACCTACATTTCCTCACATGAAGAATTTTACTTGGAAAAGCCCAACAATCAGAGGTTCCAGTCCTCTCTCAGCCAACTACAGCAACATCAACTAAGCTTGGAAGGACTTCTGTTACTGACAGAGCAGTAATGTCTTTCTTTTGGGGAAAAATCTTCTCCATGTCTTTAATTGAAGTACTTTTTTAATCTCAAAAAATATTTCCATCATGCAGGCTCTCTTTTCATCTGCCCTCAGTCCTTTTTCCTTTGACAGGATTTAACCTATCATGACAAGGAAGTAAGAGTGCAGTGTTTCCCAAATAAAGCGAATAGCTCCTTATTAACCAGCAGCGGAAGCACAGAAGGGCAAGAGTTCCTGCCCTTTAGTGAGAAACCATTGGATATTCACAGAAATCATCTAATTAGCATTAAGTGAAGAATTGTTAAGTTACTTTTGAGGTTGTGAGCTATTCGGAAATGTGCACATATTACAATACATAAAACCACTTCTTTGTCAAAGATCAAGAGAATCTTTAGGGATCTCAGGCGTCCCATACGCCTGCCCACCAGCTGGCTGACACCTTCTTTTCTGGGTCCTGATAAGGGGCTTCACCTTTGGTGGCCCTAATCTAGGAGCCTGGGGCACTGGTCCCAAAGTGCCTCGAGGTCGTTTTGAGGCTGCAATGCTCGGGTCTGGAAAGCTCAGTTTGTTCAACGGAACCTGCCCTGGAGGGTGTCGGGGAGACCTTGGGGTCAGAATGGAGGGAGTTAGTGGGTCCCCACGCTCCCCTCCCACAGCCCAGGGACACTGAAAAGGAAACGACACCAGGGTCCCATGAAATTTTCCTTTTTGGAGGAATTTGTTGGTTTGTGGTGAGAAAAAGAACTGCATTGGAATCATGTTCACCGTCTTTTCCCAAGCAAGTGGGGTCAGTGTTCTCTCTCAGGCTGGGTGGGCACCACCCTTCCGGCGCTGCTTGGGAACACCAAACCTATCATGCTCTTACCTCTGCCTTTTTGGGAGCTGCTCCCTCTGCTTGGAAAGCTATACTCAAGGTACTCGCAGAATTATCTCCTACAGACCAAAGCTCAAAGTTAGCATGTTCGGAGAAGGCCTCTCTGCACCTCCCCCACAGACCTTTATTTTCCAAGAATAAAGCACCTGTTCTTAGACCAGTCACACCTTTGTAATATTGCTGCTACTTGACTTACCACTTTGCAGGTAGCTTTCTGATCGTTGACAACCTTACTCCACTTTGCTTGCACAATGTCTGGTATATATCAAACTCTTAAAATGTTTTCAGTGCTTAAAAAGTCAAATATTATCTTAATTCTTTCCCCATGAAGTCATGGTAGAAAGAGAAGAAAATCATCACCTCTAAAGGATACTGTTAAAAACATAGAAGTTGATTTTATACTAAAAGAAGGTTTTAAATTAGTTCACATTCTTTTCCATACTTTTTGTTGTTTCATTTGTTTTATGATTTTGAATGTTAAAGTGATATGAAGCAATCAGCCTAAAGAGATCAGAATTTTATATTGACAAAATGACAAAATAAGATTCAGTTTAATGAATATGTAACATCTACTGTATTTAAAACTCTAATCATTGGGGATGGGGATAGAGATGGCCGTTGAATGTAAGGTGGCATTCTGGTTAAAATTTGATTTCGAGGGATTTTGAGATTATGATGAGTGGAATTTTTATCCTTCCAGTCAACAATTTAAAATTTCCAGCTGTTGTAGAATTGGAGGAAATGGCAACTTCTTCATCCCTCTGCTTCTTTTTCTTGAATTTGTCCCTTAGCCATCTAGGCATAAAGCAAGTTTTTAGAGCCAGCTGTCCAGTAAGATGACATCAGAATCTGTGTTCCAGTAATAATAGAAATATTTGTGTCTGATGAAGCCGGGGGAGATTTATTGTGGATTCTGCTGTCTTTTATGGGTGCAAATGCTTCTGGTTTCACAGGTGTGATGTTTATTTAATTCCGAATAACTTAGATTTTGCAAAATGTGGTGTTGACTTATTGCACCAAGGGAAATAGAACAGAGGAAATGGAGACAAGTCTTCTCCTAGGGCTCCCAGGGTTCTTGGACTTAAAATTAGACTTGCTGGTGAGTTTTCTTTCTTTACTTTTTTTTGAAAATGTACCTTCTGAAAATAGAAGTGGTATTTTAAGTCTTTTCAAAAAATATGTACCCCATATATAAAGTCTATGAGATTCCTGCATAAATGATCTCAAAACATACTGTCTACATTCTACTGTTTAAAAAATTGTGTAATGTATTAAAGCATCACTTTATGTACCATCTATGAATGTTCCCCTACCTATCAAAGTGGTATTTTTTTCTTTTCTTTTTTTTTTTAAAGATTTTATTTATTCATTTGGCAGAGAGAGAGATATCACAAGTAGTCAGAAAGGCAGGCAGAGAGAGAGGGGGAAGCAGACTCCCCACCAAGCAGAGAGCCCGCCACGGGGCTCGATCCCAGGACCCCAAGATCATGACCTGAGCCAAAGGCAGAGGCCCAACCCACTGAGCACCCCTCTTTTCCTTTTTAATTATGAAAAAAATAAATGTCTGCTCTAACATCTCTGGTAACATGAAAGCATATGGAAAAAATATATATTATATATACTTTTTAACTTCTTTCTCCCCTCTCATTCCAGAGCTCCAGAAGCCACCTCTATTTTCGGTCAGGTGTACATCTTCCTAAAATCCTTACTATGTGTTTTAGTTTCCTAGGGCTTCCATAACAAATACCATAGACAGGAGAATTAAACAACAATTTATTGTCTTATAGTTACAGAGGCTAGATGTCCAAGATCAAACAGTTGGCAGGGCCGTTTCTCTGGAAGCCTCACTCCTTGGCTTGCAGATGGCCACTTTCTTGCTGGGTCCTCATATAATCTTTTCTCTCCCGGGTCTCTTTGTATGTCCAAATTTCCTCTTCTTATAAGAACACAAGTCAGATTGGATTAGGGCCCACATTAACAGGCTCATTTTACCTTAATTGCCTCTTAAAAAGCTCTATCTCTGAACACAGTCACATTCTGATGTATGGCAGTTAAGATTTCCACATTTGAATTTTTGGGGGGGGGGCGAAGCAATTCAGTCCATAACCCTATGTATGGATACAATATCTATTTCTAGCTTAGGAAGGAGTATAGTATGTATATTTTCTTGTGATTTTTCACTTAACAATATAACAAGATCATTCCATGTTGATAGTTGTTCTTTTCATAGACTACATATTTCCCTGGTATAGGTAACCCATAACATTTAACTATCACATTGTCAGTGGATATTTAGCTTGTTCGCAGTTAGTTGCTATCATATACACTTCAGTATTGGATATCTTTGTAAAGGCATCTTTTTTTTTTTTTTCATATAGGTGATTAGTTCTTTAGGGATAGATTGAGAGGATTGGAAATTATGGGTCAAAGTGTAGACAAGTTATATGTTTTAAAATATTTGGGGCACCAAGGTGGCTCAGTGGGTTAAGCCTCTGCCTTCAGCTCAGGTCATGGTCTCAGGGTCCTGGGATTGAGCCCCACATCATGCGCTCTGCTCAGCAGGGCGCCTGCTTCCCCCTCTCTCTCTCTGCCTGCCTCTCTGCCTACTTGTGATCTCTGTCTGTCAAATAAATAAATAAAATCTTTAAAAAAAATAAAATCAAATATTGCAAATCGTGGTCCCAAGAGGTTCAATTTATATTCACAAGAAGAGAACTTGAGAGTGACTGTCAATCTTAACACTCACCAACTTTGAATATTATCAATATATTTTTAAAATTTTATATATATGATGGACAACTTACTGTTTTAATATGAATTTCTTTTATAACTGAAAAAGTTGAACATCTTTTAATAGGTTTCATATGTAATTTTGTAATCTTGTGAAATGTCCTTTTATTTTTTAATTTTTTTTTTTACAGATTTTATTTATTTATTTGACAGACAGAGATCACAAGTAGGCAGAGGAGGCAGGCAGAGAGAGGAGGAAGCAGGCTCCCTGCTGAGCATAGAGCCTGATGCAGGGCTCCATCCTAGAACCCTGGAATCATGACCTGAGCCGAGGGCAGAGACTTTGACCCACTGAGCCACCCAGGCACCCCGAAATGTCCTTTTATATCAGATGTCCATTTTTCTATTGGGTCGTTGGTCTTTTTCTCATTTATAATGGGTCTTCATATGTGATGACTATCCTTCATTTGTTAATAGATTTTAAAATACTTCCTTCAGATATGACTAGTGTTTTGTTTTGTTTGTGGGTTATTTTGACCTAAAGAGGTTTTACGTTTTTATGTGATCAAATATGTACATATTTTCCTTTTAAAAGTTTGTATATTTTTTCTGAATGCCATTTCTTTTAATACACAATGGCACTTTTCCTATATTTTCTTTGGTATGAATTAATTAAATGTATGTATTTATTTATTTAATCACAGAAGTCCTTGTTTTAAACTATACAGAAGCACTTAGTGAAATATAAAGGTCTATTTTACTTTTCCATCTTACCTATACACCCATCTCTACTTCCCCTACCTGGACAACCAGCATTTATTGCTTAGTACTTAGCATCCTAGCTTCTTCACTATGAACTTATATATATCTGTATCTCTCATTAATAAAAATATAAGTAAGATCAAGATTTATGTCTGCTTATTTCACTTACTTTTTCCATGCAGCAGTGTGTCTCCAAAACTTTAAATGTCAAGACAAATAAGTCTACCTTATTCTTTTTGGTGTCTTGGAAACTTTAAATGTCAGTACAAATAAATGTACCTTACACTTTTGTAGCTGAATGTGTTACAATATACTTAATTTAACTACTTCTACAGTGATAAACATGCAGTCCTTTTCAAATTGTTTTTCCATTATCACAATTTCAGAAAGTAGAATGTCAGTTTTGGTTATTAATGTTTAGATTTTAGTCTAGCTGTTATGTTTTCAGAAAACATGAGATAAAACTGCTATATATATATATATAATTTATTTATTTATATATTTTTATATAGAAATTATTATACATATCTTATTTATTTATTTATTTATTTATTTATTTATGATTTATTTATTTATTTGACAGAGAGAAAACACAAGCAAGGCAGAGTGGCAGACGGAGAGGGAGAAGCATACTCCCCTCTTAACAGAGAGCGTGACATGGGGCTCAATTCCAGGAACCTGGGATCATTACCTGAGCCAAAGGTAGATGTTTTATGGACTAAGCCACTAGTCAGCCATCTTTTCTTTATCCATTTGAAATGCTACTTCATTGTGTTTAAAACAATATTATGCCTAATTCTGCTTCTTGAATCACTTTTATCATTTTCCTATTTCTATTCCAAAACAACACAGTTTTAATTATTGAATAATTATAAAATGTTTGGTTGTCCGCTACAGCAAGTTAATCTATATTACAATTTTCCCCCCTATGAGTATTTCAGTAGTTCTTTCCACTTGATATCCTTAATGAGCTAGAAACAGCTTGTCAAAATATGCATTTTTTGGAGGCTCTGATTTAGATTGATTGATTTGGCAAATATTGACTTTTTTTTTAAATAAAGATATTATTTATTTGTCAGAGAGAGAGAGTACACACAAGCAGACAGAGAGAGAGGAGGAGGAAGCAGACTCCCTGCCAAGCAAGGAGCCCAACTCGGGACTCAATCCCAGGACCCCAGGATCATGACCTGAGCTGAAGGCAGTGGCTTAACCAACTGAGCCACCCAGGCATCCCGGCAAGTATTGACTTTTTTAAAGTATTGAAACTCTTAGAGTAACAATGGTTAGGTCTTTATTTTTTGTGGTTTTCTGTTCTGTTTTTTAATAAAGGTTTTTTTATAATGGAATTGCATTTTAAAAAAAAAATACATTCCTAGGTGCAGTATTGTTTTTGTATTGTAAGTGGGATTCTTTCTTACTACATTTTATGATTGGTTATTGCAGTTATATAGGAACATTATTGTTTTCTTTGGTTGTTTATCTTGCATCTCATTAAGAACTAACCCTGTCCTTAAGGGTTTACAAATTTAATGCCAATAAAAACCAATAGTTAAATTAGAACATAAGGATAATTAAAGGCACAATTATGTGTTTTATTTAATTAATTTATTTTTAAAAAAGATTTTATTTATTTGACAGACAGAATTCACAAATAGGCAGAGGGGCAGGCAGAGGAAGACGAGAAAGCAGGCCCCCCCCTCTGAGCGGAGAGCCCGATATGGGGCTCCATCCCAGGACCCTGGATCATGACCTGAGCTGAAAGCAGAGGCTTAATCTACTGAGCCACCCAGGCGCCCCCAGTTGGGTGTTTTAATATATAAATTACTTTCAGAGCTCTCAAAGTTTCAAGCAAGTTTATCATGGTCATACAAGGCTTGTTGGAGGCGCAACTTGACCAGTCCTTCAAGAAGATGCATCTGGGGGCGCCTGGGTGGCTTAGTGGGTTAAGCTTCTGCCTTCGGCTCAGGTCATGATCTCAGGGTCCTGGGATGGAGCCCTGAATTGGGCTTTCTGCTCATTGGGAAGCCTCCCCCACCCCACCCCCTGCCTGCCTCTCTGCCTACTTGTGATCTCTGTCAACTAAATAAATAAAATATTTAAAAAAAAGATCCAGCTGTCTAATCAATGGGTTATAGTGAATAATGGCAAAGAGATGAGACTGAATATGATACATACTTAAAAAATGACTAGCATTTCTTGACAGATCAGAGGATGAAGTCTAAAACCAAACAATGAACCAAAAGTAAAGGTGGGGGTTATTATGGAAGCTCCTCAAAGTGAGTATTTAGGATTTAACTCAATAAATAAAGGCAATCAGTTTGGGGTCAGAGGAGGGACATTCAGGGCATAGGAGTTGTATAAGTTTTTGGCATTCTGGATGGAATTTCGAATCGAGGTCGCCCAGTAAAAGACTATTTAAGTAGTGTAATATCACAGAGAAAAGGGCCTAAAACAATGCAGTAAATAAGTCATTTCCAAAGAAGACACAAATAGGATTTTAAAAGGCTGAATAAGAAAGAAAAGCACAATATTTACAAATTTTTATCATAGTAGAATGGAATAACAGTGATATGATTACCAGAAGTGGGTGGGAAGCTATTCTAATGAAAGACAAACAAATTGTGTATTAGAATATGTTTAACTAAATTTTGAAATAGAAAAGCACGTTTGGTATGAAACAGAATCTTGGTGATTGGTGTACTGAAATAATTCTACAGCATAGCACACTTCTGTTTTTCGAGCAAATCACCATTTCCCAATCTATTTTTGGTTCATGATGTAGTAAGACTTAATCTTTCTGGGGTAACTTTTGATGTGGTTAAAAGTGTTCTGTTTTTGCTTTTGTTTTAGTCAAAAGTTATGAAAACAGTGAGAAATGATTAATTGGAATGGGTTTACAGAAAATATGACTTTCTAAAAAGTACAGCTCTGTTCACGTTGAGCCCTTTATAAAGGGTATTTTGTTCCATAAAGGGTAAAGACATTAGATTTCTTTTAAACTTAAAGGTCACATGTATGGGAGATAGGAGGGAAAATGAACAATGCTTTCAAGAACACTGCAAAGGAATTGTTTCTGTTGATGTGTAGTACAGATTTTTGAACCATAGAAAGTCACAAAATGTAATTTATGACATTTCTACATATAATAATTTGTTTATATAATCAATAAACAATTATTGACTATTAAATATTACAAGCAATAGAAACATTTCAGTTTCATAAAAATATGCCCAGGAAATCTCAAAAGTAAGTGGGAAATATTTGGTTAACAAAAATAAATTTCTGGAATTCCAGAGTGCAGCACATTATAAGGGCCAACCAGAAAAGAGCATTTCAAGGATACAGAGATTTCTAGTAGGAACTCAATTTATTTGATACTTAATTCTAATTACCTATTGACAAAAATAGTTTAAAAATATAGAAAGGTTTGATTGAAAGCTGCCATCAGGTTTTTGGACTTTTTGTTTTATGTGCAGTTCTACCAGTTTTAACACATATAGATTCATGTAGCCACTACCACAAGCAATATATAAACTAATTCTATCACTAAAAGAGTCCCTTATGCTGCCCCTTTGTCATCATTTCCTTCCTAGACCACTAATCATTGGCAACAATTTATCTTTCCTCTGTCACTATGGTTTTGTGTTTTTGAGAATATGCATGTTACAGTATACAGTATAGTTACAGTATGTAACTTTGGAGACTGGCTTCTTTCACACAGCATAATGGCTTTAAGATTCATCCAGGTTGTTGTGTATAGTCATAGTTCATTCCTTTTCATTGCTGCAGTGTTGTTTCATTGTATTTAGACCTCCTTGTTTATCCATCCTCCATGAAGGACATTTGGATTGTTTTCAGTTTTGAGCGATTATGGAAAGAACAGCTATAAACATTTATTTGAAGGTATTCATGTGAGTATAATTTCTTAAAGATTGTATTTATTTATTTTATATTAGAGACAGAGAGAGAGATAGAGAGAGTGTGGCGAAGGGAAGAAGCAGAGGGAGAGAGAAAATCTCAAGCAGACTCGGTGCTGAGTGTAAGCCATACAGATGGCTTTGATCATGACATGAGCCAAAAGCAAGAGTAAGTCTGGTAACCAACTGAGGCACACAGGGCCCCTTTGTGAATATAAATTTTGATTACTATAAGGCAAATACCAAGGAGTGGGATTACTGGGTCATATGGTAAAATGTAGGTTTAAATTATTAGGAAATCACCACATTATTTTTTATAGTGGCTATGAGATTTTGCATTACCACCAGCGATGTAGGAGAGTTTCAGTTGTTTCCCATACTTTTAGCTTTTGCTATGGGCACTCATTTTAGCTATTTTAAGTGGTGTGATTTTTACTGTGGCTCTAATTCTCATTTCGCTCAAAGTTAATAATGTTGAACATCTTTTCTGCAGGCTTATTTTTCAACTTTATATCCCCTTTGGTGAAGTGTACATGTAAGTTTTTGTCTGTTTTTAAATTTGGTTGTTTTCTTAATGTAGAGATACTTTTTTTTTTTTTTTTTTTTTGTATAGTATGAACACAAATTATTTGTACAAGCCAGTATTTTCTCCTGGTGCACAAATTGCCTTTTCAATCTCTGAACAATGTCCTCAGTTCAAATGATTTTAATCTCTTAACAATGTCTTCAGTTCAAAACTTTAATATTATTTATATATAATATTATTTAATCAATAGAACTTTTATTTTATGGACTGTACTTTTAGTATCATGTGTACTCTAGGTCACAAAGATTTTCTCCATTTTTTTTGGTAAAACTTTATATTTTATGTTTTATATAAACATTAAGTCTATAGTCCTTTTTGAGCTGATTTATCTATAAGCTGTGACATTTAGTTAAGTTTTACATTTTTTTTCCCAGGAATTGGTTCATGTATCTAAGTTGTTGAATTTATGTGTGTGGACTTATCAAAACATTCTCTCCTCCTCCCAGTAGGGTCTGTGGAGCCCCTCTCACTTCTCGCCTGCCTCTCTCCCACCCCCTCCCAACTCTCCTCCCATCTCTCTTCCAACCCCTGTCACACTCTGGTGTCCCCTTCCACACCCTTTCACCTCCTCTCCCCCGCCTTTTATTCTTGATATTGATACTTGTGTCTTTCCTTTTTTTGGCTTGTTTGAGGTTTACCAAATTTATGTTTGTTTCAAAGAACTAGTTCTTGGTTTCATTTATTATCTTGTTTTGGTTTTCCATTTTGTTGGTTTCTGCTCTCTTTAAAAAAAAAAAATACTTCCTCTTTCTGTTTCTTTGCTTCTTTTCCCTACTATCTTAATGTGGAAATACAGACTATTGGCCTGAGACTTTCTTTTTCTAGTTCAAGCACTTAATGCTCTAACTTTCCCTCTAAGCATTGCTTAACTCTATCCCATAAATGTTTATATGCTATACTTTAATGTTTGTTCAGTCCAAAATGTTTACTAATCTCCTTTGTGATCTTTGACCCATAAATTACTCAGAAGTGTGCTAATTTATAAGTGTTTGGAGATTTTTTCTCTTATCTAGCTATTTATTTGTAGTTTAACTCCATTATTGTCAAATAACATTCTTTGTATAATTTTAGTTGTTTTAAATTTGTTAGAGTTTGTTTAATATGTAAGATGCTGTCAATTTCTGTTAAATGTTTCATGTGTACCTGGAAAGAACATATTTTTCCAGTCAGGTATAGTGTTCTATACATACCAGTTACATTCAGATGACTGATTGTCCAGTTCTTTTTTAATCCATTCTGCATCCATTTTCTCTCTACTTGTTCTATTACCAAGAGAGTGTTAAAGTTTACAACTATAATTGTGAATTTCTCTATTTCTTTCAGTTCTATTTTTTTCATTGTGGTAAAATATGCATAAGGTTTATCATTTTTAGATGTACAATTTAGTGGCATTAAGTACTTGGACATTGTTGTGCAAATATCTCCACTATCTAGTTCCAAAACTTTTTCATCATCCCAAATGGAAACTCTAAACTTTAAACAATAACTTCCCATTCTTTCCTCTCCCTAACCCTTGTAACCTCTATTCTACTCTCTGTCTCCATGATTTTCCCATTATAGGTACCTCCTAGAAGAAAAATCACAAAATACATGTCCTCGTCTTTGTTTTGGGCTGCCTTGAGCTTAGACCAGGGCACAGTGGAAGAAAAATGGGATGCTCATTACTGGTTTGCAGTAGAAGGGTAAGGGTAGATGTGCTTATTCTGTATAATCTAGAACTAGAAACTTTTCCTTTCCATGTGATTGTTTTACCCCAGCTTGTTTAGAAAACCATATGATGGAAAAGGTTTTCAAGAGAACATTTATAAATTAAAAACTAAATTTGTTCTTAAAACACTTTTATCTATATAAGTGATGTGTTAATAATTAATTAACATAGTTAAATCTAAAAGTTTCCTTTAATCAAAGTGTCTTGTCTCAGGTTTCTTTTTTCCCCCTTTCCTGGAGGTTACTGTTCTAAACAGCTCCCCCCCGCCCAATGCTGTGTCTTAGAGGTCTGGCCATATTTATTATCCCTATCGAGGGATTCATTGTATTTTATGGTTTTTATTTACCTCAGTTAATTGGGCCATCCTCCTGTTCACATACCTAGATTTTCTTAAAAAAAGAGCATATTTGCTTAGAAAGAACATTAGCATCTGTGCTATAAATGATCCTTGCAGCCTCATGTAGTCTGGTCCTCTGAGTTTTCCTGGTGTTTGCTGAAATTCTTAATTTGATTGCTAAAAGCTCACATTTTTTTGTTTCTCAGTGTCAAACTATAGCCTTAACACTTTTAAGCCAAGTGTCAAGTCTCTTTGCTCAAAAGCAATGTGCTAAATTGAATGCCAGTGGAATTCAATCACCTTTAATTGAATTCCAATAGCTTTCCCAAGAGTATAATTAAAATAATTGGCTCAATCCACAGCCACAAAAACTCAGTCCAAAATAATGTAACTTCCCCCATAAGGCTATAATAGGATTTGATTTCTGTACAAACTGGATTTTTGCCAGAGTATAAATCCTCATCTAACATCATTATTTATTTATTTGGTCATAACAGTTTCCTCTGCATCTTGGATTGTTGAGAATTACATTTTACTTGAGTTATGATGTTGATGTTCTCTAGAAATCCATACATGGATATAGAGTTTTGATGGTGCATGGTGGCTTGAATCATGAGGTCATCTCTAGCCTTTCTCCAAAGTCCATTGAATTGACAATAAAAGAATAGAAAAGAGAAAACCCATTAGAAGAGAGAAAAGACAAGAGGCAAATAACACACCTAAGAAGTCAAAAATATTTGGAAGAGCAAATGAAGGAATGGTAACTACATTGCAGCTGAGAGCCACAAAGGAGTGTATGGACAGAAAAAAAAGCATGGGCTTATTATGTCACAGAATCCCTGAAGATTTTGAGACATGTGAATATAGTGGGAGAGCAGGGAGGAGTGTTTTTTTTTTTCTTTTTTTTTTTTTAACTTGAGAAAATTTATTGGAAGGATACCAGGAGCTTGCAGATCGACTCTGAACAAGAATGGACAGGAATGGGGGTGCCTGTGTGGCTCAGTTGCTTAAGCATCTGCCTTCAGTTTAGGTCACAATCCCAGGGTCCTTGGGATTGAGCCTCAGGTCAGGTTCCTTGCTCATAGAGGAGCCTGCTTCTCCTCTCCCTCTGCCCTTCCCCCTGCTCGTGTTCTCTTGCTCTCCCTCTCAAATATATAAATAAAATCTTTAAAAAAAAATAATGGACGGGAATGAACAGTGGCATCTCCAGAGAGCTGGAAAATAGGACTTACAGAAAATCACTTATAGCATAAAAGTGTGGCCAGAATGCCACCACCACATTCAACCATGAAAATGCCTCTCTATATCATGCACCCACAAGGACAGGGCATGTGATTGGCTGTTTAACTCATGTCTCTCCTCCCTGTATGTACTAGGGAGGGAAGTGGAAAGGTAGCTCTTCTGTTTCCATAGTGGGAAACGGGCACCTGATTTGCTTTGCCATGCAGGTGACAAGTGGATAAGTAATTTCCCAAAAGAAAATCATTAAGCTGCTCAAAAGTGATGTTAATTAGGATGATGCCAGCTGCTCATCTTTTAAAAAAAAATTATTATTATTTTTACAATATTTTATTTATTTATCTGACAAAGAGATCACAAGCAGGCAGAGAGGCAGGCAGAGAGAGAGGGAGGAAGCAGGCTCCCTGCTAAGCAGAGAGCCTGATGTGGGGCTCGATCCCAGGACCATGAGATCATGACCTGAGCCGAAGGCAGAGGCTCTAACACGCTGAGACACCCAGGCACCCCTGCTCATCTTTTAAATGAGCATGACCCTTCCCCACTTAAGTCTCTTTCTTAAACTCATGTAGACAAACTCCTATCTTCTCCCATTCCTCCTCCCCTGCAGAACACTGTGGGTTCATTTTCCAGAAATATTGAACCAGGGAAGCTCTAGACAAGGACACCATACACTGCTGAGGGGCAGTGAGGTGCAGTACTAAAAGTTGAGAAGGGAAAGCTTAAATGCTAAATAAGGAGTATTCACCAGCCTTCTCTCCTGCTCTTCTAGAGCATCAGCAACCAGGTTAATACTCTATGAGTATGAGATTGGACAATGGCTCTCTGGAGAAAATCAGTGTCACCCCAAAATGCTTCATCGATTCTGACAATTGGGGATCTCCCACTTAAATAATATGTTATTCTAAATGAGGCTTGGGAATGAATGTGTATGCCCAAACACTTATAGACACGCCAACAATCTTTATTAGTGCCTGTTCCTAGATATCAAAAACCACAAAGAATTCCATTTGAGGAAAATCACCAACATGAAAGAAGAGAACCTCCAATACAAACATCCAGAAAGAGCAATGTCTGCAATGCAGGAGCAGAGGAAAACTTCAAAAACCCATATAATGTGCTCTGGGAGATTGGATATTGAATGCATGAAAAATAACAGGGGTTTGAACAGAAGAAGGAGTTCTTAAAACAATAAATATGATAGAGGTGCCTGGGTGATCAATCATTAACTGTCTGCCTTCAGCTCAGGTCATGGTTCTGGGGTCCTGGGATGGAGCCCTGCATCAGGCTCCTTGCTCAGTGGTGAGCCTGCTTCTCCCTCTTCCTCTCCCCCTCCTTACCACTTGTGTTCTCTCTCTTTCAAATAAATATAATCTTAAAAAAAATAAAGGAAATCAACAAGTAAGTCAAATTGGGGGCCTGGGTGTGTGTAGGAGTCCTGAACCCAGAAAAATTGAATTTCTCTACCCTTTACTCCTGACTTCCAGCTGCTCTGGGAGGGGGCTGCGTGTGCTAGGCCAGACAGCATCCCTCACTGTACCAGTGCAGCATGCAGAGCAGGTCAAGGAAGTCATTTATACTTGATTTAGATATACTTGGCTCTGTGGAGTAAGTAGGAGATTATGGGAAACATATAGAAGAAGATATCTATAAAGGGTGAGAGCAGAAAAAGTGATGCTTGGACACAAAGAGATGGAAGTAGTACTTAACTATGAATTCATAATATAGCTTCAAGGGATGCCTGAGTGGTTCAGTGCATTAAGCCTCTGAAGGCTAGCCATCACACTAGCCTTTTGGCTATTGACGAGTACAACCATAACCCTGGAAGAAATTTCAACATTCAGTGCTACCTAAGTAGGGCTAGTAAGTAGTCAAGGAATAGCACTTACGTTCATAGGAAAGTGGTGGGAGTAGGTGCACTTGTGTGCATGTGTACACCAGGGGAACTAACAAGGAAGCAACAAAGCAGAATCACACTGAAGAGAAGCATGGCAGGTTTTTGTTCCAGATCTGAATTTGGGGAGTAAATATAGCATCTAGGAGGAAGCCTTCAAGATGAGTAAGGCCCTATAGCCCCTCTACTTTTTTTGAGAGGCTGAATCCCTAGCAGTCCAGCTGCCTTCTTTCTCCATTCCTGCCTCACTGGTGGGCAAGAGCTGTGGAAGAAGCACTCAGTCAACCCAAGTGGAGCCACTAAAAATTGTCCTTCTATATTTGATGAACCTTCAATGCATTCTGTTTCCTTATTTGGCATTCTCTCTTGCAGCTTCATAAGGGCTATTTTAGATTTTCTGCATTCTCTGATACCACCTTTTTCCCTTAGTATTGGGAAATAAGTCCACTTTCTAGTTTATGAAGAAAAGTGGAAACATAAGCTTTTATTTTCCCAAAGCTTCTATTGCCATCTGTGTATTGGTGATTCTGTCTCTAACTCTATCCTAAATATGTCTCCTGAACCTGAGTTCTGTAGATGCTTCGAGCTCAACTGAACTTATTCTCCTTGCCACCACCGCTTGTGATCATCTTGCCACCGCTTGCCACTGCTTGTCATAGTACTCAAGCTAGGACCCTAGGGAGGGATCATTTTTAATGTCTGTGTTTTAAACCATGTTCCCTCCCCTTCACTGCCATATATCCCATTGGACCAATCATCACGTATAGTCAGTTCTGCTTTCTTACTATTTCTCTTCGGCTTTTCTGTCCCCTGGATGACTCTGCCCAAGTCTCTCCCAGGCTGCCTCTACAGGGCTTCTACTAAAGTAGAATTCTGTTCTCTTTTTGTTCTTATGTAGATTCTGGCTCTGGCTCCTCTATTGCACTCAGGAAAGTCCCAAGTCCCATAACTTTAGTGTTCAGGGATCTTGTGGTCCAACACTGCTCAGCTCACCAGAAACCTCTTTTGTCACTTCCTCCCTATATTTATGTCTTGCTAGAGGATATATAATTCAGAGCTTATGAATTCTCTGGAATGGTTACAAAGTCCTGGGGTCTGGATTCTGGATTAGTACATAGGCTTCAGGGCTCAGGAAGCTTCATTGCAACAAACAAGGAGACTCAAGTGGAGGTGGCTTATGGACCCCACATGGAGAAATTCTGCTGATCAGGCTGAATGCAGTGGTTTTTCTCAAAGCTTAATGCTGTTAATCTCTATCATTTCCATGTGCTGCATTTACTACCTGAATATTCTTTCCATTTTTCATCTTCTGCTTTTCTTACCTCCATCCCTACATGGCTCTTTATCCCTCCCTTCCTTGATTCAGCTTACAAGTGTGGTCTACTGGGAAACCCTCACACTCCTTCAAAGCTGAGTAGGTAAACTCCCTTTCTTTGCTGAAGAACTTGTTATCACTCCCTGTTCCCTGTTTTCTCCTGTATGAGCTGATGAGTTTCTTATGGGATTGCCTTTGATTGGTGAATCTTTCAAACCTGGCATTTTCAAAAGAATGACAGTGTTGTACTAGGGCCACCAAGTCCTGTCCCCTGACAGCATGAAGCTAGAATTGATTTTGTTTTTTTCTTTGATTTTATTTTTTAGCAATCTCTACACTCAACATGGGGCTCAAATTCATGACCTGGAGATCAAGAGTTGCATGCTCTACCAACTGAGCCATCTAGGTGTCCCTCAAAATTAACTTTCAGCAATACATTTCAAAGGAAAATAATTAACTTCACTTAAGTAGATGATGAGTTTCTTTGTAAATATATTTTAAAAATTGAAGTCTTATTTCCTCATGGTAATAAGTAGAGATTAAAAGAAGATCCTAAATCATTTAGGGTGCTTTGCATGTTTGTCTACAGGTTTCCATTGGAAAAGGGGAACACTTCTAAGAATAGCTATAGCCATTGGCAATAGAATCAAAAAGATAATTAGTTTTTGAGCTGTCAGGCAAAAATACTGATAAGTTAAAAAGCCTAATGCATCACTGTAAGCAAACCAGATTTAGTTCAATAATTATAATGGTATGAGCTGAGCTGTCACCCATGTTTTTAGATGTCCAGGGTAGAAGTAATTTTCCTTCAAGCTTAATTTTGAATTGTTCAAAAAATCCCCCCCCCCCAAACAGGAAACAATTGTGTGACTCACTTCCAATATTTCCTGTAGCTATTATCAACATATTTCACATACTCCTACCTGGTAGTGTGTCATATTTGTGTAATCAATGATGATCTTAGATCATGTCAGTTGAGGTGTTATAAGGAGTCTGGAAATCAGAGAGTCTTCACTTGGTAATCTCCCCTAGGGTGTGTGCAGCTTATTGCTTTGTGCATGTTACTGTTAGGTAGGAGAAAATTTTAAATGTGTCATAGATTGGATTTTAATGAGAAAAATAAAATCAAAGAAAAGGGAGTGACTGAACACACCGTCAGGATTTTATGGGGAACATTCCATGGTCTCATTTGATTTTGTTTACTGCACCAAATGTACCACATCTCAGGCATATTTTGTTCAACCATAATTTGTGAAGTATGTTTTTTTTAAAAAGATTTTATTTATTTATTTGATAGACAGAGATCACAAGTAGGCAGAAAAGCAGAGAGAGAGAGGAAGGGAAGCAGGCTCCCTGCCGAGCAGAGAGCTTGATGTGGGGCTCAATCCCAGGACCCTGGGATCATGACCTGAGGCTTTAACCCACTAAGCCACCCAGGTGCCCCTGTGAAGTATGTTTTAATGCATGGCTTTATCCTGGTAATGTCTTCCAAAGCATTCTTTTTTTATTTCTCTTATATAATCATTGGCACTTAACACTTTCCTCTACAGTCTTTACAGGTACCCTATATTTTTGTGGGGTTTTTTTGTAGTTTTTTTTTTTTTCTGTGCAGGAAATATTTACCATTATATTTGATAGCTCCATCATGCCATTAGAAAAAACATATGCACACTCCAAAGGCAAAGGAAACAAAAGCAAAAATAAACGTTTGGGACTTCATCAAAATCAAAAGCTTCTGCACAGCAAATGAAACAGTCAACAAAACAAAGAGGCAACCCACAGAATGGGAGAAGATATTTGCAAATGACAGTACAGACAAAAGGTTAATATCCATGATCTATAAAGAACCCCTCAAACTCAACACACACAAAACAGATAATCATTTCAAAAAATCGGCAAAAGATATGAACAGACACTTCTCCAATGAAGACATACAAATGGCCATCAGACACATGAAAAAAAGCTCATCATCACTAGCCATCAGGGAGATTCAAATTAAAACCACATTTAGATATCACCTTACACCAGTTAGAGTGGCCCAAATTAGCAAGACAGGAAACAACACTGTTGGTGGGAACGCAAGTTGGTGCAGCCTCTTTGGAGAACAGTGTGGAGATTCTTCAAGAAATTAAAAATAGAGCTTCCCTATGACCCTGCAATTGCACTCCTTGGTATTTACCCCAAAGATACAGATGTCGTGAAAAGAAGGGCCATCTGTACCCCAATGTTTACAGCAGCAATGGCCATGGTTGCAAAACTGTGGAAAGAACCAAGATGCCCTTCAACGGATGAATGGATAAGGAAGATGTAGTCCGTATACACTATGGAGTATTATGTCTCCATCAGAAAGGATGAATACCCAACTTTTGTAGCAACATGGATGAGACTGGAAGAGATTATGCTGAGTGAAATAAGTCAAGGAGAGAGAGTCAATTATCATATGGTTTCACTTATTTGTGGAGCATAACAAATAGCATGGAGGACAAGGGGAGTTAGAGAGGAGAAGGGAGTTGGGGGAAAATGGAAGGGGAGGTGAACCATGAGAGACTATGAACTCTGAAAAACAATCTGAGGGTTTTGAAGGGGCGAGGGTTGGGAGGTTGGGGGAACCAGGTGGTGGGTATTAGAGAGGGCACTGATTGCATGGAGCACTGGGTATTGTGCAAAAACAAGGAATACTGTTATGCTGAAAAAAACAATGAACCCCAGATTTTAGCTTGAACAAGTGGGACAACAGTATGAACTGCAAATATGGGAGAAGCTACAAACACTAAGAGCTAATACTGTGCGCTTATTATATGACAGTATTCACTCTGTTTCACAGTTAATACTCCCAACCATCTTGAATAGATAGGTACTACTGTCATGTTCATTGTATAAATAGGAAACTGAAGGTGAAGGTGAAGGTGAAGGTCAGAAAAATAAGACCAACACAGTGAAGACTTGAACCTGGGTCACCGCACTCCAAATTTCAGCACATTGTATGCAATTGCCTCCTTAACAGTAATTTCAGAGAATATGAACTACATTGGAGGCAATGGCGGTACCACTGGATTAATAGTCTCTCAGAATGACTAGTTTGAAAGATGCTACTGTTCTGCTTTTTCTATTAAACATCACCCTGTTTTCTTAGAATAAAAGAAATAATCGTCATCTAAAAAAAAATATATGCACAGTACATGAGTTTGTTCATAGGCTGCTAATCACTAATCAGTACTCATACTAGACCCAGAAAGACTGACAAGCAAATTCCTAAGCAGGATGCCTTTCGTTTGTCCTTTAGGCACTGTGTTTCCACATTGAGTTATCCTATTTCTTCTTTGTGTCCTATGGACCTGCGTCCCAATGCCAAAGTCAGTGGTCCTAAGCCTGTAACCTGAAATTGGGGTTTCCTCTTGGTGTAGGTCTAGCCAAAAGAGTGGGAAAAGGAAGGGTTTTACTTGTAACAAGTAAGGAAAACAGTGGGGACATTTCCCAAAGAAGTTCTTGCCCCCTCCACAACAACAAAATCAGAGAGGTTTTAGGCTTAGGGTGCATGCATTTTCATGAAAGGGATTGGCAAAGGAGAGTTCCATGTAGAATTGGGACCAAAGTCATCTTAAGTCAATAGAATCAAGGTCTTGGTTGATTGAGGTCACAAGGCAGCAAGGGTCAGCATCAGCAGTTCTCTGGATCCAGTTAATCCAGAGTTTGAGTGCTCAGAGGGTTTTAAATCCTGCAAAAAAGGACTGAAGAATGTGAGATGGGTCAATCTTTACTTTTGAAGCAGTTTTACCATTGGTTTATTGTCTCTGATATGGTCAGGCTATTTTCTGATCTGTTACTAGAGATTATTAGTTTTTGAATTCTTTTTATTTCCTTAAAATCTATAACCATTGCGGTCTATTTTTCTGCAATTTGAACATATCCCAGGCAGTTCTGCAAGAAATGTGCTTGGGCAAGTAGTGCTGGTCAGGCATAGATCACAAAATTCCTGGGGGAACCTAAAATGATGTCTTTTATGTTAAAAAAGCTATGTCTCATCTTTCTTTTTCCAGGACCCCTAACTTATCTGCCTACATGCCCATCACCATGGCAACCCTCCTGGAGCTGCTCTCTCCCTCACCAACATATCCCTTCTCCCTTTGACTTCCCATTTCTTCAACAAGAAGGTGCAAGAAAAGGTATTTGTAGTTTCAGCTCATATGATACTGCTTCACTCTCCTGTAACTGTTCTGCTTCATGAAATCCAGGACAGGGTGTTGTTGGTCATTCACTGGGAGGAGTCTACTCTATTTCTTCATGTTTTAAAAAAGAGGGCTAAGCAAACCAGGCAAATGATCATTCAGCTTCTGTGGTAAAATAACTGTTCACACAGGGATAGTTCCACAAATGGAAGATGATTAAAATTCTCATAAAATTGTATCAACTCTCTCTAACCTTCAAATTACCTTACCTACATTTTGGCACAGATAACTCAATCTAGGGACCAGAAAGAACCCTGGATGTAGTTACCTAGCAACTAGATTTAAATTATAATGAAGTTAAGTAAGTTTGCCCAGGAACCAAACCATATCAGGGACAGATACCGGGCCAAGATTAACCAAAATCTATTTACTTGAAAAGTCACACAAGTCAATATTGCTTTCTTAGGTATAAACAAATATAATGCTTCAAAGAAGATAAACTATGTTGATGTTTTGAGCTTTTGCTATGTTTGGAACTCTTTCTGTGATCGTGTGTGTGGTTTTCCTTTCCTCATCATGTTTCATCAGCCTGTCCTCACCTTTCTGCCCTCCTTTCACACCATCCAACCAACCACTGAGTCTTGCCAGCTGTCGCTGCCAAAACCCGTAACATCAGGCTGCTCTTCCATGCTTGCCCCCCTCCCCGCTCCAGTTTATGTTATTATTATTTCTCATTTACCACACTCTGTATCTTTAGAAACCAGTCCACAGAGATGAAGTGCAAACTTCTGTAATTAATTTGGCTTAGACTTTTCTGTTCCTCTTTCTAGTCCTCCATGGCACTGGAACTTCTTATAAAACATAGTTCTTAGATTCTTAAGGTTTATCGTTAAGATAGTTTTGCAACCAGGATCCATTAATAGAGTCAGAATCCTGTGTGTTCCCTCTGTGACCTGCAGTTTGCCTTTTCCTTAGGTCAGTCTCAGCACTGGCAGGGGCAATTGTTCTTTGTGAGAGACTGTGAGGGAATATGGCCATTTGATAACTTCTCAAGATGTAAAATTGGAGTCCTTTTATTTGCTCATTTTCTTTGCTCTGCTAATGGAGGGACCTAGTATTCTTACCAGAAGTAATATTGACGGGGTGCCTGGGTGGCTCAGATGGTTAAGCATCTGCCTTCAACTCAGGTCATGATCGCCAAGTCCTGGGAACAAGCTTCATGGGCTCCCTGCTCTCTGCATTTCCCCCTGCTTGTGCTCTCTCTCTCTCTCTCTCTCTCAAATGAATAAATAAAATATTTTTAAAAAGAGAACTAATGTTGACTTCTCAATCATAAGAAAGCTTAGGAATATTGAAATAACATATACCAAAAAGTTAAAGGTAGTTTGTTCTGATGATTAGAATTACTGTATTTTCTACACCTTTCTTTCATATGTATTTTCTTTTTAGTTCAAAAAGGCCACATAGTATTTTTGATAAAGAGTAGCCATTTTTCCAAACAAGATATATGACTGGCCAATTGATACATGAAAACATGCTTATCATCACTTGTCATTATGGAAGTGCAAATTAAAATATGAGGTATGAGGAAATATCACCTCATACCTGCTGGAATGGCCATCACCAAGAACATAAGGGATAGAAAATGTTGGCACGGATGTAAGAAAAGAAGACCCGTGTGCACTGTTAGTGGCATTATAAATTAGTGCAACCACCGTGTGAAACAGTGTGGCATTTTTCAAAAAATTAAAAATAGAAATACCATGTGATCTAGCAATTCTATTATGGGAAGATAGCCAAAGGACATAAAAACACTAACTCAGAAACATATTTACACACCCCCTGCCATGTTCATAGCAACATTATTTACAATAACCGAGACATGGAAATACCCATTGATGGATGACTGGATAAAGAAGTTGTGGCATATATGTACAGTGGAATGTTATTCAGCCATAAAAGCTAGTAAGTCTTAACCATTCATGACAACATGGATGGACCTGGAGTACATTATTGTTAAGTGAAATAAGTCAGAGAAAGACAACTACTGTATGATCTCACTTTTAGGTGGAATCTAAAACAAAACACCACCAAACTCATAGAAAAAAAGCTCAGATTCATAGTTATCAGAGACAAGGTGTTGAGGAAGGAGGAGTTGGAAGAAGGTGGTCAAAAGGTGCAAACTTCCAGTTACAGGAGAAATAAGTACCAGGGACATAATGTACAACATGACAACTATAGCTATCACTGCTATATGGTATACAGGAAAGTTGGTAAGAGAGTAGATCCTAAGAGCTCTCTTCACAAGGAGAATTTTTCTTTTTCTTTTTATTGTGTCTACATGAGGTGATTGATGTAATTACACCTATCGTGGTCATCATTTCACGTTATATCCAAATCAAATTATCATGATGAACACCTTAAAACTTACACAGTAATGTCTGTCCATTATTTCTGGAAAAAAAAGGGAAAAAGATGTTAGAAAATAAGTTTTTTTAAGCTTTTACTTTCAAGTAATTTCAAATGTGCAAAAAGATGAAAGTAAGAAGAGTACAAAGAATTTCTGTATACTTTTGATAGTCTCTCACTCTCTCTCTACATGCACACACATACACTCACACACACACACACACACACACACACACACACACACACATTATTTCATGTATTTCTGAACCATTTGAGAGTAAATTAAAGACATCATACCTCATTGCTCTAAAAACAATTGTCCTGCATAACCAGAATATAACCACCCAAAGATATAACATTATCATCCAATGCACAGACCTCATTGAAATATTGAGTCGACCCAATCACCATTTCTATTCAGGAACAAGTTGCAGTCTAGGATCTCATGTTTCACTTCGCTGTTATAACATTTTATTCTCCTTCGTCCTAGAGTGGTTCCTCACATTTTCCTTGTTTGTTATATTGTTTTGTTTTGTTGTTGTGACTTTGGCATTTTTGAAGAATACAGGCCAGTTGTTGTCTTTCATTTCAGGTTAGTCTGATGATTTCTTATGATTACATTCCCTTGATGCATTTTGGGAACAAACACCACAGAAGGTATTTTATAGGCTCTTCTTTGTATGTGACCCCAGATGTTTCTGAGATGCAAGCAGTGATTTTGTGGGTAATTCCACAACTGGTCAGTTTCTGTTTTCTTCTCTCCTGTGCTTCTACTCTAAGTCAGGGGGAGAAGTAAGGAAAGTGTGGAGCAAAGAAACTGGGAAGTGGGGTTAGGGAGGGATGGAATCAAGGGTGGGGTTACAGGTGAGGCCAGGTTTGCAGTTCAGCTCGTGGAAACAAAAGTGACACAAATGGGAAGTGAAAGCAGCCTCACCCATGAAGGTCCTGAGTTAGAGTTAGGGTTAAGCTTGTCACCACCATGCATTGCTTCATAGTAGGCATTAGTTTTTATTAATTTCTGATGGTCAAAAGTTAATTCACCCTCCTGGTCTGGCATCCACTTCTTCAACAATGCCTATCTGGTAACACTATAATATCCCTCACCACTTTGGTAATCAGAGGCTCCTCTATGCATCAACGGCCTGGCATTCTGTGGTATTTATGCAGAAACTCAGCCAAATTCAAGTGGCTAAATCAGAATTTCCAATTTAACAAGTTTCTCAGGTGACTCATATACACATTCAACTTTAAGAAGCACTGTTCTGGAGAACAAAAAGTCTGCATTATTTCATTAATTCATTCCAAAATATCTGAGCACTTACATCATGTGTTGGGCAACGTGGGAGACCAGGGAAGGAGTTTGTTTTGTCACCCTTTTTCTAGTCTTAGACTGAATGTATTTGCATTTTATACTCCTCTTTTAAACTCTAAAACAGATATTCTTAACTTCAGATATTCTAATTCAATCTTTCTAGTGTGGTACCAGCATCACTATTTCCTAAATTCTCCCCTGGTGATCTTAATGTGTAGCTAGGGCTGGGTCAATACCATCATTTTCACACATGGAAAATTTGTAGGAATTAAATGTATAAACATGTAGCAATCTTGGGAATAAGAACTTCCAGTAATATAGCCTTCTAATCCTTGAACTTCAGGATTATATCTTCCTTTCTAGTTTGTTCCCAAGCCTGTGCAGATGTCATGACCAAGAATACAACCTCACCAAATCCCAATTTCAAATGGTTCACTTTCCAACCATTACCTCGTATCTTCAGCTTGCTGTCTGTGGTATCTGGACTCCAGGAGTCCCATAACTCCTCTAGAGCTTATCTATCCATCCTGCCATATTTTCACTTCCTATCTTATCCAACTTATATCTAGTGGCCCAACACCATAATTCCTTCTTTCCCTATACCCTCACTCCCTTGCCCCTCAATTATTTCTTAACCATATGCTTGTCAAATCCCAAACCTGGTGGAATGAGACTTTCTCTCTGTTCACACCTGAACCCACGCAGTACAATGTAAATGTAAAACAAATAAAACAAACAAATGCAAATTCCCAGATCACATTGACCCGCTGGTTGATCTCACTTTAAGTTCAATGGACCCTCCACACTGTCCAAAAATCCTACCCCATTTGCCTAGTCCAGAAACATGCCACATGGGCCTTTTCTCCCAAACCCCTGTTCCCACTCTCAGCAATGGCTTCCCCCCAGAGAGATTGGGGTTGGGGAGTAAGAAGGCCACCAAGTTCCTCCTACAATGCCACCTTGCCTGCTGCATTTGCACACAGTTACCTGTCCTCTTTGGCTGCTCCTGGAGGAGGAAAGTGCCCATTCTTAACCAAGACCATCCTTGCTCTTGCACTTTAGATCCCACTCCTTCCATTTGTGCAAACTCTTGAGCCACCAGTTCTCTTTCTCTCTCCTATACCACTAGTTTTTGCCTCATCATTTCTATCAACTTCCACACATGCTTTTTCATCCCATTGAAAACAACTCTTTAGATCCAACCTCTCAGGCTGTTGCCCCCTTTCTTTGCCTCACTTTGCTCTCTTAATAAGGGACTGTCTATATGCACTGTATCCAGTTTTTCTTATGCCATTATTTATTGAATTCACTTTAAATTGCTCTTTTTATGAAAAAAAATGATCTCCATGATGGTAAGTGTAATGATGTTCTCAAATCCCATTTTGTTTTATTTAACAGCAGAATTTCAGGGATCACTCCACTTTATTGGAATATTTAATTTGTTTTCACTTCTAGGATGTCACTCTTTTGGTTTCAATCTTGCTCCTTCTCAGTCTCCTTTGCTGGCTCTCCTAGTTTCCTCTACTCTTTAATATTAAAACGTCCAAGGACTCAGTCTTTCACCCTCTTTTCCTCTCACTTTGCACCTGCTCCCCTGGTGTTCTCAACCAATCTCTTAGGTATAAAAGCTCAGCTAAGCCTTCCCTGTTGTCACTTCCCAGTGTGCTCCTTTCCAACATTCTCCATCAGCAACTCTGTTCTAGCCCACATGCAGGCACACTCCCTGCAAAGCCTCTTTACTTGTGGTTTGTCCTCTTGGGATCTTCTTTCCCAAGTTTCTTTGTGGCTTGTTCCCAACCCCCTCCCAGTTGTTGCTTACATGCTGGGCCCTCCTGGATCTTCCTCTTTCCATTTGTCAGTGCTCTATTCTTTTCATTGATTAATTTTACTTTGTACTTACACTGTACTCTTTAATTCACTTATTTACTTTTTAGCTTGTAATCTGTATGTACCAACTGAAGTTAGAATTTAAGTTCCCCCAGAGATAGAATTTTTTTGTTTTGCCTGATAACCAATAAATATTTGTAAAATGAATAAATCCTACAACAGATCTCTAGATACAATATCTATTCCTGCTTACACACTAGAAACTTAAACAAACCAGAATTTAGTTTCCTAACATATCATTCCCTCCCTCTCTGTCTCCTCCCTAATTTGTTTTCCCAGCTCCCTGCTATATTCCATTCTCTTACATTTTACAGATTGCAAAATGACTTCAAAGAATTGGGTTAGATAGATTCTCTAAAGTCTCAATGCTAATACATGGCAGAACTAGAGTTGGTTCCCTGTTTGAGTAGAGAATCCATCCCTCTGTATTTTCAGGCATTCCCAAACACTGTTCTAAAGTCTAAATTGAATTTAGACTTTCCTTGAGAAATTTATCTCCTGTCAAGGTGATTTGAGAACTCTTGGTTTGTTCATCTCTTGCTAAGTGTTGCTTATTTTGGGGTTCTTTGGAGGGTAATCCATATATAGCAAAGTCTGAGGATAAACCATTCTGTCACTGAATGGTGACATGATGAACAATATCTGAAGCTCATTGTCTACCATCATGTGCTAAGGGTTGCCAATGAGGAACTCTGACACCTGCATGTGGATTTCAGTAGGCAGCTGCATAGGGTACCAATGAGAATGTGGACAAGGGTATAACTATTGAAAAAGTCTTCTTCCAGATATCTAAGAAGGTGGTGTGTAATACGGGGTATGACCAGTCCGATTAAGAGGGAGGAAACTTGGTGGGGGCCCCTGGTGAGTACAACTCTAGGCCTAGGTCCTTGTAGAGATTTGGCTATAAATGCACAGAGATATTTCTGCCATAGTTCCCCTCTAGTGACACCCAAACTATTTATTCTCCTAGCAATCAGGTGATTTATGCAAACTAGACTTTATTATGTTTTTGGAATACTTGGCATAAATCATTTTGTCACTTTTAAAAGCTAATCTTTTAGCTTTATCATAAACGCTCTACATTTCACTTATTGAAAAAAGCAAAGAGAAGTATGTTAGGTCCTTTAAAGATAATTCTAACTATTATAAGTCATTGAAATATTGTACAAATAATTTTATATTTTTTAACACCAACTTGTAAAAGTTTCCCTTTGGTGATGACTATCATGTGGCAGCATTGCTAAAAGCTCTTGATTAGAGGTTGCATATAGTTATTTCAAGTAAAAATCTGTTGGTAGACATGGGGGAGGAGTCAAGATGGAGGAGAAGTAGCAGGCTGAGACTACTTCAGCTAGCCGGAGATCAGCTAGATAGCTTATCTAAAGATTGCAAACACCTGAAAATCCATCGGCAGATCGAAGAGAAGAAGAACAGCAATTCTGGAAACAGAAAAACAACCACTTTCTGAAAGGTAGGACCGGCGGAGAAGTGAATCCAAAGCGACGGGAAGATAGACCCCGGGGGGAGGGGCCGGCTCCCGGCAAGCAGCGGAGCAACCGCGCACAAAATCAGGACTTTTAAAAGTTTGTTCCACTGAGGGACATCGCTCCAGAGGCTAAACCAGGGCGAAGCCCACGCGGGGTCAGCGTGGCCTCAGGTCCCGCAGGGTCACAGAAGGATCGGGGGTGTCTGAGTGTCGCAGAGCTTGCGGGTATTGGAACGGGAAAGCTGGCTACAGAGACAGAGCCGACACTAAGCTCGCAGATCGGTGTTACCTTGAACAAGTCGCAGGCTCGGTGAGCTCGGAGCTCCGCCGGAGGTCAGGCAGACGGGAGTAACTGGGCGCTGTTCTCTGAGGACACACTGAGGAGTAGGGCCCTGGGCGCTCGGCTCCTCCGGCCGGAGACCAGTTTGTATTCCCGTCCTCCGGAACTCTACGGAAAGCGCTCAGGGAACAAAAGCTCCTGAAAGCAAACCCTAGCGGATTACTCACCCGGGGCCCTGATAAGGGCGGTGCAATTCCACCTGGGGCAAAGACACTTGAGAATCACTACTACAGGCCCCTCCCCCGGAAGATCAACAAGAAATCCAGCCGAGACCAAGTTCACCTACCAAGGAGGGCGGTTTCAATACCAAGGAGAGCAGCAGAATTCCAGAGGAGGAGAAAGCAAAGCACGGAACTCATGGCTTTTTCCCTGTGATTTTTTTTAGTCTTGCAGTTAATTTAATTTCTTTTTCATTTTTTGTTTTTTTTCTTGCCTTCTGGTTAATTTTTTTTTAACTTTTACCTTTTTCTTTTTTAACTTTTTAAACTAGTTTATCTAATATATATATTTCTTCTTTTTTATATTTTTCTTATTTGTTTTCTTTTTTTAAATTCTTTTCTTTTCTTTTTTCTTTTTTTTTTCTTTCTTCCTTTAAGAACCTCTTTTTATCCCCTTTCTCCCCCCTCACGATTTGGGATCTCTTCTAATTTGGTTAAAGCATATTTTCCTGGGGTTGTTGCCACCTTTTTAGTAAGTTACTTGCTCCTTCCTATACTCTTATCTGGACAAAATGACAAGACGGAAAAATTCAACACAAAAAAAAAGAACAAGAGGCAGTACCGAAGGCTAGGGACCTAATCAATACAGACATTGGTAATATGTCAGATCTAGAGTTCAGAATGACAATTCTCAAGGTTCTAGCCAGGCTCAAAAAAGGCATGGAAGATATTAGAGAAACACTCTCGAGAGATATAAAAGCCCTTTCTGGAGAAATAAAAGAACTAAATTCTAACCAAGTTGAAATAAAAAAATCTATTAATGAGGTGCAATCAAAAATGGAGGCTCTCACTGCTAGGATATATGAGGCAGAAGAAAGAATTAGTGATACAGAAGACCAAATGACAGAGAATAAAGAAGCTGAGCAAAAGAGGGACAAACAGCTACTGGACCACGAGGGGAGAATTCGAGAGATACGTGACACCATAAGATGAAACAACTTTAGAATAATTGGGATTCCAGAAGAAGAAGAAAGAGAGAGGGGAGCAGAAGGTATACTGGAGAGAATTATTGGGGAGAATTTCCCCAATATGGCAAAGGGAACGAGCATCAAAATTCAGGAGGTTCAGAGAACGCCCCTCAAAATCAATAAGAATAGGCCCACACCCCGTCACCTAATAGTAAAATTTACAAGTCTCAGTGACAAAGAGAAAATCCTGAAAGCAGCCCGGGAAAAGAAGTCTGTTACATACAATGGTAAAAATATTAGATTGGCAGCTGACTTATCCACAGAGACCTGGCAGGCTAGAAAGAGCTGGCATGATATTTTCAGAGCACTAAACGAGAAAAACATGCAGCCAAGAATACTATATCCAGCTAGGCGATCATTGAATATAGAAGGAGAGATTAAAAGCTTCCAGGACAAAGAAAAACTAAAAGAATTTGCAACCCCCAAACCAGCTCTACAGGAAATATTGAAAGGGGTCCTCTAAGCAAAGAGAGAACCTACAAGTGGTAGATCAGAAAGGAACAGAGACCATATACAGTAACAGTCACCTTACAGGAAATACAATGGCACTAAATTCATATCTCTCAATAGTTACCCTGAATGTTAATGGGCTAAATGCCCCTGTCAAAAGACACAGGGTATCAGAATGGATAAAAAAACAAAACCCATCTATATGTTGCCTCCAAGAAACTCATTTTAAGCCCGAAGACACCGCCAGATTTAAAGTGAGGGGGTGGAAAACAATTTACCATGCTAATGGACATCAGAAGAAAGCAGAAGTGGCAATCCTTATATCAGATCAATTAGATTTTAAGACAAAAACTATAATAAGAGATGAGGAAGGACACTATATCATACTCAAAGGGTCTGTCCAACAAGAAGATCTAACAATTTTAAGTATCTATGCCCCCAACGTGGGAGCAGCCAACTATATAAACCAATTAATAACAAAATCAAAGAAACACATCAACAATAATACAATAATAGTAGGGGACTTTAACACTCCCCTCACTGAAATGGACAGATCATCCAAGCAAAAGATCAGCAAGGAAATAAAGGCCTTAAACGACACACTGAACCAGATGGACATCACAGATATATTCAGAACATTTCATCCCAAAGCAACAGAATACACATTCTTCTCTAGTGCACATGGAACATTCTCCAGAATAGATCACATCCTCGGTCCTAAATCAGGACTCAACCGGTATCAAAAGCTTGGGATCATTCCCTGCATATTTTCAGACCACAATGCTCTAAAGCTAGAACTCAACCACAAAAGGAAGTTTGGAAAGAACCCAAATACATGGAGACTAAACAGCATCCTTCTAAAGAATGAATGGGTCAACCGGGAAATTAAAGAAGAATTGAAAAAAATCATGGAAACAAATGATAATGAAAATACAATGGTTCAAAATCTGTGGGACACAACAAAGGCAGTCCTGAGAGGAAAATATATAGCGGTACAAGCCTTTCTCAAGAAACAAGAAAGGTCTCAGGTACACAACCTAACCCTACACCTAAAGGAGCTGCAGAAAGAACAAGAAAGAAACCCTAAGGCCAGCAGGAGAAGAGAAATCATAAAGATCAGAGCAGAAATCAATGAAATAGAAACCAAAAAAACAATAGAACAAATCAACGAAACTAGGAGCTGGTTCTTTGAAAGAATTAATAAAATTGATAAACCCCTGGCCCGACTTATCAAAAAGGAAAGAGAAAGGACCCAAATAAATAAAATCATGAATGAAAATCATGAAAGAGGAGAGATCACAAATAACACCAAAGAAATACAAACTATTATATGAACATATTATGAGCAACTCTACGCCAACCAATTTGACAATCTGGAAGAAATGGATGCATTCCTAGAAACATATAAACTACCACAACGTAACCAGGAAGAAATAGAAAGCCTGAACAGACCCATAACCAGTAAGGAGATTGAAACAGTCATTAAAAATCTCCAAACAAACAAAAGCCCAGGGCCAGACGGCTTCCCGGGGGAATTCTACCAAACATTTAAAGAAGAACTAATTCCTATTCTCCTGAAACTGTTCCAAAAAATAGAAATGGAAGGAAAACTTCCAAACTCATTATATGAGGCCAGCATCACCTTGATCCCAAAACCAGACAAGGATCCCATCAAAAAAGAGAGCTATAGACCGATATCCTTGATGAACACAGATGCGAAAATACTCAACAAAATACTAGCCAATAGGATTCAACAGTATATTAACAGGATTATTCATCACGACCAAGTGGGATTTATTCCAGGGCTGCAAGGTTGGTTCAACATCCGCAAATCTGTCAGTGTGATACAACACATCAATAAAAGAAAGAACTAGAACCATATGATACTCTCAATAGATGCTGAAAAAGCATTTGACAAAGTACAGCATCCCTTCCTGAGCAAAGTTCTTCAAAGTGTAGGGATAGAGGGCACATACCTCAATATCATCAAAGCCATCTATGAAAAACCCACCGCAAATATCATTCTCAATGGAGAAAAACTGAAAGCTTTTCCGCTAAGGTCAGGAACACGGCAGGGATGTCCATTATCACCACTGCTATTCAACATAGTACTAGAGATCCTAGCCTCAGCAATCAGACAACAAAAGGAAATTAAAGGCATCCAAATCAGCAAAGAAGAAGTCAAATCATCACTCTTCGCAGATGATATGATACTATATGTGGAAAACCCAAAAGACTCCACTCCAAAACTGCTAGAACTTGTACAGGAATTCAGTAAAGTGTCAGGATATAAAATCAATGCACAGAAATCAGTTGCATTTCTCTACACCAACAGCAAGACAGAAGAAAGAGAAATTAAGGAGTCAATCCCATTTAAAATTGCACCCAAAACCATAAGATACCTAGGAATAAACTTAACCAAAGAGGCACAGAATCTATACTCAGAAAACTATAAAGTACTCATGAAAGAAATTAAGGAAGACACAAAGAAATGGAAAAATGTTCCATGCTCCTGGATTGGAAGAATAAATATTGTGACAATGTCTATGCTACTTAAAGCAATCTACACATTTAATGCAATTCCTATCAAAGTACCATCCATCTTTTTCAAAGAAATGGAACAAATCATTCTAAAATTTATATGGAACCAGAAAAGACCTCGAAGAGCCAAAGGGATATTGAAAAAGAAAGCCAAAGTTGGTGGCATCACAATTCCGGACTTCAAGCTCTATTACAAAGCTGTCATCATCAAGACAGCATGGTACTGGCACAAAAACAGACACATAGATCCATGGAACAGAATAGAGAGCCCAGAAATAGACCCTCAACTCTACAGTCAACTAATCTTCGACAAAGCAGGAAAGAATGTCCAATGGAAAAAAGACAGCCTCTTCAATAAATGGTGCTGGGAAAATTGGACAGCCACATGCAGAAAAATGAAATTGGACCATTTCCTTACACCACACACAAAAATAGACTCAAAATGGATGAAGGACCTCAATGTGAGAAAGGAATCTATCCAAATCCTTGAGGAGAACACAGGCAGCAACCTCTTCGACCTCTGCCGCAGCAACATCTTCCTAGGAAAAACGCCAAAGGCAAGGGAAGCAAGGGAAAAAATGAACTATTGGGATTTCATCAAGATCAAACGCTTTTGCACAGCAAAGGAAACAGTTAACAAAACCAAAAGACAACTGACAGAATGGGAGAAGATATTTGCAAATGACATATCAGATAAAGGACTAGTGTCCAGAATCTATAAAGAACTTAGCAAACTCAACACCCAAAGAACAAATAATCCAATCAAGAAATGGGCAGAGGACATGAACAGACATTTCTGCAAAGAAGACATCCAGATGGCCAACAGACACATGAAAAAGTGGTCCATATCACTCGGCATCAGGGAAATACAAATCAAAACCACAATGCGATATCACCTCACACCAGTCAGAATGGCTAAAATCAACAAGTCAGGAAATGACAGATGCTGGCGAGGATATGGAGAAAGGGGAACCCTCCTACACTGTTGGTGGGAATGCAAGCTGGTGCAGCCACTCTGGAAAACAGCATGGAGGTTCCTCAAAATGTTGAAAATAGAACTGCCCTATGACCCAGCACTGGGTATTTACCCTAAAGATACAAACGTAGTGATCCAAAGGGGCACGTGCACCCGAATGTTTATAGCAGCAATGTCCACAATATCCAAACTATAGAAAGAACCTAGATGTCCATCAACAGATGAATGGATCAAGAAGATGTGGTATATATACACAATGGAATACTATGCAGCCATCAAAAGAAATGAAATCTTGCCATTTGCGACAACATGGATGGAACTAGAGCGTATCATGCTTAGCGAAATAAGTCAAGCAGAGAAAGACAACTATCATATGATCACCCTGGTATGAGGATGTGGTGATGCAATATGGGGGCTTAAGTTGGTAGGAGAAGAATAAATGAAACAAGATGGGATTGGGAGGGAGACAAACCATAAGTGACTCTTAATCTCACAAAACAAACTGAGGGTTGCTGTGGGGAGGGTGTTTGGGAGAAGGGGGTGGGATTATGGACATTGGGGAGGGTATGTGCTTTGGTGAGTGCTGTGAAGTGTGTAAACCTGGTGATTCACAGACCTGTACCCCTGGGGATAAAAATATATGTTTATAAAAAATAAAAAATTAAAAAAAAAATCTGTTTGTAAACTATGACCCAGCAATTGCACTACTGGGTATTTATCCCAAAGATACAAATGTGATCTGAGGGGGCACCTGAACCCCAATATTTATAGCAGCAATGTCCACAATAGCCAAACTATGAAAATAGTCCAAATATCCATCAACAGATGAATGGATAAAGAAGTGGTACATACACAAAATGGAATATTACCTAGCTTTGAAAAATTAAAGCTTGCCGTTTGCACTGACATGGATGGAACTGGAGGGTATTATGCTAAGCAAAATAAGTCAATCAGAGAAAGAAAATTATCATATGATCTCACTCACTGATGCGGAATTTAAGAAACAAGTCAAAAGATCATAGGGGAAGAGAGGAAAAAATGAACCAAGATGAAACTAGAGAGGGAGACAAACAATTAAGAGACTCTTAATCTCAAGAAACAAACTGAGGGTTGCTGAAGAGGAGGTTGGTGGAGGGATGGGGTAACTGGGTGATGGACATTGGGGAGGGTATGTGTTTTGGTGCATGCTGTGTGTCTTGTAAGACTGATGAATCACAGATCTGTGCCCCTGAAACAAATAATAAATTATATATTAATTTAAAAACATAAAATAAAATATGCCTTAATGTCTACAAAAAATCTGTTGATAAAATCAAGTTCAAATTTTGAATTAAGAATAGAAGAGATTTGGGGCATCAGGGTGGCTCAGTGGGTTAAGCCTCTGCCTTCAGTTCAGGTTATGATCTCAGGGTTCTGGGATTGAGCCCCGCATCGGGCTCTCTGCTCAGCAGGGAGCCTGCTTCCCCCCTCTCTCTGCCTGCTGCTCTGCCTACTTCTGATCTCACACTGTCAAATAAATAAGATCTTTAAAAAAATAGAAGAAATTTTATTAGAAATCTTTATTTTTTCTTGTCATTATGTAATGTATGCAAATTACAGTTGACATAGAAAGTTGATTAGTTTCAGGTGTACAGCATAGTGATTTGACAACTCAGTATGTTGTGCATATACCCTTTAGTTCCATCCATGTCATTGCAAATTGCAAGATTCCATCCTTTTCAATGGCTGAGTAATATATATATATGTATACATATATGTATACATATATATTATTGATAATATATAATAATTGATAATATATTGATTATATATTATGTAATATATATGATATCGTATATATACGATAACTGATAATATATAAAATATATAATATATGTATATGTATACATATATATATATATTACTCAGCCATTGAAAAGGATGAAAATAAGATATATATATCTCCACATTTCATTCACATATACATATATACATATATATGTGTATATATATACACACATATATAGCTTATTTTCATCATGTATATATATATATATGAATGAAATGTGGAGATATATATATATATCTCCACATTTTCTTTATTCATTCACCTGCCGATGGACATCTGGGCTTTTTCCAAAGTTTGGTTATTGTGTACATTGTTGCTATGTTTATATCCTTTGGATAAATACCTAGTAGTGCAATTGTTGGGTCATAGGATGGTTCTATTTTTAACTTTTTGAGGGAGCTCCATACTGTTTTCTAGAGTGGCTGTTCCAGTTTGCATCCCCACCAAAAATGCAGGAGTGTTTTCCTTTCTCCACATCCTCACTGGTATCTGTTGTTTCCTGACTTGTTAATTTCAGCCATTCTGAAGAGTGTGAGGTGGTAACTTTTTTTTTCCATTTGTCTGTTGGCCATTTGTATGCCTTCTTTGGACAAAGGTCTGTTCATGTCTTCTGCCCATGTCTTGACTGGGTTATTTGTATTTTGGGATGTTGAGCTTGATAAGTTTGTTATAGATTTTGGGTATTAGCCCTTTGTCTCATAAGACATTTGCAAATATCTTTTCCCTCTCTGTGGGTTACTTTTTAGTTTTGTTGACTGTTTCTTTTGCTGTGCAGAAGCTTTTAGTCTTGATGGGTCCTAATAATTTATTTTTGCTTTTGTTTCCCTTGCCATTGGAAATATGTCTAGCAACAAGTTGCTGCAGCCGAAGTCCAAGAGGTTGCTGCTCGTGTTCTCCTCTAGGATTTTGGTGGATTCCTGTCCCATTTAGGTCTTTTATCCATTTTGAGTTTATTTTTGTGTGTGGTATAAGAAAGTGGTCAAATTTTATTCTTTTGGATGTGGCTGTCCAATTTTCCCAATACCACTTGTTGATGAGACTATCTTTTTTTCTATTGGATATTCTTTCCTGCTTTGTGGAAGATTAGTTAGCTGTAGAGTTGAGGGTCCATTTCTGGGCTCTCTATTCTGTTCCATGGATCCATGTGTCTGTTTTTGTGCCAGTACTATCCTATTTGATGACTACAGCTTTATAATACAGCTAGAAGTCCGGAATTGTTATGTCTCCAGGTTTGGTTTTCTTTTTCAGCATTACGTTGGCTATTTGGGGTCTTTTGTGGTTCCATACAAATTTTAGGACTGTTCCAGCTTTGTGAAAAACACTGTTGGTGTTTTGATAGGGATTACACTGAGTGTGTGGATTGGTTTGGGTAGCCTAGACATTTTGATGATATTTGTTTTTCCAATCCATGAGCATGGAATATTTTTACATTTCTTCATATCTTCCTCAATTTCTTTGATAAGCATTCTATAGATTTCAGAGTACAGATCCTTTGTCTCCTTGGTTAGGTTTATTCCTGGGTGTCTTATGGTTTTTGGTGCAATTGTAAATGGGATCGATTCCTTGATTTCACTTTCTTCTGCTTCATTGTTAGTGTATAGAATTGCAACTGATTTTGTGCATTGATTTTATGTTCTTCAACTTTGCTGAATTCCTGTATGAGTTTTAGCAATTTTGGGGTGGTGTCTTTTGGGTTTTCTACATAGAGTATATGTCTTCTGTGAAGAGTAAAAATTTATTTTCTTTGCAGATTTGGCTGCCTTTTATTTCTTTCTGTTGGCAAATTGATTGGTGAGACTTGGATTTCCATTATTATGTTAAACAACCGTGGTGAGAATGGACATCCCTGTTGTATACCTGATGTTGGGGAAACGTTCTCAGTTTTTCTCCATTGAGGATGATATTCACTGTTGGTATTTCATATGTGGCTTTTATGGTATTGAGGTATGTTCCCTCTATCCTTATACAGCAGAGAGTTTTATCCAGAAAGGATGCTGTATTTTGTCAAATGCTTTTTTTTTTTTTTGCATCTATTAAGAGGGTCATATGGATCTTGTTCTTTTTTTAATTACTGTGGTGTATCACACTGATTGATTTGAGGATGTTGAATCACCCTTGCAATCAGGTATAATCCCACTTGGTTGTGATGGATAATCCTTTTATAATGTACTGTTGAATCCTATTGGCTAGTATCTTCATGAGAATTTTTGCATCCTTGCTCATCAGGGATATTGGTTTGTAATTTCTTTTTTAATGGGGTTTAAGTCTAATTTGGGGATCAAGGTAATGTTGGCCTCATAGAATGAGTTTGGAAATTTTCTTTCCATTTCTATTTTTTGAAACAGTATCAGAAGAATAGGTATTAATTCTTCTTTAAATGTTTGGTAGAATTCCCCTGGGAAGCCACCTGGGCCTAGACTCTCATAATTTGGGAGGTTTTTGATTCAACTTCTTTGCTGGTTTTTCTATTTTTTCTATTTTTTTCTATTTCCTTCTACTTTCTATTTCTTCCTTTTTCAGTTTTGGTAGTTCATATGTTTTTAAGAATGCCTCCATTTCTTCCAGATTGTCTAATTATTTTACATATAATTGCTCATAATATTCTCTTAGAATTGTTTGTATTTCTTCAGTGTTGGTATTATGTTTCTAATTGTTCTTGTGTCAGACAATCTGAGGCTGGCTCTGGAATATTAACTGGGAGAAGCAAGGCTAACTCACATTTGTTTCTATTAAAGTTTATCAGAAGCCCGGGTAAAAGGAGCTCTTTTGCATCACTAATTTAGAAAAAAGACCACATTAAATAATAATCCCCCATGGTTCTCAAAATGCACTTAAATTAACTCTCATTTTTCCTTGATGACTTTATAAATTCACCCAAACATTTTAAAATTAATTAGATTTATTAAGTATTGAGAAAACACTATTGACTTACCCCATTTCATGAATTCTATTAAAGAAATCATCTAATAAAGGGGGAAACAGTTATTTGAAGGATGTTTATGCAACATTATTGGAAAAGAATAGAATTTATGGAAACAAATTAAATGTTCAAAATGGAACAATAATTAAATAAAGTATGTTATTTTTGTTCCAAGGAACATTTTATGGCAATAAAATACATGGCAACATGTAAAAAATTTATGTACTATTGACTGAAAATCAAAACTAAGTAGACTGCAATTGCAGCTATGTCAAACACTCATTTCAAAAAATCTTGCAAGGAAATGAACATAAATTATACTGGTTGCATAGTAACGATGATATGATTATAGGATATCAATTTTCATTTGGTAATTTGCAAATCCTATATAATACAATTAAACTACTTAAATCTTAAAATGAGTGATGATCAAGAACAGTGCATGCAATTTGAATTTGAAAAATCCTGATAAATCATCCAACTTATAAACATAGCCATAACCTAATAATAGAGGGTACAAGAGTCTTGATGCAACACATACTCTCCACCAGTGGGAGCTGTCCTTCAAAATATTAACATTTGTTAATTTAAGAAGCATGTGTATTTTGTTTCTGTTGTAATTTTTCTCCTTTCATAGTAAGATTGAACATTTTCATATGTTTATTGGTATTGTGTGTGTGTGTGTGTGTGTACTCTCTTCTTAGAGCTATTTATATCTTTGCCTATTTTTCTATTTTAGTATTTTAGTGATTTTAGTATTTAGTATTTTTTGGTAATTGATTTATACAAGGTCTTTATAGAGTAAAGAATGCAGCGATCTCATCATTGTGTTATGCTTATTGTCAAATTTTCTCTCTTAATTTATTAAATAATGATTTTAGGTATAAAGATGCTTAAATTTTTTTTATTATTCAAATCAGTAATGTGGCTTCCATTATGATTTTACTGTACATATGTGATTTCCTACTTTTCCATTTTGGGGCAAATTAAAACATACATACTGAAGAGTGTTTTATACACACACATATATACACACACACAGTTTGATATGTATAATGAAATACAACATTGCCAACATCCCAGAAGTCATCCTTTGTCTCTTTTTTTCACTTTGTGGTCACAAGACTCCTCCTCCCTCTAGTGGTAACTGCCTGGGGTCGGAAGCCTTTATGATGGCTCCCAGTGTTATCCATGTTCTTGTGTAATCTCTTTCCCTTCAGTGTGAGTTGGAATAGTTGGCTTGATTCAAACCAATAGAATCCAGGAAAGACAAGATGTGCCACTTTTGAGATTAGATTTGGTTGTGGTTTCTGTTGTTCCTTTCCCCTCCTCTTCCCTATCCCTCTCTTAGTCCTTGCTCTGGGGGGAGCTGGCTGCAATGTTCTAAGCTGCCCTATGAAAAGGTCCATGGAACAAGGCACTGATATCTCCACTCAGTAGCCACTGAGGATCTGAGGCTCAACAATCATATGAGTGGCCTTGGGAGCATATCCAGACCCAGTCCAGCCCTGAGATGACAACAACCCCTATAACATCTTGAATGACGCAGATGCACAGATCTAAGACACACTGGGACTCCTGATCTACAGCAACTATGGGATAGTAAATGCTTGATGTTTTTAGCCACTAAATCTGACAATGATGTGTTATGCAGCAAATGATAACCAATACACTACTCATTTTTATAATAATAATTTGCTTTTTAAAATTTATCATGTAAATTTGGCTTTCCTAAAATTGAAAATTGATATATAGGTATAACCTATCATTATTTTTATCTAGCTTCTGGGACATAATGACTATAGTATTCATCAATCTTGTGACATGTAGTTACAGTTTATCTTTGTAGCTGTATGGTATTCTATTTTAAAATATGCTTCGGGTGCCTGGGTGGCTCAGTGGGTTAAGCCGCTGCCTTCGGCTCAGGTCATGATCTCAGGGTCCTGGGATCAAGTCCCGCATCGGGCTCTCTGCTCAGCGGGGAGCCTGCTTCCCTCTCTCTCTCTCTGCCTGCCTCTCTGTCTACTGTGATCTCTCTCTGTCAAATAAATAAATAAAATCTTTAAAAAAAATATGCTTCAATTTATTCACTAATTTTTGATGGACATTTGATTTGTATTTTTGGCTATTATGAACTATGGTGCTGTCAACATTCTTTTACATGCACAGTGGTACACATTTACATTTATTACTCTGTATGTGTACCTAGCAGTGGAATTTACTCTGTCATAAAATATTGATGTCTTCAGATGTTCAAACTATTTTCTGAAGTGTTGTACTAATTTATTCTCCCACAAGCAAGTTATTAAAGTTGTTTTGATCCACTTTCTTGTCAACTCTCCTAAGACTTTAAATATTTCATCAGTCTGGCGGTTGTATGGTGCTATCTCATTGTGGCGTCAGCTTCCATTTCTTTTTTTATAATGCAATGAAGAAGCTTTTTATATATTTATTAGCCATTAGGATTTTCTCTTTGCCAGTATCTGAGTATATTTTTTAACTGGGTCAGTTGTCTCTCATTCTTATTGATTAATAAAATTAAAAAATATATATTCTGTATAAAAGTGTGTGTGTGTGGTTGGTTATATGTTACAAATATCTTCTCCCATTTTGTTGGTATTCTTTTTTACTCTCATAGTGTATTTATTTGTACAAAAGTTTTGTCTTGTTTAAGAAATATTTCCCTACCAAAAGATCATGAAAATATTATCTTTATCATTTTTTTCTAGTTTTACCTTTCACATTTAGGTATTTAATCCTTATTAAGAGGACTTTTTGCAGTAGATGTAAAGTATAAGTTAAGAAGGGGCATGATAGCGAAGGAGTAGGGGACCATATTTCAATCAGTCCCCTAAATTGAATTGGATATCTACAAGAAAACATTCTGAACATCCATGAAATCAGCCAGAGATGGAAAATTATACATTTCTGGATCTCTACAGAGGCAGAGGATCTTCAGTCCAGAGGTGAAAAAAGCCACCAGAGAACAAAAGCCTCCAGGGAACAAAAGCCTGAAAAACCAGTTTCCATGGAGACCAGCCCCTTGATAGGGGGCAGGGCAACTCTGCCCAAGCAGGACTAACTAAAAAACAATGTGGCAGGCCCCGCCCCTGGAAGATAAACTGAAAGAACAAGAGGACAACAACTACAGGGTCCCCATAGAACTGTAAAACCCCAACACCAGGAGAAAACAGTATATCAAGCTCCTGGTATTGCCTCACAGCCTGTATATTTCTTAGATACACTTTTTTCCTCTCTTCTTTAAAAAAATTCTTTCTCATGATTCTTATTCTTTTATTTTTTTACCTACTAAACATTTCAACTACATGTTTAATACAACATATTCCATAGTAACTTTTTAACTTGAAGTTTTTCATATATAATTTTCTTCTTTTTCTTTTTAAAAAAAATATATATAGATATAAGCTTCAATGTAGTCCTTTTTTCCCTATTCAATAGTACCTTTATATATATACCAGTTTTAATTTCCTTGTAACTCTGGAAAGTTGAGTTCTCTAACAAAGATAACAAGATAAACCCAGGAAGAACTGAAATACCCTTCCTCGCTCATACTGAGGGATTATAACCACCTTCCCATCACCCTCCCCACGCTTTTTACTTTGGTTTTTATTTCCTTTTTCTTTTGTTGATCTTTCTGATCTTTCTGTTTGTTTGTTTTTGGTTTTGTACTTTATAAATCTTATTCTTGGAGCTCATTTTGGCTGTTTTTTTTTTTTTTGTTGTTGTTGTTGTTGTTTGTTTGTTTGTTTTCCTTCTTTTTGACAGTAAGTTCTGATTGCTCCAAAACTTTCCAGGGTGCACATTGCCTGGATAGTGGTTGATATTTTCAGCTATACATCCCTTCAACACAATTCAATGGAATGACAAGGAGAAGGAAATCCCAACAAAGAAAAGGCCCAGAGAAAATGGTCTCTCCTGCAAATCTAATGGATATGGATCTAAACAAGATGTCCGAAATAAACTTCAGGGTAGCAATTATGAAGACAATAGTCAGGCTGGAAAAAACTATTAATGGCAACATAGATTAGTTAAGGGCAGAAGTGAGAGCAGATCTAGAAGAATATAAAAATGCTATCAATGTAATACAATCTAATCTAGATACTCTAACAGAGTTAATGAGGCAGAAGAACAAATTAATGATCTTGAATACAAACTGATAGAAAAAAAGGAGCAGGAGGAGACCTGAAACAAACAGCTTAAAATCTATAAAAACAGAATTAGAGAAATAAATGAGACAATGAAACATTCCAATGTCAGAATTATTGGGATACCTGAGGGGGAGTGGAGAGAGTGAGAAGACTAGAAGATATATTTGACCAAGTCGTAGCTGAATGCATGATTTGGGAGATTAGGAGAACATGCTTAATCTTGGGAATTAAACAAGTAATTGTGTCCTAGAGGCAGAGAGGACATCCCCCAAGATCAATGAGGGCAGATCAAGCCCCAGGCATATAATAGTAAAACTTGCAAATCTTAAAACCAAGGAAACAATTTTAAGGGTAGTTAGGGGTAAGAAATTCCTTAGGTACAGAGGGAGGAACATCAGAATAACATCAGACCTGTCCACAGAAACTTGGAAAGCCACAAACTTGCCAGAAAGGGCTGGCAAGACATATTCAAGGTATTAAATAATAAGAATATGCAGCAAAGAATTCTTTATCTGGCAAGGCTGTCATTCAGAATAGATGGAGAGATAAGAATCTTCCAGGACTGGCAGAGACTGAAAAAATATGTGACCACTAAGCAGGCCTTGCAAGAAATATTAAGAAGGGGATTCTATAAAAGGAGAAAATCGCCAAGAGTGATACAGAACAGAACAAAGATATACAAAGACAACCCATAGAAACAAGGACTTCACAGGCAATATGATGACAGTAAAATTTTATGTTTTAATAATCACTCTCAATGTGAATGGCCTAAATGCTCCCATAAAATGGCATAGGGTTGCAGGTTGGATAAAAAGGCAGGACCCATCCACATGCTGTTTACAGGAGACTCATTTGGAAGCTAAAGATACATCCAGACTGAAAGTGAAGGGATGGAGAACCATTTTTCATTCTAATGGGCCTCAAAAGAAAGTTGGGGTAGTGATTCTCATATCAGACAAATTCAATTTTAAGCCAAAGATGGTGGGTAGATACACAGAAGGACACTATATCATTATTAAGGGTCTATCCAAGAGGAAGATCTAAAAGTTGTAAATATCTATGTCCCCACCATGGGAGCAGCCAACTACATAAGCCAACTGTTAACCAAAATAAAAAGACATATTGATAAGAATTTATTAATTGTAGGGGATCTTAACACTCCACTCTCAGCAACAGACAGCTCATCTAAGCAGAAAATTAACAAAGAAACAAGAGCTTTGAATGACACACTGGACCAGATGAACCTCGTAGATATATATAGAACAATCCACCCTAAAACAACAGAATACTCATTTTTCTTGAGTGCACATGGAACTTTCTCCAGAATAGACCACAAACTGTCACAAATCAGGGCTCAACCAATACCAAAAGATGGAGATTATTTCCTGCATATTCTCAGGCTGCAATGCTTTGAAACTGAAACTCAATCACAAGAAAAAGTTTGGAAGAAATTCAAACACTTGGAAGGTAAAGACCATCCTATTCAAAAATGTTTGGGTCAATCAGGAAATCAAAGAAGAACTTAATCAATTCACGGAATTCAATAAGAATGAAGACCATTGATCCCAAACCTATGGAATATGGCAAAGATGGTCCCAAGAGGGAAATACATAACCATCCAAGCCTCACTCAAAAAAAGAAAGAAAAGGAAATCCAGAATACAGAAACTATCTTTACATCTTAAGGATCTAGAGAATCAACAAAAATTTAAACCTAACCCATGCATTAGAAAAGAAACAATTAAGATTAGAGCAGAGATCAATGGATTAGAAACCAGAAATACAGTAGTGCAGATTAACAAAACTAGAAGTTGTTTCTTTGAGATAATAATAAGATCAACAAACCACTGCCAGGCTTATCCAAAAGAAAAGAAAAAGGACCAAAATTAATAAAATTGTGAATGAAAGGGGGAAGGTCATGACTAACACCAAGAAAAGAGAAGCAGTCAATAGAAATTATTATCAACAGCTATATGCCAATAAGTTAAGCAACCTAGAAGAAATAGATGTATTCCTGGAACCTATAAACTTCCAAGACTGAAAGAGGAAGAAATTAACAACCTGAATAGATCAATAACTAGTAAGGAGATTGAAGCAGTGATCAAAACCTCCCAAAAAATAAGAGCCTGATGGATTCCCTGGGGAATTCTACCAAACATTCAAAGGAAATAATACCTATTCTCCTGAAGCTGTTTCAAAAGATAGAAACAGAAGGAAAACTTCCAGACTTTTTCTATGAAGCCAGAATTACCTTGTTCACCAAATCAGGCAAAGACCCCATCAAAAAGGAGAATTTCAGGCCAACATCCCTTATGAATATGGATGCCAAAATTCTCAAACAAGATCCTATCTAATAGGATAAAACAGTACATTAAAAGGATTATCCATCATGACCTGGTGGGATTTATCCCTGGGATGCAAGGGTGGCTTAACATTCACAAATTGATCAATGTGATAGAACAAATCAATGAGAAGAGAGAAGAACCACATTGTCATCTCAGTTGATGCAGAAAAAGCATTTTTTGCTTTGGGATGAAATGTTATGAACATATCTGTGCAGTTCATTTGGTCCAGTGTGTCATTCAAAGGATTGTTTACTTGTTTATTTTCTGCTTAGATGTCTGACTGTTGATGTAACTGGGGTGTTAAAAACCCTACTATTATTGTTGCTATCAATGAATTGCTTTATGTTTGTTATTAATTGATTTATATATTTGGGTGCTCCCAAGTTAGGGGCATAAATATTTACAACTCTTAGATGTTATTGGATAATCCCCTTTATTATTACATAATGCCCATCTTCATCTTTTGTAACAGTCTTTGATTTAAAATCTAGTTTGTCTAATTCAAGTATTGCTACTTTGGCTTTTTTTTTTTTTTTTTAATGTCCAATTTCATGCTGAAGAAGACCAGTCCCAACAGAGTGTAGGGGGGCAGGATTTGGTGTAAGTAGGTTAGGCAGCCAGTGTAGGTGTTTTATTGCTTACTGAAGTTGGTTTATGTTGAGGGACAGGGTAGGGAAATGGTGCCAGCCAGCCCTTGGAGAGCAGACACTGTGCCTGCTGCTCTCACAGAAGCAGCTGTTGAAGAGTGAATAATTTCCCCTGGTGAGTTCCAGGTGTTTTCAGATAGCTGTTTTCATGCAGTTTGTCCCTGGGTTGCTTGCCTGCCTGGAGCAGTGAAGTGCACTTTGGGTTCTATCTCAGCCAAGGCTGCTGTCTTTTAAAACTCCAAACTATAAGTATATAAGTATATATTGTGGTGGGGCCCACACTGGTCTCCTGGGGGAAGTCTCACTGTACTGAGATGGTTGCCCAAGAAGGGCAGTGGTGCCAGAGCACAGGGGTGTGAGATTTGGAGCAAAGCAGGCTAAGCATCCAGTGTCCAGGGTAACAGTCTTCATCAGGTGTCTCTGTGCCTACGATGAGAGGTAAAGGAATGTGGGGTTGTTTGCCTGCCTTCTCTCCAGGAGTAAGTCAGTGATCTTAGGGCTCTATCCATGTCAAGCCCACCAACTGCCAAAGTTCCAGTCTTTGAGCCCATCCGGTTGCAAAAATTCACAAAAAGCAGCCCCTCTTGTTTTCCTAGCCAATGACTTTGGGAAAGTGTGCTCCTTGTCCATTCCCTATGTTCCTCTTGCACTTGTCTCTCTTCATGACCAGGGTTCCCTCCCTCTGCAGCACCCACAATCTGTTTCTCTCTCAAACCAAGTCTCAGCATTTCCTACCTTCTTTTGTGTGGCCTCTTCTCTCCCTCTGCTTGTTCAGTTTGTTCTGTTAGTCCTTGGGTTGATTTCTTGGGTATTCAGAATGATTTGATAGTTATCTACCTGTGTTCAAGGGATGAGGCAAAACTAGTGTCTTCTTACTATGCTACCATTTAACTCCCCTCCCCATGGGTCTTCAGATCCATCCACATATAACAAATATGTTTTATCTATAACTTTATGGTTATCTGTATAGAAGTTTTGAACAGATTTTGGATTGACTTTATTCTTAGTTACTTGACAATTTTGAAGCTATTAGTGGTATTTTTAAAAATTTAGTTTCTTGGTTTATTAATTTTTGCAAGTATATGGTAACTATATATTGCATATTATTTTTATATGTTATAAAGTTTGTTAAATTCTCTTATTAATACTAGGAGTTTATAAATTCTTCTTGATTTCTTATCTAATCATATCCTCTATTAATAATGATAATTCTTTTTAATTTTTATAATTCATTTTATGCTAAAGAAATAGAGTTCTCTCTTTCCAGAACAAATAGTCAACATTTTTACTAATCCTTTATAATAATGTAAGAACATTTATGATGTTAAAAATAGCTAATATTGATTTATAGCTAGAGTTTATTATATACTGTGGGAAATAAGACTCCAACTTTGTCTTTTTCAAAGATTAACCAATTGTTTCAACACTATAAATACAGCCTTTTGTTGCCTTTGTCATATACCAAATTACAGCATATATTAAAGTTTGTGTTTTATTTACCTAGTCTGACCCATTGATTTGTTGAATCTTGTTCTGATTACTGTTTTTTAGGACCCTTAAATTGATGTAGCAGTTTGTGCTTTAAAAGTCAAGTCTCCCCTCAACAGTGAGAAAGTTCAGAAATTAGAGCCATATTCAAGGTTTTTTTTTTTTTTTTTTTTTTTAAGCCAATGGCAAATGTTTCCCAAATCCCATAAGGATGTATTAATTTACCATTGGTGTTTCATAGTTATTAAATAACTAATTTCTAAAGGTAGGCAAGTTCAACCTTTCTGGACAAAGATGCAGCATGGTGATCCTGTTTGTGAAGAGGAAACGGGTTACTTCCCACCCTATCATTCAAGGAGAGTGTAACCACATTTGGGAAGTGCTTGAGCCTAGCACAGTGTGTGGGTAATGCACATACTGTTGGTGTTCACACTGGTTTTACTGAAGGGTAATTTGGAATTCTGCATTTTGTTGCTCTCTTTACAACCAAAGAGAAGACAACATTCCCAATTAACATAATCTGTTGGAGTGATTTAAATCATTGCCATGCTTTCATTGACTTGCAGAAGAATCATTTAAAAAGAGTATTATTTGTTAAAGGTTTTCTAAATTCTTCCACTCAAAAGGCCAAGTTTCAATGCAATCTGATTACCTTTAAATGTTCAGCTTACAGAGATGGAACATTTGTTTTCTTGCCCAAATATGACTCCCACCCACTTCCATACAGGTTCTATGATAGACTATATGGTGGGTTTCGAAAATCTTGGGAAATGGTATTGACTGGAAACCAAACATTTTGGTTCAGAGATTTCCTCATTTTAAGATGTGATTAACTCTAAATGTGAGAAGGCAGAACTACAATTTTTGAGTCTTAGGAAAGTGGATTTTAGGCTTTGCCTCCAGCCAGAGTCTCTTAGGTCGCCATTGTCCTCAGGTCTATCTTTCAGATCACAAATGTCTTCTAGAGGGATTCCTGGGTGGTTC